>NW_027423168.1:2400000-3600000 GCF_048934315.1 Petromyzon marinus
CCAGCTTAGCTTGCAAGAACTAAGAGACACAGTGTGGCAATGTGGACTTAATGAGAGACTCACTCCAGCTTAGCTTGCAAGAACTAAGAGACAGTGTGGCCATGTAGCCTTAATGAGAGAGACTGACTCCAGCTTAGCTTGCAAGAACTAAGAGACACAGTGTGGCCATGTGGCCTTAATGAGAGAGACTGCCTCCAGCTTAGCTTGCAAGAACTAAGAGACACAGTGTGGCCATGTGGCCTTAATGAGAGACTCACTCCAGCTTAGCTTGCAAGAACTCAGAGACAGTGTGGCCATGTAGCCTTAATGAGAGAGACTGACTCCAGCTTAGCTAGCAAGAACTAAGAGACACAGTGTGGCCATGTGGCCTTAATGAGAGAGACTGACTCCAGCTTAGCTTGCAAGAACTAAGAGACACAGTGTGGCCATGTGGCCTTAATGAGAGAGACTGATTCCAGCTTAGCTTGCAAGAACTAAGAGACACAGTGTGGCCATGTGGCCTTAATGAGAGAAACTGACTCCAGCTTAGCTTGCAAGAACTAAGAGACACAGTGTGACCATGTGACCTTAATGAGAGAGACTGCCTCAGCTTAGCTTGCAAGAACTAAGAGACACAGTGTGGCCATGTGGCCTTAATGAGAGAGACTGATTCCAGCTTAGCTTGCAAGAACTAAGAGACACAGTGTGGCCATGTGGCCTTAATGAGAGACTCACTCCAGCTTAGCTTGCAAGAACTAAGAGACAGTGTGGCCATGTAGCCTTAATGAGAGAGACTGACTCCAGCTTAGCTTGCAAGAACTAAGAGACACAGTGTGGCCATGTGGCCTTAATGAGAGAGACTGCCTCAGCTTAGCTTGCAAGAACTAAGAGACACAGTGTGGCCATGTGGCCTTAATGAGAGAGACTGATTCCAGCTTAACTTGCAAGAACTAAGAGACACTGTGTGGCCATGTGGCCTTAATGAGAGAGACTGACTCAAGCTTAGCTTGCAAGAACTAAGAGACACAGTGTGGCCATGTGGCCTTAATGAGAGAGACTCACTCCAGCTAAGCTTGCAAGAACTAAGAGACACTGTGTGGCCATGTGGCCTTAATGAGAGAGACTCACTCCAGCTTAGCTTGCAAGAACTAAGAGACACAGTGTGGCCATGTGGCCTTAATGAGAGACTCACTCCAGCTTAGCTTGTAAGAACTAAGAGACAGTGTGGCCATGTAGCCTTAATGAGAGAGACTGACTCCAGCTTAGCTAGCAAGAACTAAGAGACACAGTGTGGCCATGTGGCCTTAATGAGAGAGACTGACTCCAGCTTAGCTTGCAAGAACTAAGAGACACAGTGTGGCCATGTGGCCTTAATGAGAGAGACTGATTCCAGCTTAGCTTGCAAGAACTAAGAGACACAGTGTGGCCATGTGGCCTTAATGAGAGAGACTGACTCCAGCTTAGCTTGCAAGAACTAAGAGACACAGTGTGACCATGTGACCTTAATGAGAGAGACTGACTCCAGCTTAGCTTGCAAGAACTAAGAGACACTGTGTGGCCATGTGGCCTTAATGAGAGAGACTGACTCAAGCTTAGCTTGCAAGAACTAAGAGACACAGTGTGGCCATGTGGCCTTAATGAGAGAGACTCACTCCAGCTTAGCTTGCAAGAACTAAGAGACACTGTGTGGCCATGTGGCCTTAATGAGAGAGACTCACTCCAGCTTAGCTTGCAAGAACTAAGAGACTCAGTGTGGCCATGTGGCCTTAATGAGAGAGACTGACTCCAACTTAGCTTGCAAGAACTAAGAGACACTGTGTGGCAATGTGGCCTTAATGAGAGAGACTCACTCCAGCTTAGCTTGCAAGAACTAAGAGACACAGTGTGGCAATGTGGACTTAATGAGAGACTCACTCCAGCTTAGCTTGCAAGAACTAAGAGACAGTGTGGCCATGTAGCCTTAATGAGAGAGACTGACTCCAGCTTAGCTTGCAAGAACTAAGAGACACAGTGTGGCCATGTGGCCTTAATGAGAGAGACTGCCTCCAGCTTAGCTTGCAAGAACTAAGAGACACAGTGTGGCCATGTGGCCTTAATGAGAGACTCACTCCAGCTTAGCTTGCAAGAACTCAGAGACAGTGTGGCCATGTAGCCTTAATGAGAGAGACTGACTCCAGCTTAGCTAGCAAGAACTAAGAGACACAGTGTGGCCATGTGGCCTTAATGAGAGAGACTGACTCCAGCTTAGCTTGCAAGAACTAAGAGACACAGTGTGGCCATGTGGCCTTAATGAGAGAGACTGATTCCAGCTTAGCTTGCAAGAACTAAGAGACACAGTGTGGCCATGTGGCCTTAATGAGAGAAACTGACTCCAGCTTAGCTTGCAAGAACTAAGAGACACAGTGTGACCATGTGACCTTAATGAGAGAGACTGACTCCAGCTTAGCTTGCAAGAACTAAGAGACACTGTGTGGCCATGTGGCCTTAATGAGAGAGACAGACTCAAGCTTAGCTTGCAAGAACTAAGGGATACAGTGTGGCCATGTGGCCTTAATGAGAGAGACTCACTCCAGCTTAGCTTGCAAGAACTAAGAGACACAGTGTGACCATGTGGCCTTAATGAGAGAGACTCACTCCAGCTTAGCTTGCAAGAACTAAGATACACTGTGTGGCCATGTGGCCTTAATGAGAGAGACTCACTCCAGCTTAGCTTGCAAGAACTAAGAGACACTGTGTGGCCATGTGGCCTTAATGAGAGAGACTGACTCAAGCTTAGCTTGCAAGAACTAAGAGACACAGTGTGGCCATGTGGCCTTAATGAGAGAGACTCACTCCAGCTTAGCTTGCAAGAACTAAGAGACACTGTGTGGCCATGTGGCCTTAATGAGAGAGACTCACTCCAGCTTAGCTTGCAAGAACTAAGAGACTCAGTGTGGCCATGTGGCCTTAATGAGAGAGACTGACTCCAACTTAGCTTGCAAGAACTAAGAGACACTGTGTGGCAATGTGGCCTTAATGAGAGAGACTCACTCCAGCTTAGCTTGCAAGAACTAAGAGACACAGTGTGGCAATGTGGACTTAATGAGAGACTCACTCCAGCTTAGCTTGCAAGAACTAAGAGACAGTGTGGCCATGTAGCCTTAATGAGAGAGACTGACTCCAGCTTAGCTTGCAAGAACTAAGAGACACAGTGTGGCCATGTGGCCTTAATGAGAGAGACTGCCTCCAGCTTAGCTTGCAAGAACTAAGAGACACAGTGTGGCCATGTGGCCTTAATGAGAGACTCACTCCAGCTTAGCTTGCAAGAACTCAGAGACAGTGTGGCCATGTAGCCTTAATGAGAGAGACTGACTCCAGCTTAGCTAGCAAGAACTAAGAGACACAGTGTGGCCATGTGGCCTTAATGAGAGAGACTGACTCCAGCTTAGCTTGCAAGAACTAAGAGACACAGTGTGGCCATGTGGCCTTAATGAGAGAGACTGATTCCAGCTTAGCTTGCAAGAACTAAGAGACACAGTGTGGCCATGTGGCCTTAATGAGAGAAACTGACTCCAGCTTAGCTTGCAAGAACTAAGAGACACAGTGTGACCATGTGACCTTAATGAGAGAGACTGACTCCAGCTTAGCTTGCAAGAACTAAGAGACACTGTGTGGCCATGTGGCCTTAATGAGAGAGACTGACTCCAGCTTAGCTTGCAAGAACTAAGAGACACAGTGTGACCATGTGACCTTAATGAGAGAGACTGACTCAAGCTTAGCTTGCAAGAACTAAGAAACACTGTGTGGCCATGTGGCCTTAATGAGAGAGACTGACTCAAGCTTAGCTTGCAAGAACTAAGAGACACAGTGTGGCCATGTGGCCTTAATGAGAGAGACGCACTCCAGCTTAGCTTGCAAGAACTAAGAGACACTGTGTGGCCATGTGGCCTTAATGAGAGAGACTCACTCCAGCTTAGCTTGCAAGAACTAAGAGACACAGTGTGGCCATGTGGCCTTAATGAGAGACTCACTCCAGCTTAGCTTGCAAGAACTAAGAGACAGTGTGGCCATGTAGCCTTAATGAGAGAGACTGACTCCAGCTTAGCTTGCAAGAACTAAGAGACACAGTGTGGCCATGTGGCCTTAATGAGAGAGACTGACTCCAGCTTAGCTTGCAAGAACTAAGAGACACAGTGTGGCCATGTGGCCTTAATGAGAGAGACTGATTCCAGCTTAGCTTGCAAGAACTAAGAGACACAGTGTGGCCATGTGGCCTTAATCAGAGAGACTGACTCCAGCTTAGCTTGCAAGAACTAAGAGACACAGTGTGACCATGTGACCTTAATGAGAGAGACTGACTCCAGCTTAGCTTGCAAGAACAAAGAGACACTGTGTGGCCATGTGGCCTTAATGAGAGAGACTGACTCAAGCTTAGCTTGCAAGAACTAAGAGACACAGTGTGGCCATGTGGCCTTAATGAGAGAGACTCACTCCAGCTTAGCTTGCAAGAAATAAGAGACACTGTGTGGCCATGTGGCGTTAATGAGAGAGACTCACTCCAGCTTAGCTTGCAAGAACTAAGAGACTCAGTGTGGCCATGTGGCCTTAATGAGAGAGACTGACTCCAACTTAGCTTGCAAGAACTAAGAGACACAGTGTGGCCATGTGGCCTTAATGAGAGAGACTGACTCCAGCTTAGCTTGCAAGAACTAAGAGACACAGTGTGGCCATGTAGCCTTAATGAGAGAGACTGACTCCAGCTTAGATTGCAAGAACTAAGAGACACAGTGTGGCCATGTGGCCTTAATGAGAGAGACTGACTCCAGCTTAGCTTGCAAGAACTAAGAGACACAGTGTGGCCATGTGGCCTTAATGAGAGAGACTGATTCCAGCTTAGCTTGCAAGAACTAAGAGACACAGTGTGGCCATGTGGCCTTAATGAGAGAGACTGACTCCAGCTTAGCTTGCAAGAACTAAGAGACACAGTGTGGCCATGTGGCCTTAATGAGAGAGACTCACTCCAGCTTAGCTTGCAAGAACTAAGAGACTCAGTATGGCCATGTGGCCTTAATGAGAGAGACTGACTCCAACTTAACTTGCAAGAACTAAGATACACTGTGTGGCCATGTGGCCTTAATGAGAGAGACTCACTCCAGCTTAGCTTGCAAGAACTAAGAGACACAGTGTGGCCATGTGGCCTTAATGAGAGACTCACTCCAGCTTAGCTTGCAAGAACTAAGAGACAGTGTGGCCATGTAGCCTTAATGAGAGAGACTGACTCCAGCTTAGCTTGCAAGAACTTAGAGACACAGTGTGGCCATGTGGCCTTAATGAGAGAGACTGACTCCAGCTTAGCTTGCAAGAACTAAGAGACACAGTGTGGCCATGTGGCCTTAATGAGAGAGACTGATTCCAGCTTAGCTTGCAAGAACTAAGAGACAGAGTGTGGCCATGTGGCCTTAATGAGAGAGACTGACTCCAGCTTAGCTTGCAAGAACTAAGAGACACAGTGTGACCATGTGACCTTAATGAGAGAGACTGACTCCAGCTTAGCTTGCAAGAACTAAGAGACACTGTGTGGCCATGTGGCCTTAATGAGAGAGACTGACCCAAGCTTAGCTTGCAAGAACTAAGAGACACAGTGTGGCCATGTGACCTTAATGAGAGAGACTCGCTCCAGCTTAGCTTGCAAGAACTAAGAGACACTGTGTGGCCATGTGGCCTTAATGAGAGAGACTCACTCCAGCTTAGCTTGCAAGAACTAAGAGACTCAGTGTGGCGATGTGGCCTTAATGAGAGAGACTGACTCCAACTTAGCTTGCAAGAACTAAGAGACACTGTGTGGCCATGTGGCCTTAATGAGAGAGACTCACTCCAGCTTAGCTTGCAATAACTAAGAGACACAGTGTGGCCATGAGGCCTTAATGAGAGACTCACTCCAGCTTAGCTTGCAAGAACTAAGAGACAGTGTGGCCATGTAGCCTTAATGAGAGAGACTGACTCCAGCTTACCTTGCAAGAACTAAGAGACACAGTGTGGCCATGTGGCCTTAATGAGAGAGACTGCCTCCAGCTTAGCTTGCAAGAACTAAGAGACACAGTGTGGCCATGTGGCCTTAATGAGAGAGACTGATTCCAGCTTACCTTGCAAGAACTAAGAGACACTGTGTGGCCATGTGGCCTTAATGAGAGAGACTGACTCAAGCTTAGCTTGAAAGAACTAAGAGACACAGTGTGGCGATGTGGCCTTAATGAGAGAGACTGACTCCAACTTAGCTTGCAAGAACTAAGAGACACTGTGTGGCCATGTGGCCTTAATGAGAGAGACTCACTCCAGCTAAGCTTGCAAGAACTAAGAGACACAGTGTGGCCATGAGGCCTTAATGAGAGACTCACTCCAGCTTAGCTTGCAAGAACTAAGAGACAGTGTGGCCATGAGGCCTTAATGAGAGACTCACTCCAGCTTAGCTTGCAAGAACTAAGAGACAGTGTGGCCATGTAGCCTTAATGAGAGAGACTGACTCCAGCTTACCTTGCAAGAACTAAGAGACACAGTGTGGCCATGTGGCCTTAATGAGAGAGACTGCCTCCAGCTTAGCTTGCAAGAACTAAGAGACACAGTGTGGCCATGTGGCCTTAATGAGAGAGACTGATTCCAGCTTAGCTTGCAAGAACTAAGAGACAGTGTGGCCATGTAGCCTTAATGATAGAGACTGACTCCAGCTTAGCTAGCAAGAACTAAGAGACACAGTGTGACCATGTGACCTTAATGAGAAAGACTGAATCCAGCTTAGCTTGCAAGAACTAAGAGACACTGTGTGGCCATGTGGCCTTAATGAGAGAGACTGACTCAAGCTTAGCTTGCAAGAACTAAGAGACACAGTGTGGCCATGTGACCTTAATGAGAGAGACTCACTCCAGCTTAGCTTGCAAGAACTAAGAGACTCAGTGTGGCCATGTGGCCTTAATGAGAGAGACTGACTCCAACTTAGCTTGCAAGAACTAAGAGACACTGTGTGGCCATGTGGCCTTAATGAGAGAGACTCACTCCAGCTTAGCTTGCAAGAACTAAGAGACACTGTGTGGCCATGTGGCCTTAATGAGAGAGACTGACTCAAGCTTAGCTTGCAACAACTAAGAGACACAGTGTGGCCATGTGGCCTTAATGAGAGAGACTCACTCCAGCTTAGCTTGCAAGAACTAAGAGACTCAGTGTGGCCATGTGGCCTTAATGAGAGAGACTCACTCCAGCTTAGCTTGCAATAACTAAGAGACACAGTGTGGCCATAAGGCCTTAATGAGAGACTCACTCCAGCTTAGCTTGCAAGAACTAAGAGACAGTGTGGCCATGTAGCCTTAATGAGAGAGACTGACTCCAGCTTACCTTGCAAGAACTAAGAGACACAGTGTGGCCATGTGGCCTTAATGAGAGAGACTGCCTCCAGCTTAGCTTGCAAGAACTAAGAGACACAGTGTGGCCATGTGGCCTTAATGAGAGAGACTGATTCCAGCTTACCTTGCAAGAACTAAGAGACACTGTGTGGCCATGTGGCCTTAATGAGAGAGACTGACTCAAGCTTAGCTTGAAAGAACTAAGAGACACAGTGTGGCCATGTGGCCTTAATGAGAGAGACTCACTCCAGCTTAGCTTGCAAGAACTAAGAGACACTGTGTGGCCATGTGGCCTTAATGAGAGAGACTCACTCCAGCTTAGCTTGCAAGAACTAAGAGACACAGTGTGGCCATGTGGCCTTAATGAGAGACTCACTCCAGCTTAGCTTGCAAGAACTACGAGACAGTGTGGCCATGTAGCCTTAATGAGAGAGACTGACTCCAGCTTAGCTAGCAAGAACTAAGAGACACAGTGTGGCCATGTGGCCTTAATGAGAGAGACTGACTCCAGCTTAGCTTGCAAGAACTAAGAGACACAGTGTGGCCATGTGGCCTTAATGAGAGAGACTGATTCCAGCTTAGCTTGCAAGAACTAAGAGACACAGTGTGGCGATGTGGCCTTAATGAGAGAGACTGACTCCAACTTAGCTTGCAAGAACTAAGAGACACTGTGTGGCCATGTGGCCTTAATGAGAGAGACTCACTCCAGCTTAGCTTGCAAGAACTAAGAGACACAGTGTGGCCATGAGGCCTTAATGAGAGACTCACTCCAGCTTAGCTTGCAAGAACTAAGAGACAGTGTGGCCATGAGGCCTTAATGAGAGACTCACTCCAGCTTAGCTTGCAAGAACTAAGAGACAGTGTGGCCATGTAGCCTTAATGAGAGAGACTGACTCCAGCTTACCTTGCAAGAACTAAGAGACACAGTGTGGCCATGTGGCCTTAATGAGAGAGACTGCCTCCAGCTTAGCTTGCAAGAACTAAGAGACACAGTGTGGCCATGTGGCCTTAATGAGAGAGACTGATTCCAGCTTACCTTGCAAGAACTAAGAGACACTGTGTGGCCATGTGGCCTTAATGAGAGAGACTGACTCAAGCTTAGCTTGCAAGAACTAAGAGACACTGTGTGGCCATGTGGCCTTAATGAGAGAGACTCACTCCAGCTTAGCTTGCAAGAACTAAGAGACACAGTGTGGCCATGTGGCCTTAATGAGAGACTCACTCCAGCTTAGCTTGCAAGAACTAAGAGACAGTGTGGCCATGTAGCCTTAATGATAGAGACTGACTCCAGCTTAGCTAGCAAGAACTAAGAGACACAGTGTGACCATGTGACCTTAATGAGAAAGACTGAATCCAGCTTAGCTTGCAAGAACTAAGAGACACTGTGTGGCCATGTGGCCTTAATGAGAGAGACTGACTCAAGCTTAGCTTGCAAGAACTAAGAGACACAGTGTGGCCATGTGACCTTAATGAGAGAGACTCACTCCAGCTTAGCTTGCAAGAACTAAGAGACTCAGTGTGGCCATGTGGCCTTAATGAGAGAGACTGACTCCAACTTAGCTTGCAAGAACTAAGAGACACTGTGTGGCCATGTGGCCTTAATGAGAGAGACTCACTCCAGCTTAGCTTGCAAGAACTAAGAGACACTGTGTGGCCATGTGGCCTTAATGAGAGAGACTGACTCAAGCTTAGCTTGCAACAACTAAGAGACACAGTGTGGCCATGTGGCCTTAATGAGAGAGACTCACTCCAGCTTAGCTTGCAAGAACTAAGAGACTCAGTGTGGCCATGTGGCCTTAATGAGAGAGACTCACTCCAGCTTAGCTTGCAAGAACTAAGAGACACAGTGTGGCCATGTGGCCTTAATGAGAGACTCACTCCAGCTTAGCTTGCAAGAACTAAGAGACAGTGTGGCCATGTAGCCTTAATGAGAGAGACTGACTCCAGCTTAGCTTGCAAGAACTTAGAGACACAGTGTGGCCATGTGGCCTTAATGAGAGAGACTGACTCCAGCTTAGCTTGCAAGAACTAAGAGACACAGTGTGGCCATGTGGCCTTAATGAGAGAGACTGATTCCAGCTTAGCTTGCAAGAACTAAGAGACAGAGTGTGGCCATGTGGCCTTAATGAGAGAGACTGACTCCAGCTTAGCTTGCAAGAACTAAGAGACACAGTGTGACCATGTGACCTTAATGAGAGAGACTGACTCCAGCTTAGCTTGCAAGAACTAAGAGACACTGTGTGGCCATGTGGCCTTAATGAGAGAGACTGACCCAAGCTTAGCTTGCAAGAACTAAGAGACACAGTGTGGCCATGTGACCTTAATGAGAGAGACTCGCTCCAGCTTAGCTTGCAAGAACTAAGAGACACTGTGTGGCCATGTGGCCTTAATGAGAGAGACTCACTCCAGCTTAGCTTGCAAGAACTAAGAGACTCAGTGTGGCGATGTGGCCTTAATGAGAGAGACTGACTCCAACTTAGCTTGCAAGAACTAAGAGACACTGTGTGGCCATGTGGCCTTAATGAGAGAGACTCACTCCAGCTTAGCTTGCAATAACTAAGAGACACAGTGTGGCCATGAGGCCTTAATGAGAGACTCACTCCAGCTTAGCTTGCAAGAACTAAGAGACAGTGTGGCCATGTAGCCTTAATGAGAGAGACTGACTCCAGCTTACCTTGCAAGAACTAAGAGACACAGTGTGGCCATGTGGCCTTAATGAGAGAGACTGCCTCCAGCTTAGCTTGCAAGAACTAAGAGACACAGTGTGGCCATGTGGCCTTAATGAGAGAGACTGATTCCAGCTTACCTTGCAAGAACTAAGAGACACTGTGTGGCCATGTGGCCTTAATGAGAGAGACTGACTCAAGCTTAGCTTGAAAGAACTAAGAGACACAGTGTGGCCATGTGGCCTTAATGAGAGAGACTCACTCCAGCTTAGCTTGCAAGAACTAAGAGACACTGTGTGGCCATGTGGCCTTAATGAGAGAGACTCACTCCAGCTTAGCTTGCAAGAACTAAGAGACACAGTGTGGCCATGTGGCCTTAATGAGAGACTCACTCCAGCTTAGATTGCAAGAACTACGAGACAGTGTGGCCATGTAGCCTTAATGAGAGAGACTGACTCCAGCTTAGCTAGCAAGAACTAAGAGACACAGTGTGGCCATGTGGCCTTAATGAGAGAGACTGACTCCAGCTTAGCTTGCAAGAACTAAGAGACACAGTGTGGCCATGTGGCCTTAATGAGAGAGACTGATTCCAGCTTAGCTTGCAAGAACTAAGAGACACAGTGTGGCGATGTGGCCTTAATGAGAGAGACTGACTCCAACTTAGCTTGCAAGAACTAAGAGACACTGTGTGGCCATGTGGCCTTAATGAGAGAGACTCACTCCAGCTAAGCTTGCAAGAACTAAGAGACACAGTGTGGCCATGAGGCCTTAATGAGAGACTCACTCCAGCTTAGCTTGCAAGAACTAAGAGACAGTGTGGCCATGAGGCCTTAATGAGAGACTCACTCCAGCTTAGCTTGCAAGAACTAAGAGACAGTGTGGCCATGTAGCCTTAATGAGAGAGACTGACTCCAGCTTACCTTGCAAGAACTAAGAGACACAGTGTGGCCATGTGGCCTTAATGAGAGAGACTGCCTCCAGCTTAGCTTGCAAGAACTAAGAGACACAGTGTGGCCATGTGGCCTTAATGAGAGAGACTGATTCCAGCTTAGCTTGCAAGAACTAAGAGACAGTGTGGCCATGTAGCCTTAATGATAGAGACTGACTCCAGCTTAGCTAGCAAGAACTAAGAGACACAGTGTGACCATGTGACCTTAATGAGAAAGACTGAATCCAGCTTAGCTTGCAAGAACTAAGAGACACTGTGTGGCCATGTGGCCTTAATGAGAGAGACTGACTCAAGCTTAGCTTGCAAGAACTAAGAGACACAGTGTGGCCATGTGACCTTAATGAGAGAGACTCACTCCAGCTTAGCTTGCAAGAACTAAGAGACTCAGTGTGGCCATGTGGCCTTAATGAGAGAGACTGACTCCAACTTAGCTTGCAAGAACTAAGAGACACTGTGTGGCCATGTGGCCTTAATGAGAGAGACTCACTCCAGCTTAGCTTGCAAGAACTAAGAGACACTGTGTGGCCATGTGGCCTTAATGAGAGAGACTGACTCAAGCTTAGCTTGCAACAACTAAGAGACACAGTGTGGCCATGTGGCCTTAATGAGAGAGACTCACTCCAGCTTAGCTTGCAAGAACTAAGAGACTCAGTGTGGCCATGTGGCCTTAATGAGAGAGACTCACTCCAGCTTAGCTTGCAATAACTAAGAGACACAGTGTGGCCATAAGGCCTTAATGAGAGACTCACTCCAGCTTAGCTTGCAAGAACTAAGAGACAGTGTGGCCATGTAGCCTTAATGAGAGAGACTGACTCCAGCTTACCTTGCAAGAACTAAGAGACACAGTGTGGCCATGTGGCCTTAATGAGAGAGACTGCCTCCAGCTTAGCTTGCAAGAACTAAGAGACACAGTGTGGCCATGTGGCCTTAATGAGAGAGACTGATTCCAGCTTACCTTGCAAGAACTAAGAGACACTGTGTGGCCATGTGGCCTTAATGAGAGAGACTGACTCAAGCTTAGCTTGAAAGAACTAAGAGACACAGTGTGGCCATGTGGCCTTAATGAGAGAGACTCACTCCAGCTTAGCTTGCAAGAACTAAGAGACACTGTGTGGCCATGTGGCCTTAATGAGAGAGACTCACTCCAGCTTAGCTTGCAAGAACTAAGAGACACAGTGTGGCCATGTGGCCTTAATGAGAGACTCACTCCAGCTTAGCTTGCAAGAACTACGAGACAGTGTGGCCATGTAGCCTTAATGAGAGAGACTGACTCCAGCTTAGCTAGCAAGAACTAAGAGACACAGTGTGGCCATGTGGCCTTAATGAGAGAGACTGACTCCAGCTTAGCTTGCAAGAACTAAGAGACACAGTGTGGCCATGTGGCCTTAATGAGAGAGACTGATTCCAGCTTAGCTTGCAAGAACTAAGAGACACAGTGTGGCGATGTGGCCTTAATGAGAGAGACTGACTCCAACTTAGCTTGCAAGAACTAAGAGACACTGTGTGGCCATGTGGCCTTAATGAGAGAGACTCACTCCAGCTTAGCTTGCAAGAACTAAGAGACACAGTGTGGCCATGAGGCCTTAATGAGAGACTCACTCCAGCTTAGCTTGCAAGAACTAAGAGACAGTGTGGCCATGAGGCCTTAATGAGAGACTCACTCCAGCTTAGCTTGCAAGAACTAAGAGACAGTGTGGCCATGTAGCCTTAATGAGAGAGACTGACTCCAGCTTACCTTGCAAGAACTAAGAGACACAGTGTGGCCATGTGGCCTTAATGAGAGAGACTGCCTCCAGCTTAGCTTGCAAGAACTAAGAGACACAGTGTGGCCATGTGGCCTTAATGAGAGAGACTGATTCCAGCTTACCTTGCAAGAACTAAGAGACACTGTGTGGCCATGTGGCCTTAATGAGAGAGACTGACTCAAGCTTAGCTTGCAAGAACTAAGAGACACTGTGTGGCCATGTGGCCTTAATGAGAGAGACTCACTCCAGCTTAGCTTGCAAGAACTAAGAGACACAGTGTGGCCATGTGGCCTTAATGAGAGACTCACTCCAGCTTAGCTTGCAAGAACTAAGAGACAGTGTGGCCATGTAGCCTTAATGATAGAGACTGACTCCAGCTTAGCTAGCAAGAACTAAGAGACACAGTGTGACCATGTGACCTTAATGAGAAAGACTGAATCCAGCTTAGCTTGCAAGAACTAAGAGACACTGTGTGGCCATGTGGCCTTAATGAGAGAGACTGACTCAAGCTTAGCTTGCAAGAACTAAGAGACACAGTGTGGCCATGTGACCTTAATGAGAGAGACTCACTCCAGCTTAGCTTGCAAGAACTAAGAGACTCAGTGTGGCCATGTGGCCTTAATGAGAGAGACTGACTCCAACTTAGCTTGCAAGAACTAAGAGACACTGTGTGGCCATGTGGCCTTAATGAGAGAGACTCACTCCAGCTTAGCTTGCAAGAACTAAGAGACACTGTGTGGCCATGTGGCCTTAATGAGAGAGACTGACTCAAGCTTAGCTTGCAACAACTAAGAGACACAGTGTGGCCATGTGGCCTTAATGAGAGAGACTCACTCCAGCTTAGCTTGCAAGAACTAAGAGACTCAGTGTGGCCATGTGGCCTTAATGAGAGAGACTGACTCCAACTTAGCTTGCAAGAACTAAGAGACACTGTGTGGCCATGTGGCCTTAATGAGAGAGACTCACTCCAGCTTAGCTTGCAAGAACTAAGAGACACAGTGTGGCCATGTGGCCTTAATGAGAGACTCACTCCGGCTTAGCTTGCAAGAACTAAGAGACAGTGTGGCCATGTAGCCTTAATGAGAGAGACTGACTCCAGCTTAGCTTGCAAGAACTAAGAGACACAGTGTGGCCATGTGGCCTTAATGAGAGAGACTGCCTCCAGCTTAGCTTGCAAGAACTAAGAGACACAGTGTGGCCATGTGGCCTTAATGAGAGAGACTGCCTCCAGCTTAGCTTACAAGAACTAAGAGACACAGTGTGGCCATGTGGCCTTAATGAGAGAGACTGACTCCAACTTAGCTTGCAAGAACTAAGAGACACAGTGTGGCCATGTGGCCTTAATGAGAGAGACTGCCTCCAGCTTAGCTTGCAAGAACTAAGAGACACAGTGTGGCCATGTGGCCTTAATGAGAGAGACTGCCTCCAGCTTAGCTTGCAAGAACTAAGAGACACAGTGTGGCCATGTGGCCTTAATGAGAGAGACTGACTCCAACTTAGCTTGCAAGAACTAAGAGACACTGTGTGGCCATGTGGCCTTAATGAGAGAGACTCACTCCAGCTTAGCTTGCAAGAACTAAGAGACACTGTGTGGCCATGTGGCCTTAATGAGAGAGACTGACTCAAGCTTAGCTTGCAACAACTAAGAGACACAGTGTGGCCATGTGGCCTTAATGAGAGAGACTCACTCCAGCTTAGCTTGCAAGAACTAAGAGACTCAGTGTGGCCATGTGGCCTTAATGAGAGAGACTGCCTCCAGCTTAGCTTGCAAGAACTAAGAGACACAGTGTGGCCATGTGGCCTTAATGAGAGAGACTGACTCCAACTTAGCTTGCAAGAACTAAGAGACACTGTGTGGCCATGTGGCCTTAATGAGAGAGACTCACTCCAGCTTAGCTTGCAAGAACTAAGAGACACTGTGTGGCCATGTGGCCTTAATGAGAGAGACTGACTCAAGCTTAGCTTGCAACAACTAAGAGACACAGTGTGGCCATGTGGCCTTAATGAGAGAGACTCACTCCAGCTTAGCTTGCAAGAACTAAGAGACTCAGTGTGGCCATGTGGCCTTAATGAGAGAGACTCACTCCAGCTTAGCTTGCAATAACTAAGAGACACAGTGTGGCCATAAGGCCTTAATGAGAGACTCACTCCAGCTTAGCTTGCAAGAACTAAGAGACAGTGTGGCCATGTAGCCTTAATGAGAGAGACTGACTCCAGCTTACCTTGCAAGAACTAAGAGACACAGTGTGGCCATGTGGCCTTAATGAGAGAGACTGCCTCCAGCTTAGCTTGCAAGAACTAAGAGACACAGTGTGGCCATGTGGCCTTAATGAGAGAGACTGATTCCAGCTTACCTTGCAAGAACTAAGAGACACTGTGTGGCCATGTGGCCTTAATGAGAGAGACTGACTCAAGCTTAGCTTGAAAGAACTAAGAGACACAGTGTGGCCATGTGGCCTTAATGAGAGAGACTCACTCCAGCTTAGCTTGCAAGAACTAAGAGACACTGTGTGGCCATGTGGCCTTAATGAGAGAGACTCACTCCAGCTTAGCTTGCAAGAACTAAGAGACACAGTGTGGCCATGTGGCCTTAATGAGAGACTCACTCCAGCTTAGCTTGCAAGAACTACGAGACAGTGTGGCCATGTAGCCTTAATGAGAGAGACTGACTCCAGCTTAGCTAGCAAGAACTAAGAGACACAGTGTGGCCATGTGGCCTTAATGAGAGAGACTGACTCCAGCTTAGCTTGCAAGAACTAAGAGACACAGTGTGGCCATGTGGCCTTAATGAGAGAGACTGATTCCAGCTTAGCTTGCAAGAACTAAGAGACACAGTGTGGCGATGTGGCCTTAATGAGAGAGACTGACTCCAACTTAGCTTGCAAGAACTAAGAGACACTGTGTGGCCATGTGGCCTTAATGAGAGAGACTCACTCCAGCTTAGCTTGCAAGAACTAAGAGACACAGTGTGGCCATGAGGCCTTAATGAGAGACTCACTCCAGCTTAGCTTGCAAGAACTAAGAGACAGTGTGGCCATGAGGCCTTAATGAGAGACTCACTCCAGCTTAGCTTGCAAGAACTAAGAGACAGTGTGGCCATGTAGCCTTAATGAGAGAGACTGACTCCAGCTTACCTTGCAAGAACTAAGAGACACAGTGTGGCCATGTGGCCTTAATGAGAGAGACTGCCTCCAGCTTAGCTTGCAAGAACTAAGAGACACAGTGTGGCCATGTGGCCTTAATGAGAGAGACTGATTCCAGCTTACCTTGCAAGAACTAAGAGACACTGTGTGGCCATGTGGCCTTAATGAGAGAGACTGACTCAAGCTTAGCTTGCAAGAACTAAGAGACACTGTGTGGCCATGTGGCCTTAATGAGAGAGACTCACTCCAGCTTAGCTTGCAAGAACTAAGAGACACAGTGTGGCCATGTGGCCTTAATGAGAGACTCACTCCAGCTTAGCTTGCAAGAACTAAGAGACAGTGTGGCCATGTAGCCTTAATGATAGAGACTGACTCCAGCTTAGCTAGCAAGAACTAAGAGACACAGTGTGACCATGTGACCTTAATGAGAAAGACTGAATCCAGCTTAGCTTGCAAGAACTAAGAGACACTGTGTGGCCATGTGGCCTTAATGAGAGAGACTGACTCAAGCTTAGCTTGCAAGAACTAAGAGACACAGTGTGGCCATGTGACCTTAATGAGAGAGACTCACTCCAGCTTAGCTTGCAAGAACTAAGAGACTCAGTGTGGCCATGTGGCCTTAATGAGAGAGACTGACTCCAACTTAGCTTGCAAGAACTAAGAGACACTGTGTGGCCATGTGGCCTTAATGAGAGAGACTCACTCCAGCTTAGCTTGCAAGAACTAAGAGACACTGTGTGGCCATGTGGCCTTAATGAGAGAGACTGACTCAAGCTTAGCTTGCAACAACTAAGAGACACAGTGTGGCCATGTGGCCTTAATGAGAGAGACTCACTCCAGCTTAGCTTGCAAGAACTAAGAGACTCAGTGTGGCCATGTGGCCTTAATGAGAGAGACTGACTCCAACTTAGCTTGCAAGAACTAAGAGACACTGTGTGGCCATGTGGCCTTAATGAGAGAGACTCACTCCAGCTTAGCTTGCAAGAACTAAGAGACACAGTGTGGCCATGTGGCCTTAATGAGAGACTCACTCCGGCTTAGCTTGCAAGAACTAAGAGACAGTGTGGCCATGTAGCCTTAATGAGAGAGACTGACTCCAGCTTAGCTTGCAAGAACTAAGAGACACAGTGTGGCCATGTGGCCTTAATGAGAGAGACTGCCTCCAGCTTAGCTTGCAAGAACTAAGAGACACAGTGTGGCCATGTGGCCTTAATGAGAGAGACTGCCTCCAGCTTAGCTTACAAGAACTAAGAGACACAGTGTGGCCATGTGGCCTTAATGAGAGAGACTGACTCCAACTTAGCTTGCAAGAACTAAGAGACACAGTGTGGCCATGTGGCCTTAATGAGAGAGACTGCCTCCAGCTTAGCTTGCAAGAACTAAGAGACACAGTGTGGCCATGTGGCCTTAATGAGAGAGACTGCCTCCAGCTTAGCTTACAAGAACTAAGAGACACAGTGTGGCCATGTGGCCTTAATGAGAGAGACTGACTCCAACTTAGCTTGCAAGAACTAAGAGACACTGTGTGGCCATGTGGCCTTAATGAGAGAGACTCACTCCAGCTTAGCTTGCAAGAACTAAGAGACACTGTGTGGCCATGTGGCCTTTAATGAGAGAGACTGACTCAAGCTTAGCTTGCAACAACTAAGAGACACAGTGTGGCCATGCGGCCTTAATGAGAGAGACTCACTCCAGCTTAGCTTGCAAGAACTAAGAGACTCAGTGTGGCCATGTGGCCTTAATGAGAGAGACTGACTCCAACTTAGCTTGCAAAAACTAAGAGACACTGTGTGGCCATGTGGCATTAATGAGAGAGACTCACTCCAGCTTAGCTTGCAAGAACTAAGAGACACAGTGTGGCCATGTGGCCTTAATGAGAGACTCACTCCGGCTTAGCTTGCAAGAACTAAGAGACAGTGTGGCCATGTAGCCTTAATGAGAGAGACTGACTCCAGCTTAGCTTGCAAGAACTAAGAGACACAGTGTGGCCATGTGGCCTTAATGAGAGAGACTGCCTCCAGCTTAGCTTGCAAGAACTAAGAGACACTGTGTGGCCATGTGGCCTTAATGAGAGAGACTGACTCAAGCTTAGCTTGCAAGAACTAAGAGACACAGTGTGGCCATGTGGCCTTAATGAGAGAGACTCACTCCAGCTTAGCTTGCAAGAACTAAGAGACTCAGTGTGGCCATGTGGCCTTAATGAGAGAGACTGACTCCAGCTTAGCTTGCAAGAACTAAGAGACACAGTGTGACCATGTGGCCTTAATGAGAGAGACTGACTCCAGCTTAGCTTGCAAGAACTAAGAGACACAGTGTGGCCATGTGGCCTTAATGAGAGAGACTGATTCCAGCTTAGCTTGCAAGAACTAAGAGACACAGTGTGGCCATGTGGCCTTAATGAGAGAGACTGACTCCAGCTTAGCTTGCAAGAACTAAGAGACACAGTGTGACCATGTGACCTTAATGAGAAAGACTGAATCCAGCTTAGCTTGCAAGAACTAAGAGACACTGTGTGGCCATGTGGCCTTAATGAGAGAGACTGACTCAAGCTTAGCTTGCAAGAACTAAGAGACACAGTGTGGCCATGTGACCTTAATGAGAGAGACTCACTCCAGCTTAGCTTGCAAGAACTAAGAGACTCAGTGTGGCCATGTGGCCTTAATGAGAGAGACTGACTCCAACTTAGCTTGCAAGAACTAAGAGACACTGTGTGGCCATGTGGCCTTAATGAGAGAGACTCACTCCAGCTTAGCTTGCAAGAACTAAGAGACACTGTGTGGCCATGTGGCCTTAATGAGAGAGACTGACTCAAGCTTAGCTTGCAAGAACTAAGAGACACAGTGTGGCCATGTGGCCTTAATGAGAGAGACTCACTCCAGCTTAGCTTGCAAGAACTAAGAGACACTGTGTGGCCATGTGGCCTTAATGAGAGAGACTCACTCCAGCTTAGCTTGCAAGAACTAAGAGACTCAGTGTGGCCATGTGGCCTTAATGAGAGAGACTGACTCCAGCTTAGCTTGCAAGAACTAAGAGACACAGTGTGACCATGTGGCCTTAATGAGAGAGACTGACTCCAGCTTAGCTTGCAAGAACTAAGAGACACAGTGTGGCCATGTGGCCTTAATGAGAGAGACTGATTCCAGCTTAGCTTGCAAGAACTAAGAGACACAGTGTGGCCATGTGGCCTTAATGAGAGAGACTGACTCCAGCTTAGCTTGCAAGAACTAAGAGACACAGTGTGACCATGTGACCTTAATGAGAAAGACTGAATCCAGCTTAGCTTGCAAGAACTAAGAGACACTGTGTGGCCATGTGGCCTTAATGAGAGAGACTGACTCAAGCTTAGCTTGCAAGAACTAAGAGACACAGTGTGGCCATGTGATCTTAATGAGAGAGACTCACTCCAGCTTAGCTTGCAAGAACTAAGAGACTCAGTGTGGCCATGTGGCCTTAATGAGAGAGACTGACTCCAACTTAGCTTGCAAGAACTAAGAGACACTGTGTGGCCATGTGGCCTTAATGAGAGAGACTCACTCCAGCTTAGCTTGCAAGAACTAAGAGACACTGTGTGGCCATGTGGCCTTAATGAGAGAGACTGACTCAAGCTTAGCTTGCAACAACTAAGAGACACAGTGTGGCCATGTGGCCTTAATGAGAGAGACTCACTCCAGCTTAGCTTGCAAGAACTAAGAGACTCAGTGTGGCCATGTGGCCTTAATGAGAGAGACTGACTCCAACTTAGCTTGAAAGAACTAAGAGACACTGTGTGGCCATGTGGCCTTAATGAGAGAGACTCACTCCAGCTTAGCTTGCAAGAACTAAGAGACACAGTGTGGCCATGTGGCCTTAATGAGAGACTCACTCCGGCTTAGCTTGCAAGAACTAAGAGACACTGTGTGGCCATGTGGCCTTAATGAGAGAGACTGACTCAAGCTTAGCTTGCAAGAACTAAGAGACACAGTGTGGCCATGTGACCTTAATGAGAGAGACTCACTCCAGCTTAGCTTGCAAGAACTAAGAGACTCAGTGTGGCCATGTGGCCTTAATGAGAGAGACTGACTCCAACTTAGCTTGCAAGAACTAAGAGACACTGTGTGGCCATGTGGCCTTAATGAGAGAGACTCACTCCAGCTTAGCTTGCAAGAACTAAGAGACACTGTGTGGCCATGTGGCCTTAATGAGAGAGACTGACTCAAGCTTAGCTTGCAAGAACTAAGAGACACAGTGTGGCCATGTGGCCTTAATGAGAGAGACTCACTCCAGCTTAGCTTGCAAGAACTAAGAGACACTGTGTGGCCATGTGGCCTTAATGAGAGAGACTCACTCCAGCTTAGCTTGCAAGAACTAAGAGACTCAGTGTGGCCATGTGGCCTTAATGAGAGAGACTGACTCCAGCTTAGCTTGCAAGAACTAAGAGACACAGTGTGACCATGTGGCCTTAATGAGAGAGACTGACTCCAGCTTAGCTTGCAAGAACTAAGAGACACAGTGTGGCCATGTGGCCTTAATGAGAGAGACTGATTCCAGCTTAGCTTGCAAGAACTAAGAGACACAGTGTGGCCATGTGGCCTTAATGAGAGAGACTGACTCCAGCTTAGCTTGCAAGAACTAAGAGACACAGTGTGACCATGTGACCTTAATGAGAAAGACTGAATCCAGCTTAGCTTGCAAGAACTAAGAGACACTGTGTGGCCATGTGGCCTTAATGAGAGAGACTGACTCAAGCTTAGCTTGCAAGAACTAAGAGACACAGTGTGGCCATGTGATCTTAATGAGAGAGACTCACTCCAGCTTAGCTTGCAAGAACTAAGAGACTCAGTGTGGCCATGTGGCCTTAATGAGAGAGACTGACTCCAACTTAGCTTGCAAGAACTAAGAGACACTGTGTGGCCATGTGGCCTTAATGAGAGAGACTCACTCCAGCTTAGCTTGCAAGAACTAAGAGACACTGTGTGGCCATGTGGCCTTAATGAGAGAGACTGACTCAAGCTTAGCTTGCAACAACTAAGAGACACAGTGTGGCCATGTGGCCTTAATGAGAGAGACTCACTCCAGCTTAGCTTGCAAGAACTAAGAGACTCAGTGTGGCCATGTGGCCTTAATGAGAGAGACTGACTCCAACTTAGCTTGAAAGAACTAAGAGACACTGTGTGGCCATGTGGCCTTAATGAGAGAGACTCACTCCAGCTTAGCTTGCAAGAACTAAGAGACACAGTGTGGCCATGTGGCCTTAATGAGAGACTCACTCCGGCTTAGCTTGCAAGAACTAAGAGACAGTGTGGCCATGTAGCCTTAATGAGAGAGACTGACTCCAGCTTAGCTTGCAAGAACTAAGAGACACAGTGTGGCCATGTGGCCTTAATGAGAGAGACTGCCTCCAGCTTAGCTTGCAAGAACTAAGAGACACTGTGTGGCCATGTGGCCTTAATGAGAGAGACTGACTCAAGCTTAGCTTGCAAGAACTAAGAGACACAGTGTGGCCATGTGACCTTAATGAGAAAGACTGAATCCAGCTTAGCTTGCAAGAACTAAGAGACACTGTGTGGCCATGTGGCCTTAATGAGAGAGACTGACTCAAGCTTAGCTTGCAAGAACTAAGAGGCACAGTGTGGCCATGTGACCTTAATGAGAGAGACTCACTCCAGCTTAGCTTGCAAGAACTAAGAGACTCAGTGTGGCCATGTGGCCTTAATGAGAGAGACTGACTCCAACTTAGCTTGCAAGAACTAAGAGACACTGTGTGGCCATGTGGCCTTAATGAGAGAGACTCACTCCAGCTTAGCTTGCAAGAACTAAGAGACACTGTGTGGCCATGTGGCCTTAATGAGAGAGACTGACTCAAGCTTAGCTTGCAACAACTAAGAGACACAGTGTGGCCATGTGGCCTTAATGAGAGAGACTCACTCCAGCTTAGCTTGCAAGAACTAAGAGACTCAGTGTGGCCATGTGGCCTTAATGAGAGAGACTGACTCCAACTTAGCTTGAAAGAACTAAGAGACACTGTGTGGCCATGTGGCCTTAATGAGAGAGACTCACTCCAGCTTAGCTTGCAAGAACTAAGAGACACAGTGTGGCCATGTGGCCTTAATGAGAGACTCACTCCGGCTTAGCTTGCAAGAACTAAGAGACAGTGTGGCCATGTAGCCTTAATGAGAGAGACTGACTCCAGCTTAGCTTGCAAGAACTAAGAGACACAGTGTGGCCATGTGGCCTTAATGAGAGAGACTGCCTCCAGCTTAGCTTGCAAGAACTAAGAGACACTGTGTGGCCATGTGGCCTTAATGAGAGAGACTGACTCAAGCTTAGCTTGCAAGAACTAAGAGACACAGTGTGGCCATGTGGCCTTAATGAGAGAGACTCACTCCAGCTTAGCTTGCAAGAACTAAGAGACACTGTGTGGCCATGTGACCTTAATGAGAGAGACTCACTCCAGCTTAGCTTGCAAGAACTAAGAGACTCAGTGTGGCCATGTGGCCTTAATGAGAGAGACTGACTCCAACTTAGCTTGCAAGAACTAAGAGACACTGTGTGGCCATGTGGCCTTAATGAGAGAGACTCACTCCAGCTTAGCTTGCAAGAACTAAGAGACACTGTGTGGCCATGTGGCCTTAATGAGAGAGACTGACTCAAGCTTAGCTTGCAACAACTAAGAGACACAGTGTGGCCATGTGGCCTTAATGAGAGAGACTCACTCCAGCTTAGCTTGCAAGAACTAAGAGACTCAGTGTGGCCATGTGGCCTTAATGAGAGAGACTGACTCCAACTTAGCTTGAAAGAACTAAGAGACACTGTGTGGCCATGTGGCCTTAATGAGAGAGACTCACTCCAGCTTAGCTTGCAAGAACTAAGAGACACAGTGTGGCCATGTGGCCTTAATGAGAGACTCACTCCGGCTTAGCTTGCAAGAACTAAGAGACAGTGTGGCCATGTGGCCTTAATGAGAGAGACTGACTCCAGCTTAGCTTGCAAGAACTAAGAGACACAGTGTGGCCATGTGGCCTTAATGAGAGAGACTGCCTCCAGCTTAGCTTGCAAGAACTAAGAGACACTGTGTGGCCATGTGGCCTTAATGAGAGAGACTGACTCAAGCTTAGCTTGCAAGAACTAAGAGACACAGTGTGGCCATGTGGCCTTAATGAGAGAGACTCACTCCAGCTTAGCTTGCAAGAACTAAGAGACACTGTGTGGCCATGTGGCCTTAATGAGAGAGACTCACTCCAGCGTAGCTTGCAAGAACTAAGAGACACAGTGTGGCCATGAGGCCTTAATGAGAGACTCACTCCAGCTTAGCTTGCAAGAACTAAGAGACAGTGTGGCCATGAGGCCTTAATGAGAGACTCACTCCAGCTTAGCTTGCAAGAACTAAGAGACAGTGTGGCCATGTAGCCTTAATGAGAGAGACTGACTCCAGCTTACCTTGCAAGAACTAAGAGACACAGTGTGGCCATGTGGCCTTAATGAGAGAGACTGCCTCCAGCTTAGCTTGCAAGAACTAAGAGACACAGTGTGGCCATGTGGCCTTAATGAGAGAGACTGATTCCAGCTTACCTTGCAAGAACTAAGAGACACTGTGTGGCCATGTGGCCTTAATGAGAGAGACTGACTCAAGCTTAGCTTGAAAGAACTAAGAGACACAGTGTGGCCATGTGGCCTTAATGAGAGAGACTCACTCCAGCTTAGCTTGCAAGAACTAAGAGACACTGTGTGGCCATGTGGCCTTAATGAGAGAGACTCACTCCAGCTTAGCTTGCAAGAAGTAAGAGACACAGTGTGGCCATGTGGCCTTAATGAGAGACTCACTCCAGCTTAGCTTGCAAGAACTAAGAGACAGTGTGGCCATGTAGCCTTAATGAGAGAGACTGACTCCAGCTTAGCTAGCAAGAACTAAGAGACACAGTGTGGCCATGTGGCCTTAATGAGAGAGACTGACTCCAGCTTAGCTTGCAAGAACTAAGAGACACAGTGTGGCCATGTGGCCTTAATGAGAGAGACTGATTCCAGCTTAGCTTGCAAGAACTAAGAGACACAGTGTGGCCATGTGGCCTTAATGAGAGAAACTGACTCCAGCTTAGCTTGCAAGAACTAAGAGACACAGTGTGACCATGTGACCTTAATGAGAGAGACTGATTCCAGCTTAACTTGCAAGAACTAAGCGACACAGTGTGGCCATGTGGCCCTAATGAGAGTGACTGACTCCAGCTTAGCTTGCAAGAATTAAGAGACACAGTGTGCCCATGTGACCTTAATGAGAGAGACTGACTCCAGCTTATCTTGCAAGAATTAAGAGACACTGTGTGGCCATGTGGCCTTAATGAGAGAGACTGACTCAAGCTTAGCTTGCAAGAACTAAGAGACAGTGTGGCCATGTGGCCTTAATGAGAGAGACTCACTCCAGCTTAGCTTGCAAGAACTAAGAGACACTGTGTGGCCATGTGGCCTTAATGAGAGAGACTTACTCCAGCTTAGCTTGCAAGAACTAAGAGACACAGTGTGGCCATGTGGCCTTAATGAGAGACTCACTCCAGCTTAGCTTGCAAGAACTAAGAGACAGTGTGGCCATGTAGCCTTAATGAGAGAGACTGACTCCAGCTTAGCTTGCAAGAACTAAGAGACACAGTGTGGCCATGTGGCCTTAATGAGAGAGACTGACTCCAGCTTAGCTTGCAAGAACTAAGAGACACAGTGTGGCCATGTGGCCTTAATGAGAGAGACTGATTCCAGCTTAGCTTGCAAGAACTAAGAGACACAGTGTGGCCATGTGGCCTTAATGAGAGAGACTGACTCCAGCTTAGCTTGCAAGAACTAAGAGACACAGTGTGACCATGTGACCTTAATGAGAGAGACTGACTCCAGCTTAGCTTGCAAGAACTAAGAGACACTGTGTGGCCATGTGGCCTTAATGAGAGAGACTGACTCAAGCTTAGCTTGCAAGAACTAAGAGACACAGTGTGGCCATGTGGCCTTAATGAGAGAGACTCACTCCAGCTTACCTTGCAAGAACTAAGATACACTGTGTGGCCATGTGGCCTTAATGAGAGAGACTCACTCCAGCTTAGCTTGCAAGAACTAAGAGACACAGTGTGGCCATGTGGCCTTAATGAGAGACTCACTCCAGCTTAGCTTGCAAGAACTAAGAGACAGTGTGGCCATGTAGCCTTAATGAGAGAGACTGACTCCAGCTTAGCTTGCAAGAACTAAGAGACACAGTGTGGCCATGTGGCCTTAATGAGAGAGACTGACTCCAGCTTAGCTTGCAAGAACTAAGAGACACAGTGTTGCCATGTGGCCTTAATGAGAGAGACTGATTCCAGCTTAGCTTGCAAGAACTAAGAGACACAGTGTGGCCATGTGGCCTTAATGAGAGAGACTGACTCCAGCTTAGCTTGCAAGAACTAAGAGACACAGTGTGACCATGTGACCTTAATGAGAGAGACTGACTCCAGCTTAGCTTGCAAGAACTAAGAGACACTGTGTGGCCATGTGGCCTTAATGAGAGAGACAGACTCAAGCTTAGCTTGCAAGAACTAAGAGATGCAGTGTGGCCATGTGGCCTTAATGAGAGAGACTCACTCCAGCTTAGCTTGCAAGAACTAAGAGACACAGTGTGACCATGTGGCCTTAATGAGAGAGACTCACTCCAGCTTAGCTTGCAAGAACTAAGATACACTGTGTGACCATGTGGCCTTAATGAGAGAGACTCACTCCAGCTTAGCTTACAAGAACTAAGAGACTCAGTGTGGCCATGTGGCCTTAATGAGAGAGACTGACTCCAACTTAGCTTGCAAGAACTAAGAGACACTGTGTGGCCATGTGGCCTTAATGAGAGACTCACTCCAGCTTAGCTTGCAAGAACTAAGAGACAGTGTGGCCATGTAGCCTTAATGAGAGAGACTGACTCCAGCTTAGCTTGCAAGAACTAAGAGACACAGTGTGGCCATGTGGCCTTAATGAGAGAGACTGACTCCAGCTTAGCTTGCAAGAACTAAGAGACAGTGTGGCCATGTAGCCTTAATGAGAGAGACTGACTCCAGCTTAGCTTGCAAGAACTAAGAGACACAGTGTGGCCATGTGGCCTTAATGAGAGAGACTGACTCCAGCTTAGCTTGCAAGAACTAAGAGACACAGTGTGGCCATGTGGCCTTAATGAGAGAGACTGATTCCAGCTTAGCTTGCAAGAACTAAGAGACACAGTGTGGCCATGTGACCTTAATGAGAGAGACTGATTCCAGCTTAGCTTGCAAGAACTAAGAGACACTGTGTGGCCATGTGGCCTTAATGAGAGAGACTCACTCCAGCTTAGCTTGCAAGAACTAAGAGACACAGTGTGGCCATGTGGCCTTAATGAGAGACTCACTCCAGCTTAGCTTGCAAGAACTAAGAGACAGTGTGGCCATGTAGCCTTAATGAGAGAGACTGACTCCAGCTTAGCTTGCAAGAACTAAGAGACACAGTGTGGCCATGTGGCCTTAATGAGAGAGACTGACTCCAGCTTAGCTTGCAAGAACTAAGAGACACAGTGTTGCCATGTGGCCTTAATGAGAGAGACTGATTCCAGCTTAGCTTGCAAGAACTAAGAGACACAGTGTGGCCATGTGGCCTTAATGAGAGAGACTGACTCCAGCTTAGCTTGCAAGAACTAAGAGACACAGTGTGACCATGTGACCTTAATGAGAGAGACTGACTCCAGCTTAGCTTGCAAGAACTAAGAGACACTGTGTGGCCATGTGGCCTTAATGAGAGAGACAGACTCAAGCTTAGCTTGCAAGAACTAAGAGATGCAGTGTGGCCATGTGGCCTTAATGAGAGAGACTCACTCCAGCTTAGCTTGCAAGAACTAAGAGACACAGTGTGACCATGTGGCCTTAATGAGAGAGACTCACTCCAGCTTAGCTTGCAAGAACTAAGATACACTGTGTGACCATGTGGCCTTAATGAGAGAGACTCACTCCAGCTTAGCTTACAAGAACTAAGAGACTCAGTGTGGCCATGTGGCCTTAATGAGAGAGACTGACTCCAACTTAGCTTGCAAGAACTAAGAGACACTGTGTGGCCATGTGGCCTTAATGAGAGACTCACTCCAGCTTAGCTTGCAAGAACTAAGAGACAGTGTGGCCATGTAGCCTTAATGAGAGAGACTGACTCCAGCTTAGCTTGCAAGAACTAAGAGACACAGTGTGGCCATGTGGCCTTAATGAGAGAGACTGACTCCAGCTTAGCTTGCAAGAACTAAGAGACAGTGTGGCCATGTAGCCGTAATGAGAGAGACTGACTCCAGCTTAGCTTGCAAGAACTAAGAGACACAGTGTGGCCATGTGGCCTTAATGAGAGAGACTGACTCCAGCTTAGCTTGCAAGAACTAAGAGACACAGTGTGGCCATGTGGCCTTAATGAGAGAGACTGATTCCAGCTTAGCTTGCAAGAACTAAGAGACACAGTGTGGCCATGTGACCTTAATGAGAGAGACTGATTCCAGCTTAGCTTGCAAGAACTAAGAGACACAGTGTGACCATCTGACCTTAATGAGAGAGACTGACTCCAGCTTAGCTTGCAAGAACTAAGAGACACTGTGTGGCCATGTGGCCTTAATGAGAGAGACCGACTCAAGCTTAGCTTGAAAGAACTAAGAGACTCAGTGTGGCCATGTGGCCTTAATGAGAGAGACTGACTCCAGCTTAGCTTGCAAGAACTAAGAGACACAGTGTGGCCATGTGGGCTTAATGAGAGAGACTGATTCCAGCTTAGCTTGCAAGAACTAAGAGACTCAGTGTGGCCATGTGGCCTTAATGAGACTGACTCCAGCTTAGCTTGCAAGAACTAAGAGACACAGTGTGGCCATGTGGCCTTAATGAGAGAGACAGACTCAAGCTTAGCTTGCAAGAACTAAGAGATGCAGTGTGGCCATGTGGCCTTAATGAGAGAGACTCACTCCAGCTTAGCTTGCAAGAACTAAGAGACACAGTGTGACCATGTGGCCTTAATGAGAGAGACTCACTCCAGCTTAGCTTGCAAGAACTAAGATACACTGTGTGACCATGTGGCCTTAATGAGAGAGACTCACTCCAGCTTAGCTTACAAGAACTAAGAGACTCAGTGTGGCCATGTGGCCTTAATGAGAGAGACTGACTCCAACTTAGCTTGCAAGAACTAAGAGACACTGTGTGGCCATGTGGCCTTAATGAGAGACTCACTCCAGCTTAGCTTGCAAGAACTAAGAGACAGTGTGGCCATGTAGCCTTAATGAGAGAGACTGACTCCAGCTTGCAAGAACTAAGAGACACAGTGTGGCCATGTGGCCTTAATGAGAGAGACTGACTCCAGCTTAGCTTGCAAGAACTAAGAGACAGTGTGGCCATGTAGCCTTAATGAGAGAGACTGACTCCAGCTTAGCTTGCAAGAACAAAGAGACACAGTGTGGCCATGTGGCCTTAATGAGAGAGACTGACTCCAGCTTAGCTTGCAAGAACTAAGAGACACAGTGTGGCCATGTGGCCTTAATGAGAGAGACTGATTCCAGCTTAGCTTGCAAGAACTAAGAGACACAGTGTGGCCATGTGACCTTAATGAGAGAGACTGATTCCAGCTTAGCTTGCAAGAACTAAGAGACACAGTGTGACCATCTGACCTTAATGAGAGAGACTGACTCCAGCTTAGCTTGCAAGAACTAAGAGACACTGTGTGGCCATGTGGCCTTAATGAGAGAGACCGACTCAAGCTTAGCTTGAAAGAACTAAGAGACTCAGTGTGGCCATGTGGCCTTAATGAGAGAGACTGACTCCAGCTTAGCTTGCAAGAACTAAGAGACACAGTGTGGCCATGTGGCCTTAATGAGAGAGACTGATTCCAGCTTAGCTTGCAAGAACTAAGAGACTCAGTGTGGCCATGTGGCCTTAATGAGACTGACTCCAGCTTAGCTTGCAAGAACTAAGAGACACAGTGTGGCCATGTGGCCTTAATGAGAGAGACTGATTCCAGCTTAGCTTGCAAGAACTAAGAGACACAGTGTGGCCATGTGGCCTTAATGAGAGAGACTGATTCCAGCTTAGCTTGCAAGAACTAAGAGACACAGTGTGGCCATGTGGCCTTAATGAGAGAGACTGACTCCAGCTTAGCTTGCAAGAACTAAGAGACACAGTGTGACCATGTGACCTTAATGAGAGAGACTGATTCCAGCTTAGCTTGCAAGAACTAAGAGACACAGTGTGGCCATGTGGCCTTAATGAGAGAGACTGACTCCAGCTTAGCTTGCAAGAACTAAGCGACACAGTGTGGCCATGTGGCCCTAATAAGAGTGACTGACTCCAGCTTAGCTTGCAAGAATTAAGAGACACAGTGTGCCCATGTGACCTTAATGAGAGAGACTGACTCCAGCTTATCTTGCAAGAATTAAGAGACACTGTGTGGCCATGTGGCCTTAATGAGAGAGACTGACTCAAGCTTAGCTTGCAAGAACTAAGAGACACAGTGTGGCCATGTGGCCTTAATGAGAGAGACTCACTCCAGCTTAGCTTGCAAGAACTAAGAGACACTGTGTGGCCATGTGGCCTTAATGAGAGAGACTTACTCCAGCTTAGCTTGCAAGAACTAAGAGACACAGTGTGGCCATGTGGCCTTAATGAGAGACTCACTCCAGCTTAGCTTGCAAGAACTAAGAGACAGTGTGGCCATGTAGCCTTAATGAGAGAGACTGACTCCAGCTTAGCTTGCAAGAACTAAGAGACACAGTGTGGCCATGTGGCCTTAATGAGAGAGACTGACTCCAGCTTAGCTTGCAAGAACTAAGAGACACAGTGTGGCCATGTGGCCTTAATGAGAGAGACTGATTCCAGCTTAGCTTGCAAGAACTAAGAGACACAGTGTGGCCATGTGGCCTTAATGAGAGAGACTGACTCCAGCTTAGCTTGCAAGAACTAAGAGACACAGTGTGACCATGTGACCTTAATGAGAGAGACTGACTCCAGCTTAGCTTGCAAGAACTAAGAGACACTGTGTGGCCATGTGGCCTTAATGAGAGAGACTGACTCAAGCTTAGCTTGCAAGAACTAAGAGACACAGTGTGGCCATGTGGCCTTAATGAGAGAGACTCACTCCAGCTTACCTTGCAAGAACTAAGATACACTGTGTGGCCATGTGGCCTTAATGAGAGAGACTCACTCCAGCTTAGCTTGCAAGAACTAAGAGACACAGTGTGGCCATGTGGCCTTAATGAGAGACTCACTCCAGCTTAGCTTGCAAGAACTAAGAGACAGTGTGGCCATGTAGCCTTAATGAGAGAGACTGACTCCAGCTTAGCTTGCAAGAACTAAGAGACACAGTGTGGCCATGTGGCCTTAATGAGAGAGACTGACTCCAGCTTAGCTTGCAAGAACTAAGAGACACAGTGTGGCCATGTGGCCTTAATGAGAGAGACTGATTCCAGCTTAGCTTGCAAGAACTAAGAGACACAGTGTGGCCATGTGGCCTTAATGAGAGAGACTGACTCCAGCTTAGCTTGCAAGAACTAAGAGACACAGTGTGACCATGTGACCTTAATGAGAGAGACTGACTCCAGCTTAGCTTGCAAGAACTAAGAGACACTGTGTGGCCATGTGGCCTTAATGAGAGAGACAGACTCAAGCTTAGCTTGCAAGAACTAAGAGATGCAGTGTGGCCATGTGGCCTTAATGAGAGAGACTCACTCCAGCTTAGCTTGCAAGCACTAAGAGACACAGTGTGACCATGTGGCCTTAATGAGAGAGACTCACTCCAGCTTAGCTTGCAAGAACTAAGATACACTGTGTGACCATGTGGCCTTAATGAGAGAGACTCACTCCAGCTTAGCTTACAAGAACTAAGAGACTCAGTGTGGCCATGTGGCCTTAATGAGAGAGACTGACTCCAACTTAGCTTGCAAGAACTAAGAGACACTGTGTGGCCATGTGGCCTTAATGAGAGACTCACTCCAGCTTAGCTTGCAAGAACTAAGAGACAGTGTGGCCATGTAGCCTTAATGAGAGAGACTGACTCCAGCTTAGCTTGCAAGAACTAAGAGACACAGTGTGGCCATGTGGCCTTAATGAGAGAGACTGACTCCAGCTTAGCTTGCAAGAACTAAGAGACAGTGTGGCCATGTAGCCTTAATGAGAGAGACTGACTCCAGCTTAGCTTGCAAGAACTAAGAGACACAGTGTGGCCATGTGGCCTTAATGAGAGAGACTGACTCCAGCTTAGCTTGCAAGAACTAAGAGACACAGTGTGGCCATGTGGCCTTAATGAGAGAGACTGATTCCAGCTTAGCTTGCAAGAACTAAGAGACACAGTGTGGCCATGTGACCTTAATGAGAGAGACTGACTCCAGCTTAGCTTGCAAGAACTAAGAGACACAGTGTGACCATCTGACCTTAATGAGAGAGACTGACTCCAGCTTAGCTTGCAAGAACTAAGAGACACTGTGTGGCCATGTGGCCTTAATGAGAGAGACCGACTCAAGCTTAGCTTGAAAGAACTAAGAGACTCAGTGTGGCCATGTGGCCTTAATGAGAGAGACTGACTCCAGCTTAGCTTGCAAGAACTAAGAGACACAGTGTGGCCATGTGGCCTTAATGAGAGAGACTGATTCCAGCTTAGCTTGCAAGAACTAAGAGACTCAGTGTGGCCATGTGGCCTTAATGAGAGAGACTGACTCCAGCTTAGCTTGCAAGAACTAAGAGACACAGTGTGGCCATGTGGCCTTAATGAGAGAGACTGATTCCAGCTTAGCTTGCAAGAACTAAGAGACACAGTGTGGCCATGTGGCCTTAATGAGAGAGACTGACTCCAGCTTAGCTTGCAAGAACTAAGAGACACAGTGTGACCATGTGACCTTAATGAGAGAGACTGACTCCAGCTTAGCTTGCAAGAACTAAGAGACACTGTGTGGCCATGTGGCCTTAATGAGAGAGACAGACTCAAGCTTAGCTTGCAAGAACTAAGAGATACAGTGTGGCCATGTGGCCTTAATGAGAGAGACTCACTCCAGCTTAGCTTGCAAGAACTAAGAGACACAGTGTGACCATGTGGCCTTAATGAGAGAGACTCACTCCAGCTTAGCTTGCAAGAACTAAGATACACTGTGTGACCATGTGGCCTTAATGAGAGAGACTCACTCCAGCTTAGCTTACAAGAACTAAGAGACTCAGTGTGGCCATGTGGCCTTAATGAGAGAGACTGACTCCAACTTAGCTTGCAAGAACTAAGAGACACTGTGTGGCCATGTGGCCTTAATGAGAGACTCACTCCAGCTTAGCTTGCAAGAACTAAGAGACAGTGTGGCCATGTAGCCTTAATGAGAGAGACTGACTCCAGCTTAGCTTGCAAGAACTAAGAGACACAGTGTGACCATCTGACCTTAATGAGAGAGACTGACTCCAGCTTAGCTTGCAAGAACTAAGAGACACTGTGTGGCCATGTGGCCTTAATGAGAGAGACCGACTCAAGCTTAGCTTGCAAGAACTAAGAGACTCAGTGTGGCCATGTGGCCTTAATGAGAGAGACTGACTCCAACTTAGCTTGCAAGAACTAAGAGACACTGTGTGGCCATGTGGCCTTAATGAGAGAGACACACTCCAGCTTAGCTTGCAAGAACTAAGAGACACAGTGTGGCCATGTGGCCTTAATGAGAGACTCACTCCAGCTTAGCTTGCAAGAACTAAGAGACAGTGTGGCCATGTAGCCTTAATGAGAGAGACTGACTCCAGCTTAGCTTGCAAGAACTAAGAGACACAGTGTGGCCATGTGGCCTTAATGAGAGAGACTGCCTCCAGCTTAGCTTGCAAGAACTAAGAGACACAGTGTGGCCATGTGGCCTTAATGAGAGAGACTGATTCCAGCTTAACTTGCAAGAACTAAGCGACACAGTGTGGCCATGTGGCCTTAATGAGAGAGACTGACTCCAGCTTAGCTTGCAAGAATTAAGAGACACAGTGTGCCCATGTGACCTTAATGAGAGAGACTGACTCCAGCTTACCTTGCAAGAACTAAGAGACACTGTGCGGCCATGTGGCCTTAATGAGACTGACTCAAGCTTAGCTTGCAAGAACTAAGAGACACAGTGTGGCCATGTGGCCTTAATGAGAGATACTCACTCCAGCTTAGCTTGCAAGAACTAAGAGACACTGTGTGGCCATGTGGCCTTAATGAGAGAGACTGACTCCAGCTTAGCTTGCAAGAACTAAGAGACACAGTGTGACCATGTGGCCTTAATGAGAGAGACTCACTCCAGCTTAGCTTGCAAGAACTAAGATACACTGTGTGACCATGTGGCCTTAATGAGAGAGACTCACTCCAGCTTAGCTTACAAGAACTAAGAGACTCAGTGTGGCCATGTGGCCTTAATGAGAGAGACTGACTCCAACTTAGCTTGCAAGAACTAAGAGACACTGTGTGGCCATGTGGCCTTAATGAGAGACTCACTCCAGCTTAGCTTGCAAGAACTAAGAGACAGTGTGGCCATGTAGCCTTAATGAGAGAGACTGACTCCAGCTTAGCTTGCAAGAACTAAGAGACACAGTGTGACCATCTGACCTTAATGAGAGAGACTGACTCCAGCTTAGCTTGCAAGAACTAAGAGACACTGTGTGGCCATGTGGCCTTAATGAGAGAGACCGACTCAAGCTTAGCTTGCAAGAACTAAGAGACTCAGTGTGGCCATGTGGCCTTAATGAGAGAGACTGACTCCAACTTAGCTTGCAAGAACTAAGAGACACTGTGTGGCCATGTGGCCTTAATGAGAGAGACACACTCCAGCTTAGCTTGCAAGAACTAAGAGACACAGTGTGGCCATGTGGCCTTAATGAGAGACTCACTCCAGCTTAGCTTGCAAGAACTAAGAGACAGTGTGGCCATGTAGCCTTAATGAGAGAGACTGACTCCAGCTTAGCTTGCAAGAACTAAGAGACACAGTGTGGCCATGTGGCCTTAATGAGAGAGACTCACTCCAGCTTAGCTTGCAAGAACTAAGAGACACAGTGTGGCCATGTGGCCTTAATGAGAGAGACTGATTCCAGCTTAACTTGCAAGAACTAAGCGACACAGTGTGGCCATGTGGCCTTAATGAGAGAGACTGACTCCAGCTTAGCTTGCAAGAATTAAGAGACACAGTGTGCCCATGTGACCTTAATGAGAGAGACTGACTCCAGCTTACCTTGCAAGAACTAAGAGACACTGTGCGGCCATGTGGCCTTAATGAGACTGACTCAAGCTTAGCTTGCAAGAACTAAGAGACACAGTGTGGCCATGTGGCCTTAATGAGAGATACTCACTCCAGCTTAGCTTGCAAGAACTAAGAGACACTGTGTGGCCATGTGGCCTTAATGAGAGAGACTGACTCCAGCTTAGCTTGCAAGAACTAAGAGACACAGTGTGGCCATGTGGCCTTAATGAGAGAGACTGATTCCAGCTTAGCTTGCAAGAACTAAGAGACACAGTGTGGCCATGTGGCCTTAATGAGAGAGACTGACTCCAGCTTAGCTTGCAAGAACTAAGAGACACAGTGTGACCATGTGACCTTAATGAGAGAGACTGACTCCAGCTTAGCTTGCAAGAACTAAGAGACACAGTGTGGCCATGTGGCCTTAATGAGAGAGACTGACTCCAGCTTAGCTTGCAAGAACTAAGAGACACAGTGTGGCCATGTGGCCTTAATGAGAGAGACTGATTCCAGCTTAGCTTGCAAGAACTAAGAGACACAGTGTGGCCATGTGGCCTTAATGAGAGAGACTCACTCCAGCTTAGCTTGCAAGAACTAAGAGACACAGTGTGGCCATGTGGCCTTAATGAGAGACTCACTCCAGCTTAGCTTGCAAGAACTAAGAGACAGTGTGGCCATGTAGCCTTAATGAGAGAGACTGACTCCAGCTTAGCTTGCAAGAACTAAGAGACACAGTGTGGCCATGTGGCCTTAATGAGAGAGACTGACTCCAGCTTAGCTTGCAAGAACTAAGAGACACAGTGTGGCCATGTGGCCTTAATGAGAGAGACTGATTCCAGCTTAGCTTGCAAGAACTAAGAGACACAGTGTGGCCATGTGGCCTTAATGAGAGAGACTGACTCCAGCTTAGCTTGCAAGAACTAAGAGACACAGTGTGACCATGTGACCTTAATGAGAGAGACTGACTCCAGCTTAGCTTGCAAGAACTAAGAGACACTGTGTGGCCATGTGGCCTTAATGAGAGAGACAGACTCAAGCTTAGCTTGCAAGAACTAAGAGATGCAGTGTGGCCATGTGGCCTTAATGAGAGAGACTCACTCCAGCTTAGCTTGCAAGAACTAAGAGACACAGTGTGACCATGTGGCCTTAATGAGAGAGACTCACTCCAGCTTAGCTTGCAAGAACTAAGATACACTGTGTGACCATGTGGCCTTAATGAGAGAGACTCACTCCAGCTTAGCTTACAAGAACTAAGAGACTCAGTGTGGCCATGTGGCCTTAATGAGAGAGACTGACTCCAACTTAGCTTGCAAGAACTAAGAGACACTGTGTGGCCATGTGGCCTTAATGAGAGACTCACTCCAGCTTAGCTTGCAAGAACTAAGAGACAGTGTGGCCATGTAGCCTTAATGAGAGAGACTGACTCCAGCTTAGCTTGCAAGAACTAAGAGACACAGTGTGGCCATGTGGCCTTAATGAGAGAGACTGACTCCAGCTTAGCTTGCAAGAACTAAGAGACAGTGTGGCCATGTAGCCTTAATGAGAGAGACTGACTCCAGCTTAGCTTGCAAGAACTAAGAGACACAGTGTGGCCATGTGGCCTTAATGAGAGAGACTGACTCCAGCTTAGCTTGCAAGAACTAAGAGACACAGTGTGGCCATGTGGCCTTAATGAGAGAGACTGATTCCAGCTTAGCTTGCAAGAACTAAGAGACACAGTGTGGCCATGTGACCTTAATGAGAGAGACTGACTCCAGCTTAGCTTGCAAGAACTAAGAGACACAGTGTGACCATCTGACCTTAATGAGAGAGACTGACTCCAGCTTAGCTTGCAAGAACTAAGAGACACTGTGTGGCCATGTGGCCTTAATGAGAGAGACCGACTCAAGCTTAGCTTGAAAGAACTAAGAGACTCAGTGTGGCCATGTGGCCTTAATGAGAGAGACTGACTCCAGCTTAGCTTGCAAGAACTAAGAGACACAGTGTGGCCATGTGGCCTTAATGAGAGAGACTGATTCCAGCTTAGCTTGCAAGAACTAAGAGACTCAGTGTGGCCATGTGGCCTTAATGAGAGAGACTGACTCCAGCTTAGCTTGCAAGAACTAAGAGACACAGTGTGGCCATGTGGCCTTAATGAGAGAGACTGATTCCAGCTTAGCTTGCAAGAACTAAGAGACACAGTGTGGCCATGTGGCCTTAATGAGAGAGACTGACTCCAGCTTAGCTTGCAAGAACTAAGAGACACAGTGTGACCATGTGACCTTAATGAGAGAGACTGACTCCAGCTTAGCTTGCAAGAACTAAGAGACACTGTGTGGCCATGTGGCCTTAATGAGAGAGACAGACTCAAGCTTAGCTTGCAAGAACTAAGAGATACAGTGTGGCCATGTGGCCTTAATGAGAGAGACTCACTCCAGCTTAGCTTGCAAGAACTAAGAGACACAGTGTGACCATGTGGCCTTAATGAGAGAGACTCACTCCAGCTTAGCTTGCAAGAACTAAGATACACTGTGTGACCATGTGGCCTTAATGAGAGAGACTCACTCCAGCTTAGCTTACAAGAACTAAGAGACTCAGTGTGGCCATGTGGCCTTAATGAGAGAGACTGACTCCAACTTAGCTTGCAAGAACTAAGAGACACTGTGTGGCCATGTGGCCTTAATGAGAGACTCACTCCAGCTTAGCTTGCAAGAACTAAGAGACAGTGTGGCCATGTAGCCTTAATGAGAGAGACTGACTCCAGCTTAGCTTGCAAGAACTAAGAGACACAGTGTGACCATCTGACCTTAATGAGAGAGACTGACTCCAACTTAGCTTGCAAGAACTAAGAGACACTGTGTGGCCATGTGGCCTTAATGAGAGAGACACACTCCAGCTTAGCTTGCAAGAACTAAGAGACACAGTGTGGCCATGTGGCCTTAATGAGAGACTCACTCCAGCTTAGCTTGCAAGAACTAAGAGACAGTGTGGCCATGTAGCCTTAATGAGAGAGACTGACTCCAGCTTAGCTTGCAAGAACTAAGAGACACAGTGTGGCCATGTGGCCTTAATGAGAGAGACTGCCTCCAGCTTAGCTTGCAAGAACTAAGAGACACAGTGTGGCCATGTGGCCTTAATGAGAGAGACTGATTCCAGCTTAACTTGCAAGAACTAAGCGACACAGTGTGGCCATGTGGCCTTAATGAGAGAGACTGACTCCAGCTTAGCTTGCAAGAATTAAGAGACACAGTGTGCCCATGTGACCTTAATGAGAGAGACTGACTCCAGCTTACCTTGCAAGAACTAAGAGACACTGTGCGGCCATGTGGCCTTAATGAGACTGACTCAAGCTTAGCTTGCAAGAACTAAGAGACACAGTGTGGCCATGTGGCCTTAATGAGAGATACTCACTCCAGCTTAGCTTGCAAGAACTAAGAGACACTGTGTGGCCATGTGGCCTTAATGAGAGAGACTGACTCCAGCTTAGCTTGCAAGAACTAAGAGACACAGTGTGGCCATGTGGCCTTAATGAGAGAGACTGATTCCAGCTTAGCTTGCAAGAACTAAGAGACACAGTGTGGCCATGTGGCCTTAATGAGAGAGACTGACTCCAGCTTAGCTTGCAAGAACTAAGAGACACAGTGTGACCATGTGACCTTAATGAGAGAGACTGACTCCAGCTTAGCTTGCAAGAACTAAGAGACACAGTGTGGCCATGTGGCCTTAATGAGAGAGACTGACTCCAGCTTAGCTTGCAAGAACTAAGAGACACAGTGTGGCCATGTGGCCTTAATGAGAGAGACTGATTCCAGCTTAGCTTGCAAGAACTAAGAGACACAGTGTGGCCATGTGGCCTTAATGAGAGAGACTGACTCCAGCTTAGCTTGCAAGAACTAAGAGACACAGTGTGACCATGTGACCTTAATGAGAGAGACTGACTTCAGCTTAGCTTGCAAGAACTAAGAGACACTGTGTGGCCATGTGGCCTTAATGAGAGAGACTGACTCAAGCTTAGCTTGCAAGAACTAAGAGACACAGTGTGGCCATGTGGCCTTAATGAGAGAGACTCACTCCAGCTTACCTTGCAAGAACTAAGATACACTGTGTGGCCATGTGGCCTTAATGAGAGAGACTCACTCCAGCTTAGCTTGCAAGAACTAAGAGACACAGTGTGGCCATGTGGCCTTAATGAGAGACTCACTCCAGCTTAGCTTGCAAGAACTAAGAGACAGTGTGGCCATGTAGCCTTAATGAGACAGACTGACTCCAGCTTAGCTTGCAAGAACTAAGAGACACAGTGTGGCCATGTGGCCTTAATGAGAGAGACTGACTCCAGCTTAGCTTGCAAGAACTAAGAGACAGTGTGGCCATGTGGCCTTAATGAGAGAGACTGACTCCAGCTTAGCTTGCAAGAATTAAGAGACACAGTGTGCCCATGTGACCTTAATGAGAGAGACTGACTCCAGCTTACCTTGCAAGAACTAAGAGACACTGTGCGGCCATGTGGCCTTAATGAGACTGACTCAAGCTTAGCTTACAAGAACTAAGAGACACAGTGTGGCCATGTGGCCTTAATGAGAGATACTCACTCCAGCTTAGCTTGCAAGAACTAAGAGACACTGTGTGGCCATGTGGCCTTAATGAGAGAGACTGACTCCAGCTTAGCTTGCAAGAACTAAGAGACACAGTGTGGCCATGTGGCCTTAATGAGAGAGACTGATTCCAGCTTAGCTTGCAAGAACTAAGAGACACAGTGTGGCCATGTGGCCTTAATGAGAGAGACTGACTCCAGCTTAGCTTGCAAGAACTAAGAGACACAGTGTGACCATGTGACCTTAATGAGAGAGACTGACTCCAGCTTAGCTTGCAAGAACTAAGAGACACAGTGTGGCCATGTGGCCTTAATGAGAGAGACTGACTCCAGCTTAGCTTGCAAGAACTAAGAGACACAGTGTGGCCATGTGGCCTTAATGAGAGAGACTGATTCCAGCTTAGCTTGCAAGAACTAAGAGACACAGTGTGGCCATGTGGCCTTAATGAGAGAGACTGACTCCAGCTTAGCTTGCAAGAACTAAGAGACACAGTGTGACCATGTGACCTTAATGAGAGAGACTGACTCCAGCTTAGCTTGCAAGAACTAAGAGACACTGTGTGGCCATGTGGCCTTAATGAGAGAGACTGACTCAAGCTTAGCTTGCAAGAACTAAGAGACACAGTGTGGCCATGTGGCCTTAATGAGAGAGACTCACTCCAGCTTACCTTGCAAGAACTAAGATACACTGTGTGGCCATGTGGCCTTAATGAGAGAGACTCACTCCAGCTTAGCTTGCAAGAACTAAGAGACACAGTGTGGCCATGTGGCCTTAATGAGAGACTCACTCCAGCTTAGCTTGCAAGAACTAAGAGACAGTGTGGCCATGTAGCCTTAATGAGACAGACTGACTCCAGCTTAGCTTGCAAGAACTAAGAGACACAGTGTGGCCATGTGGCCTTAATGAGAGAGACTGACTCCAGCTTAGCTTGCAAGAACTAAGAGACACAGTGTGGCCATGTGGCCTTAATGAGAGAGACTGACTCCAGCTTAGCTTGCAAGAACTAAGAGACACAGTGTGACCATGTGGCCTTAATGAGAGACTGACTCCAGCTTAGCTTGCAAGAACTAAGAGACACAGTGTGACCATGTGACCTTAATGAGAGAGACTGACTCCAGCTTAGCTTGCAAGAACTAAGAGACACTGTGTGGCCATGTGGCCTTAATGAGAGAGACAGACTCAAGCTTAGCTTGCAAGAACTAAGGGATACAGTGTGGCCATGTGGCCTTAATGAGAGAGACTCACTCCAGCTTAGCTTGCAAGAACTAAGAGACACAGTGTGACCATGTGGCCTTAATGAGAGAGACTCACTCCAGCTTAGCTTGCAAGAACTAAGATACACTGTGTGGCCATGTGGCCTTAATGAGAGAGACTCACTCCAGCTTAGCTTACAAGAACTAAGAGACTCAGTGTGGCCATGTGGCCTTAATGAGAGAGACTGACTCCAACTTAGCTTGCAAGAACTAAGAGACACTGTGTGGCCATGTGGCCTTAATGAGAGACTCACTCCAGCTTAGCTTGCAAGAACTAAGAGACAGTGTGGCCATGTAGCCTTAATGAGAGAGACTGACTCCAGCTTAGCTTGCAAGAACTAAGAGACACAGTGTGGCCATGTGGCCTTAATGAGAGAGACTGACTCCAGCTTAGCTTGCAAGAACTAAGAGACAGTGTGGCCATGTAGCCTTAATGAGAGAGACTGACTCCAGCTTAGCTTGCAAGAACTAAGAGACACAGTGTGGCCATGTGGCCTTAATGAGAGAGACTGACTCCAGCTTAGCTTGCAAGAACTAAGAGACACAGTGTGGCCATGTGGCCTTAATGAGAGAGACTGATTCCAGCTTAGCTTGCAAGAACTAAGAGACACAGTGTGGCCATGTGGCCTTAATGAGAGAGACTGACTCCAGCTTAGCTTGCAAGAACTAAGAGACACAGTGTGACCATCTGACCTTAATGAGAGAGACTGACTCCAGCTTAGCTTGCAAGAACTAAGAGACACTGTGTGGCCATGTGGCCTTAATGAGAGAGACCGACTCAAGCTTAGCTTGCAAGAACTAAGAGACTCAGTGTGGCCATGTGGCCTTAATGAGAGAGACTGACTCCAACTTAGCTTGCAAGAACTAAGAGACACTGTGTGGCCATGTGGCCTTAATGAGAGAGACACACTCCAGCTTAGCTTGCAAGAACTAAGAGACACAGTGTGGCCATGTGGCCTTAATGAGAGACTCACTCCAGCTTAGCTTGCAAGAACTAAGAGACAGTGTGGCCATGTAGCCTTAATGAGAGAGACTGACTCCAGCTTAGCTTGCAAGAACTAAGAGACACAGTGTGGCCATGTGGCCTTAATGAGAGAGACTGCCTCCAGCTTAGCTTGCAAGAACTAAGCGACACAGTGTGGCCATGTGGCCTTAATGAGAGAGACTGACTCCAGCTTAGCTTGCAAGAATTAAGAGACACAGTGTGCCCATGTGACCTTAATGAGAGAGAATGACTCCAGCTTACCTTGCAAGAACTAAGAGACACTGTGCGGCCATGTGGCCTTAATGAGAGAGACTGAATCAAGCTTAGCTTGCAAGAACTAAGAGACACTGTGTGGCCATGTGGCCTTAATGAGAGAGACAGACTCAAGCTTAGCTTGCAAGAACTAAGGGATACAGTGTGGCCATGTGGCCTTAATGAGAGAGACTCACTCCAGCTTAGCTTGCAAGAACTAAGAGACACAGTGTGGCCATGTGGCCTTAATGAGAGACTCACTCCAGCTTAGCTTGTAAGAACTAAGAGACACAGTGTGACCATGTGGCCTTAATGAGAGAGACTCACTCCAGCTTAGCTTGCAAGAACTAAGATACACTGTGTGGCCATGTGGCCTTAATGAGAGAGACTCACTCCAGCTTAGCTTACAAGAACTAAGAGACTCAGTGTGGCCATGTGGCCTTAATGAGAGAGACTGACTCCAACTTAGCTTGCAAGAACTAAGAGACACTGTGTGGCCATGTGGCCTTAATGAGAGACTCACTCCAGCTTAGCTTGCAAGAACTAAGAGACAGTGTGGCCATGTAGCCTTAATGAGAGAGACTGACTCCAGCTTAGCTTGCAAGAACTAAGAGACACAGTGTGGCCATGTGGCCTTAATGAGAGAGACTGACTCCAGCTTAGCTTGCAAGAACTAAGAGACAGTGTGGCCATGTAGCCTTAATGAGAGAGACTGACTCCAGCTTAGCTTGCAAGAACTAAGAGACACAGTGTGGCCATGTGGCCTTAATGAGAGAGACTGACTCCAGCTTAGCTTGCAAGAACTAAGAGACACAGTGTGGCCATGTGGCCTTAATGAGAGAGACTGATTCCAGCTTAGCTTGCAAGAACTAAGAGACACAGTGTGGCCATGTGGCCTTAATGAGAGAGACTGACTCCAGCTTAGCTTGCAAGAACTAAGAGACACAGTGTGACCATCTGACCTTAATGAGAGAGACTGACTCCAGCTTAGCTTGCAAGAACTAAGAGACACTGTGTGGCCATGTGGCCTTAATGAGAGAGACCGACTCAAGCTTAGCTTGCAAGAACTAAGAGACTCAGTGTGGCCATGTGGCCTTAATGAGAGAGACTGACTCCAACTTAGCTTGCAAGAACTAAGAGACACTGTGTGGCCATGTGGCCTTAATGAGAGAGACACACTCCAGCTTAGCTTGCAAGAACTAAGAGACACAGTGTGGCCATGTGGCCTTAATGAGAGAGACTGACTCCAGCTTAGCTTGCAAGAACTAAGAGACACTGTGTGGCCATGTGGCCTTAATGAGAGAGACCGACTCAAGCTTAGCTTGCAAGAACTAAGAGACTCAGTGTGGCCATGTGGCCTTAATGAGAGAGACTGACTCCAACTTAGCTTGCAAGAACTAAGAGACACTGTGTGGCCATGTGGCCTTAATGAGAGAGACACACTCCAGCTTAGCTTGCAAGAACTAAGAGACACAGTGTGGCCATGTGGCCTTAATGAGAGACTCACTCCAGCTTAGCTTGCAAGAACTAAGAGACAGTGTGGCCATGTAGCCTTAATGAGAGAGACTGACTCCAGCTTAGCTTGCAAGAACTAAGAGACACAGTGTGGCCATGTGGCCTTAATGAGAGAGACTGCCTCCAGCTTAGCTTGCAAGAACTAAGCGACACAGTGTGGCCATGTGGCCTTAATGAGAGAGACTGACTCCAGCTTAGCTTGCAAGAATTAAGAGACACAGTGTGCCCATGTGACCTTAATGAGAGAGAATGACTCCAGCTTACCTTGCAAGAACTAAGAGACACTGTGCGGCCATGTGGCCTTAATGAGAGAGACTGAATCAAGCTTAGCTTGCAAGAACTAAGAGACACTGTGTGGCCATGTGGCCTTAATGAGAGAGACAGACTCAAGCTTAGCTTGCAAGAACTAAGGGATACAGTGTGGCCATGTGGCCTTAATGAGAGAGACTCACTCCAGCTTAGCTTGCAAGAACTAAGAGACACAGTGTGACCATGTGGCCTTAATGAGAGAGACTCACTCCAGCTTAGCTTGCAAGAACTAAGATACACTGTGTGGCCATGTGGCCTTAATGAGAGAGACTCACTCCAGCTTAGCTTACAAGAACTAAGAGACTCAGTGTGGCCATGTGGCCTTAATGAGAGAGACTGACTCCAACTTAGCTTGCAAGAACTAAGAGACACTGTGTGGCCATGTGGCCTTAAAGAGAGACTCACTCCAGCTTAGCTTGCAAGAACTAAGAGACAGTGTGGCCATGTAGCCTTAATGAGAGAGACTGACTCCAGCTTAGCTTGCAAGAACTAACAGACACAGTGTGGCCATGTGGCCTTAATGAGAGAGACTGACTCCAGCTTAGCTTGCAAGAACTAAGAGACAGTGTGGCCATGTAGCCTTAATGAGAGAGACTGACTCCAGCTTAGCTTGCAAGAACTAAGAGACACAGTGTGGCCATGTGGCCTTAATGAGAGAGACTGACTCCAGCTTAGCTTGCAAGAACTAAGAGACACAGTGTGGCCATGTGGCCTTAATGAGAGAGACTGATTCCAGCTTAGCTTGCAAGAACTAAGAGACACAGTGTGGCCATGTGGCCTTAATGAGAGAGACTGACTCCAGCTTAGCTTGCAAGAACTAAGAGACACAGTGTGACCATCTGACCTTAATGAGAGAGACTGACTCCAGCTTAGCTTGCAAGAACTAAGAGACACTGTGTGGCCATGTGGCCTTAATGAGAGAGACCGACTCAAGCTTAGCTTGCAAGAACTAAGAGACTCAGTGTGGCCATGTGGCCTTAATGAGAGAGACTGACTCCAACTTAGCTTGCAAGAACTAAGAGACACTGTGTGGCCATGTGGCCTTAATGAGAGAGACACACTCCAGCTTAGCTTGCAAGAACTAAGAGACACAGTGTGGCCATGTGGCCTTAATGAGAGACTCACTCCAGCTTAGCTTGCAAGAACTAAGAGACAGTGTGGCCATGTAGCCTTAATGAGAGAGACTGACTCCAGCTTAGCTTGCAAGAACTAAGAGACACAGTGTGGCCATGTGGCCTTAATGAGAGAGACTGCCTCCAGCTTAGCTTGCAAGAACTAAGCGACACAGTGTGGCCATGTGGCCTTAATGAGAGAGACTGACTCCAGCTTAGCTTGCAAGAACTAAGAGACACAGTGTGGCCATGTGGCCTTAATGAGAGAGACTGCCTCCAGCTTAGCTTGCAAGAACTAAGCGACACAGTGTGGCCATGTGGCCTTAATGAGAGAGACTGACTCCAGCTTAGCTTGCAAGAATTAAGAGACACAGTGTGCCCATGTGACCTTAATGAGAGAGAATGACTCCAGCTTACCTTGCAAGAACTAAGAGACACTGTGCGGCCATGTGGCCTTAATGAGAGAGACTGAATCAAGCTTAGCTTGCAAGAACTAAGAGACACTGTGTGGCCATGTGGCCTTAATGAGAGAGACAGACTCAAGCTTAGCTTGCAAGAACTAAGGGATACAGTGTGGCCATGTGGCCTTAATGAGAGAGACTCACTCCAGCTTAGCTTGCAAGAACTAAGAGACACAGTGTGACCATGTGGCCTTAATGAGAGAGACTCACTCCAGCTTAGCTTGCAAGAACTAAGATACACTGTGTGGCCATGTGGCCTTAATGAGAGAGACTCACTCCAGCTTAGCTTACAAGAACTAAGAGACTCAGTGTGGCCATGTGGCCTTAATGAGAGAGACTGACTCCAACTTAGCTTGCAAGAACTAAGAGACACTGTGTGGCCATGTGGCCTTAAAGAGAGACTCACTCCAGCTTAGCTTGCAAGAACTAAGAGACAGTGTGGCCATGTAGCCTTAATGAGAGAGACTGACTCCAGCTTAGCTTGCAAGAACTAACAGACACAGTGTGGCCATGTGGCCTTAATGAGAGAGACTGACTCCAGCTTAGCTTGCAAGAACTAAGAGACAGTGTGGCCATGTAGCCTTAATGAGAGAGACTGACTCCAGCTTAGCTTGCAAGAACTAAGAGACACAGTGTGGCCATGTGGCCTTAATGAGAGAGACTGACTCCAGCTTAGCTTGCAAGAACTAAGAGACACAGTGTGGCCATGTGGCCTTAATGAGAGAGACTGATTCCAGCTTAGCTTGCAAGAACTAAGAGACACAGTGTGGCCATGTGGCCTTAATGAGAGAGACTGACTCCAGCTTAGCTTGCAAGAACTAAGAGACACAGTGTGACCATCTGACCTTAATGAGAGAGACTGACTCCAGCTTAGCTTGCAAGAACTAAGAGACACTGTGTGGCCATGTGGCCTTAATGAGAGAGACCGACTCAAGCTTAGCTTGCAAGAACTAAGAGACTCAGTGTGGCCATGTGGCCTTAATGAGAGAGACTGACTCCAACTTAGCTTGCAAGAACTAAGAGACACTGTGTGGCCATGTGGCCTTAATGAGAGAGACACACTCCAGCTTAGCTTGCAAGAACTAAGAGACACAGTGTGGCCATGTGGCCTTAATGAGAGACTCACTCCAGCTTAGCTTGCAAGAACTAAGAGACAGTGTGGCCATGTAGCCTTAATGAGAGAGACTGACTCCAGCTTAGCTTGCAAGAACTAAGAGACACAGTGTGGCCATGTGGCCTTAATGAGAGAGACTGCCTCCAGCTTAGCTTGCAAGAACTAAGCGACACAGTGTGGCCATGTGGCCTTAATGAGAGAGACTGACTCCAGCTTAGCTTGCAAGAATTAAGAGACACAGTGTACCCATGTGACCTTAATGAGAGAGAATGACTCCAGCTTACCTTGCAAGAACTAAGAGACACTGTGCGGCCATGTGGCCTTAATGAGAGAGACTGAATCAAGCTTAGCTTGCAAGAACTAAGAGACACAGTGTGGCCATGTGGCCTTAATGAGAGATACTCACTCCAGCTTAGCTTGCAAGAACTAAGAGACACTGTGTGGCCATGTGGCCTTAATGAGAGAGACTCACTCCAGCTTAGCTTGCAAGAACTAAGAGACACAGTGTGGCCATGTGGCCTTAATGAAAGACTCACGCCAGCTTAGCTTGCAAGAACTAAGAGACAGTGTGGCCATTTAGCAATAATGAGAGAGACTGACTCCAGCTTAGCTTGCAAGAACTAAGAGACACAGTGTGACCATGTGACCTTAATGAGAGAGACTGACTCCAGCTTAGCTTGCAAGAACTAAGAGACACTGTGTGGCCATGTGGCCTTAATGAGAGAGACAGACTCAAGCTTAGCTTGCAAGAACTAAGAGATACAGTGTGGCCATGTGGCCTTAATGAGAGAGACTCACTCCAGCTTAGCTTGCAAGAACTAAGAGACACAGTGTGACCATGTGGCCTTAATGAGAGAGACTCACTCCAGCTTAGCTTGCAAGAACTAAGATACACTGTGTGGCCATGTGGCCTTAATGAGAGAGACTCACTCCAGCTTAGCTTACAAGAACTAAGAGACTCAGTGTGGCCATGTGGCCTTAATGAGAGAGACTGACTCCAACTTAGCTTGCAAGAACTAAGAGACACTGTGTGGCCATGTGGCCTTAATGAGAGACTCACTCCAGCTTAGCTTGCAAGAACTAAGAGACAGTGTGGCCATGTAGCCTTAATGAGAGAGACTGACTCCAGCTTAGCTTGCAAGAACTAAGAGACACAGTGTGGCCATGTGGCCTTAATGAGAGAGACTTACTCCAGCTTAGCTTGCAAGAACTAAGAGACAGTGTGGCCATGTAGCCTTAATGAGAGAGACTGACTCCAGCTTAGCTTGCAAGAACTAAGAGACACAGTGTGGCCATGTGGCCTTAATGAGAGAGACTGATTCCAGCTTAGCTTGCAAGAACTAAGAGACACAGTGTGGCCATGTGGCCTTAATGAGAGAGACTGACTCCAGCTTAGCTTGCAAGAACTAAGAGACACAGTGTGACCATGTGACCTTAATGAGAGAGACTGACTCCAGCTTAGCTTGCAAGAACTAAGAGACACTGTGTGGCCATGTGGCCTTAATGAGAGAGACCGACTCAAGCTTAGCTTGCAAGAACTAAGAGACTCAGTGTGGCCATGTGGCCTTAATGAGAGAGACTGACTCCAACTTAGCTTGCAAGAACTAAGAGACACTGTGTGGCCATGTGGCCTTAATGAGAGAGACACACTTCAGCTTAGCTTGCAAGAACTAAGAGACACAGTGTGGCCATGTGGCCTTAATGAGAGACTCACTCCAGCTTAGCTTGCAAGAACTAAGAGACAGTGTGGCCATGTAGCCTTAATGAGAGAGACTGACTCCAGCTTAGCTTGCAAGAACTAAGAGACACAGTGTGGCCATGTGGCCTTAATGAGAGAGACTGATTCCAGCTTAACTTGCAAGAACTAAGCGACACAGTGTGGCCATGTGGCCTTAATGAGAGAGACTGATTCCAGCTTAGCTTGCAAGAATTAAGAGACACAGTGTGCCCATGTGACCTTAATGAGAGAGACTGACTCCAGCTTACCTTGCAAGAACTAAGAGACACTGTGTGGCCATGTGGCCTTAATGAGAGAGACTGACTCCAGCTTAGCTTGCAAGAACTAAGAGACACAGTGTGGCCATGTGGCCTTAATGAGAGAGACTGATTCCAGCTTAGCTTGCAAGAACTAAGAGACACAGTGTGGCCATGTGGCCTTAATGAGAGAGACTGACTCCAGCTTAGCTTGCAAGAACTAAGAGACACAGTGTGACCATGTGACCTTAATGAGAGAGACTGACTCCAGCTTAGCTTGCAAGAACTAAGAGACACTGTGTGGCCATGTGGCCTTAATGAGAGAGACCGACTCAAGCTTAGCTTGCAAGAACTAAGAGACTCAGTGTGGCCATGTGGCCTTAATGAGAGAGACTGACTCCAACTTAGCTTGCAAGAACTAAGAGACACTGTGTGGCCATGTGGCCTTAATGAGAGAGACACACTCCAGCTTAGCTTGCAAGAACTAAGAGACACAGTGTGGCCATGTGGCCTTAATGAGAGACTCACTCCAGCTTAGCTTGCAAGAACTAAGAGACAGTGTGGCCATGTAGCCTTAATGAGAGAGACTGACTCCAGCTTAGCTTGCAAGAACTAAGAGACACAGTGTGGCCATGTGGCCTTAATGAGAGAGACTGATTCCAGCTTAACTTGCAAGAACTAAGCGACACAGTGTGGCCATGTGGCCTTAATGAGAGAGACTGATTCCAGCTTAGCTTGCAAGAATTAAGAGACACAGTGTGCCCATGTGACCTTAATGAGAGAGACTGACTCCAGCTTACCTTGCAAGAATTAAGAGACACTGTGCGGCCATGTGGCCTTAATGAGAGAGACTGACTCAAGCTTAGCTTGCAAGAACTAAGAGACACAGTGTGGCCATGTGGCCTTAATGAGAGATACTCACTCCAGCTTAGCTTGCAAGAACTAAGAGACACTGTGTGGCCATGTGGCCTTAATGAGAGAGACTCACTCCAGCTTAGCTTGCAAGAACTAAGAGACACAGTGTGGCCATGTGGCCTTAATGAAAGACTCACTCCAGCTTAGCTTGCAAGAACTAAGAGACAGTGTGGCCATGTAGCCTTAATGAGAGAGACTGACTCCAGCTTAGCTTGCAAGAACTAAGAGACACAGTGTGGCCATGTGGCCTTAATGAGAGAGACTGACTCCAGCTTAGCTTGCAAGAACTAAGAGACAGTGTGACCATGTGACCTTAATGAGAGAGACTGACTCCAGCTTAGCTTGCAAGAACTAAGAGACACTGTGTGGCCATGTGGCCTTAATGAGAGAGACTGACTCAAGCTTAGCTTGCAAGAACTAGGAGACACAGTGTGGCCATGTGGCCTTAATGAGAGAGACTCACTCCAGCTTAGCTTGCAAGAACTTAGAGACACTGTGTGGCCATGTGGCCTTAATGAGAGAGACTCACTCCAGCTTAGCTTGCAAGAACTAAGAGACTCAGTGTGGCCATGTGGCCTTAATGAGAGAGACTGACTCCAACTTAGCTTGCAAGAACTAAGAGACACTGTGTGGCCATGTGGCCTTAATGAGAGAGACTCACTCCAGCTTAGCTTGCAAGAACTAAGAGACACAGTGTGGCCATGTGGCCTTAATGAGAGACTCACTCCAGCTTAGCTTGCAAGAACTAAGAGACAGTGTGGCCATGTAGCCTTAATGAGAGAGACTGACTCCAGCTTAGCTTGCAAGAACTAAGAGACACAGTGTGGCCATGTGGCCTTAATGAGAGAGACTGCCTCCAGCTTAGCTTGCAAGAACTAAGAGACACTGTGTGGCCATGTGGCCTTAATGAGAGAGACCGACTCAAGCTTAGCTTGCAAGAACTAAGAGACTCAGTGTGGCCATGTGGCCTTAATGAGAGAGACTGACTCCAACTTAGCTTGCAAGAACTAAGAGACACTGTGTGGCCATGTGGCCTTAATGAGAGAGACACACTCCAGCTTAGCTTGCAAGAACTAAGAGACACAGTGTGGCCATGTGGCCTTAATGAGAGACTCACTCCAGCTTAGCTTGCAAGAACTAAGAGACAGTGTGGCCATGTAGCCTTAATGAGAGAGACTGACTCCAGCTTAGCTTGCAAGAACTAAGAGACACAGTGTGGCCATGTGGCCTTAATGAGAGAGACTGCCTCCAGCTTAGCTTGCAAGAACTAAGCGACACAGTGTGGCCATGTGGCCTTAATGAGAGAGACTGACTCCAGCTTAGCTTGCAAGAATTAAGAGACACAGTGTGCCCATGTGACCTTAATGAGAGAGAATGACTCCAGCTTACCTTGCAAGAACTAAGAGACACTGTGCGGCCATGTGGCCTTAATGAGAGAGACTGAATCAAGCTTAGCTTGCAAGAACTAAGAGACACTGTGTGGCCATGTGGCCTTAATGAGAGAGACAGACTCAAGCTTAGCTTGCAAGAACTAAGGGATACAGTGTGGCCATGTGGCCTTAATGAGAGAGACTCACTCCAGCTTAGCTTGCAAGAACTAAGAGACACAGTGTGACCATGTGGCCTTAATGAGAGAGACTCACTCCAGCTTAGCTTGCAAGAACTAAGATACACTGTGTGGCCATGTGGCCTTAATGAGAGAGACTCACTCCAGCTTAGCTTACAAGAACTAAGAGACTCAGTGTGGCCATGTGGCCTTAATGAGAGAGACTGACTCCAACTTAGCTTGCAAGAACTAAGAGACACTGTGTGGCCATGTGGCCTTAAAGAGAGACTCACTCCAGCTTAGCTTGCAAGAACTAAGAGACAGTGTGGCCATGTAGCCTTAATGAGAGAGACTGACTCCAGCTTAGCTTGCAAGAACTAACAGACACAGTGTGGCCATGTGGCCTTAATGAGAGAGACTGACTCCAGCTTAGCTTGCAAGAACTAAGAGACAGTGTGGCCATGTAGCCTTAATGAGAGAGACTGACTCCAGCTTAGCTTGCAAGAACTAAGAGACACAGTGTGGCCATGTGGCCTTAATGAGAGAGACTGACTCCAGCTTAGCTTGCAAGAACTAAGAGACACAGTGTGGCCATGTGGCCTTAATGAGAGAGACTGATTCCAGCTTAGCTTGCAAGAACTAAGAGACACAGTGTGGCCATGTGGCCTTAATGAGAGAGACTGACTCCAGCTTAGCTTGCAAGAACTAAGAGACACAGTGTGACCATCTGACCTTAATGAGAGAGACTGACTCCAGCTTAGCTTGCAAGAACTAAGAGACACTGTGTGGCCATGTGGCCTTAATGAGAGAGACCGACTCAAGCTTAGCTTGCAAGAACTAAGAGACTCAGTGTGGCCATGTGGCCTTAATGAGAGAGACTGACTCCAACTTAGCTTGCAAGAACTAAGAGACACTGTGTGGCCATGTGGCCTTAATGAGAGAGACACACTCCAGCTTAGCTTGCAAGAACTAAGAGACACAGTGTGGCCATGTGGCCTTAATGAGAGACTCACTCCAGCTTAGCTTGCAAGAACTAAGAGACAGTGTGGCCATGTAGCCTTAATGAGAGAGACTGACTCCAGCTTAGCTTGCAAGAACTAAGAGACACAGTGTGGCCATGTGGCCTTAATGAGAGAGACTTACTCCAGCTTAGCTTGCAAGAACTAAGAGACAGTGTGCCCATGTGACCTTAATGAGAGAGACTGACTCCAGCTTACCTTGCAAGAATTAAGAGACACTGTGCGGCCATGTGGCCTTAATGAGAGAGACTGACTCAAGCTTAGCTTGCAAGAACTAAGAGACACAGTGTGGCCATGTGGCCTTAATGAGAGATACTCACTCCAGCTTAGCTTGCAAGAACTAAGAGACACTGTGTGGCCATGTGGCCTTAATGAGAGAGACTGACTCCAGCTTAGCTTGCAAGAACTAAGAGACACAGTGTGACCATCTGACCTTAATGAGAGAGACTGACTCCAGCTTAGCTTGCAAGAACTAAGAGACACTGTGTGGCCATGTGGCCTTAATGAGAGAGACCGACTCAAGCTTAGCTTGCAAGAACTAAGAGACTCAGTGTGGCCATGTGGCCTTAATGAGAGAGACTGACTCCAACTTAGCTTGCAAGAACTAAGAGACACTGTGTGGCCATGTGGCCTTAATGAGAGAGACACACTCCAGCTTAGCTTGCAAGAACTAAGAGACACAGTGTGGCCATGTGGCCTTAATGAGAGACTCACTCCAGCTTAGCTTGCAAGAACTAAGAGACAGTGTGGCCATGTAGCCTTAATGAGAGAGACTGACTCCAGCTTAGCTTGCAAGAACTAAGAGACACAGTGTGGCCATGTGGCCTTAATGAGAGAGACTTACTCCAGCTTAGCTTGCAAGAACTAAGAGACAGTGTGCCCATGTGACCTTAATGAGAGAGACTGACTCCAGCTTACCTTGCAAGAATTAAGAGACACTGTGCGGCCATGTGGCCTTAATGAGAGAGACTGACTCAAGCTTAGCTTGCAAGAACTAAGAGACACAGTGTGGCCATGTGGCCTTAATGAGAGATACTCACTCCAGCTTAGCTTGCAAGAACTAAGAGACACTGTGTGGCCATGTGGCCTTAATGAGAGAGACTCACTCCAGCTTAGCTTGCAAGAACTAAGAGACACAGTGTGGCCATGTGGCCTTAATGAAAGACTCACTCCAGCTTAGCTTGCAAGAACTAAGACACAGTGTGGCCATGTAGCCTTAATGAGAGAGACTGACTCCAGCTTAGCTTGCAAGAACTAAGAGACACAGTGTGGCCATGTGGCCTTAATGAGAGAGACTGACTCCAGCTTAGCTTGCAAGAACTAAGAGACAGTGTGACCATGTGACCTTAATGAGAGAGACTGACTCCAGCTTAGCTTGCAAGAACTAAGAGACACTGTGTGGCCATGTGGCCTTAATGAGAGAGACTGACTCAAGCTTAGCTTGCAAGAACTAGGAGACACAGTGTGGCCATGTGGCCTTAATGAGAGAGACTCACTCCAGCTTAGCTTGCAAGAACTAAGAGACACTGTGTGGCCATGTGGCCTTAATGAGAGAGACTCACTCCAGCTTAGCTTGCAAGAACTAAGAGACTCAGTGTGGCCATGTGGCCTTAATGAGAGAGACTGACTCCAACTTAGCTTGCAAGAACTAAGAGACACTGTGTGGCCATGTGGCCTTAATGAGAGAGACTCACTCCAGCTTAGCTTGCAAGAACTAAGAGACACAGTGTGGCCATGTGGCCTTAATGAGAGACTCACTCCAGCTTAGCTTGCAAGAACTAAGAGACAGTGTGGCCATGTAGCCTTAATGAGAGAGACTGACTCCAGCTTAGCTTGCAAGAACTAAGAGACACAGTGTGGCCATGTGGCCTTAATGAGAGAGACTGCCTCCAGCTTAGCTTGCAAGAACTAAGAGACACTGTGTGGCCATGTGGCCTTAATGAGAGAGACCGACTCAAGCTTAGCTTGCAAGAACTAAGAGACTCAGTGTGGCCATGTGGCCTTAATGAGAGAGACTGACTCCAACTTAGCTTGCAAGAACTAAGAGACACTGTGTGGCCATGTGGCCTTAATGAGAGAGACACACTCCAGCTTAGCTTGCAAGAACTAAGAGACACAGTGTGGCCATGTGGCCTTAATGAGAGACTCACTCCAGCTTAGCTTGCAAGAACTAAGAGACAGTGTGGCCATGTAGCCTTAATGAGAGAGACTGACTCCAGCTTAGCTTGCAAGAACTAAGAGACACAGTGTGGCCATGTGGCCTTAATGAGAGAGACTGCCTCCAGCTTAGCTTGCAAGAACTAAGCGACACAGTGTGGCCATGTGGCCTTAATGAGAGAGACTGACTCCAGCTTAGCTTGCAAGAATTAAGAGACACAATGTGCCCATGTGACCTTAATGAGAGAGAATGACTCCAGCTTACCTTGCAAGAACTAAGAGACACTGTGCGGCCATGTGGCCTTAATGAGAGAGACTGAATCAAGCTTAGCTTGCAAGAACTAAGAGACACTGTGTGGCCATGTGGCCTTAATGAGAGAGACAGACTCAAGCTTAGCTTGCAAGAACTAAGGGATACAGTGTGGCCATGTGGCCTTAATGAGAGAGACTCACTCCAGCTTAGCTTGCAAGAACTAAGAGACACAGTGTGACCATGTGGCCTTAATGAGAGAGACTCACTCCAGCTTAGCTTGCAAGAACTAAGATACACTGTGTGGCCATGTGGCCTTAATGAGAGAGACTCACTCCAGCTTAGCTTACAAGAACTAAGAGACTCAGTGTGGCCATGTGGCCTTAATGAGAGAGACTGACTCCAACTTAGCTTGCAAGAACTAAGAGACACTGTGTGGCCATGTGGCCTTAAAGAGAGACTCACTCCAGCTTAGCTTGCAAGAACTAAGAGACAGTGTGGCCATGTAGCCTTAATGAGAGAGACTGACTCCAGCTTAGCTTGCAAGAACTAACAGACACAGTGTGGCCATGTGGCCTTAATGAGAGAGACTGACTCCAGCTTAGCTTGCAAGAACTAAGAGACAGTGTGGCCATGTAGCCTTAATGAGAGAGACTGACTCCAGCTTAGCTTGCAAGAACTAAGAGACACAGTGTGGCCATGTGGCCTTAATGAGAGAGACTGACTCCAGCTTAGCTTGCAAGAACTAAGAGACACAGTGTGGCCATGTGGCCTTAATGAGAGAGACTGATTCCAGCTTAGCTTGCAAGAACTAAGAGACACAGTGTGGCCATGTGGCCTTAATGAGAGAGACTGACTCCAGCTTAGCTTGCAAGAACTAAGAGACACAGTGTGACCATGTGACCTTAATGAGAGAGACTGACTCCAGCTTAGCTTGCAAGAACTAAGAGACACTGTGTGGCCATGTGGCCTTAATGAGAGAGACCGACTCAAGCTTAGCTTGCAAGAACTAAGAGACACTGTGTGGCCATGTGGCCTTAATGAGAGAGACACACTCCAGCTTAGCTTGCAAGAACTAAGAGACACAGTGTGGCCATGTGGCCTTAATGAGAGACTCACTCCAGCTTAGCTTGCAAGAACTAAGAGACAGTGTGGCCATGTAGCCTTAATGAGAGAGACTGACTCCAGCTTAGCTTGCAAGAACTAAGAGACACAGTGTGGCCATGTGGCCTTAATGAGAGAGACTGCCTCCAGCTTAGCTTGCAAGAACTAAGCGACACAGTGTGGCCATGTGGCCTTAATGAGAGAGACTGACTCCAGCTTAGCTTGCAAGAATTAAGAGACACAGTGTACCCATGTGACCTTAATGAGAGAGAATGACTCCAGCTTACCTTGCAAGAACTAAGAGACACTGTGCAGCCATGTGGCCTTAATGAGAGAGACTGAATCAAGCTTAGCTTGCAAGAACTAAGAGACACAGTGTGGCCATGTGGCCTTAATGAGAGATACTCACTCCAGCTTAGCTTGCAAGAACTAAGAGACACTGTGTGGCCATGTGGCCTTAATGAGAGAGACTCACTCCAGCTTAGCTTGCAAGAACTAAGAGACACAGTGTGGCCATGTGGCCTTAATGAAAGACTCACGCCAGCTTAGCTTGCAAGAACTAAGAGACAGTGTGGCCATTTAGCCTTAATGAGAGAGACTGACTCCAGCTTAGCTTGCAAGAACTAAGAGACACAGTGTGACCATGTGACCTTAATGAGAGAGACTGACTCCAGCTTAGCTTGCAAGAACTAAGAGACACTGTGTGGCCATGTGGCCTTAATGAGAGAGACAGACTCAAGCTTAGCTTGCAAGAACTAAGAGATACAGTGTGGCCATGTGGCCTTAATGAGAGAGACTCACTCCAGCTTAGCTTGCAAGAACTAAGAGACACAGTGTGACCATGTGGCCTTAATGAGAGAGACTCACTCCAGCTTAGCTTGCAAGAACTAAGATACACTGTGTGGCCATGTGGCCTTAATGAGAGAGACTCACTCCAGCTTAGCTTACAAGAACTAAGAGACTCAGTGTGGCCATGTGGCCTTAATGAGAGAGACTGACTCCAACTTAGCTTGCAAGAACTAAGAGACACTGTGTGGCCATGTGGCCTTAATGAGAGACTCACTCCAGCTTAGCTTGCAAGAACTAAGAGACAGTGTGGCCATGTAGCCTTAATGAGAGAGACTGACTCCAGCTTAGCTTGCAAGAACTAAGAGACACAGTGTGGCCATGTGGCCTTAATGAGAGAGACTTACTCCAGCTTAGCTTGCAAGAACTAAGAGACAGTGTGGCCATGTAGCCTTAATGAGAGAGACTGACTCCAGCTTAGCTTGCAAGAACTAAGAGACACAGTGTGGCCATGTGGCCTTAATGAGAGAGACTGATTCCAGCTTAGCTTGCAAGAACTAAGAGACACAGTGTGGCCATGTGGCCTTAATGAGAGAGACTGACTCCAGCTTAGCTTGCAAGAACTAAGAGACACAGTGTGACCATGTGACCTTAATGAGAGAGACTGACTCCAGCTTAGCTTGCAAGAACTAAGAGACACTGTGTGGCCATGTGGCCTTAATGAGAGAGACCGACTCAAGCTTAGCTTGCAAGAACTAAGAGACTCAGTGTGGCCATGTGGCCTTAATGAGAGAGACTGACTCCAACTTAGCTTGCAAGAACTAAGAGACACTGTGTGGCCATGTGGCCTTAATGAGAGAGACACACTCCAGCTTAGCTTGCAAGAACTAAGAGACACAGTGTGGCCATGTGGCCTTAATGAGAGACTCACTCCAGCTTAGCTTGCAAGAACTAAGAGACAGTGTGGCCATGTAGCCTTAATGAGAGAGACTGACTCCAGCTTAGCTTGCAAGAACTAAGAGACACAGTGTGGCCATGTGGCCTTAATGAGAGAGACTGATTCCAGCTTAACTTGCAAGAACTAAGCGACACAGTGTGGCCATGTGGCCTTAATGAGAGAGACTGATTCCAGCTTAGCTTGCAAGAATTAAGAGACACAGTGTGCCCATGTGACCTTAATGAGAGAGACTGACTCCAGCTTACCTTGCAAGAACTAAGAGACACTGTGTGGCCATGTGGCCTTAATGAGAGAGACTGACTCCAGCTTAGCTTGCAAGAACTAAGAGACACAGTGTGGCCATGTGGCCTTAATGAGAGAGACTGATTCCAGCTTAGCTTGCAAGAACTAAGAGACACAGTGTGGCCATGTGGCCTTAATGAGAGAGACTGACTCCAGCTTAGCTTGCAAGAACTAAGAGACACAGTGTGACCATGTGACCTTAATGAGAGAGACTGACTCCAGCTTAGCTTGCAAGAACTAAGAGACACTGTGTGGCCATGTGGCCTTAATGAGAGAGACCGACTCAAGCTTAGCTTGCAAGAACTAAGAGACTCAGTGTGGCCATGTGGCCTTAATGAGAGAGACTGACTCCAACTTAGCTTGCAAGAACTAAGAGACACTGTGTGGCCATGTGGCCTTAATGAGAGAGACACACTCCAGCTTAGCTTGCAAGAACTAAGAGACACAGTGTGGCCATGTGGCCTTAATGAGAGACTCACTCCAGCTTAGCTTGCAAGAACTAAGAGACAGTGTGGCCATGTAGCCTTAATGAGAGAGACTGACTCCAGCTTAGCTTGCAAGAACTAAGAGACACAGTGTGGCCATGTGGCCTTAATGAGAGAGACTGATTCCAGCTTAACTTGCAAGAACTAAGCGACACAGTGTGGCCATGTGGCCTTAATGAGAGAGACTGATTCCAGCTTAGCTTGCAAGAACTAAGAGACACAGTGTGGCCATGTGGCCTTAATGAGAGACTCACTCCAGCTTAGCTTGCAAGAACTAAGAGACAGTGTGGCCATGTAGCCTTAATGAGAGAGACTGACTCCAGCTTAGCTTGCAAGAACTAAGAGACACAGTGTGGCCATGTGGCCTTAATGAGAGAGACTTACTCCAGCTTAGCTTGCAAGAACTAAGAGACAGTGTGCCCATGTGACCTTAATGAGAGAGACTGACTCCAGCTTACCTTGCAAGAATTAAGAGACACTGTGCGGCCATGTGGCCTTAATGAGAGAGACTGACTCAAGCTTAGCTTGCAAGAACTAAGAGACACAGTGTGGCCATGTGGCCTTAATGAGAGATACTCACTCCAGCTTAGCTTGCAAGAACTAAGAGACACTGTGTGGCCATGTGGCCTTAATGAGAGAGACTCACTCCAGCTTAGCTTGCAAGAACTAAGAGACACAGTGTGGCCATGTGGCCTTAATGAAAGACTCACTCCAGCTTAGCTTGCAAGAACTAAGACACAGTGTGGCCATGTAGCCTTAATGAGAGAGACTGACTCCAGCTTAGCTTGCAAGAACTAAGAGACACAGTGTGGCCATGTGGCCTTAATGAGAGAGACTGACTCCAGCTTAGCTTGCAAGAACTAAGAGACAGTGTGACCATGTGACCTTAATGAGAGAGACTGACTCCAGCTTAGCTTGCAAGAACTAAGAGACACTGTGTGGCCATGTGGCCTTAATGAGAGAGACTGACTCAAGCTTAGCTTGCAAGAACTAGGAGACACAGTGTGGCCATGTGGCCTTAATGAGAGAGACTCACTCCAGCTTAGCTTGCAAGAACTAAGAGACACTGTGTGGCCATGTGGCCTTAATGAGAGAGACTCACTCCAGCTTAGCTTGCAAGAACTAAGAGACTCAGTGTGGCCATGTGGCCTTAATGAGAGAGACTGACTCCAACTTAGCTTGCAAGAACTAAGAGACACTGTGTGGCCATGTGGCCTTAATGAGAGAGACTCACTCCAGCTTAGCTTGCAAGAACTAAGAGACACAGTGTGGCCATGTGGCCTTAATGAGAGACTCACTCCAGCTTAGCTTGCAAGAACTAAGAGACAGTGTGGCCATGTAGCCTTAATGAGAGAGACTGACTCCAGCTTAGCTTGCAAGAACTAAGAGACACAGTGTGGCCATGTGGCCTTAATGAGAGAGACTGCCTCCAGCTTAGCTTGCAAGAACTAAGAGACACTGTGTGGCCATGTGGCCTTAATGAGAGAGACCGACTCAAGCTTAGCTTGCAAGAACTAAGAGACTCAGTGTGGCCATGTGGCCTTAATGAGAGAGACTGACTCCAACTTAGCTTGCAAGAACTAAGAGACACTGTGTGGCCATGTGGCCTTAATGAGAGAGACACACTCCAGCTTAGCTTGCAAGAACTAAGAGACACAGTGTGGCCATGTGGCCTTAATGAGAGACTCACTCCAGCTTAGCTTGCAAGAACTAAGAGACAGTGTGGCCATGTAGCCTTAATGAGAGAGACTGACTCCAGCTTAGCTTGCAAGAACTAAGAGACACAGTGTGGCCATGTGGCCTTAATGAGAGAGACTGCCTCCAGCTTAGCTTGCAAGAACTAAGCGACACAGTGTGGCCATGTGGCCTTAATGAGAGAGACTGACTCCAGCTTAGCTTGCAAGAATTAAGAGACACAATGTGCCCATGTGACCTTAATGAGAGAGAATGACTCCAGCTTACCTTGCAAGAACTAAGAGACACTGTGCGGCCATGTGGCCTTAATGAGAGAGACTGAATCAAGCTTAGCTTGCAAGAACTAAGAGACACTGTGTGGCCATGTGGCCTTAATGAGAGAGACAGACTCAAGCTTAGCTTGCAAGAACTAAGGGATACAGTGTGGCCATGTGGCCTTAATGAGAGAGACTCACTCCAGCTTAGCTTGCAAGAACTAAGAGACACAGTGTGACCATGTGGCCTTAATGAGAGAGACTCACTCCAGCTTAGCTTGCAAGAACTAAGATACACTGTGTGGCCATGTGGCCTTAATGAGAGAGACTCACTCCAGCTTAGCTTACAAGAACTAAGAGACTCAGTGTGGCCATGTGGCCTTAATGAGAGAGACTGACTCCAACTTAGCTTGCAAGAACTAAGAGACACTGTGTGGCCATGTGGCCTTAAAGAGAGACTCACTCCAGCTTAGCTTGCAAGAACTAAGAGACAGTGTGGCCATGTAGCCTTAATGAGAGAGACTGACTCCAGCTTAGCTTGCAAGAACTAACAGACACAGTGTGGCCATGTGGCCTTAATGAGAGAGACTGACTCCAGCTTAGCTTGCAAGAACTAAGAGACAGTGTGGCCATGTAGCCTTAATGAGAGAGACTGACTCCAGCTTAGCTTGCAAGAACTAAGAGACACAGTGTGGCCATGTGGCCTTAATGAGAGAGACTGACTCCAGCTTAGCTTGCAAGAACTAAGAGACACAGTGTGGCCATGTGGCCTTAATGAGAGAGACTGATTCCAGCTTAGCTTGCAAGAACTAAGAGACACAGTGTGGCCATGTGGCCTTAATGAGAGAGACTGACTCCAGCTTAGCTTGCAAGAACTAAGAGACACAGTGTGACCATCTGACCTTAATGAGAGAGACTGACTCCAGCTTAGCTTGCAAGAACTAAGAGACACTGTGTGGCCATGTGGCCTTAATGAGAGAGACCGACTCAAGCTTAGCTTGCAAGAACTAAGAGACACTGTGTGGCCATGTGGCCTTAATGAGAGAGACACACTCCAGCTTAGCTTGCAAGAACTAAGAGACACAGTGTGGCCATGTGGCCTTAATGAGAGACTCACTCCAGCTTAGCTTGCAAGAACTAAGAGACAGTGTGGCCATGTAGCCTTAATGAGAGAGACTGACTCCAGCTTAGCTTGCAAGAACTAAGAGACACAGTGTGGCCATGTGGCCTTAATGAGAGAGACTGCCTCCAGCTTAGCTTGCAAGAACTAAGCGACACAGTGTGGCCATGTGGCCTTAATGAGAGAGACTGACTCCAGCTTAGCTTGCAAGAATTAAGAGACACAGTGTACCCATGTGACCTTAATGAGAGAGAATGACTCCAGCTTACCTTGCAAGAACTAAGAGACACTGTGCAGCCATGTGGCCTTAATGAGAGAGACTGAATCAAGCTTAGCTTGCAAGAACTAAGAGACACAGTGTGGCCATGTGGCCTTAATGAGAGATACTCACTCCAGCTTAGCTTGCAAGAACTAAGAGACACTGTGTGGCCATGTGGCCTTAATGAGAGAGACTCACTCCAGCTTAGCTTGCAAGAACTAAGAGACACAGTGTGGCCATGTGGCCTTAATGAAAGACTCACGCCAGCTTAGCTTGCAAGAACTAAGAGACAGTGTGGCCATTTAGCCTTAATGAGAGAGACTGACTCCAGCTTAGCTTGCAAGAACTAAGAGACACAGTGTGACCATGTGACCTTAATGAGAGAGACTGACTCCAGCTTAGCTTGCAAGAACTAAGAGACACTGTGTGGCCATGTGGCCTTAATGAGAGAGACAGACTCAAGCTTAGCTTGCAAGAACTAAGAGATACAGTGTGGCCATGTGGCCTTAATGAGAGAGACTCACTCCAGCTTAGCTTGCAAGAACTAAGAGACACAGTGTGACCATGTGGCCTTAATGAGAGAGACTCACTCCAGCTTAGCTTGCAAGAACTAAGATACACTGTGTGGCCATGTGGCCTTAATGAGAGAGACTCACTCCAGCTTAGCTTACAAGAACTAAGAGACTCAGTGTGGCCATGTGGCCTTAATGAGAGAGACTGACTCCAACTTAGCTTGCAAGAACTAAGAGACACTGTGTGGCCATGTGGCCTTAATGAGAGACTCACTCCAGCTTAGCTTGCAAGAACTAAGAGACAGTGTGGCCATGTAGCCTTAATGAGAGAGACTGACTCCAGCTTAGCTTGCAAGAACTAAGAGACACAGTGTGGCCATGTGGCCTTAATGAGAGAGACTTACTCCAGCTTAGCTTGCAAGAACTAAGAGACAGTGTGGCCATGTAGCCTTAATGAGAGAGACTGACTCCAGCTTAGCTTGCAAGAACTAAGAGACACAGTGTGGCCATGTGGCCTTAATGAGAGAGACTGATTCCAGCTTAGCTTGCAAGAACTAAGAGACACAGTGTGGCCATGTGGCCTTAATGAGAGAGACTGACTCCAGCTTAGCTTGCAAGAACTAAGAGACACAGTGTGACCATGTGACCTTAATGAGAGAGACTGACTCCAGCTTAGCTTGCAAGAACTAAGAGACACTGTGTGGCCATGTGGCCTTAATGAGAGAGACCGACTCAAGCTTAGCTTGCAAGAACTAAGAGACTCAGTGTGGCCATGTGGCCTTAATGAGAGAGACTGACTCCAACTTAGCTTGCAAGAACTAAGAGACACTGTGTGGCCATGTGGCCTTAATGAGAGAGACACACTCCAGCTTAGCTTGCAAGAACTAAGAGACACAGTGTGGCCATGTGGCCTTAATGAGAGACTCACTCCAGCTTAGCTTGCAAGAACTAAGAGACAGTGTGGCCATGTAGCCTTAATGAGAGAGACTGACTCCAGCTTAGCTTGCAAGAACTAAGAGACACAGTGTGGCCATGTGGCCTTAATGAGAGAGACTGATTCCAGCTTAACTTGCAAGAACTAAGCGACACAGTGTGGCCATGTGGCCTTAATGAGAGAGACTGATTCCAGCTTAGCTTGCAAGAATTAAGAGACACAGTGTGCCCATGTGACCTTAATGAGAGAGACTGACTCCAGCTTACCTTGCAAGAACTAAGAGACACTGTGTGGCCATGTGGCCTTAATGAGAGAGACTGACTCCAGCTTAGCTTGCAAGAACTAAGAGACACAGTGTGGCCATGTGGCCTTAATGAGAGAGACTGATTCCAGCTTAGCTTGCAAGAACTAAGAGACACAGTGTGGCCATGTGGCCTTAATGAGAGAGACTGACTCCAGCTTAGCTTGCAAGAACTAAGAGACACAGTGTGACCATGTGACCTTAATGAGAGAGACTGACTCCAGCTTAGCTTGCAAGAACTAAGAGACACTGTGTGGCCATGTGGCCTTAATGAGAGAGACCGACTCAAGCTTAGCTTGCAAGAACTAAGAGACTCAGTGTGGCCATGTGGCCTTAATGAGAGAGACTGACTCCAACTTAGCTTGCAAGAACTAAGAGACACTGTGTGGCCATGTGGCCTTAATGAGAGAGACACACTCCAGCTTAGCTTGCAAGAACTAAGAGACACAGTGTGGCCATGTGGCCTTAATGAGAGACTCACTCCAGCTTAGCTTGCAAGAACTAAGAGACAGTGTGGCCATGTAGCCTTAATGAGAGAGACTGACTCCAGCTTAGCTTGCAAGAACTAAGAGACACAGTGTGGCCATGTGGCCTTAATGAGAGAGACTGATTCCAGCTTAACTTGCAAGAACTAAGCGACACAGTGTGGCCATGTGGCCTTAATGAGAGAGACTGATTCCAGCTTAGCTTGCAAGAATTAAGAGACACAGTGTGCCCATGTGACCTTAATGAGAGAGACTGACTCCAGCTTACCTTGCAAGAATTAAGAGACACTGTGCGGCCATGTGGCCTTAATGAGAGAGACTGATTCCAGCTTAGCTTGCAAGAACTAAGAGACACAGTGTGGCCATGTGGCCTTAATGAGAGAGACTGACTCCAGCTTAGCTTGCAAGAACTAAGAGACACAGTGTGACCATGTGACCTTAATGAGAGAGACTGACTCCAGCTTAGCTTGCAAGAACTAAGAGACACTGTGTGGCCATGTGGCCTTAATGAGAGAGACCGACTCAAGCTTAGCTTGCAAGAACTAAGAGACTCAGTGTGGCCATGTGGCCTTAATGAGAGAGACTGACTCCAACTTAGCTTGCAAGAACTAAGAGACACTGTGTGGCCATGTGGCCTTAATGAGAGAGACACACTCCAGCTTAGCTTGCAAGAACTAAGAGACACAGTGTGGCCATGTGGCCTTAATGAGAGACTCACTCCAGCTTAGCTTGCAAGAACTAAGAGACAGTGTGGCCATGTAGCCTTAATGAGAGAGACTGACTCCAGCTTAGCTTGCAAGAACTAAGAGACACAGTGTGGCCATGTGGCCTTAATGAGAGAGACTGATTCCAGCTTAACTTGCAAGAACTAAGCGACACAGTGTGGCCATGTGGCCTTAATGAGAGAGACTGATTCCAGCTTAGCTTGCAAGAATTAAGAGACACAGTGTGCCCATGTGACCTTAATGAGAGAGACTGACTCCAGCTTACCTTGCAAGAACTAAGAGACACTGTGTGGCCATGTGGCCTTAATGAGAGAGACTGACTCCAGCTTAGCTTGCAAGAACTAAGAGACACAGTGTGGCCATGTGGCCTTAATGAGAGAGACTGATTCCAGCTTAGCTTGCAAGAACTAAGAGACACAGTGTGGCCATGTGGCCTTAATGAGAGAGACTGACTCCAGCTTAGCTTGCAAGAACTAAGAGACACAGTGTGACCATGTGACCTTAATGAGAGAGACTGACTCCAGCTTAGCTTGCAAGAACTAAGAGACACTGTGTGGCCATGTGGCCTTAATGAGAGAGACCGACTCAAGCTTAGCTTGCAAGAACTAAGAGACTCAGTGTGGCCATGTGGCCTTAATGAGAGAGACTGACTCCAACTTAGCTTGCAAGAACTAAGAGACACTGTGTGGCCATGTGGCCTTAATGAGAGAGACACACTCCAGCTTAGCTTGCAAGAACTAAGAGACACAGTGTGGCCATGTGGCCTTAATGAGAGACTCACTCCAGCTTAGCTTGCAAGAACTAAGAGACAGTGTGGCCATGTAGCCTTAATGAGAGAGACTGACTCCAGCTTAGCTTGCAAGAACTAAGAGACACAGTGTGGCCATGTGGCCTTAATGAGAGAGACTGATTCCAGCTTAACTTGCAAGAACTAAGCGACACAGTGTGGCCATGTGGCCTTAATGAGAGAGACTGATTCCAGCTTAGCTTGCAAGAATTAAGAGACACAGTGTGCCCATGTGACCTTAATGAGAGAGACTGACTCCAGCTTACCTTGCAAGAATTAAGAGACACTGTGCGGCCATGTGGCCTTAATGAGAGAGACTGACTCAAGCTTAGCTTGCAAGAACTAAGAGACACAGTGTGGCCATGTGGCCTTAATGAGAGATACTCACTCCAGCTTAGCTTGCAAGAACTAAGAGACACAGTGTGGCCATGTAGCCTTAATGAGAGAGACTGACTCCAGCTTAGCTTGCAAGAACTAAGAGACACAGTGTGGCCATGTGGCCTTAATGAGAGAGACTCACTCCAGCTTAGCTTGCAAGAACTAAGATACACTGTGTGGCCATGTGGCCTTAATGAGAGAGACTCACTCCAGCTTAGCTTACAAGAACTAAGAGACTCAGTGTGGCCATGTGGCCTTAATGAGAGAGACTGACTCCAACTTAGCTTGCAAGAACTAAGAGACACTGTGTGGCCATGTGGCCTTAATGAGAGACTCACTCCAGCTTAGCTTGCAAGAACTAAGAGACAGTGTGGCCATGTAGCCTTAATGAGAGAGACTGACTCCAGCTTAGCTTGCAAGAACTAAGAGACACAGTGTGGCCATGTGGCCTTAATGAGAGAGACTTACTCCAGCTTAGCTTGCAAGAACTAAGAGACAGTGTGGCCATGTAGCCTTAATGAGAGAGACTGACTCCAGCTTAGCTTGCAAGAACTAAGAGACACAGTGTGGCCATGTGGCCTTAATGAGAGAGACTGATTCCAGCTTAGCTTGCAAGAACTAAGAGACACAGTGTGGCCATGTGGCCTTAATGAGAGAGACTGACTCCAGCTTAGCTTGCAAGAACTAAGAGACACAGTGTGACCATGTGACCTTAATGAGAGAGACTGACTCCAGCTTAGCTTGCAAGAACTAAGAGACACTGTGTGGCCATGTGGCCTTAATGAGAGAGACCGACTCAAGCTTAGCTTGCAAGAACTAAGAGACTCAGTGTGGCCATGTGGCCTTAATGAGAGAGACTGACTCCAACTTAGCTTGCAAGAACTAAGAGACACTGTGTGGCCATGTGGCCTTAATGAGAGAGACACACTCCAGCTTAGCTTGCAAGAACTAAGAGACACAGTGTGGCCATGTGGCCTTAATGAGAGACTCACTCCAGCTTAGCTTGCAAGAACTAAGAGACAGTGTGGCCATGTAGCCTTAATGAGAGAGACTGACTCCAGCTTAGCTTGCAAGAACTAAGAGACACAGTGTGGCCATGTGGCCTTAATGAGAGAGACTGATTCCAGCTTAACTTGCAAGAACTAAGCGACACAGTGTGGCCATGTGGCCTTAATGAGAGAGACTGATTCCAGCTTAGCTTGCAAGAATTAAGAGACACAGTGTGCCCATGTGACCTTAATGAGAGAGACTGACTCCAGCTTACCTTGCAAGAACTAAGAGACACTGTGTGGCCATGTGGCCTTAATGAGAGAGACTGACTCCAGCTTAGCTTGCAAGAACTAAGAGACACAGTGTGGCCATGTGGCCTTAATGAGAGAGACTGATTCCAGCTTAGCTTGCAAGAACTAAGAGACACAGTGTGGCCATGTGGCCTTAATGAGAGAGACTGACTCCAGCTTAGCTTGCAAGAACTAAGAGACACAGTGTGACCATGTGACCTTAATGAGAGAGACTGACTCCAGCTTAGCTTGCAAGAACTAAGAGACACTGTGTGGCCATGTGGCCTTAATGAGAGAGACCGACTCAAGCTTAGCTTGCAAGAACTAAGAGACTCAGTGTGGCCATGTGGCCTTAATGAGAGAGACTGACTCCAACTTAGCTTGCAAGAACTAAGAGACACTGTGTGGCCATGTGGCCTTAATGAGAGAGACACACTCCAGCTTAGCTTGCAAGAACTAAGAGACACAGTGTGGCCATGTGGCCTTAATGAGAGACTCACTCCAGCTTAGCTTGCAAGAACTAAGAGACAGTGTGGCCATGTAGCCTTAATGAGAGAGACTGACTCCAGCTTAGCTTGCAAGAACTAAGAGACACAGTGTGGCCATGTGGCCTTAATGAGAGAGACTGATTCCAGCTTAACTTGCAAGAACTAAGCGACACAGTGTGGCCATGTGGCCTTAATGAGAGAGACTGATTCCAGCTTAGCTTGCAAGAATTAAGAGACACAGTGTGCCCATGTGACCTTAATGAGAGAGACTGACTCCAGCTTACCTTGCAAGAATTAAGAGACACTGTGCGGCCATGTGGCCTTAATGAGAGAGACTGACTCAAGCTTAGCTTGCAAGAACTAAGAGACACAGTGTGGCCATGTGGCCTTAATGAGAGATACTCACTCCAGCTTAGCTTGCAAGAACTAAGAGACACTGTGTGGCCATGTGGCCTTAATGAGAGAGACTCACTCCAGCTTAGCTTGCAAGAACTAAGAGACACAGTGTGGCCATGTGGCCTTAATGAAAGACTCACTCCAGCTTAGCTTGCAAGAACTAAGAGACAGTGTGGCCATGTAGCCTTAATGAGAGAGACTGACTCCAGCTTAGCTTGCAAGAACTAAGAGACACAGTGTGGCCATGTGGCCTTAATGAGAGAGACTGACTCCAGCTTAGCTTGCAAGAACTAAGAGACAGTGTGACCATGTGACCTTAATGAGAGAGACTGACTCCAGCTTAGCTTGCAAGAACTAAGAGACACTGTGTGGCCATGTGGCCTTAATGAGAGAGACTGACTCAAGCTTAGCTTGCAAGAACTAGGAGACACAGTGTGGCCATGTGGCCTTAATGAGAGAGACTCACTCCAGCTTAGCTTGCAAGAACTAAGAGACACTGTGTGGCCATGTGGCCTTAATGAGAGAGACTCACTCCAGCTTAGCTTACAAGAACTAAGAGACTCAGTGTGGCCATGTGGCCTTAATGAGAGAGACTGACTCCAACTTAGCTTGCAAGAACTAAGAGACACTGTGTGGCCATGTGGCCTTAATGAGAGACTCACTCCAGCTTAGCTTGCAAGAACTAAGAGACAGTGTGGCCATGTAGCCTTAATGAGAGAGACTGACTCCAGCTTAGCTTGCAAGAACTAAGAGACACAGTGTGGCCATGTGGCCTTAATGAGAGAGACTTACTCCAGCTTAGCTTGCAAGAACTAAGAGACAGTGTGGCCATGTAGCCTTAATGAGAGAGACTGACTCCAGCTTAGCTTGCAAGAACTAAGAGACACAGTGTGGCCATGTGGCCTTAATGAGAGAGACTGATTCCAGCTTAGCTTGCAAGAACTAAGAGACACAGTGTGGCCATGTGGCCTTAATGAGAGAGACTGACTCCAGCTTAGCTTGCAAGAACTAAGAGACACAGTGTGACCATGTGACCTTAATGAGAGAGACTGACTCCAGCTTAGCTTGCAAGAACTAAGAGACACTGTGTGGCCATGTGGCCTTAATGAGAGAGACCGACTCAAGCTTAGCTTGCAAGAACTAAGAGACTCAGTGTGGCCATGTGGCCTTAATGAGAGAGACTGACTCCAACTTAGCTTGCAAGAACTAAGAGACACTGTGTGGCCATGTGGCCTTAATGAGAGAGACACACTCCAGCTTAGCTTGCAAGAACTAAGAGACACAGTGTGGCCATGTGGCCTTAATGAGAGACTCACTCCAGCTTAGCTTGCAAGAACTAAGAGACAGTGTGGCCATGTAGCCTTAATGAGAGAGACTGACTCCAGCTTAGCTTGCAAGAACTAAGAGACACAGTGTGGCCATGTGGCCTTAATGAGAGAGACTGATTCCAGCTTAACTTGCAAGAACTAAGCGACACAGTGTGGCCATGTGGCCTTAATGAGAGAGACTGATTCCAGCTTAGCTTGCAAGAATTAAGAGACACAGTGTGCCCATGTGACCTTAATGAGAGAGACTGACTCCAGCTTACCTTGCAAGAACTAAGAGACACTGTGTGGCCATGTGGCCTTAATGAGAGAGACTGACTCCAGCTTAGCTTGCAAGAACTAAGAGACACAGTGTGGCCATGTGGCCTTAATGAGAGAGACTGATTCCAGCTTAGCTTGCAAGAACTAAGAGACACAGTGTGGCCATGTGGCCTTAATGAGAGAGACTGACTCCAGCTTAGCTTGCAAGAACTAAGAGACACAGTGTGACCATGTGACCTTAATGAGAGAGACTGACTCCAGCTTAGCTTGCAAGAACTAAGAGACACTGTGTGGCCATGTGGCCTTAATGAGAGAGACCGACTCAAGCTTAGCTTGCAAGAACTAAGAGACTCAGTGTGGCCATGTGGCCTTAATGAGAGAGACTGACTCCAACTTAGCTTGCAAGAACTAAGAGACACTGTGTGGCCATGTGGCCTTAATGAGAGAGACACACTCCAGCTTAGCTTGCAAGAACTAAGAGACACAGTGTGGCCATGTGGCCTTAATGAGAGACTCACTCCAGCTTAGCTTGCAAGAACTAAGAGACAGTGTGGCCATGTAGCCTTAATGAGAGAGACTGACTCCAGCTTAGCTTGCAAGAACTAAGAGACACAGTGTGGCCATGTGGCCTTAATGAGAGAGACTGATTCCAGCTTAACTTGCAAGAACTAAGCGACACAGTGTGGCCATGTGGCCTTAATGAGAGAGACTGATTCCAGCTTAGCTTGCAAGAATTAAGAGACACAGTGTGCCCATGTGACCTTAATGAGAGAGACTGACTCCAGCTTACCTTGCAAGAATTAAGAGACACTGTGCGGCCATGTGGCCTTAATGAGAGAGACTGACTCAAGCTTAGCTTGCAAGAACTAAGAGACACAGTGTGGCCATGTGGCCTTAATGAGAGATACTCACTCCAGCTTAGCTTGCAAGAACTAAGAGACACTGTGTGGCCATGTGGCCTTAATGAGAGAGACTCACTCCAGCTTAGCTTGCAAGAACTAAGAGACACAGTGTGGCCATGTGGCCTTAATGAAAGACTCACTCCAGCTTAGCTTGCAAGAACTAAGAGACAGTGTGGCCATGTAGCCTTAATGAGAGAGACTGACTCCAGCTTAGCTTGCAAGAACTAAGAGACACAGTGTGGCCATGTGGCCTTAATGAGAGAGACTGACTCCAGCTTAGCTTGCAAGAACTAAGAGACAGTGTGACCATGTGACCTTAATGAGAGAGACTGACTCCAGCTTAGCTTGCAAGAACTAAGAGACACTGTGTGGCCATGTGGCCTTAATGAGAGAGACTGACTCAAGCTTAGCTTGCAAGAACTAGGAGACACAGTGTGGCCATGTGGCCTTAATGAGAGAGACTCACTCCAGCTTAGCTTGCAAGAACTAAGAGACACTGTGTGGCCATGTGGCCTTAATGAGAGAGACTCACTCCAGCTTAGCTTGCAAGAACTAAGAGACTCAGTGTGGCCATGTGGCCTTAATGAGAGAGACTGACTCCAACTTAGCTTGCAAGAACTAAGAGACACTGTGTGGCCATGTGGCCTTAATGAGAGAGACTCACTCCAGCTTAGCTTGCAAGAACTAAGAGACACAGTGTGGCCATGTGGCCTTAATGAGAGACTCACTCCAGCTTAGCTTGCAAGAACTAAGAGACAGTGTGGCCATGTAGCCTTAATGAGAGAGACTGACTCCAGCTTAGCTTGCAAGAACTAAGAGACACAGTGTGGCCATGTGGCCTTAATGAGAGAGACTGCCTCCAGCTTAGCTTGCAAGAACTAAGAGACACTGTGTGGCCATGTGGCCTTAATGAGAGAGACCGACTCAAGCTTAGCTTGCAAGAACTAAGAGACTCAGTGTGGCCATGTGGCCTTAATGAGAGAGACTGACTCCAACTTAGCTTGCAAGAACTAAGAGACACTGTGTGGCCATGTGGCCTTAATGAGAGAGACACACTCCAGCTTAGCTTGCAAGAACTAAGAGACACAGTGTGGCCATGTGGCCTTAATGAGAGACTCACTCCAGCTTAGCTTGCATGAACTAAGAGACAGTGTGGCCATGTAGCCTTAATGAGAGAGACTGACTCCAGCTTAGCTTGCAAGAACTAAGAGACACAGTGTGGCCATGTGGCCTTAATGAGAGAGACTGCCTCCAGCTTAGCTTGCAAGAACTAAGCGACACAGTGTGGCCATGTGGCCTTAATGAGAGAGACTGACTCCAGCTTAGCTTGCAAGAATTAAGAGACACAGTGTGCCCATGTGACCTTAATGAGAGAAAATGACTCCAGCTTACCTTGCAAGAACTAAGAGACACTGTGCGGCCATGTGGCCTTAATGAGAGAGACTGAATCAAGCTTAGCTTGCAAGAACTAAGAGACACTGTGTGGCCATGTGGCCTTAATGAGAGAGACAGACTCAAGCTTAGCTTGCAAGAACTAAGGGATACAGTGTGGCCATGTGGCCTTAATGAGAGAGACTCACTCCAGCTTAGCTTGCAAGAACTAAGAGACACAGTGTGACCATGTGGCCTTAATGAGAGAGACTCACTCCAGCTTAGCTTGCAAGAACTAAGATACACTGTGTGGCCATGTGGCCTTAATGAGAGAGACTCACTCCAGCTTAGCTTACAAGAACTAAGAGACTCAGTGTGGCCATGTGGCCTTAATGAGAGAGACTGACTCCAACTTAGCTTGCAAGAACTAAGAGACACTGTGTGGCCATGTGGCCTTAAAGAGAGACTCACTCCAGCTTAGCTTGCAAGAACTAAGAGACAGTGTGGCCATGTAGCCTTAATGAGAGAGACTGACTCCAGCTTAGCTTGCAAGAACTAACAGACACAGTGTGGCCATGTGGCCTTAATGAGAGAGACTGACTCCAGCTTAGCTTGCAAGAACTAAGAGACAGTGTGGCCATGTAGCCTTAATGAGAGAGACTGACTCCAGCTTAGCTTGCAAGAACTAAGAGACACAGTGTGGCCATGTGGCCTTAATGAGAGAGACTGACTCCAGCTTAGCTTGCAAGAACTAAGAGACACAGTGTGGCCATGTGGCCTTAATGAGAGAGACTGATTCCAGCTTAGCTTGCAAGAACTAAGAGACACAGTGTGGCCATGTGGCCTTAATGAGAGAGACTGACTCCAGCTTAGCTTGCAAGAACTAAGAGACACAGTGTGACCATCTGACCTTAATGAGAGAGACTGACTCCAGCTTAGCTTGCAAGAACTAAGAGACACTGTGTGGCCATGTGGCCTTAATGAGAGAGACCGACTCAAGCTTAGCTTGCAAGAACTAAGAGACTCAGTGTGGCCATGTGGCCTTAATGAGAGAGACTGACTCCAACTTAGCTTGCAAGAACTAAGAGACACTGTGTGGCCATGTGGCCTTAATGAGAGAGACACACTCCAGCTTAGCTTGCAAGAACTAAGAGACACAGTGTGGCCATGTGGCCTTAATGAGAGACTCACTCCAGCTTAGCTTGCAAGAACTAAGAGACAGTGTGGCCATGTAGCCTTAATGAGAGAGACTGACTCCAGCTTAGCTTGCAAGAACTAAGAGACACAGTGTGGCCATGTGGCCTTAATGAGAGAGACTTACTCCAGCTTAGCTTGCAAGAACTAAGAGACAGTGTGCCCATGTGACCTTAATGAGAGAGACTGACTCCAGCTTACCTTGCAAGAATTAAGAGACACTGTGCGGCCATGTGGCCTTAATGAGAGAGACTGACTCAAGCTTAGCTTGCAAGAACTAAGAGACACAGTGTGGCCATGTGGCCTTAATGAGAGATACTCACTCCAGCTTAGCTTGCAAGAACTAAGAGACACTGTGTGGCCATGTGGCCTTAATGAGAGAGACTCACTCCAGCTTAGCTTGCAAGAACTAAGAGACACAGTGTGGCCATGTGGCCTTAATGAAAGACTCACTCCAGCTTAGCTTGCAAGAACTAAGAGACAGTGTGGCCATGTAGCCTTAATGAGAGAGACTGACTCCAGCTTAGCTTGCAAGAACTAAGAGACACAGTGTGGCCATGTGGCCTTAATGAGAGAGACTGACTCCAGCTTAGCTTGCAAGAACTAAGAGACAGTGTGACCATGTGACCTTAATGAGAGAGACTGACTCCAGCTTAGCTTGCAAGAACTAAGAGACACTGTGTGGCCATGTGGCCTTAATGAGAGAGACTGACTCAAGCTTAGCTTGCAAGAACTAGGAGACACAGTGTGGCCATGTGGCCTTAATGAGAGAGACTCACTCCAGCTTAGCTTGCAAGAACTAAGAGACACTGTGTGGCCATGTGGCCTTAATGAGAGAGACTCACTCCAGCTTAGCTTGCAAGAACTAAGAGACTCAGTGTGGCCATGTGGCCTTAATGAGAGAGACTGACTCAAACTTAGCTTGCAAGAACTAAGAGACACTGTGTGGCCATGTGGCCTTAATGAGAGAGACTCACTCCAGCTTAGCTTGCAAGAACTAAGAGACACAGTGTGGCCATGTGGCCTTAATGAGAGACTCACTCCAGCTTAGCTTGCAAGAACTAAGAGACAGTGTGGCCATGTAGCCTTAATGAGAGAGACTGACTCCAGCTTAGCTTGCAAGAACTAAGAGACACAGTGTGGCCATGTGGCCTTAATGAGAGAGACTGCCTCCAGCTTAGCTTGCAAGAACTAAGAGACACTGTGTGGCCATGTGGCCTTAATGAGAGAGACCGACTCAAGCTTAGCTTGCAAGAACTAAGAGACTCAGTGTGGCCATGTGGCCTTAATGAGAGAGACTGACTCCAACTTAGCTTGCAAGAACTAAGAGACACTGTGTGGCCATGTGGCCTTAATGAGAGAGACACACTCCAGCTTAGCTTGCAAGAACTAAGAGACACAGTGTGGCCATGTGGCCTTAATGAGAGACTCACTCCAGCTTAGCTTGCAAGAACTAAGAGACAGTGTGGCCATGTAGCCTTAATGAGAGAGACTGACTCCAGCTTAGCTTGCAAGAACTAAGAGACACAGTGTGGCCATGTGGCCTTAATGAGAGAGACTGCCTCCAGCTTAGCTTGCAAGAACTAAGCGACACAGTGTGGCCATGTGGCCTTAATGAGAGAGACTGACTCCAGCTTAGCTTGCAAGAATTAAGAGACACAGTGTGCCCATGTGACCTTAATGAGAGAGAATGACTCCAGCTTACCTTGCAAGAACTAAGAGACACTGTGCGGCCATGTGGCCTTAATGAGAGAGACTGAATCAAGCTTAGCTTGCAAGAACTAAGAGACACTGTGTGGCCATGTGGCCTTAATGAGAGAGACAGACTCAAGCTTAGCTTGCAAGAACTAAGGGATACAGTGTGGCCATGTGGCCTTAATGAGAGAGACTCACTCCAGCTTAGCTTGCAAGAACTAAGAGACACAGTGTGACCATGTGGCCTTAATGAGAGAGACTCACTCCAGCTTAGCTTGCAAGAACTAAGATACACTGTGTGGCCATGTGGCCTTAATGAGAGAGACTCACTCCAGCTTAGCTTACAAGAACTAAGAGACTCAGTGTGGCCATGTGGCCTTAATGAGAGAGACTGACTCCAACTTAGCTTGCAAGAACTAAGAGACACTGTGTGGCCATGTGGCCTTAAAGAGAGACTCACTCCAGCTTAGCTTGCAAGAACTAAGAGACAGTGTGGCCATGTAGCCTTAATGAGAGAGACTGACTCCAGCTTAGCTTGCAAGAACTAACAGACACAGTGTGGCCATGTGGCCTTAATGAGAGAGACTGACTCCAGCTTAGCTTGCAAGAACTAAGAGACAGTGTGGCCATGTAGCCTTAATGAGAGAGACTGACTCCAGCTTAGCTTGCAAGAACTAAGAGACACTGTGTGGCCATGTGGCCTTAATGAGAGAGACCGACTCAAGCTTAGCTTGCAAGAACTAAGAGACTCAGTGTGGCCATGTGGCCTTAATGAGAGAGACTGACTCCAACTTAGCTTGCAAGAACTAAGAGACACTGTGTGGCCATGTGGCCTTAATGAGAGAGACACACTCCAGCTTAGCTTGCAAGAACTAAGAGACACAGTGTGGCCATGTGGCCTTAATGAGAGACTCACTCCAGCTTAGCTTGCAAGAACTAAGAGACAGTGTGGCCATGTAGCCTTAATGAGAGAGACTGACTCCAGCTTAGCTTGCAAGAACTAAGAGACACAGTGTGGCCATGTGGCCTTAATGAGAGAGACTGATTCCAGCTTAACTTGCAAGAACTAAGCGACACAGTGTGGCCATGTGGCCTTAATGAGAGAGACTGATTCCAGCTTAGCTTGCAAGAATTAAGAGACACAGTGTGCCCATGTGACCTTAATGAGAGAGACTGACTCCAGCTTACCTTGCAAGAACTAAGAGACACTGTGTGGCCATGTGGCCTTAATGAGAGAGACTGACTCCAGCTTAGCTTGCAAGAACTAAGAGACACAGTGTGGCCATGTGGCCTTAATGAGAGAGACTGATTCCAGCTTAGCTTGCAAGAACTAAGAGACACAGTGTGGCCATGTGGCCTTAATGAGAGAGACTGACTCCAGCTTAGCTTGCAAGAACTAAGAGACACAGTGTGACCATGTGACCTTAATGAGAGAGACTGACTCCAGCTTAGCTTGCAAGAACTAAGAGACACTGTGTGGCCATGTGGCCTTAATGAGAGAGACCGACTCAAGCTTAGCTTGCAAGAACTAAGAGACTCAGTGTGGCCATGTGGCCTTAATGAGAGAGACTGACTCCAACTTAGCTTGCAAGAACTAAGAGACACTGTGTGGCCATGTGGCCTTAATGAGAGAGACACACTCCAGCTTAGCTTGCAAGAACTAAGAGACACAGTGTGGCCATGTGGCCTTAATGAGAGACTCACTCCAGCTTAGCTTGCAAGAACTAAGAGACAGTGTGGCCATGTAGCCTTAATGAGAGAGACTGACTCCAGCTTAGCTTGCAAGAACTAAGAGACACAGTGTGGCCATGTGGCCTTAATGAGAGAGACTGATTCCAGCTTAACTTGCAAGAACTAAGCGACACAGTGTGGCCATGTGGCCTTAATGAGAGAGACTGATTCCAGCTTAGCTTGCAAGAATTAAGAGACACAGTGTGCCCATGTGACCTTAATGAGAGAGACTGACTCCAGCTTACCTTGCAAGAATTAAGAGACACTGTGCGGCCATGTGGCCTTAATGAGAGAGACTGACTCAAGCTTAGCTTGCAAGAACTAAGAGACACAGTGTGGCCATGTGGCCTTAATGAGAGATACTCACTCCAGCTTAGCTTGCAAGAACTAAGAGACACAGTGTGGCCATGTAGCCTTAATGAGAGAGACTGACTCCAGCTTAGCTTGCAAGAACTAAGAGACACAGTGTGGCCATGTGGCCTTAATGAGAGAGACTCACTCCAGCTTAGCTTGCAAGAACTAAGATACACTGTGTGGCCATGTGGCCTTAATGAGAGAGACTCACTCCAGCTTAGCTTACAAGAACTAAGAGACTCAGTGTGGCCATGTGGCCTTAATGAGAGAGACTGACTCCAACTTAGCTTGCAAGAACTAAGAGACACTGTGTGGCCATGTGGCCTTAATGAGAGACTCACTCCAGCTTAGCTTGCAAGAACTAAGAGACAGTGTGGCCATGTAGCCTTAATGAGAGAGACTGACTCCAGCTTAGCTTGCAAGAACTAAGAGACACAGTGTGGCCATGTGGCCTTAATGAGAGAGACTTACTCCAGCTTAGCTTGCAAGAACTAAGAGACAGTGTGGCCATGTAGCCTTAATGAGAGAGACTGACTCCAGCTTAGCTTGCAAGAACTAAGAGACACAGTGTGGCCATGTGGCCTTAATGAGAGAGACTGATTCCAGCTTAGCTTGCAAGAACTAAGAGACACAGTGTGGCCATGTGGCCTTAATGAGAGAGACTGACTCCAGCTTAGCTTGCAAGAACTAAGAGACACAGTGTGACCATGTGACCTTAATGAGAGAGACTGACTCCAGCTTAGCTTGCAAGAACTAAGAGACACTGTGTGGCCATGTGGCCTTAATGAGAGAGACCGACTCAAGCTTAGCTTGCAAGAACTAAGAGACTCAGTGTGGCCATGTGGCCTTAATGAGAGAGACTGACTCCAACTTAGCTTGCAAGAACTAAGAGACACTGTGTGGCCATGTGGCCTTAATGAGAGAGACACACTCCAGCTTAGCTTGCAAGAACTAAGAGACACAGTGTGGCCATGTGGCCTTAATGAGAGACTCACTCCAGCTTAGCTTGCAAGAACTAAGAGACAGTGTGGCCATGTAGCCTTAATGAGAGAGACTGACTCCAGCTTAGCTTGCAAGAACTAAGAGACACAGTGTGGCCATGTGGCCTTAATGAGAGAGACTGATTCCAGCTTAACTTGCAAGAACTAAGCGACACAGTGTGGCCATGTGGCCTTAATGAGAGAGACTGATTCCAGCTTAGCTTGCAAGAATTAAGAGACACAGTGTGCCCATGTGACCTTAATGAGAGAGACTGACTCCAGCTTACCTTGCAAGAACTAAGAGACACTGTGTGGCCATGTGGCCTTAATGAGAGAGACTGACTCCAGCTTAGCTTGCAAGAACTAAGAGACACAGTGTGGCCATGTGGCCTTAATGAGAGAGACTGATTCCAGCTTAGCTTGCAAGAACTAAGAGACACAGTGTGGCCATGTGGCCTTAATGAGAGAGACTGACTCCAGCTTAGCTTGCAAGAACTAAGAGACACAGTGTGACCATGTGACCTTAATGAGAGAGACTGACTCCAGCTTAGCTTGCAAGAACTAAGAGACACTGTGTGGCCATGTGGCCTTAATGAGAGAGACCGACTCAAGCTTAGCTTGCAAGAACTAAGAGACTCAGTGTGGCCATGTGGCCTTAATGAGAGAGACTGACTCCAACTTAGCTTGCAAGAACTAAGAGACACTGTGTGGCCATGTGGCCTTAATGAGAGAGACACACTCCAGCTTAGCTTGCAAGAACTAAGAGACACAGTGTGGCCATGTGGCCTTAATGAGAGACTCACTCCAGCTTAGCTTGCAAGAACTAAGAGACAGTGTGGCCATGTAGCCTTAATGAGAGAGACTGACTCCAGCTTAGCTTGCAAGAACTAAGAGACACAGTGTGGCCATGTGGCCTTAATGAGAGAGACTGATTCCAGCTTAACTTGCAAGAACTAAGCGACACAGTGTGGCCATGTGGCCTTAATGAGAGAGACTGATTCCAGCTTAGCTTGCAAGAATTAAGAGACACAGTGTGCCCATGTGACCTTAATGAGAGAGACTGACTCCAGCTTACCTTGCAAGAATTAAGAGACACTGTGCGGCCATGTGGCCTTAATGAGAGAGACTGACTCAAGCTTAGCTTGCAAGAACTAAGAGACACAGTGTGGCCATGTGGCCTTAATGAGAGATACTCACTCCAGCTTAGCTTGCAAGAACTAAGAGACACTGTGTGGCCATGTGGCCTTAATGAGAGAGACTCACTCCAGCTTAGCTTGCAAGAACTAAGAGACACAGTGTGGCCATGTGGCCTTAATGAAAGACTCACTCCAGCTTAGCTTGCAAGAACTAAGAGACAGTGTGGCCATGTAGCCTTAATGAGAGAGACTGACTCCAGCTTAGCTTGCAAGAACTAAGAGACACAGTGTGGCCATGTGGCCTTAATGAGAGAGACTGACTCCAGCTTAGCTTGCAAGAACTAAGAGACAGTGTGACCATGTGACCTTAATGAGAGAGACTGACTCCAGCTTAGCTTGCAAGAACTAAGAGACACTGTGTGGCCATGTGGCCTTAATGAGAGAGACTGACTCAAGCTTAGCTTGCAAGAACTAGGAGACACAGTGTGGCCATGTGGCCTTAATGAGAGAGACTCACTTCAGCTTAGCTTGCAAGAACTAAGAGACACTGTGTGGCCATGTGGCCTTAATGAGAGAGACTCACTCCAGCTTAGCTTACAAGAACTAAGAGACTCAGTGTGGCCATGTGGCCTTAATGAGAGAGACTGACTCCAACTTAGCTTGCAAGAACTAAGAGACACTGTGTGGCCATGTGGCCTTAATGAGAGACTCACTCCAGCTTAGCTTGCAAGAACTAAGAGACTCAGTGTGGCCATGTGGCCTTAATGAGAGAGACTGACTCCAACTTAGCTTGCAAGAACTAAGAGACACTGTGTGGCCATGTAGCCTTAATGAGAGAGACTGACTCCAGCTTAGCTTGCAAGAACTAAGAGACACAGTGTGGCCATGTGGCCTTAATGAGAGAGACTGATTCCAGCTTAGCTTGCAAGAACTAAGAGACACAGTGTGGCCATGTGGCCTTAATGAGAGAGACTGACTCCAGCTTAGCTTGCAAGAACTAAGAGACACAGTGTGACCATGTGACCTTAATGAGAGAGACTGACTCCAGCTTAGCTTGCAAGAACTAAGAGACACTGTGTGGCCATGTGGCCTTAATGAGAGAGACCGACTCAAGCTTAGCTTGCAAGAACTAAGAGACTCAGTGTGGCCATGTGGCCTTAATGAGAGAGACTGATTCCAGCTTAGCTTGCAAGAACTAAGAGACACAGTGTGGCCATGTGGCCTTAATGAGAGAGACTGACTCCAGCTTAGCTTGCAAGAACTAAGAGACACAGTGTGACCATGTGACCTTAATGAGAGAGACTGACTCCAGCTTAGCTTGCAAGAACTAAGAGACACTGTGTGGCCATGTGGCCTTAATGAGAGAGACCGACTCAAGCTTAGCTTGCAAGAACTAAGAGACTCAGTGTGGCCATGTGGCCTTAATGAGAGAGACTGACTCCAACTTAGCTTGCAAGAACTAAGAGACACTGTGTGGCCATGTGGCCTTAATGAGAGAGACACACTCCAGCTTAGCTTGCAAGAACTAAGAGACACAGTGTGGCCATGTGGCCTTAATGAGAGACTCACTCCAGCTTAGCTTGCAAGAACTAAGAGACAGTGTGGCCATGTAGCCTTAATGAGAGAGACTGACTCCAGCTTAGCTTGCAAGAACTAAGAGACACAGTGTGGCCATGTGGCCTTAATGAGAGAGACTGATTCCAGCTTAACTTGCAAGAACTAAGCGACACAGTGTGGCCATGTGGCCTTAATGAGAGAGACTGATTCCAGCTTAGCTTGCAAGAATTAAGAGACACAGTGTGCCCATGTGACCTTAATGAGAGAGACTGACTCCAGCTTACCTTGCAAGAACTAAGAGACACTGTGTGGCCATGTGGCCTTAATGAGAGAGACTGACTCCAGCTTAGCTTGCAAGAACTAAGAGACACAGTGTGGCCATGTGGCCTTAATGAGAGAGACTGATTCCAGCTTAGCTTGCAAGAACTAAGAGACACAGTGTGGCCATGTGGCCTTAATGAGAGAGACTGACTCCAGCTTAGCTTGCAAGAACTAAGAGACACAGTGTGACCATGTGACCTTAATGAGAGAGACTGACTCCAGCTTAGCTTGCAAGAACTAAGAGACACTGTGTGGCCATGTGGCCTTAATGAGAGAGACCGACTCAAGCTTAGCTTGCAAGAACTAAGAGACTCAGTGTGGCCATGTGGCCTTAATGAGAGAGACTGACTCCAACTTAGCTTGCAAGAACTAAGAGACACTGTGTGGCCATGTGGCCTTAATGAGAGAGACACACTCCAGCTTAGCTTGCAAGAACTAAGAGACACAGTGTGGCCATGTGGCCTTAATGAGAGACTCACTCCAGCTTAGCTTGCAAGAACTAAGAGACAGTGTGGCCATGTAGCCTTAATGAGAGAGACTGACTCCAGCTTAGCTTGCAAGAACTAAGAGACACAGTGTGGCCATGTGGCCTTAATGAGAGAGACTGATTCCAGCTTAACTTGCAAGAACTAAGCGACACAGTGTGGCCATGTGGCCTTAATGAGAGAGACTGATTCCAGCTTAGCTTGCAAGAATTAAGAGACACAGTGTGCCCATGTGACCTTAATGAGAGAGACTGACTCCAGCTTACCTTGCAAGAATTAAGAGACACTGTGCGGCCATGTGGCCTTAATGAGAGAGACTGACTCAAGCTTAGCTTGCAAGAACTAAGAGACACAGTGTGGCCATGTGGCCTTAATGAGAGATACTCACTCCAGCTTAGCTTGCAAGAACTAAGAGACACTGTGTGGCCATGTGGCCTTAATGAGAGAGACTCACTCCAGCTTAGCTTGCAAGAACTAAGAGACACAGTGTGGCCATGTGGCCTTAATGAAAGACTCACTCCAGCTTAGCTTGCAAGAACTAAGAGACAGTGTGGCCATGTAGCCTTAATGAGAGAGACTGACTCCAGCTTAGCTTGCAAGAACTAAGAGACACAGTGTGGCCATGTGGCCTTAATGAGAGAGACTGACTCCAGCTTAGCTTGCAAGAACTAAGAGACAGTGTGACCATGTGACCTTAATGAGAGAGACTGACTCCAGCTTAGCTTGCAAGAACTAAGAGACACTGTGTGGCCATGTGGCCTTAATGAGAGAGACTGACTCAAGCTTAGCTTGCAAGAACTAGGAGACACAGTGTGGCCATGTGGCCTTAATGAGAGAGACTCACTCCAGCTTAGCTTGCAAGAACTAAGAGACACTGTGTGGCCATGTGGCCTTAATGAGAGAGACTCACTCCAGCTTAGCTTGCAAGAACTAAGAGACTCAGTGTGGCCATGTGGCCTTAATGAGAGAGACTGACTCCAACTTAGCTTGCAAGAACTAAGAGACACTGTGTGGCCATGTGGCCTTAATGAGAGACTCACTCCAGCTTAGCTTGCAAGAACTAAGAGACAGTGTGGCCATGTAGCCTTAATGAGAGAGACTGACTCCAGCTTAGCTTGCAAGAACTAAGAGACACAGTGTGGCCATGTGGCCTTAATGAGAGAGACTGCCTCCAGCTTAGCTTGCAAGAACTAAGAGACACTGTGTGGCCATGTGGCCTTAATGAGAGAGACCGACTCAAGCTTAGCTTGCAAGAACTAAGAGACTCAGTGTGGCCATGTGGCCTTAATGAGAGAGACTGACTCCAACTTAGCTTGCAAGAACTAAGAGACACTGTGTGGCCATGTGGCCTTAATGAGAGAGACACACTCCAGCTTAGCTTGCAAGAACTAAGAGACACAGTGTGGCCATGTGGCCTTAATGAGAGACTCACTCCAGCTTAGCTTGCATGAACTAAGAGACAGTGTGGCCATGTAGCCTTAATGAGAGAGACTGACTCCAGCTTAGCTTGCAAGAACTAAGAGACACAGTGTGGCCATGTGGCCTTAATGAGAGAGACTGCCTCCAGCTTAGCTTGCAAGAACTAAGCGACACAGTGTGGCCATGTGGCCTTAATGAGAGAGACTGACTACAGCTTAGCTTGCAAGAATTAAGAGACACAGTGTGCCCATGTGACCTTAATGAGAGAAAATGACTCCAGCTTACCTTGCAAGAACTAAGAGACACTGTGCGGCCACGTGGCCTTAATGAGAGAGACTGAATCAAGCTTAGCTTGCAAGAACTAAGAGACACTGTGTGGCCATGTGGCCTTAATGAGAGAGACAGACTCAAGCTTAGCTTGCAAGAACTAAGGGATACAGTGTGGCCATGTGGCCTTAATGAGAGAGACTCACTCCAGCTTAGCTTGCAAGAACTAAGAGACACAGTGTGACCATGTGGCCTTAATGAGAGAGACTCACTCCAGCTTAGCTTGCAAGAACTAAGATACACTGTGTGGCCATGTGGCCTTAATGAGAGAGACTCACTCCAGCTTAGCTTACAAGAACTAAGAGACTCAGTGTGGCCATGTGGCCTTAATGAGAGAGACTGACTCCAACTTAGCTTGCAAGAACTAAGAGACACTGTGTGGCCATGTGGCCTTAAAGAGAGACTCACTCCAGCTTAGCTTGCAAGAACTAAGAGACAGTGTGGCCATGTAGCCTTAATGAGAGAGACTGACTCCAGCTTAGCTTGCAAGAACTAACAGACACAGTGTGGCCATGTGGCCTTAATGAGAGAGACTGACTCCAGCTTAGCTTGCAAGAACTAAGAGACAGTGTGGCCATGTAGCCTTAATGAGAGAGACTGACTCCAGCTTAGCTTGCAAGAACTAAGAGACACAGTGTGGCCATGTGGCCTTAATGAGAGAGACTGACTCCAGCTTAGCTTGCAAGAACTAAGAGACACAGTGTGGCCATGTGGCCTTAATGAGAGAGACTGATTCCAGCTTAGCTTGCAAGAACTAAGAGACACAGTGTGGCCATGTGGCCTTAATGAGAGAGACTGACTCCAGCTTAGCTTGCAAGAACTAAGAGACACAGTGTGACCATCTGACCTTAATGAGAGAGACTGACTCCAGCTTAGCTTGCAAGAACTAAGAGACACTGTGTGGCCATGTGGCCTTAATGAGAGAGACCGACTCAAGCTTAGCTTGCAAGAACTAAGAGACTCAGTGTGGCCATGTGGCCTTAATGAGAGAGACTGACTCCAACTTAGCTTGCAAGAACTAAGAGACACTGTGTGGCCATGTGGCCTTAATGAGAGAGACACACTCCAGCTTAGCTTGCAAGAACTAAGAGACACAGTGTGGCCATGTGGCCTTAATGAGAGACTCACTCCAGCTTAGCTTGCAAGAACTAAGAGACAGTGTGGCCATGTAGCCTTAATGAGAGAGACTGACTCCAGCTTAGCTTGCAAGAACTAAGAGACACAGTGTGGCCATGTGGCCTTAATGAGAGAGACTTACTCCAGCTTAGCTTGCAAGAACTAAGAGACAGTGTGCCCATGTGACCTTAATGAGAGAGACTGACTCCAGCTTACCTTGCAAGAATTAAGAGACACTGTGCGGCCATGTGGCCTTAATGAGAGAGACTGACTCAAGCTTAGCTTGCAAGAACTAAGAGACACAGTGTGGCCATGTGGCCTTAATGAGAGATACTCACTCCAGCTTAGCTTGCAAGAACTAAGAGACACTGTGTGGCCATGTGGCCTTAATGAGAGAGACTCACTCCAGCTTAGCTTGCAAGAACTAAGAGACACAGTGTGGCCATGTGGCCTTAATGAAAGACTCACTCCAGCTTAGCTTGCAAGAACTAAGAGACAGTGTGGCCATGTAGCCTTAATGAGAGAGACTGACTCCAGCTTAGCTTGCAAGAACTAAGAGACACAGTGTGGCCATGTGGCCTTAATGAGAGAGACTGACTCCAGCTTAGCTTGCAAGAACTAAGAGACAGTGTGACCATGTGACCTTAATGAGAGAGACTGACTCCAGCTTAGCTTGCAAGAACTAAGAGACACTGTGTGGCCATGTGGCCTTAATGAGAGAGACTGACTCAAGCTTAGCTTGCAAGAACTAGGAGACACAGTGTGGCCATGTGGCCTTAATGAGAGAGACTCACTCCAGCTTAGCTTGCAAGAACTAAGAGACACTGTGTGGCCATGTGGCCTTAATGAGAGAGACTCACTCCAGCTTAGCTTGCAAGAACTAAGAGACTCAGTGTGGCCATGTGGCCTTAATGAGAGAGACTGACTCAAACTTAGCTTGCAAGAACTAAGAGACACTGTGTGGCCATGTGGCCTTAATGAGAGAGACTCACTCCAGCTTAGCTTGCAAGAACTAAGAGACACAGTGTGGCCATGTGGCCTTAATGAGAGACTCACTCCAGCTTAGCTTGCAAGAACTAAGAGACAGTGTGGCCATGTAGCCTTAATGAGAGAGACTGACTCCAGCTTAACTTGCAAGAACTAAGAGACACAGTGTGGCCATGTGGCCTTAATGAGAGAGACTGCCTCCAGCTTAGCTTGCAAGAACTAAGAGACACTGTGTGGCCATGTGGCCTTAATGAGAGAGACCGACTCAAGCTTAGCTTGCAAGAACTAAGAGACTCAGTGTGGCCATGTGGCCTTAATGAGAGAGACTGACTCCAACTTAGCTTGCAAGAACTAAGAGACACTGTGTGGCCATGTGGCCTTAATGAGAGAGACACACTCCAGCTTAGCTTGCAAGAACTAAGAGACACAGTGTGGCCATGTGGCCTTAATGAGAGACTCACTCCAGCTTAGCTTGCAAGAACTAAGAGACAGTGTGGCCATGTAGCCTTAATGAGAGAGACTGACTCCAGCTTAGCTTGCAAGAACTAAGAGACACAGTGTGGCCATGTGGCCTTAATGAGAGAGACTGCCTCCAGCTTAGCTTGCAAGAACTAAGCGACACAGTGTGGCCATGTGGCCTTAATGAGAGAGACTGACTCCAGCTTAGCTTGCAAGAATTAAGAGACACAGTGTGCCCATGTGACCTTAATGAGAGAGAATGACTCCAGCTTACCTTGCAAGAACTAAGAGACACTGTGCGGCCATGTGGCCTTAATGAGAGAGACTGAATCAAGCTTAGCTTGCAAGAACTAAGAGACACTGTGTGGCCATGTGGCCTTAATGAGAGAGACAGACTCAAGCTTAGCTTGCAAGAACTAAGGGATACAGTGTGGCCATGTGGCCTTAATGAGAGAGACTCACTCCAGCTTAGCTTGCAAGAACTAAGAGACACAGTGTGACCATGTGGCCTTAATGAGAGAGACTCACTCCAGCTTAGCTTGCAAGAACTAAGATACACTGTGTGGCCATGTGGCCTTAATGAGAGAGACTCACTCCAGCTTAGCTTACAAGAACTAAGAGACTCAGTGTGGCCATGTGGCCTTAATGAGAGAGACTGACTCCAACTTAGCTTGCAAGAACTAAGAGACACTGTGTGGCCATGTGGCCTTAAAGAGAGACTCACTCCAGCTTAGCTTGCAAGAACTAAGAGACAGTGTGGCCATGTAGCCTTAATGAGAGAGACTGACTCCAGCTTAGCTTGCAAGAACTAACAGACACAGTGTGGCCATGTGGCCTTAATGAGAGAGACTGACTCCAGCTTAGCTTGCAAGAACTAAGAGACAGTGTGGCCATGTAGCCTTAATGAGAGAGACTGACTCCAGCTTAGCTTGCAAGAACTAAGAGACACAGTGTGGCCATGTGGCCTTAATGAGAGAGACTGACTCCAGCTTAGCTTGCAAGAACTAAGAGACACAGTGTGGCCATGTGGCCTTAATGAGAGAGACTGATTCCAGCTTAGCTTGCAAGAACTAAGAGACACAGTGTGGCCATGTGGCCTTAATGAGAGAGACTGACTCCAGCTTAGCTTGCAAGAACTAAGAGACACAGTGTGACCATCTGACCTTAATGAGAGAGACTGACTCCAGCTTAGCTTGCAAGAACTAAGAGACACTGTGTGGCCATGTGGCCTTAATGAGAGAGACCGACTCAAGCTTAGCTTGCAAGAACTAAGAGACTCAGTGTGGCCATGTGGCCTTAATGAGAGAGACTGACTCCAACTTAGCTTGCAAGAACTAAGAGACACTGTGTGGCCATGTGGCCTTAATGAGAGAGACACACTCCAGCTTAGCTTGCAAGAACTAAGAGACACAGTGTGGCCATGTGGCCTTAATGAGAGACTCACTCCAGCTTAGCTTGCAAGAACTAAGAGACAGTGTGGCCATGTAGCCTTAATGAGAGAGACTGACTCCAGCTTAGCTTGCAAGAACTAAGAGACACAGTGTGGCCATGTGGCCTTAATGAGAGAGACTGCCTCCAGCTTAGCTTGCAAGAACTAAGCGACACAGTGTGGCCATGTGGCCTTAATGAGAGAGACTGACTCCAGCTTAGCTTGCAAGAATTAAGAGACACAGTGTACCCATGTGACCTTAATGAGAGAGAATGACTCCAGCTTACCTTGCAAGAACTAAGAGACACTGTGCAGCCATGTGGCCTTAATGAGAGAGACTGAATCAAGCTTAGCTTGCAAGAACTAAGAGACACAGTGTGGCCATGTGGCCTTAATGAGAGATACTCACTCCAGCTTAGCTTGCAAGAACTAAGAGACACTGTGTGGCCATGTGGCCTTAATGAGAGAGACTCACTCCAGCTTAGCTTGCAAGAACTAAGAGACACAGTGTGGCCATGTGGCCTTAATGAAAGACTCACGCCAGCTTAGCTTGCAAGAACTAAGAGACAGTGTGGCCATTTAGCCTTAATGAGAGAGACTGACTCCAGCTTAGCTTGCAAGAACTAAGAGACACAGTGTGACCATGTGACCTTAATGAGAGAGACTGACTCCAGCTTAGCTTGCAAGAACTAAGAGACACTGTGTGGCCATGTGGCCTTAATGAGAGAGACAGACTCAAGCTTAGCTTGCAAGAACTAAGAGATACAGTGTGGCCATGTGGCCTTAATGAGAGAGACTCACTCCAGCTTAGCTTGCAAGAACTAAGAGACACAGTGTGACCATGTGGCCTTAATGAGAGAGACTCACTCCAGCTTAGCTTGCAAGAACTAAGATACACTGTGTGGCCATGTGGCCTTAATGAGAGAGACTCACTCCAGCTTAGCTTACAAGAACTAAGAGACTCAGTGTGGCCATGTGGCCTTAATGAGAGAGACTGACTCCAACTTAGCTTGCAAGAACTAAGAGACACTGTGTGGCCATGTGGCCTTAATGAGAGACTCACTCCAGCTTAGCTTGCAAGAACTAAGAGACAGTGTGGCCATGTAGCCTTAATGAGAGAGACTGACTCCAGCTTAGCTTGCAAGAACTAAGAGACACAGTGTGGCCATGTGGCCTTAATGAGAGAGACTTACTCCAGCTTAGCTTGCAAGAACTAAGAGACAGTGTGGCCATGTAGCCTTAATGAGAGAGACTGACTCCAGCTTAGCTTGCAAGAACTAAGAGACACAGTGTGGCCATGTGGCCTTAATGAGAGAGACTGATTCCAGCTTAGCTTGCAAGAACTAAGAGACACAGTGTGGCCATGTGGCCTTAATGAGAGAGACTGACTCCAGCTTAGCTTGCAAGAACTAAGAGACACAGTGTGACCATGTGACCTTAATGAGAGAGACTGACTCCAGCTTAGCTTGCAAGAACTAAGAGACACTGTGTGGCCATGTGGCCTTAATGAGAGAGACCGACTCAAGCTTAGCTTGCAAGAACTAAGAGACTCAGTGTGGCCATGTGGCCTTAATGAGAGAGACTGACTCCAACTTAGCTTGCAAGAACTAAGAGACACTGTGTGGCCATGTGGCCTTAATGAGAGAGACACACTCCAGCTTAGCTTGCAAGAACTAAGAGACACAGTGTGGCCATGTGGCCTTAATGAGAGACTCACTCCAGCTTAGCTTGCAAGAACTAAGAGACAGTGTGGCCATGTAGCCTTAATGAGAGAGACTGACTCCAGCTTAGCTTGCAAGAACTAAGAGACACAGTGTGGCCATGTGGCCTTAATGAGAGAGACTGATTCCAGCTTAACTTGCAAGAACTAAGCGACACAGTGTGGCCATGTGGCCTTAATGAGAGAGACTGATTCCAGCTTAGCTTGCAAGAATTAAGAGACACAGTGTGCCCATGTGACCTTAATGAGAGAGACTGACTCCAGCTTACCTTGCAAGAACTAAGAGACACTGTGTGGCCATGTGGCCTTAATGAGAGAGACTGACTCCAGCTTAGCTTGCAAGAACTAAGAGACACAGTGTGGCCATGTGGCCTTAATGAGAGAGACTGATTCCAGCTTAGCTTGCAAGAACTAAGAGACACAGTGTGGCCATGTGGCCTTAATGAGAGAGACTGACTCCAGCTTAGCTTGCAAGAACTAAGAGACACAGTGTGACCATGTGACCTTAATGAGAGAGACTGACTCCAGCTTAGCTTGCAAGAACTAAGAGACACTGTGTGGCCATGTGGCCTTAATGAGAGAGACCGACTCAAGCTTAGCTTGCAAGAACTAAGAGACTCAGTGTGGCCATGTGGCCTTAATGAGAGAGACTGACTCCAACTTAGCTTGCAAGAACTAAGAGACACTGTGTGGCCATGTGGCCTTAATGAGAGAGACACACTCCAGCTTAGCTTGCAAGAACTAAGAGACACAGTGTGGCCATGTGGCCTTAATGAGAGACTCACTCCAGCTTAGCTTGCAAGAACTAAGAGACAGTGTGGCCATGTAGCCTTAATGAGAGAGACTGACTCCAGCTTAGCTTGCAAGAACTAAGAGACACAGTGTGGCCATGTGGCCTTAATGAGAGAGACTGATTCCAGCTTAACTTGCAAGAACTAAGCGACACAGTGTGGCCATGTGGCCTTAATGAGAGAGACTGATTCCAGCTTAGCTTGCAAGAATTAAGAGACACAGTGTGCCCATGTGACCTTAATGAGAGAGACTGACTCCAGCTTACCTTGCAAGAATTAAGAGACACTGTGCGGCCATGTGGCCTTAATGAGAGAGACTGACTCAAGCTTAGCTTGCAAGAACTAAGAGACACAGTGTGGCCATGTGGCCTTAATGAGAGATACTCACTCCAGCTTAGCTTGCAAGAACTAAGAGACACAGTGTGGCCATGTAGCCTTAATGAGAGAGACTGACTCCAGCTTAGCTTGCAAGAACTAAGAGACACAGTGTGGCCATGTGGCCTTAATGAGAGAGACTGCCTCCAGCTTAGCTTGCAAGAACTAAGAGACACAGTGTGGCCATGTGGCCTTAATGAGAGAGACTGACTCCAGCTTAGCTTGCAAGAAATAAGAGACACTGTGTGGCCATGTGGCCTTAATGAGAGAGACCGACTCAAGCTTAGCTTGCAAGAACTAAGAGACTCAGTGTGGCCATGTGGCCTTAATGAGAGAGACTGACTCCAACTTAGCTTGCAAGAACTAAGAGACACTGTGTGGCCATGTGGCCTTAATGAGAGAGACACACTCCAGCTTAGCTTGCAAGAACTAAGAGACACAGTGTGGCCATGTGGCCTTAATGAGAGACTCACTCCAGCTTAGCTTGCAAGAACTAAGAGACAGTGTGGCCATGTAGCCTTAATGAGAGAGACTGACTCCAGCTTAGCTTGCAAGAACTAAGAGACACAGTGTGGCCATGTGGCCTTAATGAGAGAGACTGCCTCCAGCTTAGCTTGCAAGAACTAAGAGACACAGTGTGGCCATGTGGCCTTAATGAGAGAGACTGATTCCAGCTTAACTTGCAAGAACTAAGCGACACAGTGTGGCCATGTGGCCTTAATGAGAGAGACTGACTCCAGCTTAGCTTGCAAGAATTAAGAGACACAGTGTGCCCATGTGACCTTAATGAGAGAGAATGACTCCAGCTTACCTTGCAAGAACTAAGAGACACTGTGCGGCCATGTGGCCTTAATGAGAGATACTCACTCCAGCTTAGCTTGCAAGAACTAAGAGACACTGTGTGGCCATGTGGCCTTAATGAGAGAGACTCACTCCAGCTTAGCTTGCAAGAACTAAGAGACACAGTGTGGCCATGTGGCCTTAATGAAAGACTCACTCCAGCTTAGCTTGCAAGAACTAAGAGACAGTGTGGCCATGTAGCCTTAATGAGAGAGACTGACTCCAGCTTAGCTTGCAAGGACTAAGAGACACAGTGTGACCATGTGACCTTAATGAGAGAGACTGACTCCAGCTTAGCTTGCAAGAACTAAGAGACACTGTGTGGCCATGTGGCCTTAATGAGAGAGACAGACTCAAGCTTAGCTTGCAAGAACTAAGAGATACAGTGTGGCCATGTGGCCTTAATGAGAGAGACTCACTCCAGCTTAGCTTGCAAGAACTAAGAGACACAGTGTGACCATGTGGCCTTAATGAGAGAGACTCACTCCAGCTTAGCTTGCAAGAACTAAGATACACTGTGTGGCCATGTGGCCTTAATGAGAGAGACTCACTCCAGCTTAGCTTACAAGAACTAAGAGACTCAGTGTGGCCATGTGGCCTTAATGAGAGAGACTGACTCCAACTTAGCTTGCAAGAACTAAGAGACACTGTGTGGCCATGTGGCCTTAATGAGAGACTCACTCCAGCTTAGCTTGCAAGAACTAAGAGACAGTGTGGCCATGTAGCCTTAATGAGAGAGACTGACTCCAGCTTAGCTTGCAAGAACTAAGAGACACAGTGTGGCCATGTGGCCTTAATGAGAGAGACTGACTCCAGCTTAGCTTGCAAGAACTAAGAGACAGTGTGGCCATGTAGCCTTGATGAGAGAGACTGACTCCAGCTTAGCTTGCAAGAACTAAGAGACACAGTGTGGCCATGTGGCCTTAATGAGAGAGACTGACTCCAGCTTAGCTTGCAAGAACTAAGAGACACAGTGTGACCATGTGACCTTAATGAGAGAGACTGACTCCAGCTTAGCTTGCAAGAACTAAGAGACACTGTGTGGCCATGTGGCCTTAATGAGAGAGACCGACTCAAGCTTAGCTTGCAAGAACTAAGAGACTCAGTGTGGCCATGTGGCCTTAATGAGAGAGACTGACTCCAACTTAGCTTGCAAGAACTAAGAGACACTGTGTGGCCATTTGGCCTTAATGAGAGAGACACACTCCAGCTTAGCTTGCAAGAACTAAGAGACACAGTGTGGCCATGTAGCCTTAATGAGAGAGACTGACTCCAGCTTAGCTTGCAAGAACTAAGAGACACAGTGTGGCCATGTGGCCTTAATGAGAGAGACTGCCTCCAGCTTAGCTTGCAAGAACTAAGAGACACAGTGTGGCCATGTGGCCTTAATGAGAGAGACTGACTCCAGCTTAGCTTGCAAGAAATAAGAGACACTGTGTGGCCATGTGGCCTTAATGAGAGAGACTGACTCCAGCTTAGCTTGCAAGAACTAAGAGACTCAGTGTGGCCATGTGGCCTTAATGAGAGAGACTGACTCCAGCTTAACTTGCAAGAACTAAGCGACACAGTGTGGCCATGTGGCCTTAAGGAGAGAGACTGACTCCAGCTTAGCTTGCAAGAATTAAGAGACACAGTGTGCCCATGTGGCCTTAATGAGAGAGACACACTCCAGCTTAGCTTGCAAGAACTAAGAGACACAGTGTGGCCATGTGGCCTTAATGAGAGAGACACACTCCAGCTTAGCTTGCAAGAACTAAGAGACAGTGTGGCCATGTGGCCTTAATGAGAGACTCACTCCAGCTTAGCTTGCAAGAACTAAGAGACAGTGTGGCCATGTAGCCTTAATGAGAGAGACTGACTCCAGCTTAGCTTGCAAGAACTAAGAGACACAGTGTGGCCATGTGGCCTTAATGAGAGAGACTGCCTCCAGCTTAGCTTGCAAGAACTAAGAGACACAGTGTGGCCATGTGGCCTTAATGAGACTGATTCCAGCTTAACTTGCAAGAACTAAGCGACACAGTGTGGCCATGTGGCCTTAATGAGAGAGACTGACTCCAGCTTAGCTTGCAAGAATTAAGAGACACAGTGTGCCCATGTGACCTTAATGAGAGAGAATGACTCCAGCTTACCTTGCAAGAACTAAGAGACACTGTGCGGCCATGTGGCCTTAATGAGAGAGACTGACTCAAGCTTAGCTTGCAAGAACTAGGAGACACAGTGTGGCCATGTGGCCTTAATGAGAGAGACTCACTCCAGCTTAGCTTGCAAGAACTAAGAGACACTGTGTGGCCATGTGGCCTTAATGAGAGAGACTCACTCCAGCTTAGCTTGCAAGAACTAAGAGACTCAGTGTGGCCATGTGGCCTTAATGAGAGAGACTGACTCCAACTTAGCTTGCAAGAACTAAGAGACACTGTGTGGCCATGTGGCCTTAATGAGAGAGACACACTCCAGCTTAGCTTGCAAGAACTAAGAGACACAGTGTGGCCATGTGGCCTTAATGAGAGACTCACTCCAGCTTAGCTTGCAAGAACTAAGAGACAGTGTGGCCATGTAGCCTTAATGAGAGAGACTGACTCCAGCTTAGCTTGCAAGAACTAAGAGACACAGTGTGGCCATGTGGCCTTAATGAGAGAGACTGCCTCCAGCTTAGCTTGCAAGAACTAAGCGACACAGTGTGGCCATGTGGCCTTAATGAGAGAGACTGACTCCAGCTTAGCTTGCAAGAATTAAGAGACACAGTGTACCCATGTGACCTTAATGAGAGAGAATGACTCCAGCTTACCTTGCAAGAACTAAGAGACACTGTGCAGCCATGTGGCCTTAATGAGAGAGACTGAATCAAGCTTAGCTTGCAAGAACTAAGAGACACAGTGTGGCCATGTGGCCTTAATGAGAGATACTCACTCCAGCTTAGCTTGCAAGAACTAAGAGACACTGTGTGGCCATGTGGCCTTAATGAGAGAGACTCACTCCAGCTTAGCTTGCAAGAACTAAGAGACACAGTGTGGCCATGTGGCCTTAATGAAAGACTCACGCCAGCTTAGCTTGCAAGAACTAAGAGACAGTGTGGCCATTTAGCCTTAATGAGAGAGACTGACTCCAGCTTAGCTTGCAAGAACTAAGAGACACAGTGTGACCATGTGACCTTAATGAGAGAGACTGACTCCAGCTTAGCTTGCAAGAACTAAGAGACACTGTGTGGCCATGTGGCCTTAATGAGAGAGACAGACTCAAGCTTAGCTTGCAAGAACTAAGAGATACAGTGTGGCCATGTGGCCTTAATGAGAGAGACTCACTCCAGCTTAGCTTGCAAGAACTAAGAGACACAGTGTGACCATGTGGCCTTAATGAGAGAGACTCACTCCAGCTTAGCTTGCAAGAACTAAGATACACTGTGTGGCCATGTGGCCTTAATGAGAGAGACTCACTCCAGCTTAGCTTACAAGAACTAAGAGACTCAGTGTGGCCATGTGGCCTTAATGAGAGAGACTGACTCCAACTTAGCTTGCAAGAACTAAGAGACACTGTGTGGCCATGTGGCCTTAATGAGAGACTCACTCCAGCTTAGCTTGCAAGAACTAAGAGACAGTGTGGCCATGTAGCCTTAATGAGAGAGACTGACTCCAGCTTAGCTTGCAAGAACTAAGAGACACAGTGTGGCCATGTGGCCTTAATGAGAGAGACTTACTCCAGCTTAGCTTGCAAGAACTAAGAGACAGTGTGGCCATGTAGCCTTAATGAGAGAGACTGACTCCAGCTTAGCTTGCAAGAACTAAGAGACACAGTGTGGCCATGTGGCCTTAATGAGAGAGACTGATTCCAGCTTAGCTTGCAAGAACTAAGAGACACAGTGTGGCCATGTGGCCTTAATGAGAGAGACTGACTCCAGCTTAGCTTGCAAGAACTAAGAGACACAGTGTGACCATGTGACCTTAATGAGAGAGACTGACTCCAGCTTAGCTTGCAAGAACTAAGAGACACTGTGTGGCCATGTGGCCTTAATGAGAGAGACCGACTCAAGCTTAGCTTGCAAGAACTAAGAGACTCAGTGTGGCCATGTGGCCTTAATGAGAGAGACTGACTCCAACTTAGCTTGCAAGAACTAAGAGACACTGTGTGGCCATGTGGCCTTAATGAGAGAGACACACTCCAGCTTAGCTTGCAAGAACTAAGAGACACAGTGTGGCCATGTGGCCTTAATGAGAGACTCACTCCAGCTTAGCTTGCAAGAACTAAGAGACAGTGTGGCCATGTAGCCTTAATGAGAGAGACTGACTCCAGCTTAGCTTGCAAGAACTAAGAGACACAGTGTGGCCATGTGGCCTTAATGAGAGAGACTGATTCCAGCTTAACTTGCAAGAACTAAGCGACACAGTGTGGCCATGTGGCCTTAATGAGAGAGACTGATTCCAGCTTAGCTTGCAAGAATTAAGAGACACAGTGTGCCCATGTGACCTTAATGAGAGAGACTGACTCCAGCTTACCTTGCAAGAACTAAGAGACACTGTGTGGCCATGTGGCCTTAATGAGAGAGACTGACTCCAGCTTAGCTTGCAAGAACTAAGAGACACAGTGTGGCCATGTGGCCTTAATGAGAGAGACTGATTCCAGCTTAGCTTGCAAGAACTAAGAGACACAGTGTGGCCATGTGGCCTTAATGAGAGAGACTGACTCCAGCTTAGCTTGCAAGAACTAAGAGACACAGTGTGACCATGTGACCTTAATGAGAGAGACTGACTCCAGCTTAGCTTGCAAGAACTAAGAGACACTGTGTGGCCATGTGGCCTTAATGAGAGAGACCGACTCAAGCTTAGCTTGCAAGAACTAAGAGACTCAGTGTGGCCATGTGGCCTTAATGAGAGAGACTGACTCCAACTTAGCTTGCAAGAACTAAGAGACACTGTGTGGCCATGTGGCCTTAATGAGAGAGACACACTCCAGCTTAGCTTGCAAGAACTAAGAGACACAGTGTGGCCATGTGGCCTTAATGAGAGACTCACTCCAGCTTAGCTTGCAAGAACTAAGAGACAGTGTGGCCATGTAGCCTTAATGAGAGAGACTGACTCCAGCTTAGCTTGCAAGAACTAAGAGACACAGTGTGGCCATGTGGCCTTAATGAGAGAGACTGATTCCAGCTTAACTTGCAAGAACTAAGCGACACAGTGTGGCCATGTGGCCTTAATGAGAGAGACTGATTCCAGCTTAGCTTGCAAGAATTAAGAGACACAGTGTGCCCATGTGACCTTAATGAGAGAGACTGACTCCAGCTTACCTTGCAAGAATTAAGAGACACTGTGCGGCCATGTGGCCTTAATGAGAGAGACTGACTCAAGCTTAGCTTGCAAGAACTAAGAGACACAGTGTGGCCATGTGGCCTTAATGAGAGATACTCACTCCAGCTTAGCTTGCAAGAACTAAGAGACACAGTGTGGCCATGTAGCCTTAATGAGAGAGACTGACTCCAGCTTAGCTTGCAAGAACTAAGAGACACAGTGTGGCCATGTGGCCTTAATGAGAGAGACTGCCTCCAGCTTAGCTTGCAAGAACTAAGAGACACAGTGTGGCCATGTGGCCTTAATGAGAGAGACTGACTCCAGCTTAGCTTGCAAGAAATAAGAGACACTGTGTGGCCATGTGGCCTTAATGAGAGAGACCGACTCAAGCTTAGCTTGCAAGAACTAAGAGACTCAGTGTGGCCATGTGGCCTTAATGAGAGAGACTGACTCCAACTTAGCTTGCAAGAACTAAGAGACACTGTGTGGCCATGTGGCCTTAATGAGAGAGACACACTCCAGCTTAGCTTGCAAGAACTAAGAGACACAGTGTGGCCATGTGGCCTTAATGAGAGACTCACTCCAGCTTAGCTTGCAAGAACTAAGAGACAGTGTGGCCATGTAGCCTTAATGAGAGAGACTGACTCCAGCTTAGCTTGCAAGAACTAAGAGACACAGTGTGGCCATGTGGCCTTAATGAGAGAGACTGCCTCCAGCTTAGCTTGCAAGAACTAAGAGACACAGTGTGGCCATGTGGCCTTAATGAGAGAGACTGATTCCAGCTTAACTTGCAAGAACTAAGCGACACAGTGTGGCCATGTGGCCTTAATGAGAGAGACTGACTCCAGCTTAGCTTGCAAGAATTAAGAGACACAGTGTGCCCATGTGACCTTAATGAGAGAGAATGACTCCAGCTTACCTTGCAAGAACTAAGAGACACTGTGCGGCCATGTGGCCTTAATGAGAGATACTCACTCCAGCTTAGCTTGCAAGAACTAAGAGACACTGTGTGGCCATGTGGCCTTAATGAGAGAGACTCACTCCAGCTTAGCTTGCAAGAACTAAGAGACACAGTGTGGCCATGTGGCCTTAATGAAAGACTCACTCCAGCTTAGCTTGCAAGAACTAAGAGACAGTGTGGCCATGTAGCCTTAATGAGAGAGACTGACTCCAGCTTAGCTTGCAAGGACTAAGAGACACAGTGTGACCATGTGACCTTAATGAGAGAGACTGACTCCAGCTTAGCTTGCAAGAACTAAGAGACACTGTGTGGCCATGTGGCCTTAATGAGAGAGACAGACTCAAGCTTAGCTTGCAAGAACTAAGAGATACAGTGTGGCCATGTGGCCTTAATGAGAGAGACTCACTCCAGCTTAGCTTGCAAGAACTAAGAGACACAGTGTGACCATGTGGCCTTAATGAGAGAGACTCACTCCAGCTTAGCTTGCAAGAACTAAGATACACTGTGTGGCCATGTGGCCTTAATGAGAGAGACTCACTCCAGCTTAGCTTACAAGAACTAAGAGACTCAGTGTGGCCATGTGGCCTTAATGAGAGAGACTGACTCCAACTTAGCTTGCAAGAACTAAGAGACACTGTGTGGCCATGTGGCCTTAATGAGAGACTCACTCCAGCTTAGCTTGCAAGAACTAAGAGACAGTGTGGCCATGTAGCCTTAATGAGAGAGACTGACTCCAGCTTAGCTTGCAAGAACTAAGAGACACAGTGTGGCCATGTGGCCTTAATGAGAGAGACTGACTCCAGCTTAGCTTGCAAGAACTAAGAGACAGTGTGGCCATGTAGCCTTGATGAGAGAGACTGACTCCAGCTTAGCTTGCAAGAACTAAGAGACACAGTGTGGCCATGTGGCCTTAATGAGAGAGACTGACTCCAGCTTAGCTTGCAAGAACTAAGAGACACAGTGTGACCATGTGACCTTAATGAGAGAGACTGACTCCAGCTTAGCTTGCAAGAACTAAGAGACACTGTGTGGCCATGTGGCCTTAATGAGAGAGACCGACTCAAGCTTAGCTTGCAAGAACTAAGAGACTCAGTGTGGCCATGTGGCCTTAATGAGAGAGACTGACTCCAACTTAGCTTGCAAGAACTAAGAGACACTGTGTGGCCATTTGGCCTTAATGAGAGAGACACACTCCAGCTTAGCTTGCAAGAACTAAGAGACACAGTGTGGCCATGTAGCCTTAATGAGAGAGACTGACTCCAGCTTAGCTTGCAAGAACTAAGAGACACAGTGTGGCCATGTGGCCTTAATGAGAGAGACTGCCTCCAGCTTAGCTTGCAAGAACTAAGAGACACAGTGTGGCCATGTGGCCTTAATGAGAGAGACTGACTCCAGCTTAGCTTGCAAGAAATAAGAGACACTGTGTGGCCATGTGGCCTTAATGAGAGAGACTGACTCCAGCTTAGCTTGCAAGAACTAAGAGACTCAGTGTGGCCATGTGGCCTTAATGAGAGAGACTGACTCCAGCTTAACTTGCAAGAACTAAGCGACACAGTGTGGCCATGTGGCCTTAAGGAGAGAGACTGACTCCAGCTTAGCTTGCAAGAATTAAGAGACACAGTGTGCCCATGTGGCCTTAATGAGAGAGACACACTCCAGCTTAGCTTGCAAGAACTAAGAGACACAGTGTGGCCATGTGGCCTTAATGAGAGAGACACACTCCAGCTTAGCTTGCAAGAACTAAGAGACAGTGTGGCCATGTGGCCTTAATGAGAGACTCACTCCAGCTTAGCTTGCAAGAACTAAGAGACAGTGTGGCCATGTAGCCTTAATGAGAGAGACTGACTCCAGCTTAGCTTGCAAGAACTAAGAGACACAGTGTGGCCATGTGGCCTTAATGAGAGAGACTGCCTCCAGCTTAGCTTGCAAGAACTAAGAGACACAGTGTGGCCATGTGGCCTTAATGAGACTGATTCCAGCTTAACTTGCAAGAACTAAGCGACACAGTGTGGCCATGTGGCCTTAATGAGAGAGACTGACTCCAGCTTAGCTTGCAAGAATTAAGAGACACAGTGTGCCCATGTGACCTTAATGAGAGAGAATGACTCCAGCTTACCTTGCAAGAACTAAGAGACACTGTGCGGCCATGTGGCCTTAATGAGAGATACTCACTCCAGCTTAGCTTGCAAGAACTAAGAGACACTGTGTGGCCATGTGGCCTTAATGAGAGAGACTCACTCCAGCTTAGCTTGCAAGAACTAAGAGACACAGTGTGGCCATGTGGCCTTAATGAAAGACTCACTCCAGCTTAGCTTGCAAGAACTAAGAGACAGTGTGGCCATGTAGCCTTAATGAGAGAGACTGACTCCAGCTTAGCTTGCAAGGACTAAGAGACACAGTGTGACCATGTGGCCTTAATGAGAGAGACTCACTCCAGCTTAGCTTGCAAGCACTAAGATACACTGTGTGGCCATGTGGCCTTAATGAGAGAGACTCACTCCAGCTTAGCTTGCAAGAACTAAGAGACTCAGTGTGGCCATGTGGCCTTAATGAGAGAGACTGACTCCAACTTAGCTTGCAAGAACTAAGAGACACTGTGTGGCCATGTGGCCTTAATGAGAGACTCACTCCAGCTTAGCTTGCAAGAACTAAGAGACAGTGTGGCCATGTAGCCTTAATGAGAGAGACTGACTCCAGCTTAGCTTGCAAGAACTAAGAGACACTGTGTGGCCATGTGGCCTTAATGAGAGACTCACTCCAGCTTAGCTTGCAAGAACTAAGAGACAGTGTGGCCATGTAGCCTTAATGAGAGAGACTGACTCCAGCTTAGCTTGCAAGAACTAAGAGACACAGTGTGGCCATGTGGCCTTAATGAGAGAGACTGACTCCAGCTTAGCTTGCAAGAACTAAGAGACACAGTGTGGCCATGTGGCCTTAATGAGAGAGACTGACTCCAGCTTAGCTTGCAAGAACTAAGAGACACAGTGTGGCCATGTGGCCTTAATGAGAGAGACTGATTCCAGCTTAGCTTGCAAGAACTAAGAGACACAGTGTGGCCATGTGGCCTTAATGAGAGAGACTGACTCCAGCTTAGCTTGCAAGAACTAAGAGACACTGTGTGGCCATGTGGCCTTAATGAGAGAGACTGACTCCAGCTTAGCTTGCAAGAACTAAGAGACACTGTGTGGCCATGTGGCCTTAATGAGAGAGACCGACTCAAGCTTAGCTTGCAAGAACTAAGAGACTCAGTGTGGCCATGTGGCCTTAATGAGAGAGACTGACTCCAACTTAGCTTGCAAGAACTAAGAGACACTGTGTGGCCATTTGGCCTTAATGAGAGAGACACACTCCAGCTTAGCTTGCAAGAACTAAGAGACACAGTGTGGCCATGTAGCCTTAATGAGAGAGACTGACTCCAGCTTAGCTTGCAAGAACTAAGAGACACAGTGTGGCCATGTGGCCTTAATGAGAGAGACTGCCTCCAGCTTAGCTTGCAAGAACTAAGAGACACAGTGTGGCCATGTGGCCTTAATGAGAGAGACTGACTCCAGCTTAGCTTGCAAGAAATAAGAGACACTGTGTGGCCATGTGGCCTTAATGAGAGAGACCGACTCAAGCTTAGCTTGCAAGAACTAAGAGACTCAGTGTGGCCATGTGGCCTTAATGAGAGAGACTGACTCCAGCTTAACTTGCAAGAACTAAGCGACACAGTGTGGCCATGTGGCCTTAAGGAGAGAGACTGACTCCAGCTTAGCTTGCAAGAATTAAGAGACACAGTGTGCCCATGTGACCTTAATGAGAGAGACTGACTCCAACTTAGCTTGCAAGAACTAAGAGACACTGTGTGGCCATGTGGCCTTAATGAGAGAGACACACTCCAGCTTAGCTTGCAAGAACTAAGAGACACAGTGTGGCCATGTGGCCTTAATGAGAGACTCACTCCAGCTTAGCTTGCAAGAACTAAGAGACAGTGTGGCCATGTAGCCTTAATGAGAGAGACTGACTCCAGCTTAGCTTGCAAGAACTAAGAGACACAGTGTGGCCATGTGGCCTTAATGAGACTGATTCCAGCTTAACTTGCAAGAACTAAGCGACACAGTGTGGCCATGTGGCCTTAATGAGAGAGACTGACTCCAGCTTAGCTTGCAAGAATTAAGAGACACAGTGTGCCCATGTGACCTTAATGAGAGAGAATGACTCCAGCTTACCTTGCAAGAACTAAGAGACACTGTGCGGCCATGTGGCCTTAATGAGAGATACTCACTCCAGCTTAGCTTGCAAGAACTAAGAGACACTGTGTGGCCATGTGGCCTTAATGAGAGAGACTCACTCCAGCTTAGCTTGCAAGAACTAAGAGACACAGTGTGGCCATGTGGCCTTAATGAAAGACTCACTCCAGCTTAGCTTGCAAGAACTAAGAGACAGTGTGGCCATGTAGCCTTAATGAGAGAGACTGACTCCAGCTTAGCTTGCAAGGACTAAGAGACACAGTGTGACCATGTGGCCTTAATGAGAGAGACTCACTCCAGCTTAGCTTGCAAGCACTAAGATACACTGTGTGGCCATGTGGCCTTAATGAGAGAGACTCACTCCAGCTTAGCTTACAAGAACTAAGAGACTCAGTGTGGCCATGTGGCCTTAATGAGAGAGACTGACTCCAACTTAGCTTGCAAGAACTAAGAGACACTGTGTGGCCATGTGGCCTTAATGAGAGACTCACTCCAGCTTAGCTTGCAAGAACTAAGAGACAGTGTGGCCATGTAGCCTTAATGAGAGAGACTGACTCCAGCTTAGCTTGCAAGAACTAAGAGACACAGTGTGGCCATGTGGCCTTAATGAGAGAGACTGACTCCAGCTTAGCTTGCAAGAACTAAGAGACAGTGTGGCCATGTAGCCTTAATGAGAGAGACTGACTCCAGCTTAGCTTGCAAGAACTAAGAGACACAGTGTGGCCATGTGGCCTTAATGAGACAGACTGACTCCAGCTTAGCTTGCAAGAACTAAGAGACACAGTGTGGCCATGTGGCCTTAATGAGAGAGACTGATTCCAGCTTAGCTTGCAAGAACTAAGAGACACAGTGTGGCCATGTGGCCTTAATGAGAGAGACTGACTCCAGCTTAGCTTGCAAGAACTAAGAGACACAGTGTGACCATGTGACCTTAATGAGAGAGACTGACTCCAGCTTAGCTTGCAAGAACTAAGAGACACTGTGTGGCCATGTGGCCTTAATGAGAGAGACCGACTCAAGCTTAGCTTGCAAGAACTAAGAGACTCAGTGTGGCCATGTGGCCTTAATGAGAGAGACTGACTCCAACTTAGCTTGCAAGAACTAAGAGACACTGTGTGGCCATTTGGCCTTAATGAGAGAGACACACTCCAGCTTAGCTTGCAAGAACTAAGAGACACAGTGTGGCCATGTAGCCTTAATGAGAGAGACTGACTCCAGCTTAGCTTGCAAGAACTAAGAGACACAGTGTGGCCATGTGGCCTTAATGAGAGAGACTGCCTCCAGCTTAGCTTGCAAGAACTAAGAGACACAGTGTGGCCATGTGGCCTTAATGAGAGAGACTGACTCCAGCTTAGCTTGCAAGAAATAAGAGACACTGTGTGGCCATGTGGCCTTAATGAGAGAGACCGACTCAAGCTTAGCTTGCAAGAACTAAGAGACTCAGTGTGGCCATGTGGCCTTAATGAGAGAGACTGACTCCAACTTAGCTTGCAAGAACTAAGAGACACTGTGTGGCCATGTGGCCTTAATGAGAGAGACACACTCCAGCTTAGCTTGCAAGAACTAAGAGACACAGTGTGGCCATGTGGCCTTAATGAGAGACTCACTCCAGCTTAGCTTGCAAGAACTAAGAGACAGTGTGGCCATGTAGCCTTAATGAGAGAGACTGACTCCAGCTTAGCTTGCAAGAACTAAGAGACACAGTGTGGCCATGTGGCCTTAATGAGAGAGACTGCCTCCAGCTTAGCTTGCAAGAACTAAGAGACACAGTGTGGCCATGTGGCCTTAATGAGAGAGACTGATTCCAGCTTAACTTGCAAGAACTAAGCGACACAGTGTGGCCATGTGGCCTTAATGAGAGAGACTGACTCCAGCTTAGCTTGCAAGAACTAAGAGACACTGTGTGGCCATGTGGCCTTAATGAGAGAGACTGATTCCAGCTTAGCTTGCAAGAACTAAGAGACACAGTGTGGCCATGTGGCCTTAATGAAAGACTCACTCCAGCTTAGCTTGCAAGAACTAAGAGACAGTGTGGCCATGTAGCCTTAATGAGAGAGACTGACTCCAGCTTAGCTTGCAAGGACTAAGAGACACAGTGTGACCATGTGACCTTAATGAGAGAGACTGACTCCAGCTTAGCTTGCAAGAACTAAGAGATACAGTGTGGCCATGTGGCCTTAATGAGAGAGACTCACTCCAGCTTAGCTTGCAAGAACTAAGAGACACAGTGTGACCATGTGGCCTTAATGAGAGAGACTCACTCCAGCTTAGCTTGCAAGAACTAAGATACACTGTGTGGCCATGTGGCCTTAATGAGAGAGACTCACTCCAGCTTAGCTTACAAGAACTAAGAGACTCAGTGTGGCCATGTGGCCTTAATGAGAGAGACTGACTCCAACTTAGCTTGCAAGAACTAAGAGACACTGTGTGGCCATGTGGCCTTAATGAGAGACTCACTCCAGCTTAGCTTGCAAGAACTAAGAGACAGTGTGGCCATGTAGCCTTAATGAGAGAGACTGACTCCAGCTTAGCTTGCAAGAACTAAGAGACACAGTGTGGCCATGTGGCCTTAATGAGAGAGACTGACTCCAGCTTAGCTTGCAAGAACTAAGAGACAGTGTGGCCATGTAGCCTTAATGAGAGAGACTGACTCCAGCTTAGCTTGCAAGAACTAAGAGACACAGTGTGGCCATGTGGCCTTAATGAGAGAGACTGATTCCAGCTTAGCTTGCAAGAACTAAGAGACACAGTGTGGCCATGTGGCCTTAATGAGAGAGACTGACTCCAGCTTAGCTTGCAAGAACTAAGAGACACAGTGTGACCATGTGACCTTAATGAGAGAGACTGACTCCAGCTTAGCTTGCAAGAACTAAGAGACACTGTGTGGCCATGTGGCCTTAATGAGAGAGACCGACTCAAGCTTAGCTTGCAAGAACTAAGAGACTCAGTGTGGCCATGTGGCCTTAATGAGAGAGACTGACTCCAACTTAGCTTGCAAGAACTAAGAGACACTGTGTGGCCATTTGGCCTTAATGAGAGAGACACACTCCAGCTTAGCTTGCAAGAACTAAGAGACACAGTGTGGCCATGTAGCCTTAATGAGAGAGACTGACTCCAGCTTAGCTTGCAAGAACTAAGAGACACAGTGTGGCCATGTGGCCTTAATGAGAGAGACTGCCTCCAGCTTAGCTTGCAAGAACTAAGAGACACAGTGTGGCCATGTGGCCTTAATGAGAGAGACTGACTCCAGCTTAGCTTGCAAGAAATAAGAGACACTGTGTGGCCATGTGGCCTTAATGAGAGAGACCGACTCAAGCTTAGCTTGCAAGAACTAAGAGACTCAGTGTGGCCATGTGGCCTTAATGAGAGAGACTGACTCCAGCTTAACTTGCAAGAACTAAGCGACACAGTGTGGCCATGTGGCCTTAAGGAGAGAGACTGACTCCAGCTTAGCTTGCAAGAATTAAGAGACACAGTGTGCCCATGTGACCTTAATGAGAGAGACTGACTCCAACTTAGCTTGCAAGAACTAAGAGACACTGTGTGGCCATGTGGCCTTAATGAGAGAGACACACTCCAGCTTAGCTTGCAAGAACTAAGAGACACAGTGTGGCCATGTGGCCTTAATGAGAGACTCACTCCAGCTTAGCTTGCAAGAACTAAGAGACAGTGTGGCCATGTAGCCTTAATGAGAGAGACTGACTCCAGCTTAGCTTGCAAGAACTAAGAGACACAGTGTGGCCATGTGGCCTTAATGAGAGAGACTGACTCCAGCTTAGCTTGCAAGAACTAAGAGACACAGTGTGGCCATGTGGCCTTAATGAGAGAGACTGCCTCCAGCTTAGCTTGCAAGAACTAAGAGACACAGTGTGGCCATGTGGCCTTAATGAGAGAGACTGACTCCAGCTTAGCTTGCAAGAAATAAGAGACACTGTGTGGCCATGTGGCCTTAATGAGAGAGACCGACTCAAGCTTAGCTTGCAAGAACTAAGAGACTCAGTGTGGCCATGTGGCCTTAATGAGAGAGACTGACTCCAACTTAGCTTGCAAGAACTAAGAGACACTGTGTGGCCATGTGGCCTTAATGAGAGAGACACACTCCAGCTTAGCTTGCAAGAACTAAGAGACACAGTGTGGCCATGTGGCCTTAATGAGAGACTCACTCCAGCTTAGCTTGCAAGAACTAAGAGACAGTGTGGCCATGTAGCCTTAATGAGAGAGACTGACTCCAGCTTAGCTTGCAAGAACTAAGAGACACAGTGTGGCCATGTGGCCTTAATGAGAGAGACTGCCTCCAGCTTAGCTTGCAAGAACTAAGAGACACAGTGTGGCCATGTGGCCTTAATGAGAGAGACTGATTCCAGCTTAACTTGCAAGAACTAAGCGACACAGTGTGGCCATGTGGCCTTAATGAGAGAGACTGACTCCAGCTTAGCTTGCAAGAACTAAGAGACACTGTGTGGCCATGTGGCCTTAATGAGAGAGACTGATTCCAGCTTAGCTTGCAAGAACTAAGAGACACAGTGTGGCCATGTGGCCTTAATGAAAGACTCACTCCAGCTTAGCTTGCAAGAACTAAGAGACAGTGTGGCCATGTAGCCTTAATGAGAGAGACTGACTCCAGCTTAGCTTGCAAGGACTAAGAGACACAGTGTGACCATGTGACCTTAATGAGAGAGACTGACTCCAGCTTAGCTTGCAAGAACTAAGAGATACAGTGTGGCCATGTGGCCTTAATGAGAGAGACTCACTCCAGCTTAGCTTGCAAGAACTAAGAGACACAGTGTGACCATGTGGCCTTAATGAGAGAGACTCACTCCAGCTTAGCTTGCAAGAACTAAGATACACTGTGTGGCCATGTGGCCTTAATGAGAGAGACTCACTCCAGCTTAGCTTACAAGAACTAAGAGACTCAGTGTGGCCATGTGGCCTTAATGAGAGAGACTGACTCCAACTTAGCTTGCAAGAACTAAGAGACACTGTGTGGCCATGTGGCCTTAATGAGAGACTCACTCCAGCTTAGCTTGCAAGAACTAAGAGACAGTGTGGCCATGTAGCCTTAATGAGAGAGACTGACTCCAGCTTAGCTTGCAAGAACTAAGAGACACAGTGTGGCCATGTGGCCTTAATGAGAGAGACTGACTCCAGCTTAGCTTGCAAGAACTAAGAGACACAGTGTGACCATGTGACCTTAATGAGAGAGACTGACTCCAGCTTAGCTTGCAAGAACTAAGAGACACAGTGTGGCCATGTGGCCTTAATGAGAGAGACTGACTCCAGCTTAGCTTGCAAGAACTAAGAGACACAGTGTGACCATGTGACCTTAATGAGAGAGACTGACTCCAGCTTAGCTTGCAAGAACTAAGAGACACTGTGTGGCCATGTGGCCTTAATGAGAGAGACCGACTCAAGCTTAGCTTGCAAGAACTAAGAGACTCAGTGTGGCCATGTGGCCTTAATGAGAGAGACTGACTCCAACTTAGCTTGCAAGAACTAAGAGACACTGTGTGGCCATTTGGCCTTAATGAGAGAGACACACTCCAGCTTAGCTTGCAAGAACTAAGAGACACAGTGTGGCCATGTAGCCTTAATGAGAGAGACTGACTCCAGCTTAGCTTGCAAGAACTAAGAGACACAGTGTGGCCATGTGGCCTTAATGAGAGAGACTGCCTCCAGCTTAGCTTGCAAGAACTAAGAGACACAGTGTGGCCATGTGGCCTTAATGAGAGAGACTGACTCCAGCTTAGCTTGCAAGAAATAAGAGACACTGTGTGGCCATGTGGCCTTAATGAGAGAGACCGACTCAAGCTTAGCTTGCAAGAACTAAGAGACTCAGTGTGGCCATGTGGCCTTAATGAGAGAGACTGACTCCAGCTTAACTTGCAAGAACTAAGCGACACAGTGTGGCCATGTGGCCTTAAGGAGAGAGACTGACTCCAGCTTAGCTTGCAAGAATTAAGAGACACAGTGTGCCCATGTGACCTTAATGAGAGAGACTGACTCCAACTTAGCTTGCAAGAACTAAGAGACACTGTGTGGCCATGTGGCCTTAATGAGAGAGACACACTCCAGCTTAGCTTGCAAGAACTAAGAGACACAGTGTGGCCATGTGGCCTTAATGAGAGACTCACTCCAGCTTAGCTTGCAAGAACTAAGAGACAGTGTGGCCATGTAGCCTTAATGAGAGAGACTGACTCCAGCTTAGCTTGCAAGAACTAAGAGACACAGTGTGGCCATGTGGCCTTAATGAGAGAGACTGACTCCAGCTTAGCTTGCAAGAACTAAGAGACACAGTGTGGCCATGTGGCCTTAATGAGAGAGACTGCCTCCAGCTTAGCTTGCAAGAACTAAGAGACACAGTGTGGCCATGTGGCCTTAATGAGAGAGACTGACTCCAGCTTAGCTTGCAAGAAATAAGAGACACTGTGTGGCCATGTGGCCTTAATGAGAGAGACCGACTCAAGCTTAGCTTGCAAGAACTAAGAGACTCAGTGTGGCCATGTGGCCTTAATGAGAGAGACTGACTCCAACTTAGCTTGCAAGAACTAAGAGACACTGTGTGGCCATGTGGCCTTAATGAGAGAGACACACTCCAGCTTAGCTTGCAAGAACTAAGAGACACAGTGTGGCCATGTGGCCTTAATGAGAGACTCACTCCAGCTTAGCTTGCAAGAACTAAGAGACAGTGTGGCCATGTAGCCTTAATGAGAGAGACTGACTCCAGCTTAGCTTGCAAGAACTAAGAGACACAGTGTGGCCATGTGGCCTTAATGAGAGAGACTGCCTCCAGCTTAGCTTGCAAGAACTAAGAGACACAGTGTGGCCATGTGGCCTTAATGAGAGAGACTGATTCCAGCTTAACTTGCAAGAACTAAGCGACACAGTGTGGCCATGTGGCCTTAATGAGAGAGACTGACTCCAGCTTAGCTTGCAAGAACTAAGAGACACTGTGTGGCCATGTGGCCTTAATGAGAGAGACTGATTCCAGCTTAGCTTGCAAGAACTAAGAGACACAGTGTGGCCATGTGGCCTTAATGAAAGACTCACTCCAGCTTAGCTTGCAAGAACTAAGAGACAGTGTGGCCATGTAGCCTTAATGAGAGAGACTGACTCCAGCTTAGCTTGCAAGGACTAAGAGACACAGTGTGACCATGTGACCTTAATGAGAGAGACTGACTCCAGCTTAGCTTGCAAGAACTAAGAGATACAGTGTGGCCATGTGGCCTTAATGAGAGAGACTCACTCCAGCTTAGCTTGCAAGAACTAAGAGACACAGTGTGACCATGTGGCCTTAATGAGAGAGACTCACTCCAGCTTAGCTTGCAAGAACTAAGATACACTGTGTGGCCATGTGGCCTTAATGAGAGAGACTCACTCCAGCTTAGCTTACAAGAACTAAGAGACTCAGTGTGGCCATGTGGCCTTAATGAGAGAGACTGACTCCAACTTAGCTTGCAAGAACTAAGAGACACTGTGTGGCCATGTGGCCTTAATGAGAGACTCACTCCAGCTTAGCTTGCAAGAACTAAGAGACAGTGTGGCCATGTAGCCTTAATGAGAGAGACTGACTCCAGCTTAGCTTGCAAGAACTAAGAGACACAGTGTGGCCATGTGGCCTTAATGAGAGAGACTGACTCCAGCTTAGCTTGCAAGAACTAAGAGACAGTGTGGCCATGTAGCCTTAATGAGAGAGACTGACTCCAGCTTAGCTTGCAAGAACTAAGAGACACAGTGTGGCCATGTGGCCTTAATGAGAGAGACTGATTCCAGCTTAGCTTGCAAGAACTAAGAGACACAGTGTGGCCATGTGGCCTTAATGAGAGAGACTGACTCCAGCTTAGCTTGCAAGAACTAAGAGACACAGTGTGACCATGTGACCTTAATGAGAGAGACTGACTCCAGCTTAGCTTGCAAGAACTAAGAGACACTGTGTGGCCATGTGGCCTTAATGAGAGAGACCGACTCAAGCTTAGCTTGCAAGAACTAAGAGACTCAGTGTGGCCATGTGGCCTTAATGAGAGAGACTGACTCCAACTTAGCTTGCAAGAACTAAGAGACACTGTGTGGCCATTTGGCCTTAATGAGAGAGACACACTCCAGCTTAGCTTGCAAGAACTAAGAGACACAGTGTGGCCATGTAGCCTTAATGAGAGAGACTGACTCCAGCTTAGCTTGCAAGAACTAAGAGACACAGTGTGGCCATGTGGCCTTAATGAGAGAGACTGCCTCCAGCTTAGCTTGCAAGAACTAAGAGACACAGTGTGGCCATGTGGCCTTAATGAGAGAGACTGATTCCAGCTTAACTTGCAAGAACTAAGCGACACAGTGTGGCCATGTGGCCTTAATGAGAGAGACTGACTCCAGCTTAGCTTGCAAGAATTAAGAGACACAGTGTGCCCATGTGACCTTAATGAGAGAGAATGACTCCAGCTTACCTTGCAAGAACTAAGAGACACTGTGCGGCCATGTGGCCTTAATGAGAGATACTCACTCCAGCTTAGCTTGCAAGAACTAAGAGACACTGTGTGGCCATGTGGCCTTAATGAGAGAGACTCACTCCAGCTTAGCTTGCAAGAACTAAGAGACACAGTGTGGCCATGTGGCCTTAATGAAAGACTCACTCCAGCTTAGCTTGCAAGAACTAAGAGACAGTGTGGCCATGTAGCCTTAATGAGAGAGACTGACTCCAGCTTAGCTTGCAAGGACTAAGAGACACAGTGTGACCATGTGACCTTAATGAGAGAGACTGACTCCAGCTTAGCTTGCAAGAACTAAGAGACACTGTGTGGCCATGTGGCCTTAATGAGAGAGACAGACTCAAGCTTAGCTTGCAAGAACTAAGAGATACAGTGTGGCCATGTGGCCTTAATGAGAGAGACTCACTCCAGCTTAGCTTGCAAGAACTAAGAGACACAGTGTGACCATGTGGCCTTAATGAGAGAGACTCACTCCAGCTTAGCTTGCAAGAACTAAGATACACTGTGTGGCCATGTGGCCTTAATGAGAGAGACTCACTCCAGCTTAGCTTACAAGAACTAAGAGACTCAGTGTGGCCATGTGGCCTTAATGAGAGAGACTGACTCCAACTTAGCTTGCAAGAACTAAGAGACACTGTGTGGCCATGTGGCCTTAATGAGAGACTCACTCCAGCTTAGCTTGCAAGAACTAAGAGACAGTGTGGCCATGTAGCCTTAATGAGAGAGACTGACTCCAGCTTAGCTTGCAAGAACTAAGAGACACAGTGTGGCCATGTGGCCTTAATGAGAGAGACTGACTCCAGCTTAGCTTGCAAGAACTAAGAGACAGTGTGGCCATGTAGCCTTAATGAGAGAGACTGACTCCAGCTTAGCTTGCAAGAACTAAGAGACACAGTGTGGCCATGTGGCCTTAATGAGACAGACTGACTCCAGCTTAGCTTGCAAGAACTAAGAGACACAGTGTGGCCATGTGGCCTTAATGAGAGAGACTGATTCCAGCTTAGCTTGCAAGAACTAAGAGACACAGTGTGGCCATGTGGCCTTAATGAGAGAGACTGACTCCAGCTTAGCTTGCAAGAACTAAGAGACACAGTGTGACCATGTGACCTTAATGAGAGAGACTGACTCCAGCTTAGCTTGCAAGAACTAAGAGACACTGTGTGGCCATGTGGCCTTAATGAGAGAGACCGACTCAAGCTTAGCTTGCAAGAACTAAGAGACTCAGTGTGGCCATGTGGCCTTAATGAGAGAGACTGACTCCAACTTAGCTTGCAAGAACTAAGAGACACTGTGTGGCCATTTGGCCTTAATGAGAGAGACACACTCCAGCTTAGCTTGCAAGAACTAAGAGACACAGTGTGGCCATGTAGCCTTAATGAGAGAGACTGACTCCAGCTTAGCTTGCAAGAACTAAGAGACACAGTGTGGCCATGTGGCCTTAATGAGAGAGACTGCCTCCAGCTTAGCTTGCAAGAACTAAGAGACACAGTGTGGCCATGTGGCCTTAATGAGAGAGACTGATTCCAGCTTAACTTGCAAGAACTAAGCGACACAGTGTGGCCATGTGGCCTTAATGAGAGAGACTGATTCCAGCTTAGCTTGCAAGAATTAAGAGACACAGTGTGCCCATGTGACCTTAATGAGAGAGACTGACTCCAGCTTACCTTGCAAGAACTAAGAGACACTGTGTGGCCATGTGGCCTTAATGAGAGAGACTGACTCAAGCTTAGCTTGCAAGAACTAAGAGACACAGTGTGGCCATGTGGCCTTAATGAGAGATACTCACTCCAGCTTAGCTTGCAAGAACTAAGAGACACAGTGTGGCCATGTGGCCTTAATGAAAGACTCACTCCAGCTTAGCTTGCAAGAACTAAGAGACAGTGTGGCCATGTATCCTTAATGAGAGAGACTGACTCCAGCTTAGCTTGCAAGAACTAAGAGACACAGTGTGGCCATGTGGCCTTAATGAGAGAGACTGACTCCAGCTTAGCTTGCAAGAACTAAGAGACAGTGTGACCATGTGACCTTAATGAGAGAGACTGACTCCAGCTTAGCTTGCAAGAACTAAGAGACACTGTGTGGCCATGTGGCCTTAATGAGAGAGACTGACTCAAGCTTAGCTTGCAAGAACTAGGAGACACAGTGTGGCCATGTGGCCTTAATGAGAGAGACTCACTCCAGCTTAGCTTGCAAGAACTAAGAGACACTGTGTGGCCATGTGGCCTTAATGAGAGAGACTCACTCCAGCTTAGCTTGCAAGAACTAAGAGACTCAGTGTGGCCATGTGGCCTTAATGAGAGAGACTGACTCCAACTTAGCTTGCAAGAACTAAGAGACACTGTGTGGCCATGTGGCCTTAATGAGAGAGACTCACTCCAGCTTAGCTTGCAAGAACTAAGAGACACAGTGTGGCCATGTGGCCTTAATGAGAGACTCACTCCAGCTTAGCTTGCAAGAACTAAGAGACAGTGTGGCCATGTAGCCTTAATGAGAGAGACTGACTCCAGCTTAGCTTGCAAGAACTAAGAGACACAGTGTGGCCATGTGGCCTTAATGAGAGAGACTGCCTCCAGCTTAGCTTGCAAGAACTAAGAGACACAGTGTGCCCATGTGACCTTAATGAGAGAGACTGACTCCAGCTTACCTTGCAAGAACTAAGAGACACTGTGTGGCCATGTGGCCTTAATGAGAGAGACTGACTCAAGCTTAGCTTGCAAGAACTAAGAGACAGTGTGGCCATGTGGCCTTAATGAGAGAGACTCACTCCAGCTTAGCTTGCAAGAACTAAGAGACACTGTGTGGCCATGTGGCCTTAATGAGAGAGACTCACTCCAGCTTAGCTTGCAAGAACTAAGAGACACAGTGTGGCCATGTGGCCTTAATGAGAGAGACTGATTCCAGCTTAGCTTGCAAGAACTAAGAGACACAGTGTGGCCATGTGGCCTTAATGAGAGAGACTGACTCCAGCTTAGCTTGCAAGAACTAAGAGACAGTGTGCCCATGTGACCTTAATGAGAGAGACTGACTCCAGCTTACCTTGCAATAACTAAGAGACACAGTGTGGCCATGTGGCCTTAATGAGAGAGACTCACTCCAGCTTAGCTTGCAAGAACTAAGAGACACTGTGTGGCCATGTGGCCTTAATGAGAGAGACTCACTACAGCTTAGCTTGCAAGAACTAAGAGACAGTGTGGCCATGTGGCCTTAATGAGAGAGACTGACTCCAGCTTAGCTTACAAGAACTAAGAGACACAGTGTGGCCATGTGGCCTTAATGAGAGAGACTGACTCCAGCTTAGCTTGCAAGAACTAAGAGACACAGTGTGGCCATGTGGCCTTAATGAGAGAGACTGATTCCAGCTTAGCTTGCAAGAACTAAGAGACACAGTGTGGCCATGTAGCCTTAATGAGAGAGACTGACTCCAGCTTAGCTTGCAAGAACTAAGAGACACAGTGTGACCATGTGACCTTAATGAGAGAGACTGACTCCAGCTTAGCTTGCAAGAACTAAGAGACAGTGTGGCCATGTGGCCTTAATGAGAGAGACTGACTCAAGCTTAGCTTGCAAGAACTAAGAGACACAGTGTGGCCATGTGGCCTTAATGAGAGAGACTGATTCCAGCTTAGCTTGCATTGAAATAACTAGGCGAAGGCCTTCGCGACCAATATTACCCGCAATAGAGATTTTTGGATTAGGTCGAATAAATAGCGCATATTTACGCGTATTATTGAGTGCATATTTACGTGATCTAACCCAAAAATCTCGATTATGGACTCAAAAACCACTGGCAGACTTCTCACTCACACCCGTATGCAAGACGATATCGCCCCAATATTCGAATTGTTCAACTATCCCCCGAACCAGTCCAGAATCAATTTCAAGTTCATACTCAGCATTCTGAAGGTCCTCCGTGGTCTGATCCCTTATGTACAATATAAGAAACTACATTTTATTCAGATTGTGCTTTCGATATCGTGTCATGAGACCGAGTATCCACTCGGATCTCTCACAGAGCAGCGGAACCCGTCCTATTGGAGAATGGCCCGCAGAAGAGAACATCACAAAGCTACCTCTGACATTGCTTCTAGTGACCTCTAGGCCACAGAGTAAAGGGAAGCACATTCCCACCCACTCTGTTGAACCGATATTGGACTTGGTCAAATTAAGTGCATAGCCATTTATTTAGTATGTTTTGGGTTTTTTTGACAGTCATTAATGACCGAGCTGAGACCATCAACTGGCTGCACTTGACAAAAGCAAGTTTAATCACAGGTGGTTACCCAGATTCGAACCCAGGATCTCAGCGTTTCCAGCTCAACGCTAATAATCTCTCTCATCCACCCGGGCCATCTCGACGTAAATTTAACAAACTGATCCGTCGTGATATGCCAAACTCTTACTAATGCATTAGTAATAATCGAGACGAGATGTGAAATAAGGTGTTTAGAGAAGCTACGACAATTCAGCGCGCGTGCAATCCAGTAGACTCTTGATTATCCGTGTGCGGTTTATCTGATTTGCGGATTAACCACGCACGTGAGATTTTTACTTATTAATATCTCATGGATTTCCCCTTAGGCCCAAATTAATAATCGAAAAATAGTTATACATTGTAATTCTTGGAAATGTTTGTTACAAGTCACGTGCTTATATCGAGCAAATATGTGCGCCCATGAATCCGAAATCTACGTGATCACCTCGACAGTACAGTAGTTGCATATCTTTACAACAGTGGGTGGAGTTTGATTGATGGTGATTGGCGTGGCTCTGCTATCCACTTAGAGGGCCGAGTCTTCTGCTCGGGAGCAGGAAAGTTTTATCACCGACCACATGCATCGATCGGTCGATCGTTAGTTTGTGGCATAGAGATCCGCAGAAAATAGATATCTTTGGATCATCCGAGATTTTTTATCATCCGCAGCCATCTTCCCCGTAATTAGCGCGGACAATCGAGAGTCTACTGTATGTGAAAATTTGTCTCCTTACTCCCTGGAGGAGGCGGCGGTCTGGTGTCGGGAGTGCTGATGCTGCCGAGAAACGCGGCCGGTTTCTCCTTGACCACGAGGTCGCGAGGAGTCTCGAGGGAGCCACAGCACAGGGCCAACTGAAACAGCTTCCGGGCCAGCGTGTCCCCTTTCACCTGCCCCAGGAAGTTGCACACACTGTTGGTGGAGACAACAAAGGACCCAAACCACGTGCAGCCATATCACTCTGTTGGGACAAATAGAGGGTGACACATGCATAGATGCCCGACCGATTTCAATGCCCCCCCTTACTTTTGTCTCAACGTGTGACTGAATTTTGTGAAAGCGATAGCCCTAAATATTATAGAGGAGAGTTCATTCAGTGGTAGAGCAAGTCTTTTGATACTGGTGGAAGTATCCACAGACTTGAAACGTATGGCGATTATCACTCATTAAATAATTCCCAAGGACAAATGTATTATGGAAAATTTTGACAAATATAAGCAGATCCATGAATTTTCTCGCACGGTAATTACTCTTACTTCCGATATTAGGAAGCCATTGGAGCTATGCACTTTTAAATCTAGATTGAAAACAATTTCTTTAGAACTGCTTTTTGTGTTCAGTTTGTTGCCCTCCACACCTCCGATTAGCACAGTTGGCTACGTACAGTGCGAAAGAAGTTCAACATATATACTTGTGGTTTTACCCAATCCAGTCATTTCTGAGTACTTGTTTAGATTTGCAAATTTTGATTCTGACGCCGGCACACATGTCCTCCTCATTCATTAAAAACAACACGGGATTTTTTTTTACATTATTTGTGAAGCATATAGAAATGCAGTTTTGGATAATACACCCGCAATATTAACGACGGCGACTCCTGGGATCGAATCGCGAACCTCTGAAACAAGCGACAAATGCACAACCACTCGGGAAAGAAGATTTCTGTAAGGAGCGGTACAGTAAAATAGGCCTCAGCCTTCAATACGATATATATTAACATGATGTACTTACACGAGCAGTTACTTCAGTGCTCTTGTCGCAGCACTGCACCCACAAAACTGAAGTTGTGTTGGAAGTCTGTCTCAGACTGCATGACAAAAGGATACACAACATTCACTTGACAGGGAGACAGGTGTGAAACTTGTGTGCCTGAGCAACTGAGGATAGCTCAGCATTGTGGCCGTGTAAGGCAAACGCAGGGGCGGGGGAATATTGGTAAAAGGCTGATGCAGTGTCACTCTCAGGTGTGAACACAGCGACACGTACGTTGTGGCTGTGTGTCAGCAATTCCAGAATGCATTTAATTCCGAAAGTAAACCCCCTCAAGGGCAACAACAATACATACTTGAGGCAATCTTGATTTGAAGCTTTCGCGACTGCAGGAATCCAGACTCTTTGGTTCTTTCGGTAAAGTCACGTAAAATCGAGGAGGAGGCCGCTTTCCTACCTTACAGTTACACGCTAATTTCTCACGTTAACATCACTAGCCCTGGCCACTTCTTTATGACCCATGGGCTACACACATTTCAAACCATTTAAAACAGTCTGCCTCAGCAGCACACCAAGGCTTTATCACCTGATGACGGACGCTTGTGTCGCGCCCGAAACGTCGTGATTTATTTTATTTTATACCTACCTGACTTTACCGAAAGAACCAAAGAGTATAACTTGAGGCATCCAATAATAATACAATTCGCAGTCAACAAGCGACGCAATGCATACACACGTACACACACACACACACTCGTACACGCAGGCACGGCACGTACGGAAATGCCCAGAGGTATGCTGGTGATACGGATGCCCAGATCGTGAATATCCGGAGCCCCGTATCGTTCCATGAGATGCTTCAGCAAGTCTGGCACCTTGAAGCGTGCCATCACTCCTTTGCCTCGGGAGCTGCGGCTCTTGGCCACGAAGGTCCTAAACTCTGCCGCAAACAACAACAATACGAGCGGGTTACGCAGAGCGCATGCTAGGGGAGCAACGACGACGCATTGATTCGGACGTGATCATTCATCCTGAAGATCGCGATATGCACACCGGATCGCGTGCGTAAGAATTTATGTTTTAGATTTGTATACGTTGCGTGTCATTGTTTCACATTGTCCAACACCCACCCACTCCAGTCACTAGAGCCGGCTGTGTTCACGTTTTAAAACAAGGCGTTGAATTTAGAATTTATTCATGAGCACTCAATCGCGATAATCGATTGATTCGCGACATGGGTGGCTGGGGTGGCGCGTGTCGCTTCTGTTTATGTCTGCAAGGAATCACTTGCTGAGCCTTCGTATCATTTCAAATACCAAACAAATTCATGCATCAGTAGGACTGGGGCCTTGCAAAAGGGAAAACATCTGATAAGCGACGTTTCGGGCAATGACCCTTCTTCATATTGCATAGAAAGGCCAGAGAGATTGAGTGAACAATAAGAATTGGAAACTGCACTTCACAGCGATTACCGTGTTTCAAAAGTTATTAGGTAACCATTCATATGAACCTTATGGCGACTCGCGCATAAACATTATATTATATATAATGTAAACATTATATGTAAACATATCATGTAAACATTATATTATATATAATGTAAGCATTATATATAATGTAAACATTATATTATATATTATATATAATGTAAACATTATATTATAATGTAAACATAAACTGTGCTCTTTTTCACCAATGGGTTTGAAGGATGGTGGCAAGTGTTGTCTTGTTAAACTATGCCATTAAAACTGAAAACTACTTACCTACAGTAGCTCTATTTAAATACACCATCAAAAACATAATCTACTCCCCTCTGTCAATCATCGTGTTTCTCAGTGTGGATTTGTAAACACACTTGTTAAACAATACATAAAATAGTACGCGTTTTCAATGCGCTGTTCATATTGTTAAATGCGTTTATACCAATGTGACTCTACAGCAGTTGCAGAGCCGCACTTTTATATAATTCAGGTCAAAGCCAGATAAACAGTGGAGGATAAACATCCCATGAAGGCGGGGCAATTGTTGTGCAATAATTTCAGGTCAAATTTACAGGTGCGTTTTATTCATGCCACACAGGTAGAGAGTTGATAGTGAAACCTGGCCCACTGGCATCGTGAGTCATGGATCATGAGTCACCCGGACTTGTTGTGTTTGTTTATGGTTGCTATACAAGCCATCAAATCTACACCACGAAGAGAGTTGATGAACAAGTAGGAGAGTGTGTAACTGGATTACATTCATGTGCACAGGCGTTTTAGATGTGAATATGAAATAAATAAGGTCGACTCAAACGCCACTCTTTAGGATTTGGCACACTCAATAACATTTTAATTGATAAATAAAGACCAATAAACCATAATCAAATGGGTCATGCATCGATGTATCAATTGTAGCTACGGACTGCTTAAGAAGAAAATGATGAATGCAGATTCGAAGCGAGTTTAAACATGAATCTACACCATTTAAATATATTGTAAACAACCCGTTGCAAACATGACAGTAATTTGAAATGTAGCACTGTACATCAGAACAATTTGAAAGACGTTAGAGATTTTAAACTGTCCAAAAAGAAAGGAGGAAAATAAATTTATTTTTACATAATACAGGTTTTTTGCGTAAGATTGCGTAAATATAAAAATATGTCGGTAAACCCACCACCACCCGACACAGCCAATTAGTAAGATTTGTCACTTAAACAGAACATGCCAATTCGTTACTAGTACAGCACACCGGTTGTGTGTTAGAGAGCAAAGCCACAACATTAACAATCTGAGTACGTCGTTTTTGCCAGTAATTACAACCAGCATCATCAGGAGGCAGCCAGATTTGTGGATTTTTAAATGTAGATTTATTTAAATCTATATTTAAAAACATATAGAGAAACTGGAACATTATTATTACAGAATTTGGTTGGACATATGTCGAAAAGAGAATGACCCCAGCTTAGTTTGCAAGAACTAAGAGACACTGTGTGGCCATGTGGCCTTAATGAGAGACTGACTCCAGCTTAGCTTGTAATAACTAAGAGACACAGTGTGGCCATGTGGCCTTAATGAGAGAGACTGACTCCAGCTTAGCTTGCAAGAACTAAGAGACAGTGGCCATGTGGCCTTAATGAGAGAGACTGACTCCAGCTTAGCTTGCAAGAACTAAGAGACACAGTGTGGCCATGTGGCCTTAATGAGAGAGACTGGCTCCAGCTTAGCTTGCAAGAACTAAGAGACACAGTGTGGCCATGTGGCCTTAATGAGAGAGACTGACTCCAGCTTAGCTTGCAAGAACTAAGAGACACGGTGTGGCCATGTGGCCTTAATGAGAGAGACTGACTCCAGCTTAGCTTGCAAGAACTAAGAGACACAGTGTAGCCATGTGGCATTAATGAGAGAGACTGACTCCAGCTTATCTTGCAAGAACTAAGAGACACAGTGTGGCCATGTGGCCTTAATGAGAGAGACTAACTCCAGCTCAGCTTGCAAGAACTAAGAGACACAGTGTGGCCATGTGGCCTTAATGAGAGAAAATGACTCCAGCTTAGCTTGTAAGAACTAAGAGACACAGTGTGGCCATGTGGCCTTAATGAGAGAGACTGACTCCAGCTTAGCTTGCAAGAACTAAGAGACACAGTGTGGCCATGTGGCCTTAATGAGAGAGACTGACTCCAGCTTAGCTTGCAAGAACTAAGACACACAGTGTGGCCATGTGGCCTGAATGAGAGAGACTAACTCCAGCTCAGCTTGCAAGAACTAAGAGACACAGTGTGGCCATGTGGCCTTAATGAGAGAGACTGACTCCAGCTTAGCTTGCAAGAACTAAGAGACACAGTGTGGCCATGTGGCCTTAATGAGAGACTGACTCCAGCTTAGCTTGCAAGAACTAAGAGACACAGTGTGGCCATGTCGCCTTAATGAGAGAGACTGACTCCAGCTTAGCTTGCAAGAACTAAGAGACACAGTGTGGCCATGTGGCCTTAATGAGAGAGACTGACTCCAGCTTAGCTTGCCAGAACTAAGAGACACAGTGTGGCCATGTGGCCTTAATGAGAGAGACTGACTCCAGCTTAGCTTGCAAGAACTAAGAGACACAGTGTGGCCATGTGGCCTTAATGAGAGCGACTGACTCCAGCTTAGCTTGCAAGAACTAAGAGACACAGTGTGGCCATGTGGCCTTAATGAGAGAGACTGACTCCAGCTTAGCTTGCAAGAACTAAGAGACACAGTGTGGCCATGTGGCCTTAATGAGAGCGACTGACTCCAGCTTAGCTTGCAAGAACTAAGAGACACAGTGTGGCCATGTGGCCTTAATGAGAGAGACTGACTCCAGCTTAGCTTGCAAGAACTAAGAGACACAGTGTGGCCATGTGGCCTTAATGAGAGAGACTGACTCCAGCTTAGCTTGCAAGAACTAAGAGACAGTGTGACCATGTGACCTTAATGAGAGAGACTGACTCCAGCTTAGCTTGCAAGAACTAAGAGACACTGTGTGGCCATGTGGCCTTAATGAGAGAGACTGACTCAAGCTTAGCTTGCAAGAACTAGGAGACACAGTGTGGCCATGTGGCCTTAATGAGAGAGACTCACTCCAGCTTAGCTTGCAAGAACTAAGAGACACTGTGTGGCCATGTGGCCTTAATGAGAGAGACTCACTCCAGCTTAGCTTGCAAGAACTAAGAGACTCAGTGTGGCCATGTGGCCTTAATGAGAGAGACTGACTCCAACTTAGCTTGCAAGAACTAAGAGACACTGTGTGGCCATGTGGCCTTAATGAGAGAGACTCACTCCAGCTTAGCTTGCAAGAACTAAGAGACACAGTGTGGCCATGTGGCCTTAATGAGAGACTCACTCCAGCTTAGCTTGCAAGAACTAAGAGACAGTGTGGCCATGTAGCCTTAATGAGAGAGACTGACTCCAGCTTAGCTTGCAAGAACTAAGAGACACAGTGTGGCCATGTGGCCTTAATGAGAGAGACTGCCTCCAGCTTAGCTTGCAAGAACTAAGAGACACAGTGTGCCCATGTGACCTTAATGAGAGAGACTGACTCCAGCTTACCTTGCAAGAACTAAGAGACACTGTGTGGCCATGTGGCCTTAATGAGAGAGACTGACTCAAGCTTAGCTTGCAAGAACTAAGAGACAGTGTGGCCATGTGGCCTTAATGAGAGAGACTCACTCCAGCTTAGCTTGCAAGAACTAAGAGACACTGTGTGGCCATGTGGCCTTAATGAGAGAGACTCACTCCAGCTTAGCTTGCAAGAACTAAGAGACACAGTGTGGCCATGTGGCCTTAATGAGAGAGACTGATTCCAGCTTAGCTTGCAAGAACTAAGAGACACAGTGTGGCCATGTGGCCTTAATGAGAGAGACTGACTCCAGCTTAGCTTGCAAGAACTAAGAGACAGTGTGCCCATGTGACCTTAATGAGAGAGACTGACTCCAGCTTACCTTGCAATAACTAAGAGACACAGTGTGGCCATGTGGCCTTAATGAGAGAGACTCACTCCAGCTTAGCTTGCAAGAACTAAGAGACACTGTGTGGCCATGTGGCCTTAATGAGAGAGACTCACTACAGCTTAGCTTGCAAGAACTAAGAGACAGTGTGGCCATGTGGCCTTAATGAGAGAGACTGACTCCAGCTTAGCTTACAAGAACTAAGAGACACAGTGTGGCCATGTGGCCTTAATGAGAGAGACTGACTCCAGCTTAGCTTGCAAGAACTAAGAGACACTGTGTGGCCATGTGGCCTTAATGAGAGAGACTGATTCCAGCTTAGCTTGCAAGAACTAAGAGACACAGTGTGGCCATGTAGCCTTAATGAGAGAGACTGACTCCAGCTTAGCTTGCAAGAACTAAGAGACACAGTGTGACCATGTGACCTTAATGAGAGAGACTGACTCCAGCTTAGCTTGCAAGAACTAAGAGACAGTGTGGCCATGTGGCCTTAATGAGAGAGACTGACTCAAGCTTAGCTTGCAAGAACTAAGAGACACAGTGTGGCCATGTGGCCTTAATGAGAGAGACTGATTCCAGCTTAGCTTGCATTGAAATAACTAGGCGAAGGCCTTCGCGACCAATATTACCCGCAATAGAGATTTTTGGATTAGGTCGAATAAATAGCGCATATTTACGCGTATTATTGAGTGCATATTTACGTGATCTAACCCAAAAATCTCGATTATGGACTCAAAAACCACTGGCAGACTTCTCACTCACACCCGTATGCAAGACGATATCGCCCCAATATTCGAATTGTTCAACTATCCCCCGAACCAGTCCAGAATCAATTTCAAGTTCATACTCAGCATTCTGAAGGTCCTCCGTGGTCTGATCCCTTATGTACAATATAAGAAACTACATTTTATTCAGATTGTGCTTTCGATATCGTGTCATGAGACCGAGTATCCACTCGGATCTCTCACAGAGCAGCGGAACCCGTCCTATTGGAGAATGGCCCGCAGAAGAGAACATCACAAAGCTACCTCTGACATTGCTTCTAGTGACCTCTAGGCCACAGAGTAAAGGGAAGCACATTCCCACCCACTCTGTTGAACCGATATTGGACTTGGTCAAATTAAGTGCATAGCCATTTATTTAGTATGTTTTGGGTTTTTTTGACAGTCATTAATGACCGAGCTGAGACCATCAACTGGCTGCACTTGACAAAAGCAAGTTTAATCACAGGTGGTTACCCAGATTCGAACCCAGGATCTCAGCGTTTCCAGCTCAACGCTAATAATCTCTCTCATCCACCCGGGCCATCTCGACGTAAATTTAACAAACTGATCCGTCGTGATATGCCAAACTCTTACTAATGCATTAGTAATAATCGAGACGAGATGTGAAATAAGGTGTTTAGAGAAGCTACGACAATTCAGCGCGCGTGCAATCCAGTAGACTCTTGATTATCCGTGTGCGGTTTATCTGATTTGCGGATTAACCACGCACGTGAGATTTTTACTTATTAATATCTCATGGATTTCCCCTTAGGCCCAAATTAATAATCGAAAAATAGTTATACATTGTAATTCTTGGAAATGTTTGTTACAAGTCACGTGCTTATATCGAGCAAATATGTGCGCCCATGAATCCGAAATCTACGTGATCACCTCGACAGTACAGTAGTTGCATATCTTTACAACAGTGGGTGGAGTTTGATTGATGGTGATTGGCGTGGCTCTGCTATCCACTTAGAGGGCCGAGTCTTCTGCTCGGGAGCAGGAAAGTTTTATCACCGACCACATGCATCGATCGGTCGATCGTTAGTTTGTGGCATAGAGATCCGCAGAAAATAGATATCTTTGGATCATCCGAGATTTTTTATCATCCGCAGCCATCTTCCCCGTAATTAGCGCGGACAATCGAGAGTCTACTGTATGTGAAAATTTGTCTCCTTACTCCCTGGAGGAGGCGGCGGTCTGGTGTCGGGAGTGCTGATGCTGCCGAGAAACGCGGCCGGTTTCTCCTTGACCACGAGGTCGCGAGGAGTCTCGAGGGAGCCACAGCACAGGGCCAACTGAAACAGCTTCCGGGCCAGCGTGTCCCCTTTCACCTGCCCCAGGAAGTTGCACACACTGTTGGTGGAGACAACAAAGGACCCAAACCACGTGCAGCCATATCACTCTGTTGGGACAAATAGAGGGTGACACATGCATAGATGCCCGACCGATTTCAATGCCCCCCCTTACTTTTGTCTCAACGTGTGACTGAATTTTGTGAAAGCGATAGCCCTAAATATTATAGAGGAGAGTTCATTCAGTGGTAGAGCAAGTCTTTTGATACTGGTGGAAGTATCCACAGACTTGAAACGTATGGCGATTATCACTCATTAAATAATTCCCAAGGACAAATGTATTATGGAAAATTTTGACAAATATAAGCAGATCCATGAATTTTCTCGCACGGTAATTACTCTTACTTCCGATATTAGGAAGCCATTGGAGCTATGCACTTTTAAATCTAGATTGAAAACAATTTCTTTAGAACTGCTTTTTGTGTTCAGTTTGTTGCCCTCCACACCTCCGATTAGCACAGTTGGCTACGTACAGTGCGAAAGAAGTTCAACATATATACTTGTGGTTTTACCCAATCCAGTCATTTCTGAGTACTTGTTTAGATTTGCAAATTTTGATTATGACGCCAGCACACATGTCCTCCTCATTCATTAATAACAACACGGGATTTTTTTTTACATTATTTGTGAAGCATATAGAAATGCAGTTTTGGATAATACACCCGCAATATTAACGAGGGCGACTCCTGGGATCGAATCGCGAACCTCTGAAACAAGCGACAAATGCACAACCACTCGGGAAAGAAGATTTATGTAAGGAGCGGTACAGTAAAATAGGCCTCAGCCTTCAATACGATATATATTAACATGATGTACTTACACGAGCAGTTACTTCAGTGCTCTTGTCGCAGCACTGCACCCACAAAACTGAAGTCGTGTTGGAAGTCTGTCTCAGACTGCATGACAAAAGGATACACAACATTCACTTGACAGGGAGACAGGTGTGAAACTTGTGTGCCTGAGCAACTGAGGATAGCTCAGCATTGTGGCCGTGTAAGGCAAACGCAGGGGCGGGGGAATATTGGTAAAAGGCTGATGCAGTGTCACTCTCAGGTGTGAACACAGCGACACGTACGTTGTGGCTGTGTGTCAGCAATTCCAGAATGCATTTAATTCCGAAAGTAAACCCCCTCAAGGGCAACAACAATACATACTTGAGGCAATCTTGATTTGAAGCTTTCGCGACTGCAGGAATCCAGACTCTTTGGTTCTTTCGGTAAAGTCACGTAAAATCGAGGAGGAGGCCGCTTTCCTACCTTACAGTTACACGCTAATTTCTCACGTTAACATCACTAGCCCTGGCCACTTCTTTATGACCCATGGGCTACACACATTTCAAACCATTTAAAACAGTCTGCCTCAGCAGCACACCAAGGCTTTATCACCTGATGACGGACGCTTGTGTCGCGCCCGAAACGTCGTGATTTATTTTATTTTATACCTACCTGACTTTACCGAAAGAACCAAAGAGTATAACTTGAGGCATCCAATAATAATACAATTCGCAGTCAACAAGCGACGCAATGCATACACACGTACACACACACACACACTCGTACACGCAGGCACGGCACGTACGGAAATGCCCAGAGGTATGCTGGTGATACGGATGCCCAGATCGTGAATATCCGGAGCCCCGTATCGTTCCATGAGATGCTTCAGCAAGTCTGGCACCTTGAAGCGTGCCATCACTCCTTTGCCTCGGGAGCTGCGGCTCTTGGCCACGAAGGTCCTAAACTCTGCCGCAAACAACAACAATACGAGCGGGTTACGCAGAGCGCATGCTAGGGGAGCAACGACGACGCATTGATTCGGACGTGATCATTCATCCTGAAGATCGCGATATGCACACCGGATCGCGTGCGTAAGAATTTATGTTTTAGATTTGTATACGTTGCGTGTCATTGTTTCACATTGTCCAACACCCACCCACTCCAGTCACTAGAGCCGGCTGTGTTCACGTTTTAAAACAAGGCGTTGAATTTAGAATTTATTCATGAGCACTCAATCGCGATAATCGATTGATTCGCGACATGGGTGGCTGGGGTGGCGCGTGTCGCTTCTGTTTATGTCTGCAAGGAATCACTTGCTGAGCCTTCGTATCATTTCAAATACCAAACAAATTCATGCATCAGTAGGACTGGGGCCTTGCAAAAGGGAAAACATCTGATAAGCGACGTTTCGGGCAATGACCCTTCTTCATATTGCATAGAAAGGCCAGAGAGATTGAGTGAACAATAAGAATTGGAAACTGCACTTCACAGCGATTACCGTGTTTCAAAAGTTATTAGGTAACCATTCATATGAACCTTATGGCGACTCGCGCATAAACATTATATTATATATAATGTAAACATTATATGTAAACATATCATGTAAACATTATATTATATATAATGTAAGCATTATATATAATGTAAACATTATATTATATATTATATATAATGTAAACATTATATTATAATGTAAACATAAACTGTGCTCTTTTTCACCAATGGGTTTGAAGGATGGTGGCAAGTGTTGTCTTGTTAAACTATGCCATTAAAACTGAAAACTACTTACCTACAGTAGCTCTATTTAAATACACCATCAAAAACATAATCTACTCCCCTCTGTCAATCATCGTGTTTCTCAGTGTGGATTTGTAAACACACTTGTTAAACAATACATAAAATAGTACGCGTTTTCAATGCGCTGTTCATATTGTTAAATGCGTTTATACCAATGTGACTCTACAGCAGTTGCAGAGCCGCACTTTTATATAATTCAGGTCAAAGCCAGATAAACAGTGGAGGATAAACATCCCATGAAGGCGGGGCAATTGTTGTGCAATAATTTCAGGTCAAATTTACAGGTGCGTTTTATTCATGCCACACAGGTAGAGAGTTGATAGTGAAACCTGGCCCACTGGCATCGTGAGTCATGGATCATGAGTCACCCGGACTTGTTGTGTTTGTTTATGGTTGCTATACAAGCCATCAAATCTACACCACGAAGAGAGTTGATGAACAAGTAGGAGAGTGTGTAACTGGATTACATTCATGTGCACAGGCGTTTTAGATGTGAATATGAAATAAATAAGGTCGACTCAAACGCCACTCTTTAGGATTTGGCACACTCAATAACATTTTAATTGATAAATAAAGACCAATAAACCATAATCAAATGGGTCATGCATCGATGTATCAATTGTAGCTACGGACTGCTTAAGAAGAAAATGATGAATGCAGATTCGAAGCGAGTTTAAACATGAATCTACACCATTTAAATATATTGTAAACAACCCGTTGCAAACATGACAGTAATTTGAAATGTAGCACTGTACATCAGAACAATTTGAAAGACGTTAGAGATTTTAAACTGTCCAAAAAGAAAGGAGGAAAATAAATTTATTTTTACATAATACAGGTTTTTTGCGTAAGATTGCGTAAATATAAAAATATGTCGGTAAACCCACCACCACCCGACACAGCCAATTAGTAAGATTTGTCACTTAAACAGAACATGCCAATTCGTTACTAGTACAGCACACCGGTTGTGTGTTAGAGAGCAAAGCCACAACATTAACAATCTGAGTACGTCGTTTTTGCCAGTAATTACAACCAGCATCATCAGGAGGCAGCCAGATTTGTGGATTTTTAAATGTAGATTTATTTAAATCTATATTTAAAAACATATAGAGAAACTGGAACATTATTATTACAGAATTTGGTTGGACATATGTCGAAAAGAGAATGACCCCAGCTTAGTTTGCAAGAACTAAGAGACACTGTGTGGCCATGTGGCCTTAATGAGAGAGACTGACTCAAGCTTAGCTTGCAAGAACTAAGAGACAGTGTGGCCATGTGGCCTTAATGAGAGAGACTCACTCCAGCTTAGCTTGCAAGAACTAAGAGACACTGTGTGGCCATGTGGCCTTAATGAGAGAGACTCACTCCAGCTTAGCTTGCAAGAACTAAGAGACACAGTGTGGCCATGTGGCCTTAATGAGAGAGACTGATTCCAGCTTAGCTTGCAAGAACTAAGAGACACAGTGTGGCCATGTGGCCTTAATGAGAGAGACTGACTCCAGCTTAGCTTGCAAGAACTAAGAGACAGTGTGCCCATGTGACCTTAATGAGAGAGACTGACTCCAGCTTACCTTGCAATAACTAAGAGACACAGTGTGGCCATGTGGCCTTAATGAGAGAGACTCACTCCAGCTTAGCTTGCAAGAACTAAGAGACACTGTGTGGCCATGTGGCCTTAATGAGAGAGACTCACTACAGCTTAGCTTGCAAGAACTAAGAGACAGTGTGGCCATGTGGCCTTAATGAGAGAGACTGACTCCAGCTTAGCTTACAAGAACTAAGAGACACAGTGTGGCCATGTGGCCTTAATGAGAGAGACTGACTCCAGCTTAGCTTGCAAGAACTAAGAGACACTGTGTGGCCATGTGGCCTTAATGAGAGAGACTGATTCCAGCTTAGCTTGCAAGAACTAAGAGACACAGTGTGGCCATGTAGCCTTAATGAGAGAGACTGACTCCAGCTTAGCTTGCAAGAACTAAGAGACACAGTGTGACCATGTGACCTTAATGAGAGAGACTGACTCCAGCTTAGCTTGCAAGAACTAAGAGACAGTGTGGCCATGTGGCCTTAATGAGAGAGACTGACTCAAGCTTAGCTTGCAAGAACTAAGAGACACAGTGTGGCCATGTGGCCTTAATGAGAGAGACTGATTCCAGCTTAGCTTGCATTGAAATAACTAGGCGAAGGCCTTCGCGACCAATATTACCCGCAATAGAGATTTTTGGATTAGGTCGAATAAATAGCGCATATTTACGCGTATTATTGAGTGCATATTTACGTGATCTAACCCAAAAATCTCGATTATGGACTCAAAAACCACTGGCAGACTTCTCACTCACACCCGTATGCAAGACGATATCGCCCCAATATTCGAATTGTTCAACTATCCCCCGAACCAGTCCAGAATCAATTTCAAGTTCATACTCAGCATTCTGAAGGTCCTCCGTGGTCTGATCCCTTATGTACAATATAAGAAACTACATTTTATTCAGATTGTGCTTTCGATATCGTGTCATGAGACCGAGTATCCACTCGGATCTCTCACAGAGCAGCGGAACCCGTCCTATTGGAGAATGGCCCGCAGAAGAGAACATCACAAAGCTACCTCTGACATTGCTTCTAGTGACCTCTAGGCCACAGAGTAAAGGGAAGCACATTCCCACCCACTCTGTTGAACCGATATTGGACTTGGTCAAATTAAGTGCATAGCCATTTATTTAGTATGTTTTGGGTTTTTTTGACAGTCATTAATGACCGAGCTGAGACCATCAACTGGCTGCACTTGACAAAAGCAAGTTTAATCACAGGTGGTTACCCAGATTCGAACCCAGGATCTCAGCGTTTCCAGCTCAACGCTAATAATCTCTCTCATCCACCCGGGCCATCTCGACGTAAATTTAACAAACTGATCCGTCGTGATATGCCAAACTCTTACTAATGCATTAGTAATAATCGAGACGAGATGTGAAATAAGGTGTTTAGAGAAGCTACGACAATTCAGCGCGCGTGCAATCCAGTAGACTCTTGATTATCCGTGTGCGGTTTATCTGATTTGCGGATTAACCACGCACGTGAGATTTTTACTTATTAATATCTCATGGATTTCCCCTTAGGCCCAAATTAATAATCGAAAAATAGTTATACATTGTAATTCTTGGAAATGTTTGTTACAAGTCACGTGCTTATATCGAGCAAATATGTGCGCCCATGAATCCGAAATCTACGTGATCACCTCGACAGTACAGTAGTTGCATATCTTTACAACAGTGGGTGGAGTTTGATTGATGGTGATTGGCGTGGCTCTGCTATCCACTTAGAGGGCCGAGTCTTCTGCTCGGGAGCAGGAAAGTTTTATCACCGACCACATGCATCGATCGGTCGATCGTTAGTTTGTGGCATAGAGATCCGCAGAAAATAGATATCTTTGGATCATCCGAGATTTTTTATCATCCGCAGCCATCTTCCCCGTAATTAGCGCGGACAATCGAGAGTCTACTGTATGTGAAAATTTGTCTCCTTACTCCCTGGAGGAGGCGGCGGTCTGGTGTCGGGAGTGCTGATGCTGCCGAGAAACGCGGCCGGTTTCTCCTTGACCACGAGGTCGCGAGGAGTCTCGAGGGAGCCACAGCACAGGGCCAACTGAAACAGCTTCCGGGCCAGCGTGTCCCCTTTCACCTGCCCCAGGAAGTTGCACACACTGTTGGTGGAGACAACAAAGGACCCAAACCACGTGCAGCCATATCACTCTGTTGGGACAAATAGAGGGTGACACATGCATAGATGCCCGACCGATTTCAATGCCCCCCCTTACTTTTGTCTCAACGTGTGACTGAATTTTGTGAAAGCGATAGCCCTAAATATTATAGAGGAGAGTTCATTCAGTGGTAGAGCAAGTCTTTTGATACTGGTGGAAGTATCCACAGACTTGAAACGTATGGCGATTATCACTCATTAAATAATTCCCAAGGACAAATGTATTATGGAAAATTTTGACAAATATAAGCAGATCCATGAATTTTCTCGCACGGTAATTACTCTTACTTCCGATATTAGGAAGCCATTGGAGCTATGCACTTTTAAATCTAGATTGAAAACAATTTCTTTAGAACTGCTTTTTGTGTTCAGTTTGTTGCCCTCCACACCTCCGATTAGCACAGTTGGCTACGTACAGTGCGAAAGAAGTTCAACATATATACTTGTGGTTTTACCCAATCCAGTCATTTCTGAGTACTTGTTTAGATTTGCAAATTTTGATTATGACGCCAGCACACATGTCCTCCTCATTCATTAATAACAACACGGGATTTTTTTTTACATTATTTGTGAAGCATATAGAAATGCAGTTTTGGATAATACACCCGCAATATTAACGAGGGCGACTCCTGGGATCGAATCGCGAACCTCTGAAACAAGCGACAAATGCACAACCACTCGGGAAAGAAGATTTATGTAAGGAGCGGTACAGTAAAATAGGCCTCAGCCTTCAATACGATATATATTAACATGATGTACTTACACGAGCAGTTACTTCAGTGCTCTTGTCGCAGCACTGCACCCACAAAACTGAAGTCGTGTTGGAAGTCTGTCTCAGACTGCATGACAAAAGGATACACAACATTCACTTGACAGGGAGACAGGTGTGAAACTTGTGTGCCTGAGCAACTGAGGATAGCTCAGCATTGTGGCCGTGTAAGGCAAACGCAGGGGCGGGGGAATATTGGTAAAAGGCTGATGCAGTGTCACTCTCAGGTGTGAACACAGCGACACGTACGTTGTGGCTGTGTGTCAGCAATTCCAGAATGCATTTAATTCCGAAAGTAAACCCCCTCAAGGGCAACAACAATACATACTTGAGGCAATCTTGATTTGAAGCTTTCGCGACTGCAGGAATCCAGACTCTTTGGTTCTTTCGGTAAAGTCACGTAAAATCGAGGAGGAGGCCGCTTTCCTACCTTACAGTTACACGCTAATTTCTCACGTTAACATCACTAGCCCTGGCCACTTCTTTATGACCCATGGGCTACACACATTTCAAACCATTTAAAACAGTCTGCCTCAGCAGCACACCAAGGCTTTATCACCTGATGACGGACGCTTGTGTCGCGCCCGAAACGTCGTGATTTATTTTATTTTATACCTACCTGACTTTACCGAAAGAACCAAAGAGTATAACTTGAGGCATCCAATAATAATACAATTCGCAGTCAACAAGCGACGCAATGCATACACACGTACACACACACACACACTCGTACACGCAGGCACGGCACGTACGGAAATGCCCAGAGGTATGCTGGTGATACGGATGCCCAGATCGTGAATATCCGGAGCCCCGTATCGTTCCATGAGATGCTTCAGCAAGTCTGGCACCTTGAAGCGTGCCATCACTCCTTTGCCTCGGGAGCTGCGGCTCTTGGCCACGAAGGTCCTAAACTCTGCCGCAAACAACAACAATACGAGCGGGTTACGCAGAGCGCATGCTAGGGGAGCAACGACGACGCATTGATTCGGACGTGATCATTCATCCTGAAGATCGCGATATGCACACCGGATCGCGTGCGTAAGAATTTATGTTTTAGATTTGTATACGTTGCGTGTCATTGTTTCACATTGTCCAACACCCACCCACTCCAGTCACTAGAGCCGGCTGTGTTCACGTTTTAAAACAAGGCGTTGAATTTAGAATTTATTCATGAGCACTCAATCGCGATAATCGATTGATTCGCGACATGGGTGGCTGGGGTGGCGCGTGTCGCTTCTGTTTATGTCTGCAAGGAATCACTTGCTGAGCCTTCGTATCATTTCAAATACCAAACAAATTCATGCATCAGTAGGACTGGGGCCTTGCAAAAGGGAAAACATCTGATAAGCGACGTTTCGGGCAATGACCCTTCTTCATATTGCATAGAAAGGCCAGAGAGATTGAGTGAACAATAAGAATTGGAAACTGCACTTCACAGCGATTACCGTGTTTCAAAAGTTATTAGGTAACCATTCATATGAACCTTATGGCGACTCGCGCATAAACATTATATTATATATAATGTAAACATTATATGTAAACATATCATGTAAACATTATATTATATATAATGTAAGCATTATATATAATGTAAACATTATATTATATATTATATATAATGTAAACATTATATTATAATGTAAACATAAACTGTGCTCTTTTTCACCAATGGGTTTGAAGGATGGTGGCAAGTGTTGTCTTGTTAAACTATGCCATTAAAACTGAAAACTACTTACCTACAGTAGCTCTATTTAAATACACCATCAAAAACATAATCTACTCCCCTCTGTCAATCATCGTGTTTCTCAGTGTGGATTTGTAAACACACTTGTTAAACAATACATAAAATAGTACGCGTTTTCAATGCGCTGTTCATATTGTTAAATGCGTTTATACCAATGTGACTCTACAGCAGTTGCAGAGCCGCACTTTTATATAATTCAGGTCAAAGCCAGATAAACAGTGGAGGATAAACATCCCATGAAGGCGGGGCAATTGTTGTGCAATAATTTCAGGTCAAATTTACAGGTGCGTTTTATTCATGCCACACAGGTAGAGAGTTGATAGTGAAACCTGGCCCACTGGCATCGTGAGTCATGGATCATGAGTCACCCGGACTTGTTGTGTTTGTTTATGGTTGCTATACAAGCCATCAAATCTACACCACGAAGAGAGTTGATGAACAAGTAGGAGAGTGTGTAACTGGATTACATTCATGTGCACAGGCGTTTTAGATGTGAATATGAAATAAATAAGGTCGACTCAAACGCCACTCTTTAGGATTTGGCACACTCAATAACATTTTAATTGATAAATAAAGACCAATAAACCATAATCAAATGGGTCATGCATCGATGTATCAATTGTAGCTACGGACTGCTTAAGAAGAAAATGATGAATGCAGATTCGAAGCGAGTTTAAACATGAATCTACACCATTTAAATATATTGTAAACAACCCGTTGCAAACATGACAGTAATTTGAAATGTAGCACTGTACATCAGAACAATTTGAAAGACGTTAGAGATTTTAAACTGTCCAAAAAGAAAGGAGGAAAATAAATTTATTTTTACATAATACAGGTTTTTTGCGTAAGATTGCGTAAATATAAAAATATGTCGGTAAACCCACCACCACCCGACACAGCCAATTAGTAAGATTTGTCACTTAAACAGAACATGCCAATTCGTTACTAGTACAGCACACCGGTTGTGTGTTAGAGAGCAAAGCCACAACATTAACAATCTGAGTACGTCGTTTTTGCCAGTAATTACAACCAGCATCATCAGGAGGCAGCCAGATTTGTGGATTTTTAAATGTAGATTTATTTAAATCTATATTTAAAAACATATAGAGAAACTGGAACATTATTATTACAGAATTTGGTTGGACATATGTCGAAAAGAGAATGACCCCAGCTTAGTTTGCAAGAACTAAGAGACACTGTGTGGCCATGTGGCCTTAATGAGAGACTGACTCCAGCTTAGCTTGTAATAACTAAGAGACACAGTGTGGCCATGTGGCCTTAATGAGAGAGACTGACTCCAGCTTAGCTTGCAAGAACTAAGAGACAGTGGCCATGTGGCCTTAATGAGAGAGACTGACTCCAGCTTAGCTTGTAAGAATTAAGAGACAGTGTGGCCATGTGGCCTTAATGAGAGAGACTGACTCCAGCTTAGCTTGCAAGAACTAAGAGACACAGTGTGGCCATGTGGCCTTAATGAGAGAGACTGGCTCCAGCTTAGCTTGCAAGAACTAAGAGACACAGTGTGGCCATGTGGCCTTAATGAGAGAGACTGACTCCAGCTTAGCTTGCAAGAACTAAGAGACACGGTGTGGCCATGTGGCCTTAATGAGAGAGACTGACTCCAGCTTAGCTTGCAAGAACTAAGAGACACAGTGTAGCCATGTGGCATTAATGAGAGAGACTGACTCCAGCTTATCTTGCAAGAACTAAGAGACACAGTGTGGCCATGTGGCCTTAATGAGAGAGACTAACTCCAGCTCAGCTTGCAAGAACTAAGAGACACAGTGTGGCCATGTGGCCTTAATGAGAGAAAATGACTCCAGCTTAGCTTGTAAGAACTAAGAGACACAGTGTGGCCATGTGGCCTTAATGAGAGAGACTGACTCCAGCTTAGCTTGCAAGAACTAAGAGACACAGTGTGGCCATGTGGCCTTAATGAGAGAGACTGACTCCAGCTTAGCTTGCAAGAACTAAGACACACAGTGTGGCCATGTGGCCTGAATGAGAGAGACTAACTCCAGCTCAGCTTGCAAGAACTAAGAGACACAGTGTGGCCATGTGGCCTTAATGAGAGAGACTGACTCCAGCTTAGCTTGCAAGAACTAAGAGACACAGTGTGGCCATGTGGCCTTAATGAGAGACTGACTCCAGCTTAGCTTGCAAGAACTAAGAGACACAGTGTGGCCATGTCGCCTTAATGAGAGAGACTGACTCCAGCTTAGCTTGCAAGAACTAAGAGACACAGTGTGGCCATGTGGCCTTAATGAGAGAGACTGACTCCAGCTTAGCTTGCCAGAACTAAGAGACACAGTGTGGCCATGTGGCCTTAATGAGAGAGACTGACTCCAGCTTAGCTTGCAAGAACTAAGAGACACAGTGTGGCCATGTGGCCTTAATGAGAGCGACTGACTCCAGCTTAGCTTGCAAGAACTAAGAGACACAGTGTGGCCATGTGGCCTTAATGAGAGAGACTGACTCCAGCTTAGCTTGCAAGAACTAAGAGACACAGTGTGGCCATGTGGCCTTAATGAGAGCGACTGACTCCAGCTTAGCTTGCAAGAACTAAGAGACACAGTGTGGCCATGTGGCCTTAATGAGAGAGACTGACTCCAGCTTAGCTTGCAAGAACTAAGAGACACAGTGTGGCCATGTGGCCTTAATGAGAGAGACTGACTCCAGCTTAGCTTGCAAGAACTAAGAGACACAGTGTGGCCATGTGGCCTTAATGAGAGAGACCGGCAGAACAAAGTTGACGTTGGAATGAAGACAAATGGATGAGGAAGGACACGGACTGCGTTTCACGCATCGCAGAGTGCGTCTCGAAACCTTACCACGCCTACATATATTAACGGACATCGATTAAAGTGGTCCCATTAGATTTACAATTAGTCTGAATCTTTAGTACACATTTAATGCTTAGGAATATAAAACATGTTGTAAGAGAATACAGGTCGTTTAAACAAATTCAAATATTGCTTACTACAACCAAAGCTCATTGAAGAGTCGTAATTTAAAATCAAATGGCAGAGCAAAAGATTTTAATTAATTTCACTGCTGCCATTATAACATTAACGAACCTGTGGCGGGCTCATTGCTTGCATATTAAACACTCAACACGAGTCATTGTTATTGACTTCTTGCCGTTTCAGTGGCACATATCGCACTATATATACACAATTTTGCCATCTTCTTTGGTTATTTCGGTAAAGTCACGTAGAATAAGATAAAATAATAAATTGATAAAATAAAATAATATTCTCACGACGTTTCGGCCACAACACAAGTGGCCTTCATCAGACAGTCTCGTCCCCTTCACCTGATGAAGGCCGCTTGTGTTGTGGCCGAAACGTCGTGAGAATATTATTGTGTTATTTTATTTTATCAATTTATTATTTTATTCTCATTCTACGCGACTTTACCGAAATAACCAAAGAAGATGAATCCTTGCAGTCACGAAAGCTTTAAATCGAAATTTTGCCATCGTCTGTTTTGCAAAATATCGTCGCCAGAACATTTATCTTAAGTGCATTATTCCTGACCAAATGTTAACGATTAACAAAAGCGCAATAATTAAGGTTGCGCATAAAAACCTCACACGAGGCGAAAAATCCCTCAAGGGCCCATAAACTACAATCGCGTTTAAACACATAAACTGTACGTATATATCAATGCACACATTGTGTAGCAGCAGCAGCATGATTATTATTAAACTCACCTTTAATAACGAGGCACATAAACACGAGTAAAAGTGTCAATATTAATGTGCCACTGTACACGACGTGACGTTGCTGAGGCCCCGCCCCCCCCACGGTGAACGGTGACGCAACGCGTACAGTGCCCGCGTCACGGATTGGCGCCTCGCGTGCACAGAGCGAGGCAGCAGCAGCAGCAGAGCCAGAGGGGGGGCGGCGTTGCCTAGGCGACGTCGGCACCCTCACGATCGACTCCACGGACAAGCTGTGTGTCACGTGGTGACGCCCACACCACCAACACCACCCGCCCCTTACTGGACGTCTGTGAACAAGAGCTTCATAGTGCTTCGGATTTCTCCAGGGTCGATACAGCGTGCGCGGCACCTGTACGCGGCGAGTCCTCGTTTAACGCGATAGATGCGTTCCTGAAAAGTGCCGCGTTAAGCGGAAACTATTTTCCTCCCGTAAATAATAATAATGTCCACGCACGGTAAGATGGGGGTCCAAATAACTTGAGGGGACGCCGCCGCCGCGTTACCGTCTCATCTCGCTCAACCGCGCAGCTCAAGAAAGTAGTCCGCTCAGAAAGCGCGTTGTGACGGAGAAATCGCGTTGTAGTGAAAACGCGTTATCGTGTGAACACGCGGGACAGACCCAGGTGTTGTGGGTTAACTCCCCGAGATAAACTTTCTTCCAACTTTGTCTTTTATACGCCCGGTGCTCCGCCAATAATTGTTGTAAGTGTCGCTCCTCTGCCCTCTGTTGTTCATGGAGGCAGACTGCACCCCAGTGCCCAGTATCATCCTCCGCGAGCCTCTTCAAAATGCTGATCTTGACACCGCTGGAAGCAGTCATCGGCCTTGACCTCACCCCACAACAGTGCAATTTTAACAGCTCAACATCAAAACACAATGATGGGTCGCTTGCACCAATCGCACAACACCGCAGCATTGACTCTCAGCTGTTAAATTTTGATTTAAAGCTTTCGTGACTGCAGAGATTCATATTCTTGGTTCTTTCAAATTTTCTTGTTGTGGTTTTCACACCTGATGATGATTGCTTGTGTTGCAGTCAAAAGGTCGTGAGAATTTTATTGTTTTATATTTGTATTATTTTATTGTTTCCCTTCGACGTGACTTTCCCGAAAGAACCAAGAATATGAATCTTAGCTGTTTCTTGTGTAGAGGGGGTCACGTGTGTCACTATAATTGCCGTAATCCTACAACTCGTGCTGCGTAATATTTTCCTTTCCATATTACCTGTGACACACATAATGAGGACAACCGGTAATCCAAATGAAACCAGAGGTGGGAAATCTGTTCTTTATATTATTAATTTCAGGCAATGTGAACACGACTTTTAGAAACACCGATGCAGCTATACACGTGCCATATTGGCCAGAAATTCAGTTGATACTAATAGGGTTTATTTGCCAGTATTGTACATTATTTAAATTACTTTTGTTTGGGCGGCAGGGTGGTGCAGTGGTCACGCCCGTGCATGACATCTTCTGAAGGACTGCCTGGCTTCGCTTTCCTCATTCTGGTCCCTTTCTCTGCATGGGTTTACTCCCATGGCAAAACAACAACAACATACAATGTAACTGGTACTAGCCAAACATCCAAATTACTCCTGCGAAAAGTTGGCAGGCCCCTCCTGAAAAAGAGTCTTGAGACTCAGTGAGGCTTTCCCAGGGAAACAAGCCTACTAACAACATTGTTTCACTGCATGTGAAAAATAAAGATTTTCAGGATTAAATCTGTGGCTGTTTTCATTGAAACATCACGTTACGTTCAAGTGATAATTGTAACTGGCACACAGTATCCCTTCACTTTGGCGCGAGGAACTACAGACCAGGGACAGCAGCAGTCAAATGGTGAGCAGCTGGCAACATCCCCCCCCCACCACTCCTGCCCATGCTCTGTTGTCCTCTTTATATAAAGATGTTATCGGACAATTAATGAGAGTTTGTACTCTTTGGTTGTTTAGGTAAAGTCGCGTAGGTAGAACAAATAATAATGGATCACGACGTTTCGATCGCCACACAAGCAATCGATGATTATTTTTATTAGTTTTTTCTACTTATGTGACTTTACCGAAAGAACCAAAGAGTAAGGATTCCTGCAGTCACGACAGCTTCAAATCAAGATTAATGAGTGTTTACATGTGGGAGGAAATCGGAGCATCTGGAGAAATCCAAGCAAATGAGGGGCCAACGCTCTATCACAAATCTACACATGGAACAGGCGGAGTCCACATTATTCGACGCCTTCTCTACCTCCTTGACGACCAAGGGGTGGGAGTTGTCGCAACATTTTTGTGATCCACCAACCCTCACCTCCACGTAGTCGTGGATTACAGGCATACATAGCCACCACAACCATCCGGCTAAAGTAGCTGTAATACACATCTAAAATTCTACAAAAGTTGATGGGGTAAAGGTCGTAGGTCAATTGGTTTGATTTCTATGCGCATTAACCAGTCTCTAACGTATGCACATTTAGATTCGCATTCGGCCGCCAATGGAACAGGTGGTGTCCAAAAGCAAAGTGGATGTACTGATTGTATCTTCATTGCGGGACTCATCCAGCAGTGGATTGACATGGGCTTCAGGTATCCATGTGTGGACGGGCAATGAACACTGGGGCCACCTGGCGGTAAATGTTTGCCGGTGCACATTGGGACCGGCTCACACGTCACTGGCCCCAGGCAGCCCCCAGCCACTGGCGTGCAACACAGCGAAGGGAATCTCCCACCAATGAGAACCACGCACAACCCAGGGTGCAGTCCTATAACTTGGACTTGCAAACACAACAAAACCCATAGCCGCCAATCCATACGGTTTACCCGTATTCTGTTGGGGGAAAGTGAGTTGTCAGGTCCATACGGCAGACGGCCGTTTCAATACGGGCAACATTTTTGTTAAGTTTATTTGTGTGTTTCTCCCTTATCATGGGACTTATAAGGGGCACGGGGTGACCAACAAGGTCTGAATTGTTCTGTAATAAGGTAGGCACTGATGAGGGGTTGACAGCGATGCAAACCCCACACAATACAAAACGCCAAGCGGCCAGCAACAATAAAAAATAATAATACATAACTGTCCAATGAGTAATTAGATAATTGAGATCAAAGAAACGCGTTCCTTAAATTGATCAAGTTTATTGTTGCAAGAGTTTGGGAAAACAGGAAGACCGGGTGTGGATTCCAGAGTGGAGCAGTGCAAACTGATGAAGCTGAAAAGAAGAGTGAGGTGACCTGCATAGTGGTGAGCGGGTGGGTGAGTAAATGGGTGAGTGTTTGAGTAAAAGAGTTGAGGAGTGTGTGATAGGGTGATTGAGTCAGTGACCAGATGCGTGAGTGACTGGATGAGTGGGTGACTGGATGAGTGGGTGACTGGATGAGTGGGTGACTGGATGAGTGGGTGACAGGATGCGTAGGTGATAGGATGATTGTGTGGTTGACTGGATGAGTGGGTGACTGAATGAGTGGGTGAGTGGATGAGTGCGTGATTGAATGGGTGACTGGATGAGTGGGTGACTAGATGAGTGGGTGACTGGATGAATGGGTGACTGGATGAATGGGTGACTGGATGAGTGGGTGACTGGATGAATGGGTGACTGAATGAGTGGGTGATTGGATGAGTGAGTGATAGGATGATTTACTGAGTGACTAGCTGAGTGTGTGATTGAATTAGTGACGAGATGAGTGTGTGATAGGGTGATTGAGTGAGTGGGTGACTGAATGATAGGGTGATTGCGTGGGCGACTGGATGCGTGGGTGACTGGATGAGTGTGTGATAGGGTGATTGAGTTAGTGACTGGATGAGTGGGTGACCGAGTTGTTTAGTTGAGTGCGTTCTTGTGAACTGCAGTGAGGCGCGGTGGTTGAACGCGGAGTGGATGAGACGAAGCGGTCAAAGTGTCTGGTAGACCGAGTCCCTTAACGTGGGTGGAGGGGGGAATCAACGAGGGGAAGTTCACTGCAACATTCACCACGGTGGTGCTAGTAGTCGCAGCGAAAAAAAGTGATACAGGGCTGACTGAATGAAGGTTGAGGCGAGGATGCAAGGTGGTGTAGAGGAGGCGAAGAGGAGGGTAGAGGAGGTGAGGTGGTGAGGAGGCGTAGAGGAGGGTGCCCCGCTCTTGGCGTTGATCTTGGTGAACACGTGTCCGCGCCCCGTCTCGTAGCTCTGCCCGGTGCTGATGCAGCCTCCACCGGCCGCAGCGCCCAGCGGCCTCACCGAGTCCGTGCCCAGCTCCGCTCTGAGCAAGCTCTCCATTGCACGCTGTCTGCTCGCAGCGACAAACACAACGTTAAACTCCCCCCCCCCGTCCCGTGTGGCCTCTAACACAGGGGTCCTCAACCCCCGGGTTGCAAGAGCACTTGCTTCAAGTACATATAAACCCACTTTTTTGTGTAGATATGTAGATGACACTTTGGTTGTCTGGCGACATGGTAAGGATACACTTAATGAATGAATGTCTAAATCATCTGAATTCACAAAAACCGGCCATCCAGTTCACCATGGAAATGGAGGTGAATAACACACTCCCTTTCCTGGATATTTTGCTCGGACGAGGCCTAAATGGTAAAGTAACAAACACAGCGTTTACCGAAAGGGAACACATACTGATGCCTATCTGAATGCAGATTGGCATCATCACCCCGCACAGAAATCCTTTCTCAACAAGATGCTCATACATCTGGCTAAAACAGTGTCAGATGGTCAAAGTCTGAGGAGAGAGATTAAACATGTCAAAGAAACGTTACGATTGAATGTTTACAAAAATGCTCAAATTAACAGAGCAGTGAATGCTAAACCAAGATCAAACAGCAATACTGCGGAATCAGGTTATTAAACAATTAAAATACCATATATCGTGGGAGAAACTGACAAATTAGCTAGTAGTCGCAGCTAAAAAAAAAGTGATACATTAATGACAGGGCTGAATGAATGAAGGTTGAGGCAAGGATGCAGGGTGGTGTAGAGGAGGCGAAGAGGGTAGAGGAGGTGAGGTGGTGAGGTGTTGAGGTGGCGTGGTGAGGAGGTGAGGTGGCGTGGTGAGGAGGTGAGGTGGCGTGGTGAGGAGGTGAGGTGGCGTGGTGAGGTGGCGTGGTGAGGAGGCGTAGAGGAGGCGAGGAGAAGGGTAGAGGAGGTGAGGTGGTGAGGAGGCATAGAGGAGGCGTAGAGGAGGGTGCCCCGCTCTTGGCGTTGATCTTGGTGAACACGTGTCCGCGCCCCGTCTCGTAGCTCTGCCCGGTGCTGATGCAGCCTCCACCGGCCGAAGTGCCCAGCGTCCTCGCCGAGTCCGTGCCCAGCTCCGCTCTGAGCAAGCTCTCCATTGCGCGCTATCTGCTCGCAGCAACAGACACAACGATAAACTCCCCCCCCCCCCCCCCGGTCCCGTGTGGCCTCTAAATACTTATTTCCTTAGGAGAGGTGATTTATCGGACGAGGCCTAAATGGTAAAATAACACACACAGCGTTTACCAAAAGGGAACGCATACTGATGCCTATCTGAATGCAGATTCGCATCATCACCCCGTACAGAAAACCTCTCTCATCAAGATGCTCATACATCTGGCTAAAACAGTGTCAGATGGTGAATGTCTGGGGAGAGAGATTGAACATGTCAAAGAAACGCTACAATTGAATGTCTACAATAATGCTCAAATTAACAGCAATGAATGCTAAACCAAGATCGAACAGCAATACTGCTGAATCAGGTTATTAAACAATTAAAATACCATATATCGTGGGAGTAATTGAGAAATTAGCTCGAGTTTTGGAAAAGCAAAAAGCTAAACATCTAAGTAAGATTTGGCATGGTACACAAAATTCAAAATATAGTATCTTGTACTTAAGATGAATTGCCTAAGTTGTCAACGGATGGTGTGTATCGGATTAATGGCTTATGTGGCAGATGTTATATTGGACAGATGAGACGTAACATTAGCGTAAGACTAAAAGAACACCAAATAAATATTAAACACTCTCAAACATAACTGTTGGAAGTTGCAGAACATGTTTGCCAACAAGGACACCTAATGTATTTTGATAACGATGAAGTGTTGTGTAAAACTCATTATTACTGGCCAAGACTAATTCGAGAATCCATTGAAACTGAGAAAATTTGTATTATTTTAACCTCTCTGACAGCTACAGGCTTAGTGCGGCCTGGAAGCGTATTATTAAGTTATTGTGATTGTAAGATGAGGAGATGAAGGCAGAAGAAGAAGACGTTAGGCGATGTGGTGATGCGGTCGAACGTGGTGGCCCGAGGAGCGGAGGGAGAGATGGCGCGGGACGGGGCGGTGTGGAGAAGGTGGCAAGGACGGTGGACCCCACGTGAGTGGAACAAACGCGTGGAGGAAGAAGACATCTCTCATTTATCATTACTTATAGAGGAAACATACTAATTAAATGATTACTAATCAATTATATAATTTCAATAATCCCCCTCCCCGCCTCTGATTTCTGCACCTGATGGGTTCAGTGATGACATCGCCTTTCTCTATTTAAGACTGGAAGCAGGGGGATGGCTTCACTATTCTGGCAAATCGCCCGATGATGCTGGATGTAATTACCAGTGAAACGTCGTACTCATCTTGTGGATTTACTCTCCAAAACACCGGTGGGCTGAAGTAGTAACTAAGTGGAGTTTTGTTTACGTGACAAATTCCTTACTAATTGGCTGTGTCAGGTAGTGTAGGGTTATGACACATTTATATTTACACGATCTAACCAAAAACCTTTGTTATGAAATTAGGACAATTTATTAAATATATTGTATACCATAAAATACAGCAATTGACTAAAAATATACGGCAATAGATGTAACCTCGCAGCAGTGAACGTAACGAAATTTCATCATGGAAATGTCTGCTGCACAAAACCTTGCATTCATCGCCCCACACGTGGTACCTCAGCCTCAGGATGAAATAAATCATCAGGGAGTTCTCCGTGAGCATCGTGCGCGCTCCAAATCCAGAGTTGAGCCGTGGTCTCGGCACCCAGCCAGCCGCCTTCTCTTCTTGGGGCAGTCGGAGTCCAGCGCGCTATCGAAGGGCACGTGGTGAACGCTCAGGACGTGTCTCTTGAGCTTCGACTTCTGCGTCGCTCCGTGCGAGCAGTCACTGCACGGGAAGGGCTTTTCCTCTGGAACACAAGACATCCACCGTTGAGCACACGCACGCGCTAATACATAATTTATTTATCACCATGCAGTGGATGTCATAGCATTACTATGTATAAGGGACGTTTTATCAATCACGGTTGCTGACCACAGGTCCAAAGGCCCAAAATGCCAAATGGCCAGCAACAAATACCTCCGATTAGCACGGTTGGCTACGTATGGTACGAAAGAAGTTCAACATACGTACAAATAGTAGAAAAGCAAGATACTGATTTCCTGAAAAATATCATAATACATTTTTGGGGCTTATTTTGAAGCCCCAACATTTTGCACTTCTTCGTGTGGTTGATGTTGATGCAGAGCAACAACTATAATTTAACATTGAGGTGGTTGAGCCAGATTATTCTATTACAGCTCATTAATTACACAATAATTACCTGCAATAGAACGAGTAAATACACATGGAAGTTAGGTGTTAGTACAATGAAGAGGAAATTCCCATTGTGGAAATGACTCGGTCTATACATTCAAAAATGTTCCCTAAATTTACCCACTTATTTAAGTAAAATTTACCCCGGTTAAGAAATAGATACTTTTTGGAATTTGTCAAGCAATGTATTTTGCTCAGTTTCCTTCCAATGGTGATATTGGCTCCATGTCATGAGATGAAGTATCCCTGTGCAACTCTCACACAGCAGTGAACCACCTCATGTAAGAGAACAGCTCGTGGAAGGAGATATCATTGCACTACTCATGACATCCCTTCGTGACCGTTTTTTATCCACTAGGAGGTGATTGCAATTTCCTATACATCACGCGACATCAGAAGTGTTTGCTGGAAGAAGTTTGGTAACTGGATAAGACCATCAATGAGAAGCCAGTTTAATGGCTCGGTGACTGAAACCCAGAGTTTCACGGTTTAACCCAACATCCGAGCAGCACCACATCAGATCTCTAGACTCCTCAGCGCAGGCATACAGATATGGTCAACATATGCGTACATTAACTAATTTGTGAAATTATGAATTACATCCAAATGAAATGTAGTGTGTGCATTACTAGGACGTACCTAAAGGTGCCAGGTTGGGTTCATCCACCTTGGGGATGCTCTGCTCCACGCAGCCTCCTGCTTCCGTGCAGTCCATCCTCTTGATGTCCGAATTCTGGCTGTTGCTACTGCTGCAATTGGTGACGCTGGTGGTGGTCTTTTTTCTTTTAATGGACTTAGGTCTACTTCGCTTTTCCTTCTTCTTCTGCTGCAAGGCCATCAACACTTTCATGCTCGTAATAGGATCGAGAGCAGCGTATGGTTTATTCTCACTGACTGGTGAAGCAGTTTGTTGATGTGGAACTAGGCCAAAGCATTCAAGAAAATTGGATTTCATGTCATTTATCTTAACGCCGCTATCTTTTGTCGAAGTGTAATCATGTTCAGGCTTCGGTCTGTACAAGAACTGTGCGTGAAGACTTTCATGAGTTTTCAGGATTTCAATAGGACTTAAAAATCCGCAGACTGAGCACATCTCATAGGGCGACGGTGGATTCAACACCGCATTGGCAAAACTGCTGTTATTCACCAAGCCTGGTGCACCCTTGATCATATAATCCTTTTCGTGGCTCTTCAAATGCCTTTTGAATTTTCCTGGCTGATCAAACCTTTGTCCACATATGCCGCACCATTGCTCACGGGTCTCCTTATGCGTTCTTACGTGGGCTTCTAGGCACCATGCCAGCTGGAATTTTTTCCCACAGACGTCACAAGAGATTAGTTTTTTAGCTCTCGTAACTCTACCGGATTGAGGTAGGGTTGAGACGGGTGCTGGTGAAGTGCCATCGCTGGTAAAGGCAATTCTCCCAGCACCACCATGACTCGCCGCCGAATTGCTCTCACACATCTGAAACAAAAGACAAAGGTCACGCGCATGACACCCGTGTCACGAGTGTACTCACAAAGGCATACTTAAGGTGACATAAGATTCATATATACTGCAGCTAATTATACCAGAACTCCACAATATTGCAGTTCCTATCATGTACGATTTTACCCTCTTATCCACCCAAGTAATATTTTGTTTCTAAACAACATGACTAACTACCTCCAATTTCCTAATGTTACCCACCCAATAGGCCTTTCTGTATATACGCACTAACAATATAATGATGGCACCACACGTTCACTCCACTATTCACAACACTCTGACTCGCAATCTCCATATAAGATTGTAATATAATTTCTGTACGAGGGCCCGTCAAAAAGTTTTGAGAATGGACACTTTTTTTTACAAACAACTACGTAAAATAGTCTTCATTAAAAGTACAGTATAGTACTATTAATGGCACTTATAAGTGAACGTCATTATCTCTCATGCTAAAATTACAATGTTAACTAGTTACCCAGGAAAGCTTCATTGAGTCTAAGTACTGCATTTTCAGAAAGGTCCCATTGCATTGAGATGTTTGTGTGAGTGGAACCCAGAGAGACCCCACCTTGCATATTGGGAAATAACACAACTCCACACAGATGGATTCAACCCACAAGCTCAAAGCATTCCCTGTTCAACAAAGTACTCAGTGTAATGTTTAATATAATTTATTTGGTGATATATAGTATCGTAATTGTATAGTGAATCTACAGCAGTGTGGTATACAGTAGGGTTGGTAAAATAATACATAGTGTAATATTACAAGTCTAATATTATTATAATCTAACGTATAGGGTAGTGTATAGTAACTCAGTGTATAATTCAATGTTGTGGTCTGTCTATGCCAGTTTATAATAAAAAATATTATTTGGAGGCATATTATAATATTTTTTGCGACATAGAAGTGTAATGTATAATAACTTATTGTTAGTAGCTCAGCTTAGTGGAGAATATATTGAGTACATTGATTATATTGATGTAGTTTATATTTAGTTCTTTCACATCGGTTTATTGTATGATAGTTGGGTAGTTGCAGTTCTTTAGCGTCAATATACTAAATGCCTCTGTTGATATGTAAACTCTGACTTTAACATAGCTACTTCTGTGACCAGTTACATGCTAATTCCTCACATTAACATCATGCTAATCTCCCAGTTACATGCTAATTTCTGACTTTAACATCCTGCTAATCTATCACATTAACACAGCTACTTCAATGCTAAATTATTCTGTTGATATGTAAACTCTTTTGGCAAGGTGCTCTGCTCCTCCCACCCAGCTTAAAATACGCTGCCAAGCTTAGCAGTGTTCATTGGAGCGCTGTCTTTCCGACAGTTCTGTTTCTTCACCTGAGGACGGCTGCTTGTGTTGTGGCCGAAACGTCGTGAAAATTTTATTTTATTATGTTTTATTTTATTATTTCCCTTCTACGTGACTTTACCGAAAGAACCAAGAAGATGAATCTCTGCAGTCACGAAAGCTTTAAATCGAAATTTATTCAAATCAAGTTGTTTTCTTTTTACCACAGTACTTTATGGAATCCTCAAGAATAAATGCATTTTTAGAAGTATTAAACTACACTTGAAGATGTGTGAGAATGTAATTCTGCAGATGCAAGCACAGGCAAACTCGTATCTGCATATACAAGTTTCTGGGCCTCCTCACTTCACCAAACCCGCATTGACCGGCATGGTGAAGTATGGTTAAACAACTCCCACGAACGGCATGGTGTGGGGGAGGCCTCTATCAAAACGCTGGATCGACAAAGGGCTGATACATGTCACGACATTGTACGTTAAGATCGTTCTCTCGTCAGCACAAGCCGTCTATGTGGACAATAGAGGGCACGACACACGTGTACACGATGTTTGTGTGCGTATATTCAGCGTGTGTATCACGTCATAATTATATAAGGTCGCGATTATGCTCAAAACGAACCAAATGTATAACATCACGAATAACTTTGGAGGTCTCCAGAGCCTGAACAATATTTGAAGTAGACACTGACCCTTGTCACGAGTTCTTATGAACTATAAACTAAACTATAAACTATTTCTATTTAACCAGGTAAGGCCCACTGAGCTATATAACTCTTATCAGAAGCAACCTGGACACAAATGATAGCTCAACGAAAGTGGCTTATCATGTGGACATTTATAGCAGTCAAGTACTCTAAACTCACGTTTCTAAATGTGGAGGGGAAAACCGAAGGACCAGGAGAAGAATCTACGCGACCACAGGGGAAAAAAATTAACAAATACAGAGCAGGCGTCAGGGTCTGGATGGAACCTCCACGCTGCTGTAGGCCTAGCGAGGTAGTTAACATCTCGACACCGCGGCGCCCCTTATTAAAAGCTTAGCCATGTCTAGCAAGGTTATTGACTCATTTCACTCGACTCACGGCACCACAAGTAATGTATTAAACAAATAAAACAATAATAAAGTAGAGAGGCGCTACTTACATTTAACAATGTTGTTGTTAACTTTAAAAGGAGCGCGCTTCCCTCTGGCTTGCAGTCTGGCGATCGCGGTCTCCACTTCCTGGATAAGCCACGCCCGTCGCGGCTATGCCCCGCCCACTGTCGTGCAAGCCACGCCCCCGCGGATCGGGCCAAGCTCATCCCACGGTGAAAGCCCCACAATCGGAATCTTTATTTACAGACAGTCCTCGACTTACGAACGCCCAAATTACAAACAGCCGCCCTTCAGAACCAGCTGGCATGAAATATAAATTATTTTATATCGCCTGAAAACGCGAACTCGCGCTTGTGAGTGAGTGCGCGTGCGTGTGAGCAGGGGGCACAGGTGGTGCATCAGCCAGTCATCTCAGTCATCTCAGTCAGTCGACCCGTGGCACCACCTGGGTCTGCCCCGTGACCTGCCAGCGGGCGTTCGACACTTCACGTGGCCTCAAGGTGCACATGGCCTGGCACAAGCGTCGTGGTGACGTCACCGCCACTTAGTGGCGAATGGCGGTTGTTGTTGTTGTGAGACAGTGAGAGAGTGTGAGGTCGACTCAGCCTCAGATGAGTTCCTGGTGCGGTGTGGAGTGAACATCGCTACTGGGGGAGACAAAGGCGACCGTGGAGGAGAATCCTCCAGGTGCTCACTGATACACTCACCAACTTTACCTCACCAATTACACCTCACCCACCTCACCACCCCAATTACACCTCACAAACCTAACCTCACCAATTACACCTCACCAATCACACCACACTCACCTCACTCAATAAACACCAACTCCACTAACCGCACAAATGGCACTCATCACACCTACTACACTCATCTCACCCACTACATTCACCACACCACCCACTACATTCACCAAACCAACCACTACATTCACCACACCAACCACTACATTCACCACACCAACCACTACATTCACCACACCAACCACTACATTCACCACACCAACCACTGCATTCACCACATCAACCACTACATTCACCACACCAACCACTACATTCACCACACCAACCACTACATTCACCACACTAACCACTACATTCACCACACCAACCAATACATTCACCACACCAACCACTACATTCACCACACCAACCACTACATTCACCACACCAACCACTACATTCACCACACAACCCACTACATTCACTACACCAACCACTACATTCACCACACCAACCACTACATTCACCACACCACCCACTACATTCACCACACCAACCACTACATTCACCACACCAACCACTACATTCACCACACCAACCACTACATTCACCACACCAACCACTACATTCACCACACCAACCACTACATTCACCACACCAACCACTACATTCACCACACCACCCACTACATTCACCACACCAACCACTACATTCATCACACCAACCACTACATTCACCACACCAACCACACAGTCACCATACTGACTGCACCCATCTCATCCACTGCACCAACCTCACTCATCTCACCAATCAAAACTCATCTCAACGACCGCAATTCACCACCTTCCATGCTGCCATCTACATCAGTGGCCAGCAGATGGCAGCATCTACAGGCCACATTCTTGGCCAGTCGATTGCAGCATGGAACGGAGGTTACCGAGCAATCTATAAACGTACGATATTTATTTTGGCTCTCTACAAGGCGTGAGATCTCAGGTAGGTCTGGTTACTCACACGTACACATTATTTGGTGAGGAATTGGCAAGACGTCCCAAGCAGAATCCTAAAAATTAGAGACTCAACAAGGCATCTGTGGATGAAGTCAGGCCCGTGTCTGCTCGATTATTTAATATCTGTCAACCCCTTATCAGGGCCGAGCTTATTACAGACCAATTCATACTTTATTGGTCACCCTGTGCCCTTATAAATCTCAACGTAGTGAAAACGCGTTATCGTGTGAACACGCGGGACAGACCCAGGTGTTGTGGGTTAACTCCCCGAGATAAACTTTCTTCCAACTTTGTCTTTTATACGCCCGGCGCTCCGCCAATAATTGTTGTGAGCGTCGCTCCTCTGCCCTCTGTTGTTCATGGAGGGAGACTGCACCCCAGTGCCCAGTATCATCCTCCGCGAGCCTCTTCAAAATGCTGATCTTGACACCGCTGGAAGCAGTCATCGGCCTTGACCTCACCTCACAACAGTGCAATTTTAACAGCTCAACATCAAAACACAATGATGGGTCGCTTGCACCAATCGCACAACATCCCAGCATGGACTCTCAGCTGTTACTTGTGTAGAGGGGGTCACGTGTGTCACCATAATTGCCCTAATCCTACAACTCGTGCTGCGTAATATTTTCCTTGCCATATTACCTGTGACACACATAATGAGGACAACCGGTAAGTCAAATGAAACCAGAGGTGGGAAACCTGTTCTTTATAATATTTTTAATAAGCAATTTGAACAGGACTTTTAGAAACACCGATGCAGCTATACACGTGCCACATTGTCCAGAAATTCAGTTGATACTAATAGGGTTTATTTGCCAGTATTGTACATTATTTAAATTACATTTGTTTGGGCGGCAGGGTGGTGCAGTGGTCACGCCCGTGCATGACATCTTCTGAAGGAGTGCATGGCTTCGCTTTCCTCATTCTGGTCCCTTTCTCTGTATGGGTTTACTCCCATAGCAAAACAACAACAACATACAATGTAACTGGTACTAGCCAAACATCCAAATTACTCCTGCGAAAAGTTGTCAGGCCCCTCCTGAACAAGAGTCTTGAGACTCAGTGAGATTGCTTGTGTGGCGATCGAAACGTCGTGATCCATTATTATTTTTTCTACCTACGTGACTTTACCGAAAGAACCAAAGAGTAAGGATTCCTGCAGTCACGAAAGCTTCAAATCAAGATTAATGAGTGTTTACATGTGGGAGGAAATCGGAGCACCTGGAGAAATCCAAGCAAATGCTCTATCACAAATCTACAGATGGAACAGGCGGAGTCCACATTATTCGACACCGCCTTCTCTACCTCCTTGACGACCAAGAGGTGGGAGTTGTCGCAACATTTTTGTGATCCACCAACCCTCACCTCCACGTAGTCGTGGATTACAGGCATACAAAGCCACCACAACCATCCGGCTAAAGTAGCTGTAATGCACATCTAAAATTCTACAAAAGTTGAAGGGGCAAAGGTCGTAGGTCAATTGGTTTGATTTCTATGCGCATTAACCAGTCCCTAACGTATGCACATTTAGATTCGCATTCGGCCGCCAATGGAACAGGTGGAGTCCAAAAGGAAAGTGGATGTACTGATTGTATCTTCATTGCGGGACTCATCCAGCAGTGGATTGACATGGGTTTCAGGTATCCACGTGGAGACGGGCAATAAACACTGGGGCCACCTGGCGGTAAATGTTTGCCGGTGCACATTGGGACCGGCTCACACGTCACTGGCCCCAGGCAGCCCCCAGTCACTGGCGTGCAACACAGCGAAGGGAATCTCCCACCAATGAGAACCACGCACAACCCAGGGTGCAGTCCTATAACTTGGACTCGCAAACACAACAAAACCCATAGCCGCCAACCCACACGGTTTACCCGTATTCTGTTGGGGGAAAGTGAGTTGTCAGGTCCATACGGCAGACGGCCGTTTCAATAGGGCAACATTTTTGTTAAGTTTATTTGTGTGTTTCTCCCTTGTCATGGGACTTATAAGGGGCACGGGGTGACCAACAAGGTCTGAATTGTTCTGTAATAGGGTAGGCACTGATGAGGGGTTGACAGCGATGCAAACCCCACACAATACAAAACGCCAAACGGCCAGTAACAATAAAAAATAATAATACATAACTGTCCAATGAGTAATTAGATAATTAAGATCAAAGAAACGCGTTCCTTAAATTGATCAAGTTTATTGTTGCAAGAGTTTGGGAAAACAGGAAGACCGGGTGTGGATTCCAGAGTGGAGCAGTGCAAACTGATGAAGCTGAAAAGAAGAGTGAGGTGACCTGCATGGTGGTGAGCGGGTGGGTGAGTAAATGGGTGAGTGTTTGAGTAAACGAGTGGAGGAGTGTGTGATAGGGTGATTGAGTCGGTGACCGGATGAGTGGGTGACTGGATGCGTGGGTGACTGAATGCGTGGGTGATTAGATGAGTGGGTGATTGAGTGGGTGACTAAATGAGTGGGTGACTAGATGAGTGGGTGACTGGATGAGTGGGTGATAGGGTGATTTAATTAGTGACTAGATGAGTATGTGATAGGGTGATTGAGTGGGTGACTAGATGAGTGGGTTATAGGGTGATTGCGTGGATGACTGGATGAGTGGGTGACTGGATGCGTGGCTGATTTGATGAGTGGGTGATAGGGTGATTGAGTGGGTGACTGAATGAGTGGGTGACTGGATGAGTGGGTGACTGAATGAGTGAGTGACTGGATGAGTGGTTAACTGGATGAGTGGGTGATAGGGTGATTGAATTAGTGACGAGATAAGTGTGTGATAGGGTGCTTGAGTTAGTGACTGGATGAGTTAGTGACTGGATGAATGTGTGATAGGGTGATTGAGTTAGTGACTGGATGAGTGGGTGACCGAGTTGTTTAGTTGAGTGCGTTGTTGTGAACTGCAGTGAGGCGCGGTGGTTGAACGCGGAGTGGATGAGACGAAGCGGTCAAAGTGTCTGGTAGACCGAGTCCCTTAACGTGGGTGGAGGGGGTAATCAACGAGTGGAAGTTCACTGCAACATTCACCACGGTGGTGCTAGTAGTCGCAGCGAAAAAAAGTGATACAGGGCTGACTGAATGAAGGTTGAGGTGAGGATGCAAGGTGGTGTAGAGGAGGCGAAGAGGAGGGTAGAGGAGGTGAGGTGGTGAGGAGGCGTAAAGGAGGGTGCCCCGCTCTTGGCGTTGATCTTGGTGAACACGTGTCCGCGCCCCGTCTCGTAGCTCTGCCCGGTGCTGATGCAGCCTCCACCGGCCGCAGCGCCCAGCGGCCTCGCCGAGTCCGTGCCCAGCTCCGCTCTGAGCAAGCTCTCCATTGCACGCTGTCTGCTCGCAGCGACAAACACAACGTTAAACTCCCCCCCCCCGTCCTGTGTGGCCTCAAACACAGGGGTCCTCAACCTACGGGTTGCAAGAGCACTTGCTTCAAGTACATTAAAACCCACTTTTTGCTGTAGATATGTAGATGACACTTTGGTTGTCTGGCGACATGGTAAGGATACACTTAATGAATGAATGTCTAAATCATCTCAATTCACAAAAACCGGCCATCCATTTCACCATGGAAATGGAGGTGAATAACACACTCCCTTTCCTGGATATTTTGCTCGGACGAGGCCTAAATGGTAAAGTAACACACACAGCGTTTACCGAAAGGGAACACATACTGATGCCTATCTGAATGCAGATTGGCATCATCACCCCGCACAGAAATCCTTTCTCAACAAGATGCTCATACATCTGGCTAAAACAGTGTCAGATGGTCAAAGTCCGAGGAGAGAGATTAAACATGTCAAAGAAACGCTACGATTGAATGTCTACAATAATGCTCAAATTAACAGAGCATTGAATGCTAAACCAAGATCAAACAGCAATACTGCTGAATCAGGTTATTAAATAATTAAAATACCATATATCGTGGGAGTAACTGACAAATTAGCTAGTAGTCGCAGCTAAAAAAAAAGTGATACATTAATGACAGGGCTGAATGAATGAAGGTTGAGGCAAGGATGCAGGGTGGTGTAGAGGAGGCGAAGAGGAGGGTAGAGGAGGTGAGGTGGTGAGGTGTTGAGGTGGCATGGTGAGGAGGTGAGGTGGCGTGGTGAGGAGGTGAGGTGGCGTGGTGAGGAGGTGAGGTGGCGTGGTGAGGTGGCGTGGTGAGCAGGCGTAGAAGAGGCGAGGAGAAGGGTAGAGGAGGTGAGGTGGTGAGGAGGCGTAGAGGAGGCGTAGAGGAGGGTGCCCTGCTCTTGGCGTTGATCTTGGTGAGCACGTGTCCGTGCCCCGTCTCGTAGCTCTGCCCGGTGCTGATGCAGCCTCCACCGGCCGAAGCGCCCAGCGTCCTCGCCGAGTCCGTGCCCACCTCCGCTCTGAGCAAGCTCTCCATTGCGCGCTATCTGCTCTCAGCAACAGAGACAACGATAAACTCCCCCCCCCCCCCCCCCGGTCCCGTGTGGCCTCTAAATACTTATTTCCTTGGGAGAGGTGATTTATCGGACGAGGCCTAAATGGTAAAATAACACACACAGCGTTTACCAAAAGGGAACGCATACTGATGCCTATCTGAATGCAGATTCGCATCATCACCCCGTACAGAAAACCTCTCTCATCAAGATGCTCATACATGTGTCAGATGGTGAATGCCTGGGGAGAGAGATTGAACATGTCAAAGAAACGCTACGATTGAATCTTCTTTGGTTCTTTCGGTAAAGTCACGTAGAATGAGAATAAAATAATAAATTGATAAAATAAAATAACACAATAATATTCTCACGACGTTTCGGCCACAACACAAGCGGCCTTCATCAGGTGAAGGGAGCGAGACTGTCTGGTAGGACAGTCTGGTAGGACAGACAGTCTCGCTCCCTTCACCTGATGAAGGCCGCTTGTGTTGTGGCCGAAACGTCGTGAGAATATTATTGTGTTATTTTATTTTATCAATTTATTATTTTATTCTCATTCTACGTGACTTTACCGAAAGAACCAAAGAAGATGAATCATTGCAGTCACGAAAGCTTTAAATCGAAAGCTACGATTGAAAGTCTACAATAATGCTCAAATAATTAACAGCAATGAATGCTAAACCAAGATCGAACAGCAATACTGCTGAATCAGGTTATTAAACAATTAAAATACCATATATCGTGGGAGTAATTGAGAAATTAGCTCGAGTTTTGGAAAAGCAAAAAGCTAAACATCTAAGTAAGATTTGGCACGGTACACAAAATTAAAAAAATAGTATCTTGTACTTAAGATGCATTGCCTAAGTTGTCAACGGATGGTGTGTATCGGATTAATGGCTTATGTGGCAGATGTTATATTGGACAGATGGGACGTAACATTAGCGTAAGACTAAAGGAACACCAAATAAATATTAAACACTCTCAAACACAACTGTCGGAAGTTGCAGTACATGCTTGCCAACAAGAACACTTCATGTATTTTGATAACGATGAAGTGTTGTGTAAAGCTCATTATTACTGGCCAAGACTAATTCGAGAATCCATTGAAACTGATAAAATTTGTATTATTTTAACCTCTCTGACAGCTACAGGCTTAGTGCGGCCTGGAAGCGTATTATTAAGTAATTGTGATTGTAAGATGAGGAGATGAAGGCAGAAGAAGAAGACGTGGGGCGATGTGGTGATGCGGTCGAACGTGGTGGCCCGAGGAGCGGAGGGAGAGATGGCGCGGGACGGGGCGGTGTGGAGAAGGTGGCAAGGACGGCGGACCCCACGTGAGTGGAACAAACGCGTGGAGGAAGAAGACATCTCACATTTATCATTACTTATAGAGGAAACATACTAATTAAATGATTACTAATCAATTATATAATTTCAATAATCCCCCTCCCCGCCTCTGATTTCTGCACCTGATGGGTTCAGTGATGACATCGCCTTTCTCTATTTAAGATTGGAAGCAGGTGGATGGCTTCACTATTCTGGCAAATCGCCCGATGATGCTGGATGTAATTACTAGTGAAACGTCGTACTCATCTTGTGGATTTACTCTCCAAAACACCGGTGGGCTGAAGTAGTAAGTAAGTGGAGTTTTGTTTACGTGACAAATTCCTTACTAATTGGCTGTGTCAGGTGGTGTAGGGTTATGACACATTCATACGATCTAACTCAAAAACCTTTGTTATGAAATTAGGACAATTTATTAAATATATTGTATACCAGAAAATACAGCAATTGACTAAAAATATACGGCAATAGATGTAACCTCGCAGCAGTGAACGTGACGAAATTTAATCATGGAAATGTCCGCTGCACAAAACCTTGAGTTCATCGCCCCACACGTGGTACCTCAGCCTCAGGATGAAATAAATCATCAGGGAGTTCTCCGTGAGCATCGTGCGCGCTCCAAATCCAGAGTTGAGCCGTGGTCTCGGCACCCAGCCAGCCGCCTTCTCTTCTTGGGGCAGTCGGAGTCCAGCGCGCTATCGAAGGGCACGTGGTGAACGCTCAGGACGTGTCTCTTGAGCTTCGACTTCTGCGTCGCTCCGTACGAGCAGTCACTGCACGGGAAGGGCTTTTCCTCTGGAACACAAGACATCCACCGTTGAGCACACGCACGCGCTAATACATAATTTATTTATCACCATGCAGTGGATGCCATAGCATTACTATGTATATGGGACGTTTTATCAATCACGGTTGCTGACCACAGGCCCAAAGGCCCAAAATGCCAAATGGCCAGCAACAAATACCTCCGATTAGCACGGTTGGCTACGTATGGTACGAAAGAAGTTCAACATACGTACAGATAGTAGAAAAGCAAGATACTGATTTCCTGAAAAATATCATAATACATTTTGGGGCTTATTTTGAAGCCCCAACATTTTGCACTTCTTCGTGTGGTTGATGTTGATGCAGAGCAACAACTATAATTTAACATTGAGGTGGTTGAGCCAGATTATTCTATTACAGCTCATTAATTACACAATAATTACCTGCAATAGAACGAGTAAATACACATGGAAGTTAGGTGTTAGTACAATGAAGAGGAAATTCCCATTGTGGAAATGACTCGGTCTATACATTCAAAAATGTTCCCTAAATTTACCCACTTGTTTAAGTAACATTTACCCCGGTTAAGAAATAGATACTTTTTGTAATTTGTCAAGCAATGTATTTTGCTCAGTTTCCTTCCAATGGTGCTATTGGCTCCATGTCATGAGATGAAGTATCCCTGTGCAACTCTCACACAGCAGTGAACCACCTCATGTAAGAGAGCAGCTCGTGGAAGGAGATATCATTGCACTACTCATGACATCCCTTCGTGACCGTTTTTTATCCACTAGGAGGTTGTTGCAATTTCCTACACATCACGCGATATCAGAAGTGTTTGCTGGAAGAAGTGTTTGGTAACTGGATAAGACCATCAATGAGAAGCCAGTTTAATCATGGCTCGGTGACTGAAACCCAGAGTTTCACGGTTTAACCCAACATCCGAGCAGCACCACATCAGATCTCTAGACTCCTCAGCGCAGGCATACAGATATGGTCAACATATGCGTACATTAACTAATTTGTGAAATTATGAATTACATCCAAATGAAATGTAGTGTGTGCATTACTAGGACGTACCTAAAGGTGCCAGGTTGGGTTCATCCACCTTGGGGATGCTCTGCTCCACGCAGCCTCCTGCTTCCGTGCAGTCCATCCTCTTGATGTCCGAATTCTGGCTGTTGCTACTGCTGCAATTGGTGACGCTGGTGGTGGTCTTCTTTCTTTTAATGGGCTTAGGTCTACTTCGCTTTTCCTTCTTCTTCTGCTGCAAGGCCATCAACACTTTCATGCTCGTAATAGGATCAAGAGCAGCGTATGGTTTATTCTCACTGACTGGTGAAGCAGTTTGTTGACGTGGAACTAGGCCAAAGCATTCAAGAAAATTGGATTTCATGTCATTTATCTTAACGCCGCTATCTTTTGTCGAAGTGTAATCATGTTCAGGCTTCGGTCTGTACAAGAACTGTGCGTGAAGACTTTCATGAGTTTTCAGGATTTCAATAGGACTTAAAAATCCGCAGACTGAGCACATCTCATAGGGCGACGGTGGATTCAACACCGCATTGGCAAAACTGCCGTTATTCACCAAGCCTGCTGCACCCTTTATCATATAATCCTTATCGTGGCTCTTCAAATGCCTTTTGAATTTTCCTGGCTGATCAAACCTTTGTCCACATATGCCGCACCATTGCTCACGGGTCTCCTTATGCGTTCTTAAGTGGGATTCTAGGCACCATGCCAACTGGAATTTTTTCCCACAGACGTCACAAGAGATTAGTTTTTTAGCTCTTGTAACTCTACCGGATTGAGATGGGGCTGAGACGGGTGCTGGTGAAGTGCCATCGATGGTAAAGGTAATTCTCCCAGCACCACCTTGACTCGCAGCGGAGTTGCTCTCGCACATCTGATACAAAAGACAAAGGTCACGCGCATGACACCCGTGTCACGAGTGTACTCACAAAGGCATACTTAAGGTGACATAAGATTCATATATACTACAACTCATTATACCAGAACTCCACAATATTGCAGTTCCTATCATGTACGATTTTACCCTCTTATCCACCCAAGTAATATTTTGTTTCTAAACAACAATGACTAACTACCTCCAATTTCCTAATGTTACCCACCCAATAGGCCTTTCTCTATATACACACCAACAATATAATGATGGCACCACACGTTCACTCTACTATTCACAACACTCTGACTCGCAATCTCCATATAAGATTGTAATATAATTTCTGTACGAGGGCCTGTCAAAAAGTTTTGAGAATGGACACTTTTTTACACAAAACTACGTAAAATAGTCTTCATTTAAAAGTACAGTATGGCACTTATAAGTGAACGTCATTATCTCTCATGCTAATATTACAATGTTAACTAGTTACCCAGGAAAGCTTCATTGAGTCTAAGTACTGCATTTTCAGAAAGGTCCCATTGCATTGAGATGTTTGTGTGAGTGGAACCCAGAGAGACCCCACCTTGCATATTGGGAAATAACACAACTCCACACAGATGGATTCAACCCACAAGCTCAAAGCATTCCCTGTTCAACAAAGTACTCAGTGTAATGTTTAATATAATTTATTTGGTAATATATAGTATCGTAATTGTATAGTGAATCTACAGCAGTGTGGTATACAGTAGGGTTGGTAAAATAATACATAGTGTAATATTACAAGTCCAATATTATTATAATCTAACGTAGTGTATAGTAACTCAGTGTATAATTCAATGTTGTGGTCTGTCTATGCCAGTTTATAATAAAAATATTATTTGGAGGCATATTATAATATTTTTTGCGACATAGAAGTTTAATGTATAATAACTTATTGTTAGTAGCTCAGCTTAGTGGAGAATATATTGAGTACATTGATTATATTGATGTAGTTTATATTTAGTTCTTTCACATCGGTTTATTGTATGATAGTTGGGTCTTTGCAGTTCTTTAGCGTCAATATACTAAATGCCTCTGTTGATATGTAAACTCTGACTTTAACATAGCTACTTCCGTGACCAGTTACATGCTAATTCCTGACATTAACATCATGCTAATCTCCCAGTTACATGCTAATTTCTGGCTTTAACATCCTGCTAATATCTCACATTAACATAGCTACTTCAATGCTAAATTATTCTGTTGATATGTAAACTCTTTTGGCAAGACGCTCTGCTCCTCCCACCCAGCTTAAAATACGCTGCCAAGCTTAGCAGTGTTCATTGGAGCGCTGTCTTTCCGACAGTTCTGTTTCTTCACCTGAGGACGGCTGCTTGTGTTGTGGCCGAAACGTGGTGAGAATTTTATTTTATTATGTTTTATTTTTATTATTTTATTATTTCCCTTCTACGTGACTTTACCGAAAGAACCAAGAAGATGAATCTCTGCAGTCACGAAAGCGTTAAATCGAAATTTATTCAAATCAAGTTGTTTTCTTTTTACCACAGTACTTTATGGAATCCTCAAGAATAAATGCATTTTTAGAAGTATTAAACTACACTTGAAGATGTGTGAGAATGTAATTCTGCAGATGCAAGCACAGGCAAACTCGTATCTGCATATACAAGTTTCTGGGCCTCCTCACTTCACCAAACCCGCATTGACCGGCATGGTGAAGTATGGTTAAACAACTCCCACGAACGACATGGTGTGGGGGAGGCCTCTATCAAAACGCTGGATCGACAAAGGGCTGATACATGTCACGACATTGTTTGTTAAGATCGTTCTCTCGTCAGCACAAGCCGTCTATGTGGACAATAGAGGGCACGACACACGTGTACACGATGTTTGTGTGCGTATATTCAGCGTGTGTATCACGTCATAATTATATAAGGTCGCGTTTATGCTCAAAACGAACCAAATGTATAACATCACGAATAACTTTGGAAGTCTCCAGAGCCTGAACAATATTTGAAGTAGACACTGACCCAGTTACTATTAATAGCTCAGATGTGTGGGCTTTGACTTTAACATATCCATTTCTGTGACCAGTCACAAGCTAATCACTCAGCTATTTCAATGCTAAATTCTATGCTAATTCCTTTGTCAAGGGGTGCCTCTGTGGATGTGTATGCTTTGACTTTAACATAGCCATATCTGTGACCAGTCACAAGCTAATCACTCAGCCATTTCAATGCTAAATTCAATTCTAATTCCTTTGTCAAGGTGCTTTGTTTTTTTCTCACACAGCTTAAAGGTCTCGATCTGAGCTTGGCTTTGTTCGCTCCAGCGCTGTCCTCCAGACAGTCTCGTCCCTTCACCTGATGAAGGCCACTTGTGTTGTGGCCGAAACGTCGTGAGAATTTTATTGTGTTATTTTATTTTATCAATTTATTATTTTATTCTCATTCTACGTGACTTTACCGAAAGAACCAAGAATATGGCGTGTAGATGCTGCCATCTGCCGGCCACCAACGTGGCGTGTAGATTCTGCAAATTGAAAAATTAAAATAATAAATTGAAAATAATAAGCAAAAATCCAGATAAATATTCTTGGTTCTTTCGGTAAAGTCACGTAGATTTAAAAATAATTAAATAAATTAGAATACAAAATAAATCGGAAATAATAAAATTACTTTTATTTGTAATTTTTCAATTGGCATAATCTACACGCCATATTCTTGGTTCTTTCGGTAAAGTCACGTAGATTTGAAAATAAAAAGAAAATAATTAAATGAAAATCATGAATTGTTATTATTATATTTTGATTTAAAGCTTTCGTGACTGCAGTGATTCATATTATTGGTTCTTTCAGTAAAGTCACGTAGAAGGGAAACAATAAAATAAAATAAATATTTTTTAAAATATTATTTAAATTGTACTTTTCTTTTATTATTTATATTTTCTATCTACGTGACTTTACCCAAAAAACTAAGAATATAGCGTGTAGATTCTGCTAATTTAAAAATACAAAAAAATAAATGGATAATAATAAAAGCTTTTATTATTTTCAATTTATTATTTTAAAATCAAAATTTTGTTTCATTTTTTTTTTATCTCTGTGACTTTACCGAAAGAACCAAGAATATGAATGTCGGTTTTTTGCTTTTATTATTTTCCATTTCACACTTTTTACTTGATTTGATTATTTTTTTTATTTTCTATCGACGTGACTTTACCGATAGAACCAAGAATATGGCGTGTAGATGCTGCCAATTTAAAATTAAAATAGATTGAAAATAATAATCAAAATCCAGATTCATATTCTTGGTTCTTCCGGTAAAGCCATGTAGGTTGAAAATAAAAATAATAAAATTAAATGAAAAATACAAAATATAAATGGAAAGTAATGAAAGCTTTTATTATTTTAAATGTATTATTTTAATTTGTAATTTTTTTTAAATTGGCAGAATCTACACGCCATATTCTTGGTTCTTTCGGTAAAGTAACGTAGATTTGAAAATGAAAATAATAGAATTAAATGAAAAAATACTAAATCATGACTTATTATTTTTTTACTTTTCTTTTTTATTTCTATTTTACCCAAAGAACCAAGAATCTGGCGTGTAGATGCTGCCACCTGCCAACGTTGTTGGCCACCAGATGGCAGCATCTACACGCCATATTATTGCTTCCTTCGGTAAAGTCACGGAGATAGAAAATAATAATAAAATAAAAAAATGAAAATTATGAAAGCTTTTATTATTCTGCCAATTTAAAAATTAAAATAATAAATTGAATATAACAAAAGCTTAAATAATATTAAAAGCTTTTATTCAATTGATTATTTTCAAATTGTATTTTTTTTTTATCTCCGTGACTTTACCGAAAGAACCAAGAATATGAATGTGGGTTTTTTGCTTTTATTATTTAAAATTTCACATTTTTATTTGATTTGATATTTTTTTTATTTTCTATGGACGTGACTTTACCGAAAGAACCAAGAATATGAATTCCTGAAGTCACGAAAGTTTTAAGTCACAATCTACACCCAACAATAGTGGCCAGCAGATGGCAGCATCTACACGCCAGATTATTGCTTCCTTCGGTAAAGTCATAATACTGGTAGTAACGAAGTTGTAAACTGAGTGTACCAGCCTGCAATAGATTAATGTGTCCGTCCGTCCCCTTTCAATACTTTAACGAAGTGAAATCTCGTGCTGTTGGGTGTTAAATCAGCAATAGGCAGCGCAGAGACTTTCCCTACCAGCCCACCCTGCAGGGACCTGGTAATATAATTAAAATAATAAATTGAAAATAATAAAAGCTTTTATTTTCAATTTATTATAAAATAATACAAGCTTTTATTATTTTAAATTTATTATTTGTATTTTATTTTTTTGTATTTTAAAATTTCAAATAATAAATTGAAAATGATAAAGCTTTTATTAGTTTAAATATTAAAATTAATATTTTTAAAATTAAATTTAATTATTTTTATTTTCAAATCTACGTGACTTTACCTGAAGAACCAAGAATATGGCGTGTAGATTCTGCCAATTTAAAAATTAAAATAATAAATTGAATATAACAAAAGCTTAAATAATATTAAAAGCTTTTATTCAATTGATTTTTTTTTAAATTGTATTTTTTTTTATCTCCGTGACTTTACCGAAAGAACCAAGAATATGAATGTGGGTTTTTTGCTTTTATTATTTAAAATTTCACATTTTTATTTGATTTGATATTTTTTTATTTTCTATGGACGTGACTTTACCGAAAGAACCAAGAATATGAATTCCTGAAGTCACGAAAGTTTTAAGTCACAATCTACACCCAACAATGGTGGCCAGCAGATGGCAGCATCTACACGCCAGATTATTGCTTCCTTCGGTAAAGTCATAATACTGGTAGTAACGAAGTTGTAAACTGAGTGTACCAGCCTGCAATAGATTAATGTGTCCGTCCGTCCCCTTTCAATACTTTTACGAAGTGAAATCTCGTGCTGTTGGGTGTTAAATCAGCAATAGGCAGCGCAGAGACTTTCCCTACCAGCCCACCCTGCAGGGACCTGGTAATACAATTAAAATAATAAATTGAAAATAATAAAAGCTTTTATTTTCAATTTATTATAAAATAATACAAGCTTTTATTATTTTAAATTTATTATTTGTATTTTATTTTTTTGTATTTTAAAATTTCAAATAATAAATTGAAAAGGATAAAGCTTTTATTAGTTTAAATATTAAAATTAATATTTTTAAATTAAATTTAATTATTTTTATTTTCAAATCTACGTGACTTTACCTGAAGAACCAAGAATATGGCGTGTAGATTCTGCCAATTTAAAAATTAAAATAATAAATTGAATATAACAAAAGCTTAAATAATATTAAAAGCTTTTATTCAATTGATTATTTTAAAATTGTATTTTTTTTATCTCCGTGACTTTACCGAAAGAACCAAGAATATGAATGTGGGTTTTTTGCTTTTATTATTTAAAATTTCACATTTTTATTTGATTTGATATTTTTTTTATTTTCTATGGACGTGACTTTACCGAAAGAACCAAGAATATGAATTCCTGAAGTCACGAAAGTTTTACGTCACAATCTACACCCAACAATGGTGGCCAGCAGATGGCAGCATCTACACGCCAGATTATTGCTTCCTTCGGTAAAGTCATAATACTGGTAGGAACGAAGTTGTAAACTGAGTGTACCAGCCTGCAATAGATTAATGTGTCCGTCCGTCCCCTTTCAATACTTTAACGAAGTGAAATCTCGTGCTGTTGGGTGTAAAATCAGCAATAGGCAGCGCAGAGACTTTCCCTACCAGCCCACCCTGCAGGGACCTGTTAATACAATTAAAAGAATAAATTGAAAATAATAAAAGCTTTTATTTTAAATTTATTATAAAATAATACAAGATTTTATTATTTTCAATTTATTATTTGTATTTTATTTTTTTGTATTTTAAAATTTCAAATAATAAATTGAAAATGAGAAAGCTTTTATTAGTTTAAATATTAAAATTTATATTTTTAAATTAAATTTAATTATTTTTATTTTCAAATCTACGTGACTTTACCTGAAGAACCAAGAATATGGCGTGTAGATTCTGCCAATTGAAAAAATAAATAATAAATTTTAAATAATAAAAGCTTTCATTATTTCAAAAATTTTTGTATTTTTTATTTAAAAAGCTTTTAGTATAGCTTTTATTATAATATCATAATATTATAATGAAGGCTTTTATTGTAATAATAAAAGCTTTTATTATTTTAGGATTCTCCTCCACGGCGGCCTTTGTCTCCCCCAGTAGCAATGTTTACGACACACCGCACCAGGTACTCATCTGAGGCTGAGTCAACCTCACACTCTCTTACTGTCTCAAAACAACAACCGCCATGCGCCACTAAGTGGCGGTGACGTCACCACGACGCTTATGCCAGGCTATGTGCACCTTGAGGCTACGTGAAGTGTCGATCGCCGGCTGGCAGGAGGTCACGGGGCAGACCCAGGTGCCACTGGTCGACTGACAGAGATGACTGAGATTACTGGCTGATGCACCACCTGTGCCCCCTACTGTGCCAACTTTCTGATCTTTAGCCACCCGACGCTCCGCTCGTTTTTCTGAGCGTCGCTCCTCCGCCCTCCGTTGTTGTTGGAGGGCGACTGCCTCCAACTGCCCAGTAGAGACACCGCTGGTACCAGTCATTGGCAAGTCCACTCAGCTCCACATCCTCCTGTACCACATCACTCCATCTCTTCTCTAGTCCGTGCCACGCCCGTTTAGCTCCCTCGATCCGGCCGAACAAAAGCTGTTTGGGCATGCGGTGATTGGGCATGCGGGCTACATGGCCCAGCCAACGCAGCCTTGCCTGCTGGAGGAGCTCACCGATGGGACTTTGTCCAGATCTTTCGAGGATTTGTGAGCTCCTCACCCAATCCAGCCTGGTTAAACCCAGGATTGATCGTAGGCAGGCCAGCCTAAATGTTTCTAACCGGTGAAGATGTTGCATTAGGGGGGTCCACGTTTTGCAAGCATAGAGAAGGGAGGGAATGACTGTGGCCGAGAAGAACCGAAGCTTCATGCGGAGCGACAGACCAGGTAGCTTCCACACAACGTTACACAACCGATGAAAAGATAATGCCGCTCGACTAATTCGGAGTGAGACCTCTGCTGTTAAACCGGAGCCGATCATGAGCACACTGCCCAGGTATGGAAAACTCTCCACTCTCTCCCCAACTGCCCCATCACCGATTGGGAGTTGTGGGGGTAGAGTGCCCGATGGCACAAAATACCCAGGCAGGTGCTTCGTTTTGGTGGGGCTGATGGTAAGGCCCCACCTCTTAGTGGCACACTCCAGTTTCAGCAGCAGCGCCTCCAACTCCTCCTCTGAATGAGCAGCAATTACCAGGTCGTCGGCATACATAATGTGGTTGACCAATAGGGAGACATCCCTTGACCGCACCTGGGCATCGATCAGCCTCCCATTGTATCTGTACCAGACGTAAATTCCTCTGGTACAGCTACTGAAGGCTTCACGAACTATGTGGTCGAAATAGATGTTAAATAATGTTGGAGCCAGAGGACATCCCTGTCGCAGGGAATGGCTCTGACTCCCGGCTATGTAGTTTTACTCGGGTCTGCTCACCATCATGAAGGTCCTTAATGAGTGTGAGCAGAGGGTCAGGGACTCTGAAAGCACGAAGAACAACCCAGAGCCCAGGCCTACTGATGGTATCATAGGCCTTAACCAGGTCAATAAAGCAGAGATGTAGGTCTAGTTAGAATTCCCTCCACCTCTGCTGTAGCAGACGGACAGAAAATATGACATTTTTGCAGGACCGCCCTTTCTTGAAACCGCATTGGGGCTCCGCAAGCCTCTCCTTAGCGTACCTAGCAAGGCGATGTTGAATAATCCTTGCCAGGACCTTTCCCGGCACACTGAGGAGTTAGATGCCCCTGTAGTTGTTACAGTCTGTGCGGTCCCCCTTCTTAAAGAGGGGGACCGCCAGGGCATCCTTCCAATCCTGCGGAACCCGTCCAGTGGCCCAGACTGTTGTTATGATGTCATGTAGGGCAGTCTGCGCACAAACGCCACCCTCCCTCAGCATTTCGCTTGGGAGATCATCTCTGCCCGTGCCTTTCCTGTTCTCAGACTCTGGATCGCCCTCAGTACTTCCTCAACGGATGGTACCTCAGCCAGCCACTCACAGAGGGTGACTTCCTCCTCCAATATTTGAGGCACCGCATCCTCAGCAGAGTCATCCCCACTTTGTCCCATGATGTTTTCCAGGCTGAGGGATTCCCCCTCCCCCAGGACCTCACAGAAATGCTCAGCAAATCTGCAAACCTGTCGCTGGGGGTCGGAGATTGGATCACCCTTCGTTCCCCTAATGGTGGTGTAGTGGATATAAATTGACGAAGAAAACTTCGTCAATTTTGATTTAAAGCTTTCGTGACTGCAGTAATTCATATTCTTAGTTTTTTCGGTAAAGTCACGTTGAAGAGAAACAACAAAATAACAAAATATATATAAAACAATAAAAAATTCTCACGACGTTTCGACCATAACTCAAACGGTCATCATCAGGTGTGTTGGTTTGCATAAATTTATTTTAAAAAACGGCACATTTATTTATTTATAAAAAACGTTGGCGTCACGCGCAGCGATTGGCAGTTTGCCCAGGACTAGTCCATCTATTTTTTTTTTTAAAAGAGGAGGGGGGAGACGAAATTTTTTATAATGTATGCTGTCTGAAAGCCACTGTAAGCGTGAACAATCAATCAAGAACTGAAATGATTTATCAAATCTTTCCAATGATTGCTAAGATAGAATCCATCTTCTCGGTTGAAATTGTCTCTGTGCTTGTATATGTGGATAGCCTCATGAACGAATCTCTCATGGAAGCCAGATGGCTTACAAAGAACCTCCGTCTTGGAAAAGTCAATGGCATGTGAGCCTACTGAATTAGAACAATGATCTGCTACGGCCGAGGTGTTGGTCCTACCGTGTTTAAGGTCTGCTTTATGTTCACGAATGCGGTCCGAGACATGGCGTTTGGTTGCTCCAATGTAACTACTACCACAGAGGCCGTTTAAAAAAATAAATTTATGCAAACCAACACACCTGATGATGACCGTTTGAGTTATGGTCGAAACGTCGTGAGAATGTTTTATTGTTTTATATATATTTTGTTATTTTGTTGTTTCTCTTCAACGTGACTTTACCGAAAAAACTAAGAATATGAATTACTGCAGTCACGAAAGCTTTAAATCAAAATTTAATCGCCTCTACGGGGAGGGTTTTCACATAACTTTAAGATCCTTCAACAAACTCCGGGATAAGAAAGCTCAGCTGATCGAGTCTCTCACCTTCCTGAAGAGATGCCGCGACTCTGGGGTAATACCAATCGCATTTACACTCACCTCTGCGGCTGTAACTTCTTCTAATGCGAAACGAATTCTTTTCAAAACTAGCTCAGCTCTTATCTCAGAAAAAATCAGACTTATACGCACAGAACTAGATCAGTTAGACAAGACACTCTACAAATCACACTTATCATTGACGGCAATAATGTCCACATCGGATTGGGAACATGTAGACAATATGACTGCCTCTTCAGCTGCTACTATGTCGACCAAATGTAAGGAAAACCTGATTTCCAAATTTAACCTCCTCTTCAACAAAAGACCGGACCCACACACCAAAAAGTTAGACGTTAATAAAGTCGTAATTAATCGCAGTAACAGTTCTATTTCCGATGGTCTGAAATCCGTTTTAGCTAAAGGTCTAAACTTTGCAGTCACACCTAAACACATACCAGTTAATGATATAATTGCCCAAGTAGACGTTGCTCTCAGGGGCCTGGGTCACATCGCTGCAGACGTAGCAAGATCTGAAATCGCTGCAACCCTTAAAAACGCTAAGATGCCAGCTAGCAACCTCAGCAAAGATGAGCGTTTTGAATTATATAAATTAAAAAAGAGGAATGATATTGTAGTTCTCTCAGCTGACAAAGGCAATGCTACTGTCATCATGGATAAAATAGAATACAACAACAAAATTAAAGAATTACTCGACGATGGTAGTTATACAAAAATAAAAAGAGATCCCACCAACAGCCTCGTCACACAAACCAACAAAATAATTTCTGATTCAACCGCATTAATTGATCAATCTAAACAGTTTTCGTTGAAACCTTCTGCTGCCAGGCCACCAAGATTATACGGCTTACCAAAAATACATAAAGTTGATACACCTCTTCGTCCCATAGTCTCTACTATCAGCTCCCCCACCTACAAACTAGCTCGTTTTTTGTCTGAAATCCTGCGTCCTTTCACTGGAAAGACCACCTCTGCGGTACAAAATTCTACTCACCTGGTATCAACAATCAAGGGTATTTCCCTGTCCCCAGACGACCTGCTTGTCAGTTTTGATGTAGTTTCCTTATTCACCAAGGTTCCTGTACCTGACACCATTGCAATCATTGAAGACTTGGTTCATCAAGGACTAAACACTGAGGAACCCCCCCTGGTGAGACACTGTTTAACCAATACATACTTCACTTGGAATGGAACTTTCTACAAACAAACTGAGGGCACCCCAATGGGCTCCCCCCTTTCTCCAGTTATAGCTAACATTTTCATGGAGAAATTTGAGACTGACGCCATCCAGACTGCCACTCTGCGCCCAACCTTATGGAAGAGGTACGTGGATGACACTTTTGTCATCTGGCCACATGGCCGGCCTGCTCTAGACCAATTCTTCGACCACATCAATTCCATACACCCAGCCATCAGATTTACCATGGAAGTCGAAATAGATGGCAAGATACCTTTTTTGGATGTCCTAATTAAAAAGAGACCTGATGGTTCAATGAGCCACTCTGTCTACAGGAAAGCTACCCATACGGATGCTTATCTGAAACCGGATTCCCACCACCATCCATCACAGAAGAATTCTCTCATCAAGACTCTGTATCATAGAGCCCAATGCATATCCGACCAGGAACACATAAACAGTGAACTCAAGCACGTACACCAAGCTCTTAGGGCTAATGGTTACTCCGACTATACAATCCGCAAAGCTATCACTCAAACCATGAAGAAGAACCCTCTTGAGGAGCCTTTCAAAACCATCACTTTACCCTACATTGCTGGGATCACAAAAAAGATCTCCAAAATCTTGAATAAACACAAGATCCAGGTCCGTTTCAACACATTACATAAAATCCGTGATCTGGTTCCGTCTGTAAAAGATGTGATTCCGGACATACAATACCCTGGTGTCTACAAACTAAGTTGCCTCTGTGGTAGTAGTTACATTGGAGAAACCAAACGCCATGTCTCGGACCGCATTCGTGAACATAAAGCAGACCTTAAACACGGTAGGACCAACACCTCGGCCGTAGCAGATCATTGTTCTAATTCAGTAGGCTCACATGCCATTGACTTTTCCAAGACGGAGGTTCTTTGTAAGCCATCTGGCTTCCATGAGAGATTCGTTCATGAGGCTATCCACATATACAAGCACAGAGACAATTTCAACCGAGAAGATGGATTCTATCTTAGCAATCATTGGAAAGATTTGATAAATCATTTCAGTTCTTGATTGATTGTTCACGCTTACAGTGGCTTTCAGACAGCATACATTATAAAAAATTTCGTCTCCCCCCTCCTCTTTTCAAAAAAAAAATAGATGGACTAGTCCTGGGCAAACTGCCAATCGCTGCGCGTGACGCCAACGTTTTTTATAAATAAATAAATGTGCCGTTTTTAAAAATAAATTTATGCAAACCAACACACCTGATGATGATCGTTTGAGTTATGGTCGAAACGTCGTGAGAATTTTTTATTGTTTTATATATATTTTGTTATTTTGTTGTTTCTCTTCAACGTGACTTTACCGAAAAAACTAAGAATATGAATTACTGCAGTCACGAAAGCTTTAAATCAAAATTTAATCGCCTCTACGGGGAGGGTTTTCACATAACTTTAAGATCCTTCAACAAACTCCGGGATAAGAAAGCTCAGCTGATCGAGTCTCTCACCTTCCTGAAGAGATGCCGCGACTCTGGGGTAATACCAATCGCATTTACACTCACCTCTGCGGCTGTAACTTCTTCTAATGCGAAACGAATTCTTTTCAAAACTAGCTTAGCTCTTATCTCAGAAAAAATCAGACTTATACGCACAGAACTAGATCAGTTAGACAAGACACTCTACAAATCACACTTATCATTGACGGCAATAATGTCCACATCGGATTGGGAACATGTAGACAATATGACTGCCTCTTCAGCTGCTACTATGTCGACCAAATGTAAGGAAAACCTGATTTCCAAATTTAACCTCCTCTTCAACAAAAGACTGGACCCACACACCAAAAAGTTAGACGTTAATAAAGTCGTAATTAATCGCAGTAACAGTTCTATTTCCGATGGTCTGAAATCCGTTTTAGCTAAAGGTCTAAACTTTGCAGTCACACTTAAACACATACCAGTTAATGATATAATTGCCCAAGTAGACGTTGCTCTCAGGGGCCTGGGTCACATCGCTGCAGACGTAGCAAGATCTGAAATCGCTGCAACCCTCAAAAACGCTAAGATGCCAGCTAGCAACCTCAGCAAAGATGAGCGTTTTGAATTATATAAATTAAAAAAGAGGAATGATATTGTAGTTCTCTCAGCTGACAAAGGCAATGCTACTGTCATCATGGATAAAATAGAATACAACAACAAAATTAAAGAATTACTCGACGATGGTAGTTATACAAAAATAAAAAGAGATCCCACCAACAGCCTCGTCACACAAACCAACAAAATAATTTCTGATTCAACCGCATTAATTGATCAATCTAAACAGTTTTCGTTGAAACCTTCTGCTGCCAGGCCACCAAGATTATACGGCTTACCAAAAATACATAAAGTTGATACACCTCTTCGTCCCATAGTCTCTACTATCAGCTCCCCCACCTACAAACTAGCTCGTTTTTTGTCTGAAATCCTGCGTCCTTTCACTGGAAAGACCACCTCTGCGGTACAAAATTCTACTCACCTGGTATCAACAATCAAGGGTATTTCCCTGTCCCCAGACGACCTGCTTGTCAGTTTTGATGTAGTTTCCTTATTCACCAAGGTTCCTGTACCTGACACCATTGCAATCATTGAAGACTTGGTTCATCAAGGACTAAACACTGAGGAACCCCCCCTGGTGAGACACTGTTTAACCAATACATACTTCACTTGGAATGGAACTTTCTACAAACAAACTGAGGGCACCCCAATGGGCTCCCCCCTTTCTCCAGTTATAGCTAACATTTTCATGGAGAAATTTGAGACTGACGCCATCCAGACTGCCACTCTGCGCCCAACCTTATGGAAGAGGTACGTGGATGACACTTTTGTCATCTGGCCACATGGCCGGCCTGCTCTAGACCAATTCTTCGACCACATCAATTCCATACACCCAGCCATCAGATTTACCATGGAAGTCGAAATAGATGGCAAGATACCTTTTTTGGATGTCCTAATTAAAAAGAGACCTGATGGTTCAATGAGCCACTCTGTCTACAGGAAAGCTACCCATACGGATGCTTATCTGAAACCGGATTCCCACCACCATCCATCACAGAAGAATTCTCTCATCAAGACTCTGTATCATAGAGCCCAATGCATATCCGACCAGGAACACATAAACAGTGAACTCAAGCACGTACACCAAGCTCTTAGGGCTAATGGTTACTCCGACTATACAATCCGCAAAGCTATCACTCAAACCATGAAGAAGAACCCTCTTGAGGAGCCTTTCAAAACCATCACTTTACCCTACATTGCTGGGATCACAAAAAAGATCTCCAAAATCTTGAATAAACACAAGATCCAGGTCCGTTTCAACACATTACATAAAATCCGTGATCTGGTTCCGTCTGTAAAAGATGTGATTCCGGACATACAATACCCTGGTGTCTACAAACTAAGTTGCCTCTGTGGTAGTAGTTACATTGGAGAAACCAAACGCCATGTCTCGGACCGCATTCGTGAACATAAAGCAGACCTTAAACACGGTAGGACCAACACCTCGGCCGTAGCAGATCATTGTTCTAATTCAGTAGGCTCACATGCCATTGACTTTTCCAAGACGGAGGTTCTTTGTAAGCCATCTGGCTTCCATGAGAGATTCGTTCATGAGGCTATCCACATATACAAGCACAGAGACAATTTCAACCGAGAAGATGGATTCTATCTTAGCAATCATTGGAAAGATTTGATAAATCATTTCAGTTCTTGATTGATTGTTCACGCTTACAGTGGCTTTCAGACAGCATACATTATAAAAAAATTCGTCTCCCCCCTCCTCTTTTCAAAAAAAAAATAGATGGACTAGTCCTGGGCAAACTGCCAATCGCTGCGCGTGACGCCAACGTTTTTTATAAATAAATAAATGTGCCGTTTTTAAAAATAAATTTATGCAAACCAACACACCTGATGATGATCGTTTGAGTTATGGTCGAAACGTCGTGAGAATTTTTTATTGTTTTATATATATTTTGTTATTTTGTTGTTTCTCTTCAACGTGACTTTACCGAAAAAACTAAGAATATGAATTACTGCAGTCACGAAAGCTTTAAATCAAAATTTAATCGCCTCTACGGGGAGGGTTTTCACATAACTTTAAGATCCTTCAACAAACTCCGGGATAAGAAAGCTCAGCTGATCGAGTCTCTCACCTTCCTGAAGAGATGCCGCGACTCTGGGGTAATACCAATCGCATTTACACTCACCTCTGCGGCTGTAACTTCTTCTAATGCGAAACGAATTCTTTTCAAAACTAGCTTAGCTCTTATCTCAGAAAAAATCAGACTTATACGCACAGAACTAGATCAGTTAGACAAGACACTCTACAAATCACACTTATCATTGACGGCAATAATGTCCACATCGGATTGGGAACATGTAGACAATATGACTGCCTCTTCAGCTGCTACTATGTCGACCAAATGTAAGGAAAACCTGATTTCCAAATTTAACCTCCTCTTCAACAAAAGACTGGACCCACACACCAAAAAGTTAGACGTTAATAAAGTCGTAATTAATCGCAGTAACAGTTCTATTTCCGATGGTCTGAAATCCGTTTTAGCTAAAGGTCTAAACTTTGCAGTCACACTTAAACACATACCAGTTAATGATATAATTGCCCAAGTAGACGTTGCTCTCAGGGGCCTGGGTCACATCGCTGCAGACGTAGCAAGATCTGAAATCGCTGCAACCCTCAAAAACGCTAAGATGCCAGCTAGCAACCTCAGCAAAGATGAGCGTTTTGAATTATATAAATTAAAAAAGAGGAATGATATTGTAGTTCTCTCAGCTGACAAAGGCAATGCTACTGTCATCATGGATAAAATAGAATACAACAACAAAATTAAAGAATTACTCGACGATGGTAGTTATACAAAAATAAAAAGAGATCCCACCAACAGCCTCGTCACACAAACCAACAAAATAATTTCTGATTCAACCGCATTAATTGATCAATCTAAACAGTTTTCGTTGAAACCTTCTGCTGCCAGGCCACCAAGATTATACGGCTTACCAAAAATACATAAAGTTGATACACCTCTTCGTCCCATAGTCTCTACTATCAGCTCCCCCACCTACAAACTAGCTCGTTTTTTGTCTGAAATCCTGCGTCCTTTCACTGGAAAGACCACCTCTGCGGTACAAAATTCTACTCACCTGGTATCAACAATCAAGGGTATTTCCCTGTCCCCAGACGACCTGCTTGTCAGTTTTGATGTAGTTTCCTTATTCACCAAGGTTCCTGTACCTGACACCATTGCAATCATTGAAGACTTGGTTCATCAAGGACTAAACACTGAGGAACCCCCCCTGGTGAGACACTGTTTAACCAATACATACTTCACTTGGAATGGAACTTTCTACAAACAAACTGAGGGCACCCCAATGGGCTCCCCCCTTTCTCCAGTTATAGCTAACATTTTCATGGAGAAATTTGAGACTGACGCCATCCAGACTGCCACTCTGCGCCCAACCTTATGGAAGAGGTACGTGGATGACACTTTTGTCATCTGGCCACATGGCCGGCCTGCTCTAGACCAATTCTTCGACCACATCAATTCCATACACCCAGCCATCAGATTTACCATGGAAGTCGAAATAGATGGCAAGATACCTTTTTTGGATGTCCTAATTAAAAAGAGACCTGATGGTTCAATGAGCCACTCTGTCTACAGGAAAGCTACCCATACGGATGCTTATCTGAAACCGGATTCCCACCACCATCCATCACAAAAGAATTCTCTCATCAAGACTCTGTATCATAGAGCCCAATGCATATCCGACCAGGAACACATAAACAGTGAACTCAAGCACGTACACCAAGCTCTTAGGGTTAATGGTTACTCCGACTATACAATCCGCAAAGCTATCACTCAAACCATGAAGAAGAACCCTCTTGAGGAGCCTTTCAAAACCATCACTTTACCCTACATTGCTGGGATCACAAAAAAGATCTCCAAAATCTTGAATAAACACAAGATCCAGGTCCGTTTCAACACATTACATAAAATCCGTGATCTGGTTCCGTCTGTAAAAGATGTGATTCCGGACATACAATACCGTGGTGTCTACAAACTAAGTTGCCTCTGTGGTAGGAGTTACATTGGAGAAACCAAACGCCATGTCTCGGACCGCATTCGTGAACATAAAGCAGACCTTAAACACGGTAGGACCAACACCTCGGCCGTAGCAGATCATTGTTCTAATTCAGTAGGCTCACATGCCATTGACTTTTCCAAGACGGAGGTTCTTTGTAAGCCATCTGGCTTCCATGAGAGATTCGTTCATGAGGCTATCCACATATACAAGCACAGAGACAATTTCAACCGAGAAGATGGATTCTATCTTAGCAATCATTGGAAAGATTTGATAAATCATTTCAGTTCTTGATTGATTGTTCACGCTTACAGTGGCTTTCAGACAGCATACATTATAAAAAATTTCGTCTTCCCCCTCCTCTTTTAAAAAAAAAATAGATGGACTAGTCCTGGGCAAACTGCCAATCGCTGCGCGTGACGCCAACGTTTTTTATAAATAAATAAATGTGCCGTTTTAAAAAATAAATTTATGCAAACCAACACACCTGATGATGACCGTTTGAGTTATGGTCGAAACGTCGTGAGAATGTTTTATTGTTTTATATATATTTTGTTATTTTGTTGTTTCTCTTCAACGTGACTTTACCGAAAAAACTAAGAATATGAATTACTGCAGTCACGAAAGCTTTAAATCAAAATTTAATCGCCTCTACGGGGAGGGTTTTCACATAACTTTAAGATCCTTCAAAAAACTCCGGGATAAGAAAGCTCAGCTGATCGAGTCTCTCACCTTCCTGAAGAGATGCCGCGACTCTGGGGTAATACCAATCGCATTTACACTCACCTCTGCGGCTGTAACTTCTTCTAATGCGAAACGAATTATTTTCAAAACTAGCTTAGCTCTTATCTCAGAAAAAATCAGACTTATACGCACAGAAATAGATCAGTTAGACAAGACACTCTACAAATCACACTTATCATTGACGGCAATAATGTCCACATCGGATTGGGAACATGTAAACAATATGACTGCCTCTTCAGCTGCTACTATGTTGACCAAATGTAAGGAAAACCTGATTTCCAAATTTAACCTCCTCTTCAACAAAAGACCGGACCCACACACCAAAAAGTTAGACGTTAATAAAGTCGTAATTAATCGCAGTAACAGTTCTATTTCCGATGGTCTGAAATCCGTTTTAGCTAAAGGTCTAAACTTTGCAGTCACACCTAAACACATACCAGTTAATGATATAATTGCCCAAGTAGACGTTGCTCTCAGGGGCCTGGGTCACATCGCTGCAGACGTAGCAAGATCTGAAATCGCTGCAACCCTCAAAAACGCTAAGATGCCAGCTAGCAACCTCAGCAAAGATGAGCGTTTTGAATTATATAAATTAAAAAAGAGGAATGATATTGTAGTTCTCTCAGCTGACAAAGGCAATGCTACTTTCATCATGGATAAAATAGAATACAACAACAAAATTAAAGAATTACTCGACGATGGTAGTTATACAAAAATAAAAAGAGATCCCACCAACAGCCTCGTCACACAAACCAACAAAATAATTTCTGATTCAACCGCATTAATTGATCAATCTAAACAGTTTTCGTTGAAACCTTCTGCTGCCAGGCCACCAAGATTATACGGCTTACCAAAAATACATAAAGTTGATACACCTCTTCGTCCCATAGTCTCTACTATCAGCTCCCCCACCTACAAACTAGCTCGTTTTTTGTCTGAAATCCTGCGTCCTTTCACTGGAAAGACCACCTCTGCGGTACAAAATTCTACTCACCTGGTATCAACAATCAAGGGTATTTCCCTGTCCCCAGACGACCTGCTTGTCAGTTTTGATGTAGTTTCCTTATTCACCAAGGTTCCTGTACCTGACACCATTGCAATCATTGAAGACTTGGTTCATCAAGGACTAAACACTGAGGAACCCCCCCTGGTGAGACACTGTTTAACCAATACATACTTCACTTGGAATGGAACTTTCTACAAACAAACTGAGGGCACCCCAATGGGCTCCCCCCTTTCTCCAGTTATAGCTAACATTTTCATGGAGAAATTTGAGACTGACGCCATCCAGACTGCCACTCTGCGCCCAACCTTATGGAAGAGGTACGTGGATGACACTTTTGTTATCTGGCCACATGGCCGGCCTGCTCTAGACCAATTCTTCGACCACATCAATTCCATACACCCAGCCATCAGATTTACCATGGAAGTCGAAATAGATGGCAAGATACCTTTTTTGGATGTCCTAATTAAAAAGAGACCTGATGGTTCAATGAGCCACTCTGTCTACAGGAAAGCTACCCATACGGATGCTTATCTGAAACCGGATTCCCACCACCATCCATCACAGAAGAATTCTCTCATCAAGACTCTGTATCATAGAGCCCAATGCATATCCGACCAGGAACACATAAACAGTGAACTCAAGCACGTACACCAAGCTCTTAGGGTTAATGGTTACTCCGACTATACAATCCGCAAAGCTATCACTCAAACCATGAAGAAGAACCCTCTTGAGGAGCCTTTCAAAACCATCACTTTACCCTACATTGCTGGGATCACAAAAAAGATCTCCAAAATCTTGAATAAACACAAGATCCAGGTCCGCTTCAACACATTACATAAAATCCGTGATCTGGTTCCGTCTGTAAAAGATGTGATTCCGGACATACAATACCCTGGTGTCTACAAACTAAGTTGCCTCTGTGGTAGGAGTTACATTGGAGAAACCAAACGCCATGTCTCGGACCGCATTCGTGAACATAAAGCAGACCTTAAACACGGTAGGACCAACACCTCGGCCGTAGCAGATCATTGTTCTAATTCAGTAGGCTCACATGCCATTGACTTTTCCAAGACGGAGGTTCTTTGTAAGCCATCTGGCTTCCATGAGAGATTCGTTCATGAGGCTATCCACATATACAAGCACAGAGACAATTTCAACCGAGAAGATGGATTCTATCTTAGCAATCATTGGAAAGATTTGATAAATCATTTCAGTTCTTGATTGATTGTTCACGCTTACAGTGGCTTTCAGACAGCATACATTATAAAAAATTTCGTCTCCCCCCTCCTCTTTTAAAAAAAAAATAGATGGACTAGTCCTGGGCAAACTGCCAATCGCTGCGCGTGACGCCAACGTTTTTTATAAATAAATAAATGTGCCGTTTTTTTAAATAAATTTATGCAAACCAACACACCTGATGATGACCGTTTGAGTTATGGTCGAAACGTCGTGAGAATTTTTTATTGTTTTATATATATTTTGTTATTTTGTTGTTTCTCTTCAACGTGACTTTACCGAAAAAACTAAGAATATGAATCCTGAACACCTCCTCTGTCAGCCAGGGTCTCTGGGGAGGTCTGGACCGCGTACACAAAGCAGCCATTGCAGCTGCATGAGTCAGTCCTAAACCTCGCCCATTTACCCTCGACATCAGGAGGAGTGGGGGACGATGCTGTCTCACTCACTCACAGCGCGAGGCCGACTCATTACATCTCACGGAGGATCGCGCTGCTGAACGAAAAAAGTTCCGCGGTTTCAGTTTGCAAGCGCGAGTTCGCGTTTTAAGGCGATGGGGGCCATCCATAAATGACGTCACGCACCTGGGGAGGGGGGGGGGGTCAGACATTTGTGACGGGGGGGGGGGGGGGGTTTGAGAAATGTGACGTCACGTCAAAATGCGAAACTTTAAATAAATATAGACAACACGTTCTATTTAGTTAAATAGACTTTTTAATAAATGTTTTCTCCTACAACATCAGAGTGCAGCGCCACATTAAATACAATGACAATAGTTTAAAGCGATTTGAAGCATGTTTTATTTTCAAAATGGAAATATGGTTTTGGGGGGGGGGGCAGAGCTTTGTGACGTCATACTTGAGGGGGGGGGTCTGACTTTTTGTGACGCCGTGTGACGAGGGGGGGGGGGGGGTCAAAAATCGTCCAAAATCGCGTGACGTCATTTATGGTCGTGATATATTATTTTTTATTTTATTTTTCCTACCTACGTGACTTTACCGAAAGAACCAAAGAGTACTTATTTTGGTGGATAAGGAGTAAAATAGTAGATGATAGGATCTGCACTATTGAGGAGTTCTGTTATAATGAATCTGTTGTAATGAATCTTATGTCACCTTAAGTATGCCTTTGTGAGTACACTCGTGACACGGGTGTCATGCGCGTGACCTTTGTCTTTTGTATCAGATGTGCGAGAGCAACTCCGCTGCGAGTCATGGTGGTGCTGGGAGAATTGCCTTTACCATCGATGGCACTTGACCAGCACCCGTCTCGACCCCACCTCAATCCGGTAGAGTTACAAGAGCGAAACAACTCATCTCTTGTGACGTCTGTGGGAAAAAATTCCAACTGGCATGGTGCCTAGAATCCCACGTAAGAACGCACAAGGAGACCCGTGATCAATGGGGCGGCATATGCGGACAAAGCTTTGATCAGCCGGGAAAATTCAAAATGCATATGAAGACCCATGAAAAGGATTACATGATAAAGGGTGCACCAGGCTTGGTGAATAACGGCAGTTTTGCCAATGCGGTGTTGAATCCGATAGAGTCACTGGAATCCGATAGAGTCACTAAAGTGAGAAAACTAATCTCTTGCGACGTCTGCAGGAAAACATTACAACTGGCATGGTGCCTAGAGTCCCACATGAGAATGCACAAGACCGGTGGTCAAAGCTGCAACATCTGCGATCAAAGCTTTGATCAGCCCTACAAACTCAGAAGGCATATGGAGTAACCCACGGAAAGAACTCAAGGGGCGCACGTGGCATGGTGAATGACGGCAATTTTGCCAATGCGGTGTTGAAGGTGTGTCAGAGCTACTCGGCTGCGAGTCATGGTGCTGGAAGAATTGCCTTTGCCATGGATTGCACCAGCAGCTCCAGCAGCAGCAGCAGCTTGTCGAGTCCTGGTGGTGAGGAGGCAGAGTTGCAGACAATGCCACCTTCTGCAAAGGGCGCACCTGCATGCAACGAAGTTATTGCTATCACAGCAACCGCGCATGGAACGAAGGCGCCTGCTGGGAAACGCCACGCCTGACCAGCGCCCGTCTCGACTCCACCTCACTCCCATAGTCACTAGAGCAGGGGTCGGGAACCTATGGCTCGCGAGCCAGATGTGGCTCTTTTGATGATTGCATATGGCTCGCAGATAAAACAAAATATTCTGACTTGTTTTAATCCATCCATCGATTTTTCACTGCGCATGTCCTGTTCAGGGCTGCAGGAGCAATTGTCCATTATTTTAATTGGATGATACTGGCCTACGTTTGCCGTTGCTGGGTAAAACAGGTAAACGCCCCCTTTTGAATCAGTCTGAGACCGCGTCTGCTCGGTCATTAGCTCAAAGCTAACCCTTCGACGAAGAAGATGGCGAAAAGAAAAAAAGACGACGAGTATCGTACATTTCAGGACGAATGGACCGAAGAATTCGCCTTTGTGGAGAGAGCGGGTTCTGCGGTGTGTCTAATTTGCAATGACAAAATTACATCGTTGAAACGGTCGAATGTAAAGCGGCACTTCGACACGCGCCACGCTACCTTTGCATCAAAATACCCTGCGGGAGACAGCAGAAAGAAAGCGTGCCAAGAGCTTCTGAGCAGGGTGCAAGGTAGCCAGCAGCAACTCCGCGTATGGACCCGGCAAGGTGACTATAATTCGGCTAGCTTTGCTGGTTCTTTAGCAATAGTGAGGAACGGAAAACCATTCACAGATGGCGAGTATGCTAAAACGTTCATGCTGGATGTAGCCAATGAACTTTTTGATGATCTTCCGAACAAAGACAAGATAATCAAACGGATACAAGACATGCCTCTGTCGGCAAGAACTGTTCATGATCGTACCATCGTGATGGCAAACAAAGTGGAGGAAACGCAAGTGAAGGACATAAATGCAGCGCCGTTCTTTTCTCTGGCTTTGGATGAGTCAACAGACGTGAGCCATTTGTCGCAGTTCAGCGTGATTGCAAGATATGCTGTTGGTGACACACTGCGCGAAGAAAGTCTTGCTGTTCTGCCATTAAAAGGGTCCACAAGAGGTGAGGATGTATTCAAGTCTTTCATGGAGTTTGCTCAAGAAAAAAGTCTACCTATGGATAAACTTCTCTCAGTGTGTACTGATGGTGCTCCGTGTATGGTGGGGAAAAACAAAGGATTTGTGGCGCTTCTCCGTGAACATGAAAATAGACCCATCCTAAGTTTCCATTGCATTATACACCAGGAGGCACTTTGTGCTCAGATGTGTGACAGGCAGTTTGGCGAAGTGATGTCGCTGGTCATTCGTGTGATCAACTTTATTGTTGCCCGAGCCTTAAATGATCGCCAGTTTAAAACACTGCTGGATGAAGTTGTAAATAACTATCCTGGTCTGCTTTTGCACAGCAATGTGCGTTGGTTGTCAAGAGGGAAGGTGCTTAGCCGTTTTGCGGCTTGCCTGAACGAAATCCGGACTTTCCTTGAAATGAAAGGCGTCGGGCATCCTGAGCTAGCCGACACCGAGTGGCTCCTCAAGTTTTACTATCTCGTAGATCTGACTGAACATCTGAACCAGCTCAACGTGAAAATGCAAGGCATTGGAAATACAGTGTTATCCCTTCAACAAGCTGTATTTGCTTTTGAAAACAAGCTGGAGCTTTTCATCACGGATCTTGAAACAGGTCGCTTACTACATTTTGAAAAACTGAGCCAATTTAAAGATGCATGCACAGCAAGTGAGCCCATTCAAAACCTTGATCTCCACCAGCTAGCTGGCTGCACATCCAGTCTCCTACAGTCCTTCAAAGCACGCTTTGGAGAATTTCGTGAGCATACTCGTCTTTTTAAGTTCATCACCCATCCAAACGAGTGTTCACTGAACACAGCCGACCTGAATTACATCCCTGGTGTCTCCGTCAGAGATTTTGAAGCAGAAGTGGCTGACCTGAAGGCCTCAGACATGTGGGTGAATAAGTTCAAGTCACTGAATGAAGATTTGGAAAGAATCACACGACAGAAAGCGGAGTTGGCGAGCAAGCACATGTGGACAGAAATGAAAAAACTCCAACCCGAAGACCAGCTGATTCTCAAAACTTGGAACGCGCTTCCTGTCACATACCACACACTGCAGCGTGTGAGTATTGCTGTATTGACCATGTTTGGATCTACGTATGCATGTGAGCAGTCATTCTCACATCTTAAAAACATCAAGTCCAACCTACGATCACGTTTAACGGATGAAAGCCTCAACGCTTGCATGAAGCTTAACCTCACCAAGTACCAACCCGACTACAAAGACATCAGCAAATCCATGCAGCACCAGAAGTCGCATTAATGGTGAGTGTTATAACAACATTATTTAAAAGAATAATTTCAGAGGCTTATTATACTGACATTTAGTTGAATTCACTTTTAAAATATATTATATGGCTCTCACTGAAATAAATTTCCAAATTTTTTGCTTTCATGGCTCTCTTAGTCAAAAAGGTTCCCGACCCCTGCACTAGAGTGAGAAAACAAATGTCTTACCAAGTCTGTGGGAAAGCATTCCAACTGCCATCATGTCTAGAGTCCCACATGAGAACGGACAAAGAGACTCCTGACCAATGGCATCTGCGGTCGAAACTTTGATCAGCCAGGAAAATTCAGAAGGCATATGGAAACCTACGAAAAGGACTATTGAATATTTCTTTGCATTTCTATTACTGAAGCTATCAACAGAAGGTGTGTACCGGATTAATTGCACTTGTGGCAAATGCTATGTAGGGCAAACAGGACGAATGATCAGCACGAGACTAAAAGAACACCACAGAAATATGAAATGCTCACAAATACAACTGTCAGCAGTAGCAGAACACGCGTGCCCACAAGGACACTCAATTGATTTTGATAATGTTGAAGTTCTGTGCAAAACTAGTTACTACTGGCCAAGACTAATTACAGAATCTATCGAAATTTAAAGAAATAAAAATAATTCTAATCGTTTGGATAGCTACCGACTTAGTGCTGCATGGAAGAGAATCATCAAATTACCGTTTGTACGGCTATTTTAGTACACACAATGGACACTAAGTACAAGATCAATGGGCTAGCATAATGTGCATGTATAATGTACGTTGATTCATTAATGCCCCCCCCACTTTGCGCTCAAAGAGCTCACAAGTGTTGTCATCACATCTACGCCTCTATATAAGGAATTAAACAGGTGGACTTCTCCCAAATCTTGCTGTTGCCTGATGAAGCTAGTTGTAATTACTGAAACGTCGTACTCCGATGGTAAATGTTGTGGCTTGGCTCTCCAACACACCACACACCGGTGTGCTATACTAGTGATGAATTGGCATGTTCTGTCTACGTGACAACCCTTACTAGTTGGCTGTCGGGTGGTGGCGGGTTTAACGACACATTTAAATTGTAATAGGTTTTTACCCTTTTATCTGGCACCAAAACTGACACCTTTATGCAAACATGACCCTTGTATAAAGGTGTCAGTTTTGGTGCCAGATAAAAGGGTAAAAACATATTACTATATCTTGCTACTGGCAAAGGAGGTCTCATAATGTAAATGCTTAACCCGAGCTCTCAATACTCTGATAGTGCGCTGTTTATGAGTTGTGTGCCTTTTGGCGTCATCTGGTCCAACACCAGTGGAGACTAGGCTCTAAGAAAAGCCGTCTCGGGTGTGGACCAATCAACTTCAAGGACAGTGTATATCACTATCAGAGTTGTCTCTTTTTGTTCGCATTTTGACTGCTTGTGTTGTGGTTATTGCAAACATGATCCCTTGTATAAAGGTGTCAGTTTTGGTGCCAGATAAAAGGGTAACAACCTATTACTATCTCTTGCTACTGGAAAAGGAGGTCTCATAATGACACATTTATATATTTACGCGATCCAACCCATAAAACCTGTATTATGGATATTTGTCGCGAAAGCCTACGTGTTAAACTGCCATGTATTTCTACGTCTATTGCTGTATTTTCTTACGTGCAATATATTTAATAAACCATCTTAATTTATTCGTATTTTTGTTCATAGTTGTATCATTGTTGCGCGTGCGGTGTGGTCAGTGGATATTGTTCAGTGGATCAAACCGAGACAAATATTTTTGCAGCAGCTGTGGCTGCACATTGCAACAGCGCATTCCGAATGGTGTAGAACGCATCGCCCATAATCTGTATCTGTGTGCAAACACCAGGTATGGTTGGTAAGAAACACGTTTGGTTTTAAATGAATAGAACTCGAGCTTCAGCCATATTGTTCATTATAGACCCCACTTTGTAAGAATTAATCACGCAAACCTTGCGCCTGATTCATTTGAGTCGGTGTGCTCATGAGCAACAGGGCATTTGTGGCAAGGTGTTAATGTACCACAGATTAGCACGGTTGGCTACGTACACTGCGAAAGAAGTTCAACACATATTCTTTGGGTCTTTCCGTAAAGTCACGTAGATAGAACAATAAAATAATAAAAATAAAGTGAATGAAAATTAAAATAAATCACGACGTTTCGATCGCAACACAAGCAATCGTCATCAGGAGAAAAATGATGGAGATTGCTTGTGTTGCGATCGAAACGTCGTGATATTTTTATTATTATTTTGTATTCACTTTATTTTTTATTATTTTATTGTTCTATCTACGTGACTTTACCGAAAGACCCAAAAAATATGAATTCCTGCAGTCACGAAAGCTTTAAGTCAAGATTCAAGTTCAACACACTTTCATACATTGTGGAAAGCGAGTATCCTTGCACGTACAATGCACTGGACCGCATGTTCATGTTAAGTGAGTCAAGGGCTTTGTCACTGCCTACCCCATGATATAAATAATCTCAGGGAATTCAATTGCAAGTGTGCAATCTCCCTTCCGGTGGGCATCGAGGATGAGTCATACCCTGGCTTGCCAGGAGGCAGTGGAACACAACTGTGGAATCCTTTCCATCTGCACGGGATAGAACGTTGCCCCCTTGCTCACATTCGTTCGTTTTCTGCGAGTGTACTGGTTTCCCCCCACATGTAAACACTCAATAAGTGGCTGCAAATATCGGAATGTAAAGAGAACCGCAGAGCTTGGGCGATTGTTGGGAGTGCCGGCTCACTGCCTGGCTGCTGTCTCCCCGCTCGTCTGTGGGAGACATATGGAGGTACTGAATAAGATTTATATTCTCTACATAACATGATTCCTATCTACACAAAGCACTCACCGCGTGGAGTACAGCAAGTGATATTCCACGAAATAAAAAAGAAACGTACATGACCAAAACAGAAGCCAATGGGTACAGCTGTGCATACACGTACACACATATACACGATTCCTACTGATGGAACATATCACCACTGCCGGAGAGTCAAGGAATTGTCATGATTCAGGATCATGAATGCAAACTGTCCCCGTTCTCAAACCTGAGTACGATTTAAAAGGTCATAGAACGCCTTTGTCGGAAGCAATTACTTCCCCATGTCACTGCGATGGGCAGATTCATGCAATTGCAGTCGGCTTACATATTGTCAGTAGACCCCCCCATACGCAAGCGTACGCATTTGGGTTAACCCCTCCTCCCCCCTCCATGCATACATACTAAATGGATGCCCCCTAACAGCTACACCACCACTCCCCACACGAGACAAGCACGTGACTCTCGGTGTAAATGGAGCCGGAGCGCGAATACACGTGCCGATGCCCCAAGTACAGTTGCCACCATTTCCAGGACAGAGAAAACCCAGGCACATTTCTCAGCGAGCCCAGGTCTATTGTTAAAACTGTGCAGTTCACGGTGATAAAATTCAACCATAGCCATACCCGGGGTACCAGATCTCGACACAAATCAATTCCTGCTGCCACCCGAACACTGTCCGGGGGTCAAACGCGGACAGGTGGCAGCCCCAGTCGCGAGGCCACATCTGCGCCGACTCACGGTAAATGTGTGCAGGGCCAGCAGGAAGAGCCCCGGGATCTCGGAGCGCAGCCACTGGTTGCACGCGCTGTCTCGGTCCACGTCCTCGCGTGACGACGACACTTCAAAATCACCTGACCGGAAGGAGGGAGGTGGGAGGGAGAGTAAGAAGGTATGAAGGGGAACCTTCTAACACTTTCACAGTGACGCGTTCTTCGCGCGCATCACCCTGCAGCCAACCTCTCTGCTCTCGTGTGTGAACGTGGGTCAGTTTGGTTTAATCGTTCAGAATGAATGGGGAATGACCCTGGCCCTTGTGCAACTTATTATTTTCCATGAGATAATACCAAACACATCATTCATGTTTGTGTGTGTGTGGCCTGCAAGCAAAACCTACATGCTCTCGAGTCATATATCGGGAACAGTCACCGGTGGGAAAGCATTGCCGAATTCCTTGAAAGCCTCAGCTCTCTCCAACTTATTTTGAAAGCGTTTATGCATTAGTTCTGCCCGTACCTCTTTGTGCCTGTGTAGTGGGCAGGCAAGTGTGGTGGAGCAGCAGGTCCAGCACACGGGGTGTCCAGCAGAGGAGAGGAACTCCCAGGGGCCGTGGCCGGGGAAGCAGAGGTCGGCGGCGCTGGGAGCGGCGTCAGTTGCGCGGCGTCTGTGGGAGAAGGCACAGGCCTCTGCTGAAGATTATCATCCGCAGACACATCACACGGCTTGGCAGACACGTCACACACTCGGCCCTGTGATTGTGGAGGTGAGACAGGTTCGCGCGTGGCAACGAATGGCTTGTCGCTGGACAAACATCGACGGCAACATCGGGAGAACGCGGCACGAACTCGTGCAGAGTTTCTGGCACCGTATGAATTTACACTCCTTGTAGGTATGTACGTTGAACCTCTTTTGCGCCGTACGTCAGCCAGCCGTGCTAATCGGAGGTGCAGATGGATGCAATTGAAGGAAGTGGAGCAGAGGTTTCAAAATGAAACAAAAAAAATTGATACAGAAATTACACAAGTCCAGGGGACTTCACCAAGGCCATGTTATCCCAGACTCTGACAGAGCACAAAGGAAGATTGGCAATGGCAAAAAATGGCTTCATAACTATCATTGTCAGATGGCACACTTGCATCTTCAGTCTTCAGTCAGCGTCAGTAATTTAAGAATGCACGCATGATGCGTGACACCAACTAAAATGGCATCGATGCTGACTAATCACATCCTCTCCAAGATGTGGAACTCAAGAGACATGGATGCCTCTTCCAAACAGGACTACCCTTGACAATTGAGTTGTTGCCTGGGTAAAAATAAAATGAACTAGGAGATTTCAACTTGAAAATCCAAACCATCGCACCAACAGTAATGGACGGAATCCTATATGAGGCGCACATTGCAGTAGCTTCAGGTGGACTCTGGTACCTGCTTTAACGTCTGTGTGAGAAGCATCTTCTCCCACTGAAATTCAAACAAAGTTGACAGTTAGACAGGACATGTTTTAAAACATCCGCAGTAAAATTCAAGTATGTATGCCATTAAAGTAAACTATTTTTTATTTACCAGGTAAGGCCCATTGAGAGCTATATAGCTCTTTTTCAGAAGCGACCTGGCCACAAATTATAGCTTAACGAAATGGCTTATCACGTGGAAATTTATAGCAGCCAAATACTCTAAACACATTACTTACAAATAGCTCACAAAGCAGTTATCCTCCCACTACCCTTGGGTTACCTCCTGTCCCGGTCCAGCCGAGATAGTCTGTGAATTGGCATCTGTGTTTGGGTAGCATGAATTAATTTGTACCAAGATCTGGTACCGGTACTGTGCTGAACTTTACTACAGCATGGTTGTTGACAGACCTAGACCGACTGAAACATAGGTCTGGGTTTGATCTCCATAGTGGAAAAGGTGGTAACCTGAAAACTAACCCAAACCCTTCCACATTTAACGATAAACACTTTCAAACCGAGTTCGCTCGGAAATGACCCCACTAAACCGCACGTATGTAAACGTTTGACTTCAGTGGTTCCTCCGCCGCGTGCGAACGATGAAGTGCACGGCCTCTCGTGATGATGACCTCACACCCGCATAGCTGCACGAAAGGCGGTGCTGACGAGCATGAGGCAGGTGGAAGAGGCAAAACGAGGAGTCAAGATTAGAGTGCTGTAGTCGGTGGGGTAGAGTGGGGCCTATTTCCGAATGATTGATTTATGTGGAAATGAAATTGGTCAAGAGTCCGTTACTTTGTAAACATTAGCATGTATCTACTTTAATACCAAGTCTGCAGGGGTGGAAAAGATGAGGTCTGTTCATTCTGGTGGGCAAAGGGAATTTAGACACTCCAAGTTAAGTCTGGTGGCATACGGATGAAATGCACCTTACAAATGTAAATAATAATGATTATTAATCCATCTTCACTCCCACGGTGTTTCCAACCAGGGTTAGGCCATGTAATGATCTGACGTGCTGTACACTTGTACAGTGTTACTGAATTATTGTATCATTATGACTCAGTGCCCCTTCTGCGACCTTTCCCTAGATACCCCTCTGGTGTATAACCTGGCCTGCTGACGTCAGGGCCGTAAGCCGCAGATCCCTTTCCCTGCCAGCAGCCAGCGCTATACTGTTACATTACGATTCGATGCCACTATACAAGGACTCCTCTACTTACGAACATTCGACTTACGAACTTTCAGAGATATGATCAAACCTGTACCGTATGTCCAGTTTCCTGTTCGGACCGAGAGTCGCAAGTTCAACCGCCGCACAATAGGTATTGATGGTGGCATCTACATCTGCAGAACGTGAAGAACCAGAGGCAACTGTTAAAGCCATTCCCCGTGTTTAGTGTACAAGCCGTAAAACGTGTTTGAAATCGACGGGAGTAAAGTTGGACTCACGAACAAATCGACTTACGAACAGACCTATGGAACCGAACTCGTTTGTACGTACAAGAGTCTGTATATGGTGGTCACTCTGAACAACACAGACCCAGCCTCCTTTTTACTATTTTTGGTCCATTAGGACATTACCAGACACATCTTTCTGTGCTAACGACCACACAATACACATTAGACGAGTCACAACAGGTCACGTTTAACAGTCTAAACTTGTCTGGAGTAAGTCGCATACGGTAGACATTTCTGCACATTTGCAGATTTACATGTCTATGACAAAGGAACCATGTGTATTGCATTACACAGGGGTGCTTGATCATGTGTGGATGCAAATTTTGGCAGCAATACAGGGAATAGGTTACTCATTGTTTTTTTCGGTAAAGTCACGTATGTAGAAATACAATAAAATCATATTAAAACAAAACAATCACGACGTTTCGATCACAACACAAGCGATCTTCCTCAGGTGTCAAGAACAAATCACGGAGGTAAATACAACAAAAAGATGAGAGACGAGAATTCAACAAACCTGAAAAAACATTATGTGAAGCACATCCAGTCAGGCCAACAACACAGTTAGACACTTCCTGGCGGACCACGAATTTCAGAAGAGTGCTAAATTTCGTGTTCAACCTCTGGATTGCACATACCAGCATAGACAGAGTGAAAAAATACGAGGTACACGGTCAGTAGAAATACATATACAAGTCCACCAAGAGGTAAGTAAAGAGGGAGGAAAGGCGGACAGGGAGGCAAAGAGAGAGAGAGACAGGGGGGCCGGAGGGATGAACAGAAGCTTAAATAGGAAATAAGGTTGGGGGGGAGAGGGGCCAGAGGGAGAGCGGCAGCTCAAAAAAGCACATCTTGCACATACACAGAACCGGGGGGGGAGGGGGGGGGGAGAGGTGTGGGAACAGGCTTGGGGTGCACATTTAGGACAGAATTACAACGGTAACTTCCCCGTAGAAGTGTGATAATAAAGTTTAAAGCTTTTGTGACTGCATACAATTACTCATTGGTTTTTTTCGGTAAAGTCACGTATGTAGAAATACAATAAAATTATATTAAAACAATCACGACGTTTCGATCACAACACAAGCGTGATTTGTTCTTGACACCTGATGACGATCGCTTGTGTTGTGATCGAAACGTCGTGATTGTTTTTTGTTAGAATATAATTTTATTGTATTTCTACATACGTGACTTTACCGAAAAAAACAATGAGTAATTTTATGCAGTCACGAAAGCTTTAATACTTTATTAGGGAATAGGTTGTTCGCAGCACCACTGATTAATCAGAATCAGAATCTTTTTTATATCCTGGAGGAATCCGATGAGCTATGAAGATCTTTTTCACATATGTCCAGTAGGGGCGGGTCAGCGAGCTATTTCCAAAACCGATGAGAGGCAAGATGGAGAAAATGTAAGCAAATTGCTAAAAATACAAAGTACATACATTCCTGCCAATTTGTCAACCAATACAAGCTTGGGCAAGGTAGCAACACAACAACCACAGCTCCAGACCACGACAAGACTCCACAAAGTCCCTCAATTGCATTGCATTAAAATTGAACGTTTAATGAGCGATATTTGAAATAGCGTTACCAAATGACAATATTCCCTTCGAATACCTGACTAATGAATGAGGCTAAGACGCTTGCAGTAATGTTCAAATATGCATCACAAGCCATTCAGAAGTGGTAGGCCTCACGTGACCACAGGGCACCACAGTGGCAATATGTTAACTACCTCGCCAGGTACGCAGGAGGCCGTGGATTCAATCCCGACCCTGTCGCCTGCTGTATATTTTGAGGTTGCATGTCTCTCTCACTGCATTTAGAATAAACATCACGCGTTTAGAGTATTTGGCCTCTATACATTTCCACGGGATAAGCCACTTAGTTGAAGATAACATTTGTGATAGCCAGGTTGCTTCTGAAAAATAGCTCCATAGCTCAGTGGGGCCTCAAACTGGTAAAATACAAAATATAGTTTATATTCTTGGTTCTTTCGGTAAAGTCACGTAGAAGGGAAACAATAAAATAATAAAAATATAAAACAATAAAATTCTCACGACGTTTCGACTGCAACACAAGCAATCATCATCACCTGATGATCATCATCACCTGATGATTCCTTGTGTTGCAGTCGAAACGTCGTGAGAATTTTATTGTTTTATATTTTTATTATTTTATTGTTTCCCTTCTACGTGACTTTACCGAAAAAAACAAGAATATGAATCCCTGTAGTCACGAAAGCTTTAAATCAAAATATAGTTTAGTTTAAAAGTTATAGTTTGAGAATGGCGGTCCGATGGGAGGGAGTGAAGGGGTATTGTGAGGAGGCGTCATCGGGAGTGGAAGCTGCTGGTGGGAGCATGGGAGGTGTGGGGAGTGTGAGGTGCATCGGCATTGTGGAGAGGGAAGGGGTGAGAGTGTTGTAAGCGATGGGGCTGGGGGAGGAGTGGTGGATATGACGATGTGGAAGCTGTGTCGGTGATGAGGTGTGTGCTTGAAGTGAGGATTACATGGGGAGCGGTGCCGAAGTGGTTAGCGCACCAAGCGACGGGATCCGGCGACCCGAGTTCTATTCCCACTCACGGCCAACATCGGTGACGAGTATCTGATCCAATCTCGGTCCCATCCCAGGTCTATTCTCCCTTAAAATTAGTATTCAGGGTCGGTGAATGGGAGGAGACAAAGGCGGCCAGGCGTGGTGCTGGCCACCCATCCCATCTCAGCGTGTCGACCCCATGGCACCTGGGTAATGGAGGTGGTGATGAAGATGATGACGACGGTGATGATGATGTTGATGACGATGGTGATGACGAGTCACTCACTCAGACTCACAGAGCCACACTCAGAGACTCACAGCCACACTCAGAGACTCACAGTCACTCACTCAGACTCACAGAGCCACACTCAAGAGACTCACAGAGTCACTCACTCAGACTCACAGAGCCACACTCAGAGACTCATAGAGTCACTCACTCAGACTCACAGAGCCACACTCAGAGACTCACAGAGTCACTCACTTAGACTCACAGAGCCACACTCAGAGACTCACAGCCACACTCAAGATACTCACAGAGTCACTCTCTCAGACTCACAGAGCCACACTCAAGAGACTGACAGAGTCACTCAGAGAATCACAGTCACTCACACAAACTCACACTCACTCAAGGAGACCCACAGACTCACTCACACAGACTCACAGAGTAACTCACACAGACTCACACTCACAGACTAGTTCTGGCACACACACACAGACTCGCAGAGTAACACGCACTTAGAGACTCACAGAGTCACGCTCAGTCACTCACTCAGGGACTCACACGCACTCACAGAGTCACACTCAGAGATTCAGTCACTCACTCAGAGACTCACAGTCACACTCAGAGACTCAGAGAGTCATGCTCAGTCACTCACTCAGAGACTCACAGAGTCACTCACTCAGAGACTCACACTCAGAGATTCAGTCACTCACTCAGAGACGTACAGTCACACTCAGAGACTCACAAAGTTACTCACTCAGAGACTCACAGAGTCACTCACTCAGAGAGGTACGTGGATGACACCATTGTCATCTGGCCACATGGCCAGCCTGCTCTAGACCAATTCCGCGACCACATCAATTCCATACACCCAGCCATCAGATTTACCATGGAGGTCGAAAAAGATGGCAAACTACCCTTTTTGGATGTCTTAATTAAAAGGAGACATGATGGTTCAATGAGCCACTCTGTCTACAGGAAAGCCACCCATACAGATGCTTACTTGAAACCGGATTCCGACCACCATCCATCCCAGAAGAACTCCCTCATTAAGACTCTATACCATAGATCCCAAAGCATTTCCGACCAGGAACACATTACCAGTGAACTCAAGCACGTACACCAGGCTCTCAGGGCTAATGGTTACTCCGACTACACAATCCGCAAAGCATCACTCCAGTCATGAAGAAGGATTCTCTTGTGGAGCCACTCAAAACCATCACCTTACCCTACATTGCAGGGGTCACTAAAAAGATCTCAAAAATCCTGAATAAACACAAGATCCAGGTCCGATTCAACACAATACATAAAATCCGTTATCTAGTTCCATCTGTAAAAGATGCTGTTCCAGACATACAGTACCCGGGCGTTTACAAACTAAAGTGCCTCTGTGGTAGTAGCTACATTGGAGAAACCAAACGACATATCTCGGACCGCATCCGTGAACATAAAGCAGACTTGAAACACGGAAGGACGAACTCCTCTGCCGTGGCAGATCACTGTTATAATTCAGTGGGCTCACATGACATTGACTTCTCCAAGACGGAGGTACTTTGCAAACCAACCGGCTACCATGAGAGATTCGTTCATGAGGCCATTCACATATACAAGCACAGAGACAATTTCAACCGAGAAGATGGATTCTGGCTTAGTAACCATTGGAAAGATGTTTTAAACCATTTCCGTTCTTAATTAATTGTATTTTACGATGACCTTCAGACCGCACCTCTTTCACCAGCATTGACTCTTAATACCTCTCACACCACGGTTAATGGTATGGTTTACAACATGGAGTATAATAGCGCCTCGCAGCTGTCTCTCTCCCCCTCCTCTGTTCCGACCTTGGATGAACTCGTCCGTCTGAACGGGACCCGTAGCTATCCGTGTTGCTAAAGTTGAGGGTAAGAATCCACCCATTTTTTTCGCCATATAGCATTGTCATATATAACGACTTATTGTTGGTAGCTTAGCTGATTGGAGAATATAGAGTTTATTGATAACATTAAGGTAATTTATATTTTAGTTTTTTATTGGTTCACTATGTAGTATTCATTATACATTGTATTGTATACCCAGTTACTGTGAATAGCTCAGATGTGTAGACCTTGACTTCAACATAGCCATTTCTGTGACCAGTCACTAGCTAATCACTCAGTTATTTCAATGCTAAATTCGCCTAGTTATTTCAATGCTAAATTCTCCTGTTTTATTTGTACTAGGTGCCTCGGTGAATGTGTATGCTCTGACTTTAAACATAGCTATTTCTGTGACCAGTTACAAGCTAATCACTCAGCTATTTCAATGCTAAATTCTATGCTAATTCCTTTGTCAAGGGGTGCCTCTGTGGATGTGTATGCTTTAACTTTAACATAGCCTTTTCTGTGACCAGTCACAAGCTAATCACTCAGCCATTTCAATGCTAAATTATATGCTAATTCCTTTGTCAAGGCGCTTTGTTTCTTCTGACACAGCTTAAAGGTCGTGATCTGAACGTGGCTCTTTCACTCCAGCGCTGTCCTACCAGACAGTCTCGTCCCTTCACCTGATGAAGGCCGCTTGTGTTGTGGCCGAAACGTCGTGAGAATATTATTGTGTTATTTTATTTTATCAATTCATTATTTTATTCTCATTCTACGTGACTTTACCGAAAGAACCAAAGAAGATGAATCCTTGCAGTCACGAAAGCTTTAAATCGAAATATAACTGCAATTGTCTGAGGACTTTGAGTGCACGAGTTATGTGAAACAGTTCTAGGTGGCAATTGTTATTTTGTTAGTTTTAGATGTTTGTTTGGCCTCCTCCATACAATTGTCCTACTGGTGGTGTATTTAATGGGCTGTGAGCTGCTGTTGGTCATTGCTGGTCGATGATGATGATGTGTGGATGTTCAGAGTTGGGACGTGGCGGTGGTGGGGAGGTGAGGACAGAGAACTTTGGGCATAACCCCCCTGACTCTACTCCACATTATCATCATCACATTCAACCTCCTCATTATCTCGCTGCTGCTGCTGCTCATCATCATCATCATAGACTTCACAAGGCAGCAACAACAGCAGCATTAGTAGGATGTGTGGGGTGGTGGGTGCCTTGTGTTTCGGCTCTTAGCAATGTGATCACAAGTTCCACATCGATACCCACACACGCCTCAATTACATTTTTTGGCGGGAAAGTTTATGTATCTTTATTTAAAGCAGTCCTGGGCACAATGTGAGGAGATATGTGTTGCTGGATGTTGCTGTGCTCGTGGATATGAAAGAAAAGCGAGACCACTGTGTGTTGTAAGGACAACATTGTGGTGCTCACTCTGTGAGGAGTTTGTGTGCACCTTCCCAGGCAGGGTCGCCATCCGAGCCCCGTGGTCTCATCACGGCCTACCTAAGTATTGCTTCCTGCGTGTCTGCCGCATTATTACCGCTGATTTAAGTTGTTGTCGCTGTCCAGCTCATTATATGACCGCTCCATCTTCGTGAACCAGCGTGTTGGGACGCTAATTCACTACTTTGAAGGAACAAACGCGTGTTGTAGGATGTGGCAGTGCATTTGTCTGCGTGGTTGTTGATACTGCGAAGGGGCAGTGGTGGCTGCTGAAGTGCGACTTCTGGAACTTCTTCCTCCTCATCCACACATTATTTTAAGTGCACCACAGTACTCACAATAATTATTAGTCCATCTGTGGGTTGTATGAATGTCTCCTAACGCCGTGTTGGTCACAGGAAGTATTTGACTATACTTCACCATTCCTGGTGGGTGAGGGCTGGGGAAAGCCCTCCGATTCTATCCACCACACGGGGAATGTTAACAACACGCACTGCGCTTCTGGTCAAATAACTCGCACGGCATGGCAAGGCCCTCATCCAGCAGTGGATGGACCAGGGCTGCCCACGCTGCCTGCGTTGTGTTTGTGAGCGAGGGTGTGGGGAGCGGTGGCGCAGCGGTTAGCGCTACGCTGCGCTACGAACCCGGCGACCCGAGTTCGATTCCCGCTCACGGCCACCAACACCGGTGACGATTATCTGAACAGGTCTTGGGCCTCCCCTAGGTCGACTCGGCCTCAAATGAGTACCTGGTTTCGGTGTGTAAACATCGCCAATGGGGGAGACAAAGGCGGCCGGGCGTGGTGCTGGCCACCCACCCCCTCGTGTGCCGTGCCGGCCTTCGTAGGTGCTCGCTAACAGCACTTGTCCCTACAGTCTATTAAGGGTTCACTGGGGATCTTTGTTTTTGTTTGTTAGTCTGTGAGTCTGTGTGAGTGAGTTACTTTGTGAGTTAATGTGAGTTACTCCGAGTCTGTGAGTGTGTTACCCGGTGAGACTGAGTTGAGTGGGAGTGACTGTGAGTTACTGTGTAAGTCTGTGAGTGTGTGAGTTACTCTGAGTCTGTGTGAGTGAGTGAGTCTCCGAGTGTCAGAGTGAGTGACTATGTGAGTCTCTGAGTGAGTGACTCCGTGTGTCTCTGTGGCTCTGTGAGTCTGTGTGAGTGAGTTACTTTGTGAGTTCATGTGAGTTACTCCGAGTCTGTGTGAGTGAGTTACTTTGTGAGTTCATGTGAGTTACTCCGAGTCTGTGAGTGTATTACCCGGTGAGACTGAGTTCAGTGGCAGTGACTGTGAGTTACTGTGTAAGTCTGTGAGTGTATGAGTGAGTGACTTTGTGAGTCTCTGAGTGTGAGTGTGCGTCTCTGAGTGTGGCTCTGTGAGTCTGTGGTTCTGAGTCTGAGTGTGCGTCTCTGAGTGAGTGACTGTGAGTCCCTGAGTGTGGCTCTGAGTCTGTGAGTGTGGCTCTGTGAGTCTGTGGCTCTGCGTCTCTGAGTGAGTGACTCTGAGTCTCTGAGTGAGTGACTTTGCGAGTCTCTGAGTGTGGCTCTGATTCTCTGAGTGAGTGACTTTGTGAGTCTCTGAGTGAGTGACTGGATCTCTGAGTGTGGCTCTGTGAGTGCGTGCGAGTCTCTGAGTGAGTGGCTGTGAGTCCCTGAGTGAGTGACTGAGTGTGACTCTGTGAGTCTCTGAGTGCGTGTTACTCTGCGAGTCTGTGTGTGTCAGAATTCGTCTGTGAGTGTGAGTCTGTGTATGAGTTACTCTGTGAGTCTGTGTGAGTGAGTCTGTGAGTGAGTCTGTGGGTCTCCTTGAGTGAGTGTAAGTCTGTGTGAGTGACTGTGATTCTCTGAATGACTCAGTGAGTCTCTTGAGTGTGGCTCTGTGAGTCTGAGTGAGTGACTGTGAGTCTCTTGAGTGTGGCTGTGAGTCTCTTGAGTGTGGCTCTGTGATTTTGTGTGAGTGACTCTGTGAGTCTCTTGAGTGTGGCTCTGTGAGTCTGAGTGAGTGACTGTGAGTCTCTTGAGTGTGGCTGTGAGTCTCTTGAGTGTGGCTCTGTGAGTCTGAGTGAGTGACTGTGAGTCTCTTGAGTGTGGCTGTGAGTCTCTGAGTGTGGCTCTGTGAGTCTGAGTGCGTGACTCGTCATCACCATCGTCATCAACATCATCATCACCGTCGTCATCATCTTCATCACCACCTCCATTACCCAGGTGCCATGGGGTCGACTCGCTGAGATGGGATGGGTGGCCAGCACCACGCCTGGCCGCCTTTGTCTCCTCCCATTCACAAAACCTGAATACTCATTTTAAGGCAGAATAGACCTGGGATGGGACCGAGATTGGTTCAGATACTCGTCACCGATGTTGGCCGTGAGTGGGAATAGAACTCGGGTCGCCGGATCCCGTCGCTCGGTGCGCTAACCACTTCGGCACCGCTCCCCATGTAATCCTCACTTCAAGCACACACCTCATCACCGACACAGCTTCCACATCGTCATATCCACCACTCCTCCCCCAGCCCCATCGCTTACAACACTCTCACCCCTTCCCTCTCCACAATGCCGATGCACCTCACACTCCCCACACCTCCCATGCTCCCACCAGCAGCTTCCACTCCCGATGACGCCTCCTCACAATACCCCTTCACTCCCACCCATCGGACCGCCATTCTCAAACTATAACTTTTAAACTAAACTATATTTTGATTTAAAGCTTTCGTGACTGCAGGGATTCATATCCTTGGTTCTTTCGGTAAAGTCACGTAGAAGGGAAACAATAAAATAATAAAAATATAAGACAATTAAATTCTCCCGACGTTTCGACTGCAACACAAGCAATCATCAGGTGATGATGATCATCAGGTGATGTTGCAGTCGAAACGTCGTGAGAATTTTATTGTTTTATATTTTTATTATTTTATTGTTTCCCTTCTACGTGACTTTACCGAGAGAACCAAGAATATAAACTATATTTTTTTTATTTTACCAGTTTGAGGCCCCACTGAGCTATGGAGCTATTTTTCAGAAGCAACCTGGCTATCACAAATGTTATCTTCAACGAAGTGGCTTATCCCGTGGAAATTTATAGAGGCCAAATACTCTAAACGCGTGATGTTTATTCTAAATGTAGTGAGAGAGACATGCAACCTCAAAATATACAGCAGGCGACAGGGGCCGGATTGAATCCACGGCCTCCTGCGTACCAGGCGAGGTAGTTAACATATTGCCACTGTGGTGCCCTGTGGTCACGTGAGGCCTACCACTTCTGAATGGCTTGTGATGCATATTTGACCATTACTGCAAGCGTCTTAGCCTCATTCATTAGTCAGGTATTCGAAGGGAATATTGTCATTTGGTAATGCTATTTCAAATATCGCTCATTAAACGTTCAATTTTAATGCAATGCAATTGAAGAATTTTGTGGAGTCTTGTTGTGGGCGGGACCTGTGGTTGTTGTGTTGCTACCTTGCCCAAGCTTGCATTTGTTGACAAATTGGCAGGAATGTATGTACTTTGTATTTTTAGCAATTTGCTTACATTTTCTCCATCTTGCCTCTCATCGGTTTTGGAAATAGCTCGCTGACCCGCCCCTACTGGACATATGTGAAAAAGATCTTCATAGCTCATCGTATTCCTCCAGGATAAAAAAAAGATTCTGATTCTGATTAATCAGTGGCGCTGCGAACAACCTATTCCCTGTATTGCTGCGGGAATCTGCATCCACACATGATCAAGCACCCCTGTGTAATGCAATACACATGGTTCCTTTATCATAGACATGCAATTCTGCAAATGTGCAGAAATGTTTTCCGTATGCGACTTACTCCAGACAAGTTTAGACTATTAAACGTGACCTGTTATGACTCGTCTAATGTGTATTGTGTGGTCGTTAGCACAGAAAGATGTGTCTGGTAATGTCCTAATGGACCAAAAAAAGTAAAAAGGAGGCTGGGTCTGTGTTGTTCAGAGTGACCACCATATACAGACTCTTGTACGTACAAACGAGTTCGGTTCCAGAGGTCTGTTCGTAAGTCGATTTGTTCGTGAGTCCAACTTTTCTCCCGTCGATTTCAAACACGTTTTACGGCTTGTACACTAAACACGGGGAATGGCTTTAAAAGTTGCCTCTGGTTCTTCACGTTCTGCAGATGTAGATGCCACCATGAACTTGCGACTCTCGGTCCAAACAGGAAACTGGACATACGGACAGGTTTGATCATATCTCTGTATGTTCGTAAGTCGAATGTTCGTAAGTAGAGGAGTCCCTGTGTAGTGGCATAGAATGGTAATGTAACAGTATTGCGCTGGCTGCTGGCAGGGAAAGGGATCTGCGGCTTACAGCCCTGACGTCAGCAGGCCAGGTTATACACCAGAGGGGGATCTAGGGAAAGGTCGCAGAAGGGGCACTGAATTCATAATGATACAATAATTCAGTAACACTGTACAAGTGTACAGCACGTCAGATCATTACATGGCCTAACCCTGGTTGGAAACACCGTGGGAGTGAAGAAGAAGATGGATTAATAATCATTATTATTTACATTTGTAAGGTGCATTTCATTCGTATGCCACCAGACTTAACTTGGAGTGTCTAAATTCTCTTTGCCCACCAGAATGAACAGACCTCATCTTCCGCACCCCTGCAGACTTGGTTTTAAAGTAGATACATGCTAATGTTTACAAAGTAACGGACTCTTGACCAATTTCATTTCCACATAAATCAATCATTCGGAAATAGGCCCCACTATACCCCACCAACTACAGCACTCTAATCTTGCCTCCTCGTTTTGCCTCTTCCACCTGCCTCATGCTCGTCAGCACCGCCTTTCATGCAGCCATGTGGGTGTGAGGTCATCATCACGAGAGGCCGTGCACTTCATCGTTCGCACGCGGCGGAGGAACCACTGAAGTCAAACGTTTACATACGTGCGGTTTAGTGGGGTCATTTCCGAGCGAACTCGGTTTGTGTTCGTTGAATGTGGAAGGGTTTGGGTTAGTTTTCGGGTTACCACCTTTTCCACTATGGAGATCAAACCCAGACCTATGTTTCAGTCGGTCTAGGTCTGTCAACAACCATGCAGTAGTAAAGTTCAGCACAGTACCGGTACCAGATCTCGGTACAAATTAATTCATGCCACCCAAATACAGATGCCAATTCACAGACTGTCTCGGCTGGACCGGGACAGGAGGTAACCCAAGGGTAGTGGGAGGATAACCGCTTTGTGAGCTATTTGTAAGTAATGCGTTTAGAGTATTTGGCTGCTATAAATTTCCACGTGATAAGCTACTTCGTTAAGCTATAATTTGTGGCCAGGTCGCTTCTGAAAAAGAGCTTAATAGCTCTCAATGGGCCTAACCTGGTAAATAAAAAATAGTTTACTTTAATGGTATACATACTTGAATTTTACTGCGGATGTTTTAAAACATGTCCTGTCTAACTGTCAACTTTGTTTGAATTTCAGTGGGAGAAGATGCTTCTCACACAAACGTTAAAGCAGGTACCAGAGTCCACCTGAAGCTACTGCAGTGTGCGCCTCATATAGGATTCCGTCCATTACTGTTGGTGCGATGGTTTGGATTTTCAAGTTGAAATCTCCTAGTTCATTTTATTTTTACCCAGGCGACAACTCAATTGTCAAGGGTAGTCCTGTTTGGAAGAGGCTATCCTCGTCTCTTGAGTTCCACATCTTGGAGAGGATGTGATTAGTCAGCATCGATGCCATTTTAGTTGGTGTCACGCATCATGCGTGCATTCTTAAATTATTAACGCCGACTGAAGACTGAAGATGCAAGTGTGCCATCTGACAATGAAAGTTATGAAGCCATTTTTTGTCATTGCCAATCTTCCTTTGTGCTCTGTCAGAGTCTGGGATAACACGGCCTTGGTGAAGTCCCCTGGACTTGTGTAATTTCTGTATCAATTATTTTTTTTCATTTTGACACCTCTGCTCCACGTCCTTCAATTGCATCCATCTGCACCTCCGATTAGCACGGCTGGCTGACGTATGGCGCGAACGAGGTTCAACGTACATACCTACAAGGAGTGTAAATTCATATGGTGCCAGAAACTCTGCACGAGTTCGTGCCGCGTTCTCCCGATGTTGCCGTCGATGTTTGTCCAGCGACAAGCCATTCGTTGCCACGCGCGAACCTGTCTCACCTCCACAATCACAGGGCCGAGTGCGTGACGTGTCCGGCAAGCCGTGTGATGTGTCTGCGGATGATAATCTTCAGCAGAGGCCTGTGCCTTCTCCCACAGACGCCGCGCAACTGACGCCGCTCCCAGCGCCGCCGACCTCTGCTTCCCCGGCCACGGCCACGGGGAGTTCCTCTCCTCTGCTGGACACCCCGTGTGCTGGACCTGCTGCTCCACCACACTTGCCTGCCCACTACACAGGCACAAAGAGGTACGGGCAGAACTAATGCATACAGTGAGGGAAAAAAGTATTTGATCCCCTGCTGATTTTGTACGTTTGCCCACTGACAAAGAAATTACTAGTCTATAATTTTAATGGCAGGTTTATTTGAACAGTGAGAGGCAGAATAACAACAAAAAAATCCAGAAAAACGCATGTCAAAAATGTAAAAAATTGATTTGCATTTTAATGAGGGAAATAAGTATTTGACCCCCTCTCAATCAGAAAGATTTCTGGCTCCCATGTGTCTTTTATACAGCTAACGAGCTGAGATTAGGAGCACACTCTTAAAGGGAGTGCTCCTAATCTCAGCTTGTTACCTGTATAAAAGACACCTGTCCACAGAAGCAATCAATCAATCAGATTCCAAACTCTCCACCATGGCCAAGACCAAAGAGCTCTCCAAGGATGTCAGGGACAAGATTGTAGACCTACACAAGGCTGGAATGGGCTACAAGACCATTGCCAAGCAGCTTGCGGAGAAGGTGACAACAGTTGGTGCGATTATTCGCAAATGGAAGAAACACAAAATAACTGTCAATCTCCCTCTGCCTGGGGCTCCATGCAAGATCTCACCTCGTGGAGTTGCAATGATCATGAGAACGGTGAGGAATCAGCCCAGAACTATACGGGAGGATCTTGTCAATGATCTCAAGGCAGCTGGCACCATACCAAGAAAACAATTGGTGACACACTACACCTTGAAGGACTGAAATCCTGCAGCACCCGCAAGGTCCCCCTGCTCAAGAAAGCACATATACATGCCCGTCTGAAGTTTGCCAATGAACATCTGAATGAATCAGAGGACAACTGGGTGAAAGTGTTGTGGTCAGATGAGACCAAAATGGAGCTCTTTGGCATAAACTCAACTCGCCGTGTTTGGAGGAGGAGGAATGCTGCCTATGACCCCAAGAACACCATCCCCACCGTCAAACATGGAGTTGGAAACATTATGCTTTGGGGGTGTTTTTCTGCTAAGGGGACAGGACAACTTCACCGCATCAAAGGGACGATGGACGGGGCCATGTACCGTCAAATCTTGGGTGATAACCTCCTTCCCTCAGCCAGGGCATTGAAAATGGGTCGTGGATGGGTATTCCAGCATGACAATGACCCAAAACACACGGCCAAGGCAACAAAGGAGTGGCTCAAGAAGAAGCACATTAAGGTCCTAGAGTGGCCTAGCCAGTCTCCAGACTTTAATCCCATAGAAAATCTGTGGAGGGAGCTGAAGGTTCGAGTTGCCAAACGTCAGCCTCCACACCTTAATGACTTGGAGAAGATCTGCAAAGAAGAGTGGGACAAAAACCCCTCCTGAGATGTGTGCAAACCTGGTAGCCAACTACAAAAAAACGTTTGACCTCTGTGATTGACAACAAGGGTTTTTTCACCAAGTACTAAGTCATGTTTTGCAGAGGGGTCAAGTTCTTATTCCCCTAATTATAATGCAAATCAATTTAGAACATTTTTTACATGCATTTTTCTGGATTTTGTTGTTATTCTGTCTCTCTTACTGTTCAAATATACCTACCATTAAAATTATAGACTGATCATTTCTTTGTCAGTGGGCAAACGTACAAAATCAGCAGGGGATCAAATACTTTTTCCCTCACTGTAAATGCTTTCAACATAAGTTGGAGAGAGTTGAGCCTTTCAAGGAATTCGGCAATGCTTTCCCACCTGTGACTGCTCCCGATATATGACTCGAGAGAATGTAGGTTTTGCTTGCAGGCCACAGACACACTCACACATGAATGATGTGTTTGGTATTATCTCATGGAAAATAATAAGTTGCACAAGGGCCAGGGTCATGCCCCATTCATTCTGAACGATTAAACCAAACTGACCCACGTTCACGCACGAGAGCAGAGAGGTTGGCTGCAGGGTGACGCATGCGAAGAACGCGTCCCTGTGAAAGAGTTAGAAGGTTCCCCTTCGTACCTTCTTACTCTCCCTCCCCCCTCCTTCCGGTCAGGTGATTTTGAAGTATCGTCGTCGTCACGCGAGGACGTGGACCGAGACAGCGCGTGGAACCAGTGGCTGCGCTCCGAGATCCCGGGGCTCTTCCTGCTGGCCCTGCACACATTTACCGTGAGTCGGTGCAGATGTGGCCTCGCGACTGGGGCTGCCACCTGTCCGCGTTTGACCCCCGGACAGTGTTCGGGTGGCAGCAGGAATTGATTTGTGTCGAGATCTGGTACCCCGGGTATGGCTATGGTTGATTTTATCACCGTGAACTGCACAGTTTTAACAATAGACCTGGGCTCGCTGAGAAATGTGCCTGGGTTTGCTCTGTCGTGGAAATGGTGGCAACTGTACTTGGGGCATCGGCACGTGTATTCGCACTCCGTCTCCATTTACACCGAGAGTCACATGCTTGTCTCGTGTGGGGAGTGGTGGTGTAGCTGTTAGGGGGCATCCATTTAGTATGTATGCATGGAGGGGGGAGGAGAGGTTAACCAAATGTGTACGCTTGCGTATGGGGGGTCTACTGACAATGTGTAAGCCGACTGCAACGGCATGAATCTGCCCATCGCAGTGACATGGGGAAGTAATTGCTTCCGACAATGGCGTTCTATGACCTTTTAAATCGTACACAGGTTTGAGAACGGGGATAGTTTGCATTAATGATCCTGAATCATTACAATTCCTTGACTCTCCGGCAGTGGTGAATCGTTCCAACCACCAGTAGGAATCGTGTATATGTTGTGTACGTGTATGCACAGCTGTACCCATTGGCTTCTGTTGTGGTCATGTACGTTTATTTTTTATTTCGTGGAATATCACTTGTTGTACTCTACGCTGTGAGTGCTTTGTTTAGATAGGAATCATGTTATGTAGAGAATATAAATCTAATTCAGTACCTCTATATGTCTCCCACAGACGAGCGGGGAGACAGCAGCCAGGCGGTGAGCCGGCACTCCCAACAATCGCCCAAGCTCTGCGGTTCTCTTAACATTCCGATATTTGCAGCCACTTACTGAGTGTTTACATGTGGGGGGAAACCAGTACACTCGCAGAAAACGAACAAATGTGAGCAAGGGGGCAACGTTCTATCCCGTGCAGATGGAAAGGATTCCACAGTTGTGATCCACTGCCTCCTGGCAAGCCAGGGTATGACTCATCCTCGATGTCCACCGGAAGGGAGATTGCACACTTGCAATTGAATTCCCTGAGATTATTTATATCATGGGGTAGGCAGTGACAAAGCCCCCGACTCACTTAACACGAACATGCGGTCCAGTGCATTGTACGTGCAAGGATACTCGCTTTCCACAATGTATGAAAGTGTGTTGTGCTTGAATATTGACTTAAAGCTTTCGTGACTGCAGGAATTAATATTTTTTGGGTCTTTCGGTAAAGTCACGTAGATAGAACAATAAAATAATAAAAATAAAGTGAATACAAAATAATAATAAAAATATCACGACGTTTTGATCACAACACAAGCAATCGTTATCATTTTTCTCCTGATGACGATTGCTTGTGTTGCGATCGAAACGTCGTGATATATTTTACTTTTTTATTCACTTTATTTTTATTATTTTATTGTTCTATCTACGTGACTTTACGGAAAGACCCAAATAATGTGTTGAACTTCTTTCGCAGTGTACGTAGCCAACCGTGCTAATCTGTGGTACATTAACACCTTGCCACAAATGCCCTGTTGCTCATGAGCACAGCGACTCAAATGAATCAGGCGCAAGGTTTGCGTGATTAATTCTTACAAAGTGGGGTCTATAATGAACAATATGGCTGAAGCTCGAGTTCTATTCATTTAAAACCAAACGTGTTTCTTACCAACCATACCTGGTGTTTGCACACAGATACAGATTATGGGTGATGCGTTCTACACCATTCGGAATGCGCTGTTGCAATGTGCAGCCACAGCTGCTGCAAAAATATTTGTCTCGGTTTGATCCACTGAACAATATCCACTGACCACACCGCACGCGCAACAATGAAATAACTACGAACAAAAATATGAATAAATTAAGATGGTTTATTAAATATATTGCACGTAAGAAAATACAGCAATAGACGTAAAAATACATGGCAGTTTAACACGTAGGCTTTTGCGACAAATATCCATAATACAGGTTTTATGGGTTGGATCGCGTAAATATATAAATGTGTCATTATGAGACCTCCTTTGCCAGTCGCAAGATATAGTAATAGGTTTTTACCCTTTTATCTGGCACCAAAACTGACACCGTTATACAAGAGATCATGTTTGCAATAACCACAACACAAGCAGTCAAAATGCAAACAAAAAGAGACAACTCTGATAATGATATACACTGTCCTTGAAGTTGATTGGTCCACACCCGAGACAGCTTTTCTTAGAGCCTAGTCTCCACTGGTGTTGGACCAGATGACGCCAAAAGGCATACAACTCAAAAACAGCGCACTATCAGAGTATTGAGAGCTCGGGGTATGAATTTTCATTATGAGACCTCCTTTGCCAGTAGCAAGATATAGTAATATGTTTTTACCCTTTTATCTGGCACCTAAACTGACACATTTATACAAGGGATCATGTCTACATACAGGTGTCAGTTTTGGTGCCAGATAAAAGGGTAAAAACCTATTACTATATAAATGTGCCGTTAAACCCGCCACCACCCGACAGCCAACTAGTAAGGGTTGTCACGTAAACAGAACATGCCAATTCATCACTAGTACAGCACACCGGTGTGTGGTGTGTTGGAGAGCCAAGCCACAACATTTACCATCGGAGTACGACGTTTCAGTAATTACAACTAGCTTCATCAGGCAACAGCAAGATTTGGGAGAAGTCCACCTGTTTAATTCCTTGTATAGAGGCGTAGATGTGATGACAACACTTGTGCGCTCTTTGAGCGCAAAGTGGGGGGGGGGGGGATTAATGAATCAACGTACATTATACATGCACATTATGCTAGCCCATTGATCTTGTACTTAGTGTCCATTGTGTGTACTAAAATAGCCGTACAAACGGTAATTTGATTATTCTCTTCCATGCAGCACTAAGTCGGTAGCTATCCAAACGATTGCAGTTATTTTTATTTCTTTAAATTTCGATAGATTCTGTAATTAGTCTTGGCCAGTAGTAACAAGTTTTGCACAGAACTTCAACATTATCAAAATCAATTGAGTGTCCTTGTGGGCACGCGTGTTCTGCTACTGCTGACAGTTGTATTTGTGAGCATTTCATATTTCTGTGGTGTTCTTTTAGTCTCGTGCTGATCATTCATCCTGTTTGCCCAACATAGCATTTGCCACAAGTGCAATTAATCTGGTACACACCTTCTGTTGATAACTTCAGTAATAGAACAGCAAAGAAATATCCAATAGTCCTTTTCGTAGGTTTCCATATGCCTTCTGAATTTGCCTGGCTGATCAAAGTTTCGACCGCAGATGCCATTGGTCAGGGGTCTCTTTGTCCGTTCTCATGTGGGACTCTAGGCATGATGGCAGTTGGAATGCTTTCCCACAGACTTGGCAAGACATTTGTTTTCTCACTCTAGTGACTATGGGAGTGAGGTGGAGTCGAGACAGGCGCTGGTCAGGCGTGGCGTTTCCCAGCAGGCGCCTTCGTTCCATGCGCGGTCGCTGTGATAGCAATAACTTCGTTGCACGCAGGTGCGCCCTTTGCAGAAGGTGGCATTATCTGCAACTCTGCCTCCTCACCACCAGGACTCGACAAGCTGCTGCTGGAGCTGCTGGTGCCATCCATGGCAAAGGCAATTCTTCCAGCACCATGACTCGCGGCCGAGTATGTCTGACACACCTTCAACACCGCATTGGCAAAATTGCCGTCATTCACCATGCCACGTGCGCCCCTTGAGTTCTTTCCGTGGGTTACTCCATATGCCTTCTGAGTTTGTAGGGCCGATCAAAGCTTTTATCGCAGATGTTGCAGCTTTGACCACCGGTCTTGTGCATTCTCATGTGGGACTCTAGGCACCATGCCAGTTGGAATGTATTCCTGCAGACGTCGCAAGAGATTCGTTTTCTCACTCTAGTGCAGTGGTTCTTAACCTTGTTGGAGGTACCGAACCCCACCAGTTTCATATGCGCATTCACCGAACCCCTCTTTAGTGAAAAATAAAATGTGATTTTTTTCAAATTCAAGACGTAGATATGTTTTTTACTGGTACACAAAATGAGCCGTGCATGAACATTACCTTGTTCAAAGAATAAAACCAACACAATGCATAAACTCACAACAAATTACATACCTGGAAATCAATGTGACTTCTGCTGTTGCCTTTGAGAGATCAGTTCAGATATGCGTGGCTTCACCTTGGCAAGTGCCACTCTCATGTCATTTTCACAGCAAAGTCTGTTCCTTTTCTTCGTTTTTATGTCCAGCATCCTCGAAAAGGATTGCTCACAAAGATATATTGTAACAAATGGTATAAAAAAAATCCAGGGCTTTCTTAGCAATAACTGGATACTTGTTCATTTGTCGACACCAAAACGTTGAGAGCGTTGTTGTTCTGAAGAGTTGCTGTTGAACCTGGCTCTGCTGAATTTCAATTATTTCGTCGAGGAATTCATCATTGACATCTGCTGTTTCAACAGCAAACGTGAACGGCTGTCTCACCCATGCTGGATATGACTCTCTTGTAGGGAAATATCCGTCGAGAGACTTTGCAAGCTCATCTAAGTGCGTGGCAATTGTTTGCTTCAGTTCCGTGGATACAGAAATATCTCCGATTCCAGACACATCTTCGATCTTACTTGCACAGTCGTCCAGAAGCGGGAAGTTTGCGAAGTTATTGTTCTCTGTTCGTCGTTTCCATAACGGTAGCTTTTTTTGAAAAGCCTTCAGGTGTTCTTCCGCTTCCATGATATTGACTCCACCACCCTGTATCTGCTGATTGAGATGATTGAGAGCTGCGAATATATCAGCCATGTACGCTAAAATGAGAATGAACTCAGGATTTTTGAAGCAATCTGCATGGCAGTGTTGGTGCTCTTGCAAAAACAGGGCTAATTCCACACGCATGGCAAAAACACGATTCAGCACCTGTCCCCGGGATAACCACCGAATATTAGAATGGAGCAGAAGTACCTCAAATTCAGAGCCCATTTCTTTACACAGCTCACTGAAGATGCGGTGCCTCAGAGCAATTTTTCGCACATAGTTCACACATTCCACCACAGTTTTTAATACTTCTGCCATTTTTGGAGGTAAGGTTTTTGCTGCCAACGCATGCCTGTGCAGAATACAATGCGTCACAATGATGTGTGGTGCATCGGCCTTTACTAGCGCACCAAAACCAGACTTTCTTCCCAGCATGACTGGAGCTCCGTCCGTAGAAACTGCAGAAACCATATCCCATGAAAGATTGTTGTCTCTGAAGAAGTCATCCACAAGCTTCTTCACATCGGCTGCCTTCGTTGTTGTTGTAAGAGGCTTACAAAATAAAAACTCTTCTTTTATCATGTCGTCTTTCACATAGCGTACAAAAACAGCAAGCTGGCTTAGATCAGAAACGTCTGTGGTTTCGTCGAGTTGAAGGCTGAATTTTGCCGGGCTTGAAATCAGATCCGCGACTACTTGAGCCAAGATGTCTTTACTCATGTCTTCTATTCTGTCACTGACGGTGTCATTTGAAAGGGGAATTTGGGATAATTTACCTTCGGCCGCTGTTCCGAGTATCAGATTCGCCATCTTTAATGCAGCTGGTTTCACAAGTGTTTCACCAATGGTGTGTGGCTTGCCCTGCTTTGCGATCAGGTAAGCAACTTCGTACGATGCTGTCAGGATCGGTTTGTTAACAGGTACAAATCCAAGAGCAGGCAGAGTGGCCCTTTCATCGAATCTGGCTCTCTTCACCCTGAATTCAGCAAGTGTTGTGTTCTTGTATTCCCCGTCTCCATGCAGCTTCAAGAAGTGTTCCTTTAGTTTTGCCGGTGCAAGACTAGAGTTGCTCAACTTGGCGTTGCAAATCATGCAGATAGGACGCTCACTCCCATCACGTTCCGTGATACATGAGAATCCATGTTGTACATATTCGTCCGACCACTTTCTTCTTTTGCCCGACATAGTTAGTATAGATAAAATATTAAAGAAATCACACGACGTACGACAACAACAGTCACACGTTGAGTACTGAGTACGCACTAAATTCCCCGCAGCGCTGATTGGCCAAGCAGTGTAGCATGATCATCTGCAGCCAGTGATGGCCAAGCGGGCCGTGTGTGTCATCACAAATTTACACAATAATTCAAGTGTGTCCGGACCTCTGTGGCGGGGGCTCTGCCGAACCCCTGAGATCGACTCACCGAACCCCTGGGGTTCGATCGAACCCAGGTTAAGAACCACTGCGTACAACTCAAAAACAGCGCACGATCAGAGTATTGAGGGCTCGGGGTGAGTATTAACATTATGAGACCACCTTTGCCAGAAACAAGATATAGGAATAGGTTTTACCCTTTTAACTGGCACAAAAACTGACACCTTTATTCAAGGCATCATGTTTGCAATGACCACAACACAAGCAGTCAAAATGCAAACAAAAAAGACAACTCTGATAATAATATGCACTGTCCTTGAATTTGATTGGTCCACACCCGAAACAGCTTTTCTTAGATCCTAGTCTCCATTGGTGTTGGACCAGAAGACGCCAAAAGGCGTACAACTCAAAAACAGCGCACTATCAGAGTATTGAGGGCTCGGGGTGAGCATTAACATTATGAGACCTCCTTTGCCAGAAACAAGATATAGGAATAGGTTTTACCCTTTTTAACTAGCACAAAAACTGGCACCTTTATTCAAGGCATCATGTTTGCAATGACCACAACACAAGCAGTCAAAATGCAAACAAAAAAGACAACTCTGATAATAATATGTACTGTCCTTGAATTTGATTGGTCCACACCCGAAACAGCTTTTTTTTAGAGCTTAGTCTCCATTGGTGTTGGACCAGAAGACGCCAAAAGGCGTACAACTCAAAAACAGCGCACTATCAGAGTATTGAGGGCTCGGGGTGAGCATTAACATTATAAGCACTTTGCTCTGCCCTGATACGCCTCTCTAAATCATTTTCATTCCTCTTCCCATTCAACAACCGCCCTACGTGTCAATGCACTTCTGTGTTTTCAAGGCTGTGTCCCTGTTCTTTTTGCGTTCAGTTTGTCATTCCCCCGCACCTCCAATTAAAGCATGGTTGGCTGCGTACGGTGCGAAAGAAGTTCACCATGCAAACATACGCTGCGTTGAAAAATGATTCTACTGACTGCAGACCAATCCTGGACAGATTTCTCAATACGAGTGCAATATCGAGGGTACAGATCAATGCCACCTGAACACAGATGCTAATTCCCGGACGGGTGGCAACTCTAGCCATGCCCATGCAAACATACACAACATCTTGACCATGAATCGCCTATGCGGCAGATTAAATGTCAAGCATTTAACATTGAATTCCGATCTACTTTTGTTCGTTTTGATTTATTTTGGCGCAGTTTCAAGTAAGTATGTTTGATAAAATTATTGTATTGTCATTTACTGTATAATTATGATAATAGACCACGCACTGAGACATTGCCCAGGAATGGTCTACAATCGAAAAGGTGGCAACCCCATAGCACACCCTAACGTGTTCCAGTGTTAACACATCGTATATTTGTATCTTGAACTTCTTTCGCACCGTACGTAGCCCACCGTGCTAATCGGAGGTATGAGGTAAGGACAAGAAACTAAACACAATAAGCAATTACTTAAGAAGAGTTTTCAATTGAGTATGGGATGGTTGCGAGTGCTGTCAATGTGGCGGTGTTGACAACAAGCATCCACTTGAAACGAACGCGCTTCCTAAAATCCGCGATTTTTCATTTCATGCCGATACGTGGAGATGAGCGGGTTCACCGCGGGTCTTAAACAGCCCTTCCCCAGCCAACATGCACTGGGGGAAATTCCATCAATATTCTCATTAATTATCTGCTTTGGAAGACGAAGAATAAAAAAAGCTAATCCTGCAGGCATCGCGGATAATAAGATTAGATTTAAACTTCGCCCCACATCACGGCGGATACGCACGAATGTTGAACTTTTTGGGGCCGTTCATAAATGACGTCACGCACCTGGGGGGGGAGGGTTCAGACATTTGTGACGATGTGTGACGAGGGGGGGGGGGGGTTTGAGAAATGTGACGTCACATCATAATGCGCAATTTTAAATGAATATAAACAACACGTTCTACTTATTCTTAGTTTTTAATAAATGTTTTCTCCTACAACATCAGAGTGCAGCGCCACGTTAAATACGCACTACAATGACAATAGTTTAAAGCGATTTGAAGGATGTTTTATTTTTTTAGGGGGTGGGCAGAACTTTGTGACGTCACATTTGATGGGGGGTCTGACTTTTTGTGACGCCGCGTGACGATGGGGGGGGGGGGTCAAAAATAGTCAGAAATCGCGTGACGTCATTTATGGACGGCCCCATTGGCACCGTGCGTCGCCGAATCATTGCTCATCGGAGTGTCAGCTGTATGACAACGCGACGTGGCACGCAGTGCCAACGCACACCTGTCACCCCCTAACCATTGCCTCTCTTATTACAGACCAATTCAGACCTTATTGGTCACCCCGTGCCCTTTACAAATCTCAACGTTCATCCTACAAAGTCCCATCAAACAAAACATTGGTTTGCCCGTTTTGAAACGGCTGTAGTAAGCCGTATGGACCTGAAAACTCAATCTCCCTGTACACGAATACGGGGTAACCCGGTACGGGTTGACACGGCATGCCAACGTGATACTGGATCGCGCCTTCGGCTCTAAGAGATTCGTTTGTGACTGAACTGGAGATTAATGAATGATAAACCAGCCAGGGCTTCCCTCGCTGTACGCGGGTTCGGTTTGTTGCGCTATTTCACGCTGTGGAGGCGTCCATAAATGACGTCACGCGATTTTGGACGATTTTTGACCCCCCCTCCATCGTCACACGGCGTCACAAAAAGTCAGACCCCCCCCCTCAAATATGACGTCACAAAGCTGTGCGCCACCCCTCCCCAAAAATACATGTTTCACATCGCTTTAAACTATCGTCATTGTAGTGCGTATTTAATGTGGCGCTGCACTCTGATGTTGTAGGAGAAAAGATTTGTTAAAAAGCCTATTTAATTATGTAGAACGTGTTGTCTATATTTAATTAAAGTTGCGCATTTTGAGGTGACGTCACATTTCTCAAACCCCCCCCCCCCCCTCGTCACACATCGTCACAAATGTCTGACCTCCCCACCCCCCTCGGTGCGTGACGTCATTTATGGACGGCCCCAGTGCAATGTGGCTACCTCTGACCCAAAAGCTGCTCTCTGGAGCTGCTGTGCGCGTGTGTTGTGGGGGGAGCGGTGGCGCAGCGTTTAGCGTTTAGCACGCTGCGCTACGAACCCCGACTACACGAGTTCGATTCCCGCTCACCTCATACCTCCGATTAGCACGGTGGGCTACGTACGGTGCGAAAGAAGTTCAAGATACAAACATACGATGTGTTAACACTGGAACACGTTAGGATGTACTATGGGGTTTCCACCTTTTCGATTGTAGACCAACCCTGGGCAATGTCTCAGTGCTTGGTCTATTATCATAATTATACAGTAAATGACAATACAATAATTATATCAAAAAGACTTACTTGAAACTGCGCCAAAATAAATCAAAACGAACAATAGTAGATCGGAATTCAATGTTAAATGTTTGACATTTAATCTGCCGCATAGGCGATTCATGGTCAAGATGTTGTGTATGTTTTCATGGGCATGGCTAGAGTTGCCACCCGTCCGGGAATTAGCATCTGTGTTCAGGTGGTATTGATCTGTACCCTCGATATTGCACTCGTATTGAGAAATCTGTCCAGGTTTGGTCTGCAGTCAGTAGAATCATTTTTCAACGCAGCGTATGTTTGCATGGTGAACTTCTTTCGCACCGTACGCAGCCAACCATGCTTTAATTGGAGGTGCGGGGGAATAACAAACTGAACACAAAAAGAACAGGGACACAGCCTTGAAAACATAGAAGTGCATTTACACGTAGGGCGGTTGTTGAAGGGGAAGAGGGATGAAAATGATTAAGAGAGGCGTATCAGGGCAGAGCAAAGTGCTTATTGTTATCTTGACTTAATAATGACACGTTAATAATGAAACGCTAATCACTCAGCTGTTGCAATGCTAAATTCTATGCTAATTCCTTTGTCAAGGCGCTCTGTTGCTTCTCACACAGCTTAAAGGTCGCGATATGAGCGTGGTTTTTTCGCTCCAGCGCTGTCCTCCAGACAGTCTCGTCCCGTCACCTGATGAAGGCCGCTTGTGTTGTGGCCGAAACGTCGTGAAAATTTTATTGTGTTATTTTATTTTATCAATTTATTATTGTATTCTCATTCTACGTGACTTTACCGAAAGAACCAAAGAATATTAATCCTTGGAATCACGAAAGCTTTAAATCGAAATGAAACGTAACTGAGCCATATGCCTTAGGCAGAACGTTTTTTTTCAAACAGATGCATCACAAACGGAAAATAGAACCAATGTTTAGAAATGCACAAGGAAGCGTAGAGATGATGCACATCCTAAGAATTACACTGATACTGGAAGACGGACACGTCAATTGGACATCATATGCAAATTAAGGACGTAATTTTAGTTTAGAATGGTGGGGTGAGGCAGGACACGCAACTTGAAGTGATGAAGGCCGGTGGTCGAGACTAACGTGGGAATGGGAGCTAAGGAGGGAACACAACCGGCAGTGTCAACTGCGGAGATGGAGAGAATAAATCAACAGTATATGAATTTTGACTTGTGAGAATTTTATTGTTTTATATCTTTATTATTTTATTGTTTCCCTTCTACGTGACTTTACCAAAAGAACCAAGAATATAGTATATGATTTAGATCATTTATTTATTTTGCTAACTTTACAATTAATCGTACATTTTAATTGTACTAGTTTAATGTCCTAAGGTTTAGTTTCTAAATCTCTAGGATAGAACAAGTTATTTTTTCAAAAAGAATGACGTTAATTGGCGCATACATTGAAAGTGCAATTTTAAATTAGCCGTGTCAGTCTTCAAATTCTGTTCTGGTAATTCCCACCTTGTTGGTGTCCCTATTGTCTCCTGCACCCACTAACAACGGAGTTATTGTTGGGGTGGAGAGAAGCACAGCCAGCAGCCAGCCAGGAAACTCGAGACATAGAATATTTTAATAGCAGCGTGACTTACACTGCTACAGCAGCGATGTTGTCATGTAACTATTTACATTCTCTGTGTCGCAAACATTAAACGGCAACTAATTTTTCTGTGGTACGCTTGACCCCACGATTTGAGGACCAATTCCTTAGCGAAGGATTTACTACCAATTGAAGGATGATACAAGTGAAATGTGAAGTGGTAAGATTGATCATAGACAATTGCAAGCCAATCCCAAATTCTGAGTGCGGAGTGACTCGGCAGGGCCGACGGCGTGAGCCTGGCACCTTCGGAGTTGTCACGGACAGGGAGCAATGAGGCCGCGTTACCGGTTGTCTTAGTTTTGGGGAATTCTGTGTCCAGAACTCTGATCCACAGTAACGATGAAACAAACACAATGTAGAAAAAAGAACAGTTGCAACTGTTGCAGGAAATTGAAAGGCATTTTATTACAAAAAAAAACATCATTTACCATTCACACAAACACTATAGTATTATAGTAGTTCGAAAATTAGACTGTGCAAAATAGTCATGTGTAATGATGAAAAATAATTGAAGATAACATTCATCATTATCTTATTGCAATATATGAACGTGTAATGGCAAATTAAAACGAAGCGATACGATTTCACAATCCTTTACAGCGATACACTTAATCCAATGAAGTTGAATGTGAACGCTGAAACACGTAAATATTACTGAACATAGCGTGGATAGAAGAAACTGATTTATCTAAATATCCATACAATTGAAACATCAATAAAGCAGGTTGCTGGAATGGATGCTCCAGGCGCCACTCTACGCGTGAGTGGTGCCAGTGGACTGAGAGGCCGTGCCAGGAGTCGCTGTCGCTGGCTGCTCAATGACCACCACCCTCTCGGCCGCTGCAGGGAGGGCGCGGCGCTGAGCCTTGAACTTCAGCTTCCCGTCTTCAGTCAAGCAGCAGCTCACGCTCTGCGGGTCCACGTCCCTGGGCAGCTGCGTCTCCCTGTGGAACTCCTGGCAGCTGTGGCTGTAGCTGCCGCTGCTGACTTCTCCGCTCTTCACCTCGCGCCGTCCGGCCACCACCAGCTTGTCTCCAGACACCTTCACGGCCAGGTCCTGTGGGGAGAAGTCCTGCACGTCCAGGGACGCGACAAACCCGCCTCCCTGCTCCTGTGGATCTTCAATCTGGAACCCACTGCTCACGGCCGGCTGCTGCAGCAGTGCGTCTCCGAGGCTGCCCGGAGCCCGCGTGTGGCTGCTGAGCTGATCGACTCCACGGAAGATTCTCTCCATCCTCTCGATCTCGCTCCTCATGTGTCGCTGCAGCTGCTGGAAGAGACTTTCACCGCGGGGGTTCCAGACCGGCCAGCCTGGCCAGACGCTCCTCTCCATCACGTGCATCGCAGAGAAGTAAACACTCAGGGCCATGCTTGTTGATGTGCTTCACAGTGAGGCTCGCTTCAGCTGTGAGCGTTGCTCCCTCCTCTGCCGATGTTCTGCCAGTGCAGCTACAGGAGCTGCTTTTATAGCCCTGGCAGTAGCTACGAGCAGATGCCAGGGGCAGATAGAAGCGTCCAGAATGACGCAGCTGCTCCCAGGGGCTTCCTCCATCCGCACAGAATCTAGAGCGTCACTCGTGTCTCAGATGTGAATAATTAGTATTGTATTACAATTCTATAAACAATACAGTGTTGTAGTGCATCACGTGTTGATGTTCCATTGCACAGCCACGTTCCTAATGCTATAATGACGTAAAAGCCGTGGAAACCTCTGACGTCACGGTGACGTCATGGCCCGGTGACGTCACGGCAGAGGTCAGAGTGGAGTCGGCTCCTGGAGAGGCAACCACCTCGCCCCACGCTGCTCCTCCACTTCGAGTTCTTCAGAGAACTTCGCCACCACCACCACCATGGCGATCTTCACGGCTGTCCTCACTTTGGTTCTGCTGCTCACGCAGCCGATGGTGGAGCTCCTCGGAGGATCTCGGCGTGGGGGTTCGGACATTAACGGCTCCAACACCACCACCACCACGATCAACTACTCCGGACTCATGAAGAACGTCTCTCCACCAGCAGGGGTCGCCACCTGGGGACCGATGTTCAGTAGCCACAGTGAGGACATTGTGGACAGCGTGCTCCCTGCCCTCCTGCAGGCTATGGGTGAGCTGAGCAGCAGCTGCCAGGCCATAGTGGACAGCGCGCTCCCTGCTCTGCTCCACGCTGTGGATCAACTGTACAGCGGCTGCAAGGAGGCCATCAGCTCCACCGTGCTGCTGAACACCCTGCACATCGCCGTGCATCTCTGGCGTTTCATACGTCGCCAAGTGAGTGAGCAACATCCATCATCATCACCACCATCAGCCATGGTCAATCCACTAGTGGGTAGAGACCAACACGACCCGTCGCCACCTCCCACGATGCCGCTGTGCAGTAATCCACCCAGCACCTGCACGTGGAGCGATTTCATTGCTTCATCTCCCCACTGGGCACCCTCTCGGATGACCCCCTCGCAGCCCGTCGGCATCACTCGCCGCCTTCACACCTCCACCGATCCCCCTCAACTCCACTCACGGTGTCTTCAACAGCCTGGTTGGGCACTGGAACAGTATCCCGGACAGTGCCGGATTAAGCTCGTGCGGGTCCTGTAGCTTATATTATAAAGGTGCCCAGAATAAATAAAAAACACAATTATAAAACACGAAGTTTTTAACTTGCATTGTAAAGTAATTGTAATTTTACTATAGTAATAGAGCAAGTACAGAATCACTGAACCGGGATTTATAGCGTGAGATCATTTAGCACGGGGCCCTTGAAAGTGCGGGGCCCCCAGCTAATGATTATTTTGTTCCGAGGATAATCCGGCACTGATCACGGATTGAGTATGAGGAGCAGTGATGAGATTTAAAGTATTTTTTTACATGTTATTAAAATGTTATGTTTAATAGAAAATATAATGTTGTTTGTCTCTTAGCTGTGATTCTTAAAAACACTGTTGTTACTCAATGGTCTTTCGGTAAAGTCAGGTAGAAAAAATAAAAAAAATAGAATACGACGTTTCGATTGCAACCCAAGCAGTCGTCATCAGGTGAAACTAAATTTGAGAGAGAGAGACCAAACACAGACAGGGAGACACAAAGATCCCCCGTATAGCCTGAACAGACTGTAGGGGCAAGTGCTGTTAGCGAGCACCTGTGAAGGCCGGAACAGTACACGAGGGGGTGGGTGGCCAGCACCACGCCCGACCGCCTTTGTCTCCCTAGTGGCGATGTTTACACACCGCACCAGGTACTCATTTGAGGCTGAGTCGACCTAGGGGAGGCCCGGGACCGGTTCAGATAATCGTCACTGGTGTTGGCCGTGAGCGGGAATCGAACCCGGGTCGCCAGGTTCATAGCGCAGCTTAGCGCTAACAGCTGCACCACCGCTCCCCACAACAGGGAGACACACAAGCAGAGAAGGACGGTGATCAACCAGGCAAAGTATTATTTGTTGTGTTGGCCGACTCAATGAGTTGCATTACATTTCTAAGTTTGCTGAGTTTGATCTTCTTTCTATCAGCTTGTACCCTCTGTAAATTTCACCCCCACTATCTCGCCCGTTACGGCAGCCCCTCCGCTCCCACTCCCCCTCGGAGTAGCCGAGGGATTAGCCGGGGTATGCTTGCTCTGCGATCTTACATTTACTTGCAAATCCCACCACAAAAGTATATAGTGTAACCTTTGGTTGCAGTAGCTCTCTCGCTACATTTCTTCCTGTCTCAGCAGTCCGCCTGCTGTATTATTTCACCTGAAGACGATTGCTTGTGTTGTGACCACGTGTATACTGTTTACTACAGTACTATGGTGTTGTGACCACGTGTATACTGTTTACTATAGTACTATAGTGTTGTGACCACGTGTATACTGTTTACTATAGTACTATAGTGTTTTGACCACGTGCATACTGTTTACTATAGTACTATAGTGTTGGGACCACGTGTATACTGTCTACTACAGTACTATAGTGTTGTGACCACGTGTATACTGTTTACTATAGTACTATAGTGTTGGGACCACGTGTATACTGTTTACTATAGTACTATAGTGTTGTGACCACGTCTATACTGTTTACTACAGTACTATAGTGTTGTGACCACGTGCATACTGTTTACTATAGTACTGTAGTGTTGTGACCACGTGTATACTGTTTACTATAGTACTATAGTGTTGGGACCACGTGTATACTGTTTACTACAGTACTATAGTGTTGTGACCACGTGTATACTGTTTACTATAGTACTATAGTGTTGGGACCACGTATATACTGTATACTACAGTACTATAGTGTTGTGACCATGTGTATACTGTTTACTATAGTACTATAGTGTTGCGACCACGTGTATACTGTTTACTACAGTACTATAGTGTTGTGACCACGTGTATACTGTTTACTATAGTACTATAGTGTTGTGACCACGTGTATACTGTTTACTACAGTACTATAGTGTTGTGACCACGTGTATACTGTTTACTATAGTACTGTAGTGTTGTGACCACGTGTATACTGTTTACTATTGTACTATAGTGTTGGGACCACGTGTATACTGTTTACTACAGTACTATAGTGTTGTGACCACGTGTATACTGTTTACTATAGTACTATAGTGTTGGGACCACGTGTATACTGTTTACTATAGTACTATAGTGTTGTGGCCACGTGTATACTGTTTACTATAGTACTATAGTGTTGTGACCACGTGTATACTATTTACTATAGTACTATAGTGTTGTGACCACGTGTATACTGTTTACTATAGTACTATAGTGTTGTGACCACGTGTATACTGTTTACTACAGTACTGTAGTGGTGTGACCACGTGTGTACTGTTTACTATAGTACTATAGTGTTGTGACCACGTGTACACTGTTTACTACAGTACTATAGTGTTGTGACCACGTGTGTAATGTTTACTACAGTACTATAGTGTTGTGACCACGTGTGTAATGTTTACTACAGTACTATAGTGTTGTGACCATGTGTATACTGTTTACTACAGTACTATAGTGTTGTGACCACGTGTATAATGTTTACTATAGTACTATATTGTGACCACGTGTATACTGTTTACTACAGTACTATAGTGGTGTGACCACGTGTATACTGTTTACTACAGTACTATAGTGTTGTGACCACGTCTATACTGTTTACTACAGTACTATAGTGTTGTGACCACGTGTATACTGTTAACTATAGTACTATTGTGTTGTGACCACGTGCATACTGTTTACTACAGTACTATAGTGTTGTGACCACGTGTATACTGTTTACTATAGTACTATAGTGTTGTAACCACGTGTATATTGTTTACTACAGTACTATAGTGTTGTGACCACGTGTATACTGTTTACTATAGTACTATGGTGTTGTGACCACGTGTATACTGTTTACTATAGCACTATAGTGTTGTGACCACGTGTATACTGTTTACTACAGTACTATAGTGGTGTGACCACGTGTATACTGTTTACTATAGTACTATAGTGTTGTGACCACGTGTATACTGTTTACTACAGTACTATAGTGTTGTGACCACGTGTATACTGTTTACTATAGTACTATAGTGTTGTGACCACGTGTATACTGTTTACTATAGTACTATAGTGTTGTGACCACGTGTATACTGTTTACTATAGTACTATAGTGTTGTGACCACATGTATACCGTTTACTACAGTACTATAGTGGTGTGACCACGTGTGTACTGTTTACTATAGTACTATAGTGGTGTGACCACGTGTACACTGTTTACTACAGTACTATAGTGTTGTGACCACGTGTGTAATGTTTACTACATTACTATAGTGTTGTGACCACGTGTGTAATGTTTACTACAGTACTATAGTGTTGTGACCACGTGTATACTGTTTACTACAGTACTATAATGTTGTGACCACGTGTATACTGTTTACTATAGTACTATAGTGTGACCACGTGTATACTGTATACTACAGTACTATAGTGTTGCGACCACGTGTATACTGTTTACTACAGTACTATAGTGTTGTGACCACGTCTATACTGTTTACTACAGTACTATAGTGTTGTGACCACGTGTATACTGTTTACTATAGTACTATAGTGTTGTGACCACGTGTATACTGTTTACTACAGTACTATAGTGTTGTGACCACGTGTATACTGTTTTCTATAATACTATAGTGTTGTGACCACGTGTATATTGTTTACTACAGTACTGTAGTGTTGTGACCACGTGTATACTGTTTACTATAGTACTATGGTGTTGTGACCACGTGTATACTGTTTACTATAGCACTATAGTGTTGTGACCACGTGTATACTGTTTACTACAGTACTATAGTGGTGTGACCACGTGCATACTGTTTACTACAGTACTATAGTGTTGTGACCACGTGTATACTGTTTACCACAGTACTATAGTGTTGTGACCACGTGTATACTGTTTACTATAGTACTATAGTATTGGGACCACGTGTATACTGTTTACTACAGTACTATAGTGTTGTGACCACGTGTATACTGTTTACTACAGTACTATAGTGGTGTGACCACGTGCATACTGTTTACTATAGCACTATAGTGTTGTGACCACGTGTATACTGTTTACTACAGTACTATAGTGGTGTGACCACGTGCATACTGTTTACTACAGTACTATAGTGTTGTGACCACGTGTGTACTGTTTACCACAGTACTATAGTGTTGTGACCACGTGTATACTGTTTACTATAGTACTATAGTATTGGGACCACGTGTATACTGTTTACTACAGTACTATAGTGTTGTGACCACGTGTATACTGTTTACTATAGTACTATAGTGTTGTGACCACGTATATACGGTTTACTATAGTACTATAGTGTTGTGACCACGTGTATACTGTTTACTACAGTACTATAGTGTTGTGACCTAGTGTGTACTGTTTACTATAGTTCTATAGTGTTGTGACCACGTGTGTACTGTTTACTATAGTACTATAGTGTTGTGACCACGTGTATACTGTTTACTACAGTACTATAGTGTTGTGACCACGTGTATACTGTTTACTACAGTACTATAGTGTTGTGACCACGTGTATACTGTTTACTATATTACTATAGTGTGACCACGTGTATACTGTTTACTACAGTACTATAGTGTTGTGACCACGTGTATACTGTTTACTACAGTACTATAGTGTTGTGACCACGTCTATACTGTTTACTACAGTACTATAGTGTTGTCACCACGTGTATACTGTTTACTATTGTACTATAGTGTTGTGACCACGTGTATACTGTTTACTACAGTACTATAGTGGTGTGACCACGTGTATACTGTTTACTACAGTACTATAGTGTTGTGACCACGTGTATACTGTTTACTACAGTACTATAGTGTTGTGACCACGTGTGTACTGTTTACCACAGTACTACAGTGTTGTGACCACGTGTATACTGTTTACTATAGTACTGTAGTGTTGTGACCACGTGTATACTGTATTTGCTATCGTACTATAGTGTTGTGACCACGTGTATACTGTTTACTACAGTACTATAGTGTTGTGACCACGTGTGTACTGTTTACTACAGTACTATAGTGTTGTGACCACGTGTATACTGTTTACTATAGTACTATAGTGTTGTGACCACGTGTATATTGTTTACTACAGTACTATAGTGTTGTGACCACGTGTATACTGCGGGATTGTGGGTAATCGTCTCCCATGCTCGGTCTCAGTCGGTGTGCCTCACTCGTATAGTCAACATCCGTGCGAACTTATCTTGTTTACTATAGTACTATAGTGTTGTGACCACGTGTATACTGTTTACTACAGTACTATAGTGTTGTGACTACGTGTTTACTTTTTACTACAGTACTGTAGTGTTGTGAATACGTGTGTGTGTGTAAAGCATTTTTTTATTTTGTGTCCATGTGTAGTGACTGTTCTTTAGTAACTGTACTGCAAGTGAAAGTCGTCCTACACAATAACCATCCTCTATCTCGTCTCCCTCACACCAGCCACGATTAAATGTAATTAATAAATTTGATTACTTTATATTAAATAATAAAAATATAAAAAGGTATTTTGTATTAAAAAAAAATTATATGAATACGGTATTTTTGGTTTGTGGAACGAATCATCTGAGTTTCCATTATTTCTTATGGGGGAAATTCGCTTTGATATACGAGTGCTTTGGATTAAGAGCACGTTTCCAGAAGGAATTATGCTCGCAATCCAAGGTTTCACTTTATTAGTTATTTTTCTATCTACGTGACTTTACCGAAAGAAACCAAAGAGTATGCTGTTGTTAGTTTAAATGTTTGGTAAGTAAGACTTAGTCTGTGCTGCTCTCCAGTTGCCTGGATGAAAAGTGGCCCAAGTTTTTCCCAATCCTGGCCTCCTGGCTCAAAAACGTAAAAAACAAACTCGCAAGTCTGTCCCCAGGGTCACAACGCACTCACAGACACGGAGCAGGGAGATTCAGCTAATGACGCAGTTGATGTTTTTCGTAACTTTTGCAGAGAGCGATGAGAATGAGGATGAGGACCGGAAGGAGGAAGATTTCCCGGGCGCTGCAGAGAAAGAAAGGTGGAGGTCTCGGCCGAGCACCGAGTCCCCGGGCTCATATGGCCGCGGCACGGAGACGAAAGCGGCGGGCGCAGGGGAGGGGAAGCAACCCCGGCACCAAGCAGAGCTGCGCTCCTCACCTGAAGAATCCAGCTCCACTCAGGCCATCGCTCCCACTGGGGCCATCGCCTCCACCTCCACTCGGGCCATTGCCTCCATCTCTACTCGGGCCATCGCCTCCACCGCTGCCATCGCCTCCCCCGCTGCCATCGCCTCCACCTCCACTCAGGCCATCGCCTCCATCTCTACTCAGGCCATCACCTCCCCCACTGATATCAACTCCACCTCCACTGCTTACATCGCCTCCACCTCCACTCGGGCCATTGCCTCCACCTCCACTCGGGCCATCGCCTCCACCTCCACTCGGGCCATCGCCTCCACCTCCACTCGGGCCATCGCCTCCACCTCCACTCGGGCCATCGCCTCCACCTCTACTCAGGCCATCGCCTCCACCTCTACTCAGGCCATCGCCTCCACCTCCACTCAGGCCATCGTCTCCATCTCTACTCAGGCCATCGCCTCCCCCACTGATATCAACTCCACCTCCACTGCTTCCATCGCCTCCACCTCCACTCGGGCCATCGCCGCCACCTCCACTCGGGCCATCTTCTCCACCTCCACTCGGGCCATCGCCTCCACCTCTACTCAGGCCATCGCCTCCACCTCCACTCGGGCCATCGCCTCCACCTCTACTCAGGCCATCGCCTCCACCTCTACTCAGGCCATCGCCTCCACCTCTACTCAGGCCATCGCCTCTACCTCTACTCAGGCCATCGCCTCCATCTCTACTCAGGCCATCGTCTCCATCTCCACTCAGGCAATCGCCTCCATCTCCACTCGGGCCATCGTCTCCACCTCAACTCAGGCCATCGCCTTCACCTCTACTCAGCCCATCGCCTCTACCTCTACTCAGGCCATCGCCTCCATCTCTACTCAGGCCATCGCCTCCACCTCTACTCAGGCCATCGCCTCCATCTCTACTCAGGCCATCGCCTCCACCTCTGCTCAGGCCATCGCCTCCACCTCTACTTATGCCATCGTCTCCACCTCTACTCATGCCATCGTCTCCACCTCTACTCAGGCCATCGCCTCTACCTCTACTCAGGCCATCGCCTCCATCTCTACTCAGGACATCGCCCCCACTGCTGCCATCGCCTACACCTCCAATCGGGCCATCGGCTCCACTGCTGCCATCGCCTCCATCTCTACTCAGGCCATTGCCTCCACCACTGATATCAACTCTACCCCCACTGCTGACATCGACTCCACCTTTACTCCTGCCATTGCCTCAACCTTCACTTCTGCCATCGCCTCCACTGCCACTATCGCCACCACCGCCACTCGCACCATCACCTCCACCCATAAGTAATCAAGCTAACCCCCAGGATTCGGAGCTCCCTGCTTTCCACCTGCCTCCACCTCCACCAGAGCCCTGGGCTCCTCCACCCCACCGTGATACCAGACCGGGCCCGGCACACGAGTCTTTTGCTCCCTGTTCTTCACGGCAGCGTTACCGCAAGTCCCGCAACAGCCGCCTTCCTCCCCGCCTCCGCAAACCTCCTCTCGAATCCTCAACTCCACTGCTGCCATCGCCTCCATCTCTACTCAGGCCATTGCCTCCACCACTGATATCAACTCTACCCCCACTGCTGACATCGACTCCACCTTCACTCCTGCCATTGCCTCAACCTCCACTTCTGCCATCGCTTCCACTGCCACTATCGCCACCACCGCCACTCGCACCATCACCTCCACCCATGAGTAATCAAGCTAACCCCCAGGATTGGGAGCTCCCTGCTTTCCACCTGCCTCCACCTCCACCAGAGCCCTGGGTTCCTCCACGCCACCGTGATACCAGACCGGGCCCGGCACACGAGTCTTTTGCTCCCTGTTCTTCACGGCAGCGTTACCGCAAGTCCCGCAACAGCCGCCTTCCTCCCCGCCTCCGCAAACCTCCTCTCGAATCCTCAACTCCATCCGCATTGATTCGTCCCAACCACCCAGACCGAGAGCACCTTCCCCCCCGCCTCGCTCCACCTGCAGGGCAGTGGATCCCCCCCCAGCCCAGGTGCAACGGCCGGGGTCCCGCGTACGGAGTCCCAGGTGCCCCTTCTGCCTGGCACCACTCCCACGAGTCGCGCTTCACGCGGCGTCCCGCCCTCCTCCCCACGCCTCCACCGGATCAGTGGATTCCTCCCCACCTTCGTCCCAGCCGAGCGGCTCCTGCTCCACACTGGGCCACCCGTCCCACTTTTGTTCCGTGCCGCTCCACAGATTTCCACGATAGACATCATCATCCGCCCCTTGTCCAACCCACACCACTGCATCACCATAGCCCGGCGACATTCACGGACTGCTCACACACGTGACTCCTGCTGGTCGGGTGACCGTGATGAACTATATGTGTCGCGTTGATGGCCATGTGATGGACATTGTTTTGAGTGGCAGAGCAGGTGGTTGTCAGGATTAATACATTTGTGTTGTTATTGGACACTGCAGTGTGCGTGTGAGTTGCTGTGCGGTGCAACAGAGCACGTATTTGGTGTCGATCTTCGCGTGTGTGTGATTGTGGGGAGCGGTAGTGTCATGGTTAACGCTACACCGCGCTTCGAAACCCAGGTTTGACCCGAGTTAGCTTTCCGCACACGGCCACAGCCGGTGCAAGCAGTTGCGCAACTCGGTTGCACACAACTGAAGTCACTCTACACGTGGAAGTCTCTGCAACAAATTTGCTTGGTGATTGGTGGCCAGAACCACGAGCGATCCACACAGCACAGGGTGCTGGTCAGTCTGACCAACCACCCATTTCACCTGACTTTCCACAAAATCACCATTAATGTTCCTTTCCGGGGCAGTGACACCAACTCTGCCAAAGTGTTTTAGGAACTAATGCTGTGTATGTTCGGCAGAAACTCTGCACGATTCTGCTGATAAGACACTTAATTTCGAAACCATTTGAGAATGTCGTATTTATAATAAACGTGCACCATTTTTTAGCTGCTTGCCGCCCCTGTACATAGTACCTCTGTATTGATTACAAGTCCTGTGTGCTCACCATTGTACCATGGCATGTGCCTAGGTGGCACTACCGGATGGCTCCCATCCATAGCTGCCAGGCCATCGGCCAGCGCGATAAATATTCGACGCCAACCAACAAATATTTATTCCCACGAGGGGTGACGGGAACCGAACCAAGGATGTCCAGAGCAATCAACTCGTTAATGCGGGAGACCTGAATAGTTCCCGGCGCGTGACACAGTAACGCTGTTCGGCTGGCGACAGCACTCTGCTGCCGTATGCAACAACACACTCCACCCCGTTGACAACCTGGGACAGAACCGCGCCAATGCTGGTGTTGGTTGCGTCAGTATCAAGGACACACGGCATGGCAAAGTCAGAGTAGCGGAGGGGAATTGCGAAGCGCAACAAATGCGGCTTCCTCCTCCCCCCAATGAAACCTCTGACCCATAACCGTCAAGGCGTGGAGAGGTTTTGCGAAGGTAGCGAACCCAGTGACAAACCGGCGATAATAAGACGCAAAACCAATAAAACTCTGCACCTGCATCATCAACGTGGGGGTCGGCCACGTCCGAACACACGTGGTTTTGTCGGGATCTATCGCAATGCCCGATTTACTGACAATATGACCGAGATACTGCACGGATTTCTCAAGGGGGTAACACTTCTGCGGCTTGAATTTGAGATGGGCCGCTCGCATTTTAAGAAAGACAGCGCGTAACCAATCAAGATGTTCTTTGAACGTACGGCTGAAGACGATGACATCGTCGAGGTATTGTAAGCATGAGTCCCATTGAAGTCCAGCCAGCACCAGCTCCATCAGTCATTGGAACGTAGCCGGTGCTGCGTGGAGTCCCATGGGAAGCTGATTTAATTCAAACAGGCCTTGAGGTGTTCGAAAAGCCATTTGGGTTTAGAGGCCTCATTTAGTGGCAAATGCCAAAATCCAGACAGGAGATCAAGGGTGGAGAAGTTCTGTGCTCCCGCCAGAGCGTCCAGGGAATCGTCCATCCGAGGGAGAGGATACGCGTCAGCCACCGATATCTTATGAAGCTTCCTAAAGTCGACACACAACTGCAAGCTACCATCGTGCTTCTTAATGTGGTGGGTAATTGTCAGGCGTAATACGCCGCCACCACTACTGGAAAATATGTAGCTGCAGTCAGGGCCCAACAGGGGGCAATAGCGGGTCCGGCCTGTACCAAGTAGGACTCGTAGGTAAGGCAATTTGGTGGGCGGTTTGGAACCGGAGGTGGACACCCCAGGCCCCCAGTGGGGGCTGGGGGATTGCGCCGACATCTCCGGGGCCGGTGGGTCGTCGTCCTCTTCATCTGGAGACCTGGTACGTATTGTTCGCCTAGTCTCCATAATCTATAGTTAATTAACTAACGTTTGGCCACTTCCAACACCAGTTGTAGTGGGCTCAAATGGAGACTCAGGCTTCTATAGGAGACAACACGTTTATTTAACATTAACACGCTAAAACTAGATTCAAAGTTTTCGTGACTGCAGGAATTACTCTTTGGTTCTTTCGGTAAAGTCACGTTGACAGAAAATAAATTAAATAATAGAATACGCCGTTTTTCCAGTGTCGCTCCTATAATTTTGTTGACGGACAAATGGACAAAGGGCACAATAGCTTAGTGTTTGTGTATGTTATGTTTTTAAGAGAAGACAAGTTTGTAAATATATTTTTCCCCCGGGAAACGCTGGGTACTTCCCGCTGGTACTGATATGAAAATATATATTTTAAACTGTGCCAAAATCAATCAAAACGAACAACAGTAGATCAGAATTAAATCTCCAATGCTTGATATTTTATCATCCGCATAGGCGAGTGATGGTCAGGATGTTGTGTATGTGTAGTCACATAGAATTGGTCACTACGTAGCATAGCGCTGGCTGCTGGCAGGGAAGGGGATCTGCAGAGTGAAGCAGCCCTGATTGACAGCAGACCACGTAATAGACCTGAGAAGGATCTCGGGTAGGACACGTCGAGAGCCTGCTAGTAGATTCTAGAAGGGGAGCGTGGCCGGAGTGGAGCGAGGCCACACTAACAGGATTAAAGGGGACCCCGAGCAGGGGATGAGGGCCATCGTTTGGAGTGGGATCGCCGTCGTCGTCGTCGTTGCTGTTGAAGATCGTCGCCTTCGCCGCTGTCGTCATCCACTTGATAATTGTGCTGCTAGCAGTAGTTGCCTGTCTTAGTTCAGCGCCATCAGTGTCAGATGGCGAGCGTTATGTTGTAGGCTAGCCACGAGTGCAGAGTTGCGTTTAAGCGAGGGACAGAGCGTTGTATTACAGCAGAGAGTGTGTAACAGTATGCTCGGTGTGTAATTAAAGAATTGCCTCGAAGAAGTTACGTCTCCAAGTTAGTCACTATATATTTTTTCATGGGCATGGCTAGAGTTGTCACCTGTCCAGGAATTACCATTTGTGTTTAGGTGGTGGGTATTCATTCTTACGAGATATAGCACCCGCATTGTGTCGTTTACTGTGTAGTTCTGATAATTCTAGACTGAGTGCTGACTGAGAAATCTGTCCAGGCTTTGTCTACAGTCAAAAATGTGGCAATCTCATAGCAGCACCCTCCTGCGTCTCCAGTGTGAATATGCTGTAGAGTAAGTTTTCAACGCAGCGTATGTTTGCATGCTGAACTTCTTTCGCACCGTACGCAGGCAACCATGCTTATTGGAGGTGCGGGGGAATAACAAAATGAACAAAAAGAACAGGGACACAACTTGAAAACATAGAAGTGCATTTATACGTGGGGCGGTTGTTGAAGGGGGAGAGGGATGAAAATTATTAAGAGAGGCGTATCAGGGCAGAGCACAGTGCTGATTGGAATCTGAACTTAAATCATGAAACGTAACAAAGCCATTTTCCTAAAGCAGAACGTTTTTTAATCAGTGGATATGACCTGCAACAACAGATGCATCACAAAATGGCCATTGACGAAGACAATGGAACCAATGTTGAGAAGTGCACAAGGAAGCATAGAGATGCACATGCTAGGAATTAAACTGAGAATGGAAGACGGACACGTCAATTGGGCATCATATGCAAATTAAAGGCATAATTTTAGTTTAGAAAGGTGGGGTGAGGCAGGACACACAACTTGAAGAGATGACGGCCGGTGGTCGTGACTAACGTGGGAATGGGAGCTAAAGGAGGGAACACAACCAATAGAGCGTCCACTGCGAAGATGGATCGAATAAATCAACCGGTGGGCAGTAGCCAGACAGATTTTTGCATTGCAAATCCGCAAGAGATGGTGATGGCTTCGGACAGAAGTGGAGAAATCACGGCTGGAGATGGTGACGGCTGCATAAGCAGCTTTGGAAAACATTTACACGATATCACCTTCAAAAACAACCATTCACTAAAACACATTTTCATTAAATGTGTATTCAGAAAGATAAACTAAAACAGTACAGGAATTATATCGTCTTTATTTTGCTAATTTTACAATAAAGGGTATTTTTTTCATTGCACTAGTTTAAGATAAAAACATTTTTTGCCGAAATAATGACATTAATAGGCACATTAATTGAAAGTGCAATTTTAAATTAACCGTGTAATTATTCGATAGTTTTGGTTAGAGTCTGTGCCTGTGTTAGAGTGCCGGAAAAAGTCCTGGCAAGGATTATTCAACATCACCTTGCCAGGCATGCTGAGAAGAGGATTGGGGAGCCCCATTGTGGTTTCAGGCCAGGGCAGCCACAGATGCCACATCTTCCTTCCGTTTGCTACAGCAGAGGAGTGTTGAATTCCGACAGGACTTACATCTCTGCTTTATTGACCTGGTCAATGCCTATGATACCATCAATAGGTCTGGACTCTGGGTTGTTCTTCATGCTTTCGGAGTCTCTGACTCTCTGCTCACAATAATTAAGGACTTCCATGATATTGAGCAGGGCCGAGTAAAGCTACTTTGCCGGAAGACGAAGCTATTCCCCGTTAACCTTGGGGTTCGACAGTAATGTCGTCTGGCTCCGTACACTGTTTAAAATATTTTTGGTCCACGTCGTTCGAGAAACCTTCCATGTCCGTACCGGAGCAATCTATATCTGATATAGATACAATGGGAGGCGGATTGATGCCCGGGTGCGCTTGAGAGCTTGCTCCCGATTTGTCATCCATGTTACGTATGCGAATGATCTAGACCTGGAGCGTGCCACTAGACAGGGGTGGGGAACGTCCGGCCGGCCGGCCATGAGGCCTGCGAAATCATTTGGTCTGGCCCTGCCAAGGCAACCGCAGGCGGGACTCGAAATTCAATCAATCTTGGAGCAAACCTGGAAAAGCAGTTGCAAGTAGCAACATCATCAATACCAGCTAACATCATCAATGCCAGCTAATATCTCCACACGCCTCACCAAAGAGAAGCAGTTCCAGCCATCGCATTAGGGGTGAGTTAACTAAATGTTTGACCAAATATAATAGGCTCATTTTTAAGTTGATGATTTTGTATGGCCCGCGAATGATGTTATAAATATCCAAATGGCCCTTGGCACAAAAAAGGTTCCCCACCCCTGCACTAAGAGGTGGGGCCTTAACCATCAGCCCCACCAAAACTAAGCACCTGCCTCGCTATGTTGTGCCATTAAACAAGGGGTGGGCAATTTTTTTTACTCGCGGGCCACAATGGGTTCTAAAATTTGACAGAGGGGCCGGGCAAGGAACAGATGGATGGAGTGTTTGTGTGAACTAATATAAATGACATGTAAAAATCATTACATGAAAGGATTTGGCCTTTAACAGGTAGCAAAGCATTTATTTGCAAGGCAATTTAACAAATTGCACGAACATGAACAATACAAAAACATGTCGTAACGTGACTGATCAAACATCATGAAAACATCTGAGGCCTGCGCCCAAACCAATTACCACATTCCCGGTCAAAGTGCTCCATCTAATGGGGAAATGAGGGCATTACAGGTGAAAGGTAAAATTTAATTTAATAATATTTGGACAAGTTCGGGGGGCCGGATTAAAAAGCCCAGCCCATGTCTGCATTAAACCCTCCACCCCTTAACTCCCCATTGGTAATGGGGCAGTTGTAAATTGGATGGTTTTCCACATCTGGATAGTGTGCTTATGACCAACTCCGGTTTGACAGAAGAGGTCTCACTCCGAATCAGTCGAGCGGCATTATCTTTTCATCGGTTGCATGACGCTGTGTGGAAGCTACCTGATATCTGTCGCTCCACAGCAGTCTTCGGATCTTCTCGGCCACGGTCATGCCCTTCCTTCTCGATGCTTGCCAAACGTGGACCCCCCTAATGGAACATCTTCGCCGGTAATAAACATTCAGGATGGCCTTCCTACGATCCATCCTGTGTTTAACCAGGCTGGATTGTGTGAGCTCACAATCCTTTACAGATCTGGACAAAGTCCCATCGGTAAGCGCCTCCAGCAGGTAATGCTACATTGGCTGGGTCATGTACCACGCCTCCCTAACCACTACATTAAAGGGGTCTAAACAGGCGCGGCACGGGCTAGAGAAGAGATTAAATGATGTGGTACAAGAGGATGTGGAACTGAATTGACTTGCGAATGACTGGTACCAGCAGTGTAAAGAGCGGCCTATGTGGAGGAGACTCATGATGGACGATACTGGGCAGTTGGAGGTAGTCGCCCTCCAGCAACAACAGAGGGCAGCAGAGAGACGCTCACAACAACGAGCAGAGCCTCAGGCGGGTAAAACACATCAAGTTGGCACAGTAGGGGAGGCACAGCTTACACATCTGCCACTCATCTCAGTCAAACCATGGCAGCTGGATCTGACCCGTGATCACGTGGCCATAAAGTGCACTTAGCCTGGCACAAGTGCCGTGGCAACGTCACCGCCACTTAGTGGCGTTTGTTGTCCGTGTGTGTGTGTGCAATTGTGGTGACTCATTTCGCCCCTTACGACAAGCCAGCATCAGGATGCAAGGTATTTGAACATAAAATGTTTTTATAAATTTGTATGTATTTTATGTTTCACACAACGATCCCGACAGTCCTCGACTTATGAACTCAATTAGTTCCTGGGACCCGTTCGTGAGTCAAACGGTTTGTAAGTGGGAACACAATAATGTACACACGTGCGCGCACGCACACACGAGCACAAACACTGGAAGCGCGAGGATGACACAACTCGTGGAGGATCGCTCCGCTGAAAAAAGAATAGATCCTCGGTTCAGTTTGCAAGTGCGAGTTCGCATTGTAATTCTCAATGTTAAAACATGTTTCATGGTAGCTGGTTCCTAAGTGCGGAAATTCGTAAGTCGAGTGTTCGTAAGTCGATGCCTGCATGTATGTGTAATGTTTATTTGTTACTGTAAACGGAAAAATCCGTGTAGCCAGTAACCCAGCTAGTTTCGGTGGAAACAGCTGGAACCCACTAACAGAGTTAATGTTGTGGTGGAGAGAAACCCAGCCAGTAAGGAAACTCGAGGCATAGATTATTGTAATAGTAGTATGACTTACATTGCTATAGCAGCGTTGATGAAAAATACTTGAATAACACATTTAGCATTATCTTATTGCAATATATTAAAGTGTAATGGCAAATTAAAACGACGCGAAACAATTTAGCAATCCTGTACAGCGATACACGTAATCAAATTAAGTTAATTGCAAACGCTGAAACACGTACATATTAGTGAACATATCGTGGATAGAAGAAACTGATTAAACAAAATATCCATACAATTAAAACATCAATGAAGCAGGTTGCTGGAATGGATGCTCCAGGCGCCACTCTACGCGTGAGTGGTGCCAGTGGACTGAGAGGCCGTGCCAGGAGTCGCTGTCGCTGGCTGCTCAATGACCACCACCCTCTCGGCCGCTGCAGGGAGGGCGCGGCGCTGAGCCTTGAACTTCAGCTTCCCGTCTTCAGTCAAGCAGCAGCTCACGCTCTGCGGGTCCACGTCCCTGGGCAGCTGCGTCTCCCTGTGGAACTCCTGGCAGCTGTGGCTGTAGCTGCCGCTGCTGACTTCTCCGCTCTTCACCTCGCGCCGTCCGGCCACCACCAGCTTGTCTCCAGACACCTTCACGGCCAGGTCCTGTGGGGAGAAGTCCTGCACGTCCAGGGACGCGACAAACCCGCCTCCCTGCTCCTGTGGATCTTCAATCTGGAACCCACTGCTCACGGCCGGCTGCTGCAGCAGTGCGTCTCCGAGGCTGCCCGGAGCCCGCGTGTGGCTGCTGAGCTGATCGACTCCACGGAAGATTCTCTCCATCCTCTCAATCTCGCTCCTCATGTCTCGCTGCAGCTGCTGGAAGAGACTTTCACCGCGGGGGTTCCAGACCGGCCAGCCTGGCCAGACGTTCCTCTCCTTCACGTGCATCGCAGGAAAGTAAACACTCAGGGCCATGCTTGTTGATGTGCTAGTTTAGAGAAGACGTCACACAGCTGAACCCCAGGTTTGAGTCACTGCTATTTGCTGTGGATGAGGGAAGCCCTGGGAGCAGCTGCGTCATTCTGGACGCTTCTGGCTCCCCTGGAATCTGCTCGTAGCTACTGCCAGGGCGATAAAAGCAGCTCCTGTAGCTGCACTGGCAGAACATCGGCAGAGGAAGGAGCAGCGCTCACAGCGCTAACAGGTGAAGCGAGCGTCACTGTGAAGCACATCAACAAGCAAGCATAAGATGTCCTTAATTAACGCTAAGACACATATTAATCAAAAACGCTAAGACACCTATTAGCAACATCAGTAAGGATGAGCGTTTTTTGCTTTCTCAATTAAAAAAGAGAGAGGACATCGTCATCATCTCAGCCGACAAGGGCAATTTCACTGTCCTCATGGAAAAAAAAACACATACAATAACAAAATTCAGGACCTACTGAATGATGGTAGATTTACCAAAATCAATAGAGATCCCACCAACCGCCTTGTTACAAAAACCAACAATATCATCACTGATTCAACATCTTTAATCGAACCAACCAAGCGGCTTTCCTTAAAACCCTCTGCTGCTAGACCACCCAGACTTTATGGCTTACCAAAAATCATAAAGAAGATACACCCCTTCATCCTATCGTCTTCATTATTGACTCACTCACCTACAAACGGGCCCCATTTCTGTCTCAGACCTTACAACCATTCACTGGTAAGACCACCTCAGCTGTACTTAAATCAGCTCACTTGGTATCGTTAATTAATGACATCTCACTATTTCCAGGTGATTTGCTTGTCAGTTTCGATCTAGTATCGTTGTTTACTAAAGTTCCTGTGCCTTACACCATTGCAATCATTGACGATTTGGTCCAACAAGGATTGAATGCTGATGTACCAGCCCTGGTTGGACACTGCCTCACCAACACTTACTTCACCTCGAATGGAACACTATACAAAGAAGTTGAAGCTACCCCAATGGGTTCGCCCTTATCTCCAGTTGAAGCCAATTTTTAATGGAAACATATTTTGAGACAGATGCCATCCAGGCATCCACCCTACGTCCTTGTCTAAGAGGTACATAGATGACACGTTCCTCATCTGGCCACATGGCCTACCAGCTTTGGGCCAATTCTTCAACCACATCAATTCCATACACCCAGCGATCAAATTCACCATGGAGGTGGAAAAGGATGGCAAATTACCATTCTTGGATGTTTTCATCGTACAGAGACCAGATGGCTCAATGGGACAATCTGTCTACAGGAAAGCCACCCATACGAATGCCTAACAAAACCTGACTCCCACCACCATCCATCCCAGAAGAATTCTCTCATCAAAACTCTACACCATAGAGCTCGATGTATTTCCGACCATCACCACCTAGCCAGTGAACTGGAACACGTACACCAAGCCCTCAAAATGAATGGATATTCAGAATACACAATCCGAAAAGCTATCACCCCAACTGTTGGGAAAGAACCATCTCAGGAACCAATCAAAACCATCACCTTGCCATATATAGCAGGGGTCACCAAAAATATTTCTAAACTCATGAGGAAACACAAGATCCAGGTTCGATTCAACACAGTACATACAATTTGTGATCTGATCCCATCTGTGAAGGATGTGATCCCTGACATGCAATACCCCGGCGTCTAAAAACTAAGCTGTGTCTGCGGCAGTAGTTACATTGGGGAAATTAAGTGACATGTTTCGGACTATGTTCGTGAACATAAGCCAGATCTGAAACACGGTAGGACCAATACCTCAGCCGTGGCTGATCATTGTTTTAATGCTGTGGGCATACACGAAATTGATTTTTCCAAGACGAAGGTACTCTGCAAACCCACTGCCTATCAGCAAAGATTCGTTCATAAAGCAATGCAGATGTGTAAACACAGACACAATTTCAACCGAGAAGATGGGTACAAACTGAGCAATCATTGGAAGGACATTGTTAACCAGTTTAAGTCATAACGGGCCATTATGTTCCCAGCCTACCACCTTCCAATATTAGTTGTTTTTTTCGGCTCTCTGAGTTTTTTACATTAACAGATGTCATTTCTCACTAACACAGCTACCTCGTGTGCCATCCTCGAGGCTGCTGCTTCAGGATCTCCCATTAACATGCTAATCTCTCACATTAACATAGCCACCTTGGCGCACTCGCCGTGAAGGAGTCTCGGCGATCTTGCATTGACATGCTAATTTCTGCCTGGCAGCCCTGTGATTGGTGGAAAGCCCACCACCGCCGCGGTCGCTACCCACCACTTGCAATGGCATTGGCTGCTGACATTTGGGCTATGCCCTTTTCAAAGCTTTATAAGCAGTTGTCTTTAGCAGCTAACCCCACTTTTCCTGATGACGACCGCTCATGTTGCGATTGAAACGTCGTGAAATTTTTATTATTTTTTTGGTTATTTTTTCTCTCTACGTGACTTTACCGAAAGACCCAAACAATATGAATTCCTGCAGACATGAACGCTTTAAGTCAAGGTTGATTAAATGGCAAGTATTGGAGATTTAATTCTGATACAATTATGTTCGTTTTTATTGATTTTGGTGCAGTTTATAATAATTATTTTTATATCAGTATTTACGTAACTACACTCATTTCCATTCGGCTGTACTCAGCTCACCATTCCTTTGAACTAATAAAAAACTTCTGCTTAACAATTATTAAACATCCTCAGTTGTGTGTCATTAGGTTCAGTATACAAACTGGACTAACAACATTTGGTTTTATGCAACAAAAACTTTATTTCAAAATGTATTTTTTAAAAAGTGTACTGACGAAAGCAACAAATTTGACGTTCTAAATTATATTGTACGTGTACTGCATACAATGTTAACAGTAAGAGCTCAAAGCAGGAACGTACATGTTCACCAAATAACTATATTCGTGTGTAAACAATAAATTGCTTACAATATTGTACTTAATGTTGCCCGGTGAAATGAAACATTCTAAATCTAATGAGTCGCATTGTAAATAACATCCTACAGGCTGTTAATATTACTGTTTAGATACGACACATTACATGTCTTTAACATTCTCATGAAGACAAATTACAAAATGCATGACATTGTATCACACTGAATTCCAGCACGAATACTGTTAAATAGTTAGACTACTGGAATGGATGCTCCAGGCACCACTCTACGCGTGAGTGGTGCCAGTGGACTGAGAGGCCGTGCCAGGAGTCGCTGTCGCTGGCTGCTCAATGACCACCACCCTCTCGGCCGCTGCAGGGAGGGCGCGGCGCTGAGCCTTGAACTTCAGCTTCCCGTCTTCAGTCAAGCAGCAGCTCACGCTCTGCGGGTCCACGTCCCTGGGCAGCTGCGTCTCCCTGTGGAACTCCTGGCAGCTGTGGCTGTAGCTGCCGCTGCTGACTTCTCCGCTCTTCACCTCGCGCCGTCCGGCCACCACCAGCTTGTCTCCAGACACCTTCACGGCCAGGTCCTGTGGGGAGAAGTCCTGCACGTCCAGGGACGCGACAAACCCGCCTCCCTGCTCCTGTGGATCTTCAATCTGGAACCCACTGCTCACGGCCGGCTGCTGCAGCAGTGCGTCTCCGTGGCTGCCCGGGGCCCGCGTGTGGCTGCTGAGCTGATCGACTCCACGGAAGATTCTCTCCATCCTCTCGATCTCGCTCCTCATGTCTCGCTGCAGCTGCTGGAAGAGACTTTCACCGCGGGGGTTCCAGACCGGCCAGCCTGGACGTGCAGGACTTCTCCCCACAGGACCTGGCCGTGAAGGTGTCTGGAGACAAGCTGGTGGTGGCCGGACGGCGCGAGGTGAAGAGCGGAGAAGTCAGCAGCGGCAGCTACAGCCACAGCTGCCAGGAGTTCCACAGGGAGACGCAGCTGCCCAGGGACGTGGACCCGCAGAGCGTGAGCTGCTGCTTGACTGAAGACGGGAAGCTGAAGTTCAAGGCTCAGCGCCGCGCCCTCCCTGCAGCGGCCGAGAGGGTGGTGGTCATTGAGCAGCCAGCGACAGCGACTCCTGGCACGGCCTCTCAGTCCACTGGCACCACTCACGCGTAGAGTGGTGCCTGGAGCATCCATTCCAGTAGTCTAACTATTTAACAGTATTCGTGCTGGAATTCAGTGTGATACAATGTCATGCATTTTGTAATTTGTCTTCATGAGAATGTTAAAGACATGTAATGTGTCGTATCTAAACAGTAATATTAACAGCCTGTAGGATGTTATTTACAATGCGACTCATTAGATTTAGAATGTTTCATTTCACCGGGCAACATTAAGTACAATATTGTAAGCAATTTATTGTTTACACACGAATATAGTTATCTGGTGTACATGTACGTTCCTGCTTTGAGCTCTTACTGTTAACATTGTATGCAGTACACGTACAATATAATTTAGAACGTTTAATTTGTTGCTTTCGTCAGTACACTTTTTAAAAAATACATTTTGAAATAAAGTTTTTGTTGCATAAAACCAAATGTTGTTAGTCCAGTTTGTATACTGAACCTAATGACACACAACTGAGGATGTTTAATAATTGTTAAGCAGAAGTTTTTTATTAGTTCAAAGGAATGGTGAGCTGAGTACAGCCGAATGTAAACGAGTGTAGTTACGTAAATACTGATATAAAAATAATTATTTGAAACTGCGCCAAAATCAATAAAAACTAACATAATTGTATCAGAATTAAATCTCCAATACTTGACATTTAATCAACCTTGATTCAAAGCTTTCATGACTGCAGGAATTCATATTGTTTGGGTCTTTAGGTAAAGTCACGTAGAGAGAAAAAATAAGAAAACATAATAAAAATATCACGACGTTTCAATCGCAACACGAGCGGTCGTCATCAGGAAAAGTGGGGTTAGCTGCTAAAAACAACTGCTTATAAAGGTATAAAGGTTTGAAAAGGGCGTGGCCCATATGTCAGCAGCCAATGCCAATGCAAGTGGTGGGTAGCGACCGCGGCGGTGGTGGGCTTTCCACCAATCACAGGGCTGCCAGGCAGAAATTAGCATGTCAATGCAAGATCGCCGAGACTCCTTCACGGCGAGTGCGCCAAGGTGGCTATGTTAATGTGAGAGATTAGCATGTTAATGGGAGATCCTGAAGCAGCAGCCTCGAGGATGGCACACGAGGTAGCTGTGTTAGTGAGAAATGACATCTGTTAATGTAAAAAATCAGAGAGCCGAAAAAAACAACTAATATCAGAAGGTGGTAGGCTGGGAACATCATGGCCCGTCATGACTTAAACTGGTTAATAACGTCCTTCCAATGATTGCTCAGTTTGTACCAAAGTCGGTTGAAATTGTGTCTGTGTTAACCCATCTGGAAGGCTTCATTAACGAATCTTTGCTGATAAGCAGTGGGTTTGCAGAGTAACTTCGTCTTGGAAAAATCAATTTCGTGTATGCCCACAGCATTAAAACAATGATCAGCCATGGCTGAGGTATTGGTCCTACCGTGTTTCAGATCTGCCTTATGTTCACGAACACGGTCCGAGACATGTCACTTAGTTTCCCCAATGTAACTACTGCCGCAGACGCAGCTTAGTTTTTAGACGTCGGGGTATTGCATGTCAGGGATCACATCCTTCACAGATGGGATCAGATCACAAATGTTATGTACTGTGTTGAATCGAACCTGGATCTTATGTTTGCTCATGATTTTGGAAATATTTTTGGTGACCCCTGCTATGTATGGCAAGGTGATGGTTTTTATTGGGTCCTCAGATGGTTCCTTCCCAATGGTTGGGATGATAGCTTTTCGGATTGTGTAGTCTAAATATCCATTCATCTTGAGGCCTTGGTGTACGTGTTCCAGTTCACTGGCTAGGCGGTGATGGTCGGAAATACATCGAGCTCTATGGTGTAGAGTTATGATGAGAGAATTCTTCTGGGATGGATGGTGGTGGGAGTCAGGTTTTGTTAGGCATTCATATGGGTGGCTTTCCTGTAGACAGAGTGTACCATTGAGCCATCTGGTCTCTGTACGATTAAAACATCCAAGAATGTTAATTTGCCATCCTTTTCCATCTCCATCGTGTATCTGATCGCTGGGTGTATGGAATTGATGTGGTTGAAAAATTGGCCCAGATCTGGTAGGCCATGTGGCCAGATGACGAACGTGTCATCTATGTACCTCTTAGACAAAGACGTAGGGTGGATGCCTGGATGGCATCTGTCTCAAAACATTTTTCCATGAAAACATTGGCTACAACTGGAGATAAGGGCGAATCCATTGGGGTAGCTTCAACTTGTTTGTACAATGTTCCATTCCAGGTGAAGTAAGTGTTGGGCAGTGTCTAACCAGGGCCGGTACATCAGCATTCAATCCTTGTTGGACCACATCTTCAATGATTGTAATGGTGTCAGGCACAGGAACTTTGGTAAACAACGATACTAGATCGAAAGTGACAAGCAAATCACCTGGAGATAGTGAGATGTCCTTAATTAACGATACCAAGTGAGCTGATTTAAGTACAGCTGAGGTGGTCTTACCAGTGAATGGTTGTAAGGTCTCAGACAGAAATCGGGCCAGTTTGTGGGTGGGTGAGTTAATGATGAAGATGATAGAACGAAGTGGTGTATCTTCTTTATGGATTTTTGGTAAGCCATAAAATCTGTGTGGTCTAGCAGCAGAGGGTTTTAAGGAAAGCCGCTTGGTTGGTTCGATTAAAGATGTTGAATCAGTGATGATATTGTTGGTTTTTGTAACAAGGCGGTTGGTGGGATCTCTATTGACTTTGGTATAGCTACAATCATTCAGTAGGTCCTGAATTTTGTTATTGTATGTGTTTTTTTTTCCATGATGACAGTGACATCGCTCTTGTCGGCTGAGAGGATGACGATGTCCTCTCTCTTTTTTAATTGAGGAAGCTCAAAGCGCTCATCCTTACTGATGTTGCTAATAGGTGTTTTAGCGTTTTTGATTAATGTGTCTTAGCGTTAATTAAGGACATCTCATGCTTCCATGTTGATGTGCTTCACAGTGAGGCTCGCTTCAGCTGTTAGCGCTGCTCCCTGCTCTTCCGATGTTCTGCCAGTGCAGCTACAGGAGCTGCTTTTATAGCCCTGGCAGTAGCTACGAGCAGATGCCAGGGGCAGCCAGAAGAATCCAGAATGACGCAGCTGCTCCCAGGGGCTTCCTCCATCCGCACAGAATCAAGAGCGTGACTCGTGTCTCGGGCTGCAGTCTGTGAGCAGTTTACTGCCATGGAATTTGCTCTGCACTGATAATTCACTATGTAACACGATTTTTGTTCCTGGGTAGTAAGTGTTATTTTCTAATTGCTTATGCCTCAAAACTATATAAAATGGGTATTATTATTCCCCATAAACTTTGCTTTTGTGACCAGGACTTTACGTGAAGGAATGACACAAATGCACACCACGTTTTCTCATTGACAATATGTACATTTCAAAATATCACTGTCCTGGTGTACTATAGTGTATTAAAGTTGTGTCTTGCCTGCTTGTTTCCAATGGAAATATAATTTTTAGTTTAGAGAAGGCGTCACACAGCTGAACCCCAGGTTTGAGTCACTGCTATTTTCTGTGGATGAGGGAAGCCCTGGGAGCAGCTGCGTCATTCTGGACGCTTCTGGCTCCCCCTGGCATCTGCTCATAGCTACTGCCAGGGCTATAAAAGCAGCTCCTGTAGCTGCACTGGCAGAACATCGGCGGAGGAGGGAGCACCGCTCACAGCTGAAGCGAGCCTCACTGTGAAGCACATCAACAAGCATGGCCCTCAGTGTTTACTTCCCTGCGATGCACGTGATGGAGAGGAGCGTCTGGCCAGGCTGGCCGGTCTGGAACCCCCGCGGTGAAAGTATTTTCCAGCAGCTGCAGCGACACATGAGGAGCGAGATCGAGAGGATGGAGAGAATCTTCCGTGGAGTCGATCAGCTCAGCAGCCACACGCGGGCTCCGGGCAGCCTCTGAGACGCACTGCTGCAGCAGCCGGCCGTGAGCAGTGGGTTCCAGATTGAAGATCCACAGGAGCAGGGAGGCGGGTTTGTCGCGTCCCTGGACGTGCAGGACTTCTCCCCACAGGACCTGGCCGTGAAGGTGTCTGGAGACAAGCTGGTGGTGGCCGGACGGCGCGAGGTGAAGAGCGGAGAAGTCAGCAGCGGCAGCTACAGTCACAGCTGCCAGGAGTTCCACAGGGAGACGCAGCTGCCCAGGGACGTGGACCCGCAGAGCGTGAGCTGCTGCTTGACTGAAGACGGGAAGCTGAAGTTCAAGGCTCAGCGCCGCGCCCTCCCTGCAGCGGCCGAGAGGGTGGTGGTCATTGTGCAGCCATCGACAGCGACTCCTGGCACGGCCTCTCAGTCCACTGGCACCACTCACGCGTAGAGTGGCGCCTGGAGCATCCATTCCAGCAACCTGCTTCATTGATGTTTTAATTGCATGGATATTTTGTTAAATCAGTTTCTTCTATTCACGATATGTTCAGTAATATTTACGTGTTTCAGCGTTCACATTCAACTTCACTGGATTAAGTGTATCGCTGTAAAGGATTGTCAAATCGTATCGCATCGTTTTAATTTGCCATTACACGTTCATATATTGCAATAAGATAATGATAAATGTTATATTCAAGTATTTTTCATCATTACACATGACTATTTTCTACAGTCTAATTTTCGAACTACTATAATACTATACTGTTTGTGTGAATGGTAATGATTTTTGTAATAAAATGCCTTTCAATTTCCTGCAACATTTGCAACTGTTCTTTTTTCTACATTGTGTTTGTTTCATCGTTACTGTGGACCAGAGTTCTGGAGACAGAATTCCCCAAAACTAAGACAACCGGTAACGCGGCCTCATTGCTCCCTGTCCATGACAACTCCCAAGGTGCAGGGCTCACGCCGTCGGCCCTGCCGAGTCACTCCGCACTCAGAATTTGGGATTGGCTTGCAATGATCTAAGATCAATCTTACAACTTCACATTTCACTTGTATCATCCTTCAATTGGTAGTAAATCCTTCGCTAAGGAATTGGCCCTCAAATCGTGGGGACAAGCGTACCACAGAAAAAATTAGTTTCCATTTAATGTTTGCGACACAGAGAATGTAAATAGTTACATGACAACATCGCTGCTGTAGCAGTGTAAGTCACGCTGCTATTAAAATATTCTATGTCTCGAGTTTCCTGGCTGGCTGCTGGCTGTGCTTCTCTCCACCCCAACAATAACTCCGTTGTTAGTGGGTGCAGGAGACAATAGGGACACCAACAAGGTGGGAATAACCAGAACAGTATTTGAAGACTGACACGGTTAATTTAAAAATGCACTTTCAATGTATGCGCCAATTAACGTCATTTTTTTTGACAAAATAACTTGTTTTATCCTAGAGAATTAGAAACTAAACCTTAAGATATTAAACTAGTGCAATTAAAGTGTACGATTAATTATAAAGTCAGAAAAATAAATAAATGATCTAATTCATATACTATATTCTTGGTTCTTTCGGTGAAGTCACGTAGAAGGGAAACAATAAAGTTATATTTTTCGATTTGAAGCTTTCGTGACTGCAAGGATTCATCTTCTTTGGTTCTTTCGGTAAAGTCACGTAGAATGAGAATAAAATAATAAAAAAACACAATAAAATTCTCACGACGTTTTGGCCACAACGCAAGCGGCCGTCTTCAGGTGAAAGGTAAAGAACTGTCGGGACGACAGAGCTTCAATGAACGATGTTAAGATTCGTAGCGACTTTTAAGCTGGTTGGGAGAAGTGAGGCACCTTGACAAAGGGGTTTACATATCAATAGCTGAGGGATTAGCTTGTGACTGGTCACGGAAATGGCTATGTTAAAGTCAAAACCTACACATCCACAGAGGCAACTAGTAATTTAGCATTGAAATAGATAATGGATTCGCTTGTGACTGGTCACAGGAATGGCTATGTTAAAGTCAAAACATACACATCCACAGAGGCAACTAGTAATTTAGCATTGAAATAGCTAAGGGATTAGCTTGTGCAAATAGCTGAGGGATTAGCTTGTGACTGGTGACAGAAATGGCTATGTTAAAGTAAAGACCTACACATCCACAGAGGCAACTAGTAATTTAGCATTGAAATAGCTAAGGGATTAGCTTGTGACTGGTCACAGAATTAGATGTTAAAGTAAAGGCCTACACATCCACAGAGCTTCAATGAACGCTGTTAAAATTCGTAGCGACTATTAAGCTGGTTGGGAGAAGTGAGGCACCTTGACAAAGGGGTTTACATATCAAATAGCTGAGGGATTAGCTTGTGACTGGTCACGGAAATGGCTATGTTAAAGTCAAAACCTACACATCCACAGAGGCAACTAGTAATTTAGCATTGAAATAGCTAAGGGATTAGCTTGTGACTGGTCACAGAAATAGATGTTAAAGTAAAGGCCTACACAACCACAGAGCTTGAATGAACGCTGTTAAGATTCGTAGCGACTTTTAAGCTGGTTGGGAGAAGTGAGGCACCTTGACAAAGGGGTTTACATATCAAATAGCTGAGGGGTTAGCTTGTGACTGGTCACGGAAATGGCTATGTTAAAGTAAAAACCTACACATCCACAGAGGCACCTAGTACAAATCAAACAGGAGAATTTAGCATTGAAATAGATAAGGGATAAGCTTGTGACTGGTCATAGAAATACCTATGTTAAAGTCAAAGCCTACACATCCACAGAGGGACCTCGTACATGGACGCCAAAGGGGGCTGCAACAACTCAACTGTCATACAGTAAAGCGATGTGCAAAACCTAATTCTAAATTACATCAATATAATAAATGTACTCAATATATTCTTCAATTAGCTAGCTATTAACATACACTGGATATACACTACACTATATAATGAATATCATATAATAAACCAATAAAAACTAAAATATAAACTACCTCAATGTTATATCACAATGTTATATGGTGAAAAAACGGGTGGATTCTTACCTTCCTCACCACGGACAGCTACGTTCAGACGGACGAGTCCATCCATGGTTGGAGCAGAGGAGGAAGGAGGGGAGAAACAGCTGCGAGGCGCTGTTATACTCCATGTTATAAACCATACCATTAACCGTGGTGTGAGATGTATTAAAAGTCAGTGCCAGCGAAAGAGCTGCAGTCTGAAGGTCCTCGTAAAATACTATTAATGAAGAACCGAAATGGTTTAAAACATCTTTCCAATGGTTACTAAGCCAGAATCCATCTTCTCGGTTGAAATTGTCTATGTGTTTGTATATGTGGATGGCCTCATGAACGAATCTCTCATGGTTGCCGGTTGGTTTGCACATCGCTTTACTGTATGACAGTTGAGTTGTTGCAGCCCCCTTTGGCGTCCATGAACGAGGTGCCTCTGTGGATGTGTCGGCTTTGACTTTAACATCTATTTCTGTGACCAGTCACAAGCTAATCCCTTAGCTATTTGATATGTAAACCCCTTTGTCAAGGTGCCTCACTTCTCTCAACCAGCTTAAAAGTCGCTACGAATCTTAACAGCGTTCATTGAAGCTCTGTGGATGTGTAGGCCTTTATTTTAACATCTATTTCTGTGACCAGTCACAAGCTAATCCCTTAGCTATTTCAATGCAAAATTACTAGTTGCCTCGGTGGATGTGTAGGTTTTGACTTTAACATAGCCATTCCTGTGACCAGTCACAAGTTAATCCCTTAGCTATTTCAATGCTAAATTACTAGTTGCCTCTGTGGATGTGTAGGTTTTGACTTTAACATAGCCATTTCCGTGACCATTCAGAAGCTAATCCCTCAGCTATTTGCACAAGCTAATCCCTTAGCTATTTCAATGCTAAATTACTAGTTGCCTCTGTGGATGTGTAGGTTTTGACTTTAACATAGCCATTTCCGTGACCAGTCACAAGCTAATCCCTCAGCTATTGCTATGTAAACCCCTTTGTCAAGGTGCCTCACTTCTCCCAACCAGCTTAAAAGTCGCTACGAATCTTAACATTGTTCATTGAAGCTCTGTCGTCCCGACAGTTCTGTACCTTTCACCTGAAGACGGCCGCTTGCGTTGTGGCCAAAACGTCGTGAGAATTTTATTGTGTTATTTTATTATTTTATTCTCATTCTACGTGACTTTACCGAAAGAACCAAAGAAAATACAATAATAAAGATATAAAACAATAAAATTCTCACAAATCAAAATTCAGATACTGTTGATTTATTCACTCCATCTCCGCAGTTGACACTGCCGGTTGTGTTCCTTCCTTAGCTCCCATTCCCACGTTAGTCTCGACCACCGGCCGTCATCACTTCAAGTTGTGTGTCCTGCCTCACCCCACCTTTCTAAACTAAAATTACGTCCTTAATTTGCATATGATGTCCAATTGACGTGTCCGTCTTCCAGTATCAGTGTTTTTCTTAGGATGTGCATCATCTCTACGCTTCCTTGTGCATTTCTAAACATTGGTTCTATTTTCCGTTTGTGATGCATCTGTTTGAAAAAAAAACGTTCTGCTTAAGGCATATGGCTCAGTTACGTTTCATTATTAAGTTAAGATAACAATAAGCACTTTGCTCTGCCCTGATACGCCTCTCTTAATCATTTTCATCCCTGTAGTCGGGGTTCGTAGCGCAGCGCGCTAACTGCTGCGCCACCGCTCCCCCCACCACACACGCGCACGCAACCCCAGAGAGCGACTTTTGGGTCAGAGGTAGCCGCATTGCACTGGGGCCGTCCATAAATGACGTCACGCACGTGGGGGGGGGGGGGGGGGTCAGACATTTGTGACGATGTGTGACGATGAGGGGGGGGGGGGTTGAGAAATATGACGTCACCTTAAATAAATATAGACAACACGTTCTACTTAATTAAATAGACTTTTTAACAAATCTTTTCTCCCATAACATCAGAGTGCAGCGCCACATTAAATATGCACTACAATGACAATAGTTCAAAGCGATTTGAAGCATGTTTTATATTTTGGGGGGGGGGGGGGGGGGGGCGGAGCACAGCTTTGTGACGTCATATTTGAGGGGGGGGTCTGACTTTTTGTGATGCCGCGTGACGATGGGGGGGGGGGAGGGTCAAAAATCGTCCAAAATCGCGTGACGTCATTTATGGACGGCCTCCACAGCGTGAAATAGCGCAACAAACCGAACCCGCGTACAGCGAGGGAAGCCCTGGCTGGTTTATCATTCATTAATCTCCAGTTCAGTCACAAACAAATCTCTTAGAGCCGAAGGGAAATTTAGTTTTTCAGGTCCATACGGCTTACTAGAGCCGTTTCAAAACGGGCAAAACAATGTTTTGTGTTTCTCCCCTTGTGATGGGACTTTGTAAGATGAACGTTGAGATTTGTAAGGGGCACGGGGTGACCAATTTGGCCCCGCGGTGTGGTAGCGGGTAGTTTGTGATAAACTACCTCAGGGCGTGACGACCCTGCCTTACGCGAGTCCCAGGCACAGCTGGCCCGGCTGTCAGTAGCTGGTAAGGGCCCCTCCCAGGGTTACGCAGTTTTCTCACTGCCTTGTGAGTGTCTCGGGAGAGTCAATGGCTAAGGGAGTAAACCCCGACAGAAAATCAGGAGTGGGGCCCCTCAGGCGGTTTTGTGACGCACTGCGGCACATTCCCGGCAGCCCCTGCAGCCAAACTGGTACCAAACGTCGTGCTACGCACTCCTTTGGACATCACCGGCAAGGCCGAGGGGGGATCCTGACGCATGGGCAACCCAGGATTTCCAGAATAACCTGCCCGGGCTTTGCACTAACAAGAGGTGCAAAAATGGGGAGAGGACACTCCTCGGCCACCTAATCGTGGCCAAGAAACACGGATGGCAGCAGTCACGGGTTATAAGCTCATTTTAGATTGGCGTAAAAAATGGGCGCCACGGGTTTCCATCGTCGGTGGGAGGGGTCATTGCACCCCAATGGATAGCTACCGCCACCCGCCTCAGGCTGGGCAGCCCCCGGCCAATAAGGTCCTTTCCCGCCACGGCTCACCTGCTCCAATGGGGCTTGGACCTTACGGTTCATCACCAGACAAGTGGGCTGCAAAACTTGCACCAGACAAAAGCAAAACAAAACGAAAGAAGGTTCCAGCCCTTCATTTTGCAAGCTGGAATGTACGCACAATGTGTTCTGGACTCTCCGAAGATCTATTGCAGATTGAGGACATCCGCAAGACTGGAGTTATCGACAGGGAGTTGGCGAGACTCCATGTCGATATTGCAGCACTGCAGGAGACCCGGCTTGCTGGCAGTGGCTCACTACGAGAGAGTGACTACACTTTCTACTGGCAAGGAAAACAGCAGAACGAACCAAGGCAACATGGTGTTGGGTTCGCTGTCAAAAACACACTCCTTGGCATGATAGAACCACCGACTGCAGGCTCCGAGCGGATTCTACTCATGAGATTGCTCACTGCTTCTGGCCATGTAAACATCCTGAGTGTCAACGCCCCAACACTCTACTCACCTCCGGAGATTCATGACCAATTCTATGAAGAGCTTCACAATATTATTCGCAAAATCCCCAGCTCTGAGCACATGTTTCTGTTGGGAGACTTCAATGCAAGGGTTGGGGCTGACCACGACGCGTGGCCCGCATGCCTTGGCTATCATGGCATTGGAAAGATAAATTCCAGTGGCCAAAGACTACTGGAGCTTTGTTCATACCACAATCTCTGTATCACAAACTCAATCTTTCTCACAAAACCATGCCATAAAGTATCATGGAGACATCCAAGGTCTCTTAATTGGCACCAACTGGACCTCGTCATCACCCGACGAGCCCTCCTCAACTCGGTACTCATCACACGCAGCTACCACAGTGCAGTCTGTGACACCGACCACTCGCTGGTATCCAGCAAGGTCAGACTACGCCCCAAAAAGATACACAGACTCAAACAAAAGCGCTACCTACGCATCAACTCTGCCAAGACATCCCTCCCAGAGCTCCCTCGATTTTCCAACACAGCCTTGAGCAGTCCCTACACGACACACCAGATGGAAGCGTGGAGACAAAGTGGGCATACATCAGAGACGCCATCTTTAATGCAGCCATCAATAGCTTCGGCAAGCAGACAAGGCAGAACACAGACTGGTTTGAGGAACACCTGGCTATATTGGAACCCATCCTCCAAGCCAAACGCATGGCGCTCTTGAAGTACAAGCAAGTCCCAAGTACAGGATCGTTAAGGGCACTGAAAGCTGCTCGCAGTGCAGCTCAAACGACCGCCAGACGCTGTGCCAACGACTACTGGGTGAATCTGAGTAGTAGGATCCAACTCGCCTCTGACACTGGCAATATCCGTGCCATGTATGAAGGCATCAAGACAGCCTTTGGTCCAAACATCAGGAGGACTGCCCCCCTTAAATCCAGCACAGGGGCCATCATCACTAATAAACAAGAGCAAATGGCCAGGTGGGTAGAACACTACTCAGAGCTCTACTCACGAGACAACGGTGTAGTAGCTTTAGAACACTTGAGTCTTAAACTGAGGAATAGGGAAGGGGAGTTGTCCCATATCTGGGGCCCCCTCATGAATGCCACTCCAGAGACCCTGAGTTTACTTGACTAAACTGGAAATTAGACTGACTCCCCTCCCTCCCACACACGATAATTCACACCCGCTTAACCAGCCCCATGCATAACCAGCCCCATGCATAACCAGCCCCATGCATAACCAGCCCCATGCATAAGCAGCCCCATGCATAAGCAGCCCCATGCATAACCAGCCCCATGCATAACCAGCCCCATGCATAAGCAGCCCCATGCATAAGCAGCCCCATGCATAACCAGCCCCATGCATAACCAGCCCCATGCATAACCAGCCCCATGCTTAACCAGCTCCATACACAACCAGCTGCTTCCTGACGTATGTACGAAAAAAACTCACTAACTTGTAAGATTCTTTCATGATTGAAATTATAATTTTGGATGGTCGGTGACATTGTATGCTTGTGCGAGGCAGGACACTAAGTGCATGGCTATGAATAACAGACGTGTCATAACATTCCGCCACCGCAAAGATTGTTCCATTGCAGCAGTTACAGCAAATGATCAGATTCCACTTCAAGAAATCTAATCAGGCACCAATGCTGCTGCGTACCCTGTTTGCAGTAGGTACAACGGAGAAGTGTCATCTCCATGGGTCTCATCACACTGGTTTGGCCTCAAACAGTTACCATTTAAAGATATTGGTCCAAGATTATCAGTAACATTGGGTAAGCATTATTTTTGTCCGTAGATATTTTTTCTAGATGTTTACTTTGAGAGCAGCTGTAAGCAGTGGAGAAGTTCCATAGCCGACTCAGCCAAGCGGATTAAAGAAAAACGTGAGAGAACCCATCGGCATCAACACCAGTAACGGCACAACACAAGTCCCATTCAGCAGACGAGCAACTCGTGTCGACAGTGCGATCGATGCTTCCGCTCAAGTTGCTGGGCTCTTCCCACCAGCGTGCAGGAAAATGCTACGAGCAGCTCTTCTCGGCAGTCATCATCGTTTGCGATGGCCAACCCGAAGATTTTTTTTCAGCAATCAAATCCCGCTTGTCTAACTTTTCACCCTTAACTGCTGAAACATATCTATCAAACAGAGCATTGCACGCTAGTTGCCACTCGGTCGTGGTGATATCGCAACGGCACTTATGTCAGTCTGAGTGCACTCTGCAAACTGTGCATATAGACAACACAACAAAGATATTTATGGAGCGGAGGGAGCTCACTGGACAGGAACATGGGATGGATTGCCTCCATACCAGATGTTGTGGTTAATGGGAGGATGAATGGCAATTATGACTTCACACAATTACAATGCACCCATCAACTATTTACAATGTTCAGATTTTATTTCACTATAAATATAAAAGTGGCGTATCCAAAACATTTACATGTGCATTTCAAAAATATTTCAGATGCACGTGGAAATCCAAAGGAAACAGGGACATAGTTCACCTTTACAAAGCAGCCTCCACTGTCACATCATGAGCTGCCTTAAATTATTTGAGGAAAATCGCATGTGAAGAGGAAATATTTCTGTATGTCTTCCATGGGCTGGGTTTGATATAATTTTCAAAATGCCTCCTCCAAACAATGATTTTAAGTTGGTGATATTCATTTTCCATTTTATGAGATGCTGTTGTCCCATTTATAAAAAAAAAAACCCATTCATTCCCTTTATCATAAATGATTCTGGTTGGGTCCTTCAAAACTGACAACTCTTTTTGCATACAATTTTATTTTCAGAGGTACAAAAAAGGTACGTTTTGCATTGTTGTCACTTTATATATATAATATTCTGATAAATTATAACTCGTTTTCAACAACATGCTGCATTTACACGCACGACGAGAAAACAATGTACCATCAACAAATAAAGGTGTTAAAAACTGACAAACACTTAACATTTCCGACCACGAATTCTCTCCAAATAGGCAACAGATCCTCGAAGGCCACAGCAGCAACGCAGTTTCAATCGGTACTTTTGTCAATGCATCCCAAGGCCACTCCCGTTCGTCCAAACAGCAGCAGGGACCGCCCCCACTCGGTGCTGCCCAGGCTGGACAGCAAGCGCATGTCTCCCTCCTCTCCCAGCAAGGCGGCCAGCTCATCGGCCTCCGCGCGGCCGCCACCGCCGCCAGCCCCACGCAGGAGCCGCAGATCCGGCAGGAGGGGGAACTCGGCCAGCCCCAGACGGCGCAGGCGGCGCGCGGCCGCTCGGTAGCACCTCCACGGCTGCGGCTCGACCAACAGGAAGGTGGCGGTGCGCGCGGCGGCCGCGAGGAAACGCCGCAGGCCGGCATCGCCGTGGTGCAGGTGAATCCACATCGTCACCGACATGCACAGGCACAGGTCAAAGCGCGCCCGGCCGTGGCGTCGCAGGAAGGCGTCCAGCGCGGCGTCTCGTGCTGCGGTGTCCATGAAGTCAAACGTCTCGTAGGCGATGACCTCCGGGTGAGGATTGTCGCCCCGTGCACGCTCCACCAGATCGGCGTCCAGGTCGCACGCCAGCACAGACAGCGGCAGCACGCGGGCAACCTGCCCAGAGCGTCCACCCTCGGGCTGGTCCAGCCCCGCCAGGTGCCGATACACAGCCACCGTCAGCTCCTGCGAGAAAACACGAGGACACCGGTGGCGGGTTTGTTTCTTTGCTGGAGAATGTCGTAAAAAAACAGACGTGATGCGAGGATGGAGTACTTCATTATTCATAATGAAAATAAGTTAATACCTCAGTGGGCTTTGCCCGGTAGGATGGGGATGGTTTAGTTTTATTTGTATGTGTTTGGGTGATGTGTTTACCTCTCTTGCACTTTGCACTACTATCATGTTTTGTATTTTTTGTTGTTGTAACGTTCTTACCCTCCTTCTACTGGACGTCTGCGAAAAAGAGCTTTATCGCTCATCGCATTCCTCCAGTATGAATATTTTGATTCTGGCCACAGTATTAGATGCAACTTTATTCAATACAAACCTATGACGCAGTGATTCTAGGTCAAAAAATCCAACGAGACCAAGTTCGATGTTCAGCTACTGACATGAATGCAACTTTAAATATCTAATAAACGCCTCAAACCGGTGATATGTCTGAACCAGTCCTTGACACGCACCTTCAGCAACCTTGATTGCCAAAACCACCCGTGACCAACATGGCATGGCATAGGCCTTCATCCAGCAGTTAATTGACAAAAAGTCTGGAGCTAATGATGAATTTCCATGACTCACGTGTTTGATGAACAACGCGCATATGGGGTAGTGTATTCCATCTGTGGGAGAAAGGTGAAAATGCATTTTTGTAAACATGTCTCAGGCCCATGGCCACCCGCACTACCCCACTGTGACTAGTACACCCCTACACTACCACACAGTGACTAGTACACTACCACACTACCACACAGTGACTAGTACACTACCACACAGTGACTAGTACACTACCACACAGTGACTAGTACACTACCACACTACCACACAATGACTAGTACACCCCCACACTACCACACAGTGACTAGTACACTACCACACTACCACACAGTGACTAGTACACCTTAACACTACCACACAGTGACTAGTACACCTCAACACTACCACACAGTGACTAGTACACTACCACACTACCACACAGTGACTAGTACACCCCCACACTACCACACAGTGACTAGTACACCTCAACACTACCACACAGTGACTAGTACACTACCACACTACCACAGTGACTAGTACACTACCACACAGTGACTAGTACACTACCACACTACCACACAGTGACTAGTACACCCCCACACAACCACACAGTGACTAGTATACTACCACACTACCCTACAGTGAATAGTACACTACCACACTACCACACAGTGACTAGTACACCCCCACACTACCACACAGTGACTAGTATACTACCACACTACCCTACAGTGACTTGTACACCCCCACACTACCACACAGTGACTAGTACACCCCCACACTACCACACAGTGACTAGTACACCCCCACACTACCACACAGTGACTAGTACACCCCCACACTACCACACAGTGACAAGTACACTACCACACAGTGACTAGTACACCCCCACACTACCACACAGTGACTAGTACACCACCACACAGTGACTAGTACACCAACACACTACCACACAGTGACTAGTACACCCCCACACTACCACACAGTGACTAGTACACCCCCACACTACCACAGTGACTAGTACACTACCACACAGTGACTAGTACACTACCACACTACCACACAGTGACTAGTACACCAACACACTACCACACAGTGACTAGTACACTACCACGCTACCACAGGGACTAGTACACTACCACACTACCACAGTGACTATTACACTACCACACTACCACAGTGACTAGTACACTACCACACAGTGACTAGTACACCCCCACACTACCACACAGTGACTAGTACACCCCCACACTACCTCACAGTGACTAGTACACCCCCACACTACCACACAGTGACTAGTACACTACCACACTACCACAAAGTGACTAGTACACCCCCACACAGTGACTAGTACACTACCACACTACCACACAGTGACTAGTACACTACCACACTACCACACAGTGACTAGTACACTACCACACTACCACACAGTGACTAGTACACTACCACACAGTGACTAGTACACCCCCACACTACCACACAGTGACTAGTACACTACTACACTACCACACAGTGACTAGTACACCCCGACACTACCACACAGTGACTAGTACACGCACACACTACCACACAGTGACTAGTACACCCCCACACTACCGCACAGTGACTAGTACACCCCCACACTACCACACAGTGACTAGTACACAACCACACTACTACACAGTGACTAGTACACTACCACACTACCACACAGTGACTAGTACACCCCCATACTACTACACAGTGACTAGTACACTACCACACTATCACACAGTGACTAGTACACTAACACACTACACAGTGACTAGTACACTACCACACTACCTCACAGTGACTAGTACACTAACACACTACCATAGTGACTAGTACACCCCCACACAGTGACTAGTACACTACCACACAGTGACTAGTACACTACCACACTACCACAGTGACTAGTAAACTACCACACAGTGACTAGTACACTACCACACTACCACACAGTGACTAGTACACTACCACACTACCACAGTGACTAGTACACTACCATAGTGACTAGTACACCCCCACACAGTGACTAGTACACTACCACACAGTGACTAGTACACTACCGCAGTGACTAGTACACTACCACACAGTGACTAGTACACTACCACACAGTGATTAGTACACTACCACACTACCACAGTGACTAGTACACTACCACACTACCATAGTGACTAGTACACCCCCACACAGTGACTAGTACTATACCACACTACTACACAGTGACTAGTACACTACCACACAGTGACTAGTACACTACCACACTACTACACAGTGACTAGTACACTACCACACTACTACACAGTGACTAGTACACTACCACACTACCACACAGTGACTAGTACACCCCCACACTACTACACAATGACTAGTACACTACCACACTATCACACAGTGACTAGTACACTAACACACTACTACACAGTGACTAGTACACTACCACACTACCTCACAGTGACTAGTACACTAACACACTACCATAGTGACTAGTACACCCCCACACAGTGACTAGTACACTACCACACAGTGACTAGTACACTACCACACTACCACAGTGACTAGTACACTACCACACAGTGACTAGTACACTACCACACTACCATACAGTGACTAGTACACTACCACACTACCACACAGTGACTAGTACACTACCACACAGTGACTAGTACACTACCACACAGTGACAAGTACACTACCACACTACCACAGTGAGTAGTACACTACCATAGTGACTAGTACACCCCCACACAGTGACTATTACACTACCACACAGTGACTAGTACACTACCACACAGTGACTAGTACACTACCACACTACCACACAGTGACTAGTACACTACCACACAGTGACTAGTACACTACCACACTACCACAGTGACTAGTACACTACCACACTACCATAGTGACTAGTACACCCCCACAGAGTGACTAGTACACTACCACACAGTGACTAGTACACTACCACACTACTACACAGTGACTAGTACACTACCACACAGTGACTAGTACACTACCACACTACTACACAGTGACTAGTACACTACCACACAGTGACTAGTACACTACCACACTACCACACAGTGACTAGTACACCCCCACACTACCACACAGTGACTAGTACACTACCACACAGTGACTAGTACACTACCACACTACCACACAGTGACTAGTACACTACCACACTACTACACAGTGACTAGTACACTACCACACTACCACACAGTGACTAGTACACTACCACACCGTGACTAGTACACTACCAGACAGTGACTAGTACACTACCACACAGTGACTAGTACACTACCACACTATCACAGTGACTAGTACACTACCACACTACTACACAGTGACTAGTACACTACCACACAGTGACTAGTACACTACCACACAGTGACTAGTACACTACCACACAGTGACTAGTACACTACCACACTACCACACAGTGACTAGTACACTACCACACTACCACACAGTGACTAGTACACTACCACACTACCACACAATGACTAGTACACCCCCACACTACCACACAGTGACTAGTACACTACCACACTACCACACAGTGACTAGTACACCTCAACACTACCACACAGTGACTAGTACACCCCAACACTACCACACAGTGACTAGTACACTACCACACTACCAAACAGTGACTAGTACACCCCCACACTACCACACAGTGACTAGTACACCTCAACACTACCACACAGTGATTAGTACACTACCACACTACCACAGTGACTAGTACACTACCACACAGTGACTAGTACACCCCCACACTACCACACAGTGACTAGTACACTACCACACTACCCTACAGTGACTAGTACACTACCACACTACCACACAGTGACTAGTACACCCCCACACTACCACACAGTGACTAGTACACTACCACACTACCCTACAGTGACTAGTACACCCCCACACTACCACACTGTGACTAGTAAACCCCCACACTACCACACAGTGACTAGTACACCCCCACACTACCACACAGTGACTAGTACACCCCCACACTACCACACAGTGACTAGTACACCCCCACACTACCACACAGTGACTAGTACACTACCACACAGTGATTAGTACACCCCCACACTACCACACAGTGACTAGTGCACCACCACACAGTGACTAGTACACCAACACACTACCACACAGTGACTAGTACACCCCCACACTACCACACAGCGACTAGTACACCCCCACACTACCACAGTGACTAGTACACTACCACACAGTGACTAGTACACTACCACACAGTGACTAGTACACCAACACACTACCACACAGTGACTAGTACACTACCACACTACCACAGTGACTAGTACACTACCACACAGTGACTAGTACACCCCCACACTACCACACAGTGACTAGTACACCCCCACACTACCACACAGTGACTAGTACACCCCCACACTACCTCACAGTGACTAGTACACCCCCACACTACCACACAGTGACTAGTACACCCCCACACTACCACACAGTGACTAGTACACTACCACACCACCACACAGTGACTAGTAAACCCCCACACAGTGACTAGTACACTACCACACCACCACACAGTGACTAGTACACCCCCACACTACCACACAGTGATTAGTACACTACCACACTACCACACAGTGACTAGTACACTACCACACTACCACACAGTGACTAGTACACTACCACACAGTGACTAGTACACTACCACACAGTGACTAGTACACTACCACACTACCACAGTGACTAGTACACTACCACACTACCATAGTGACTAGTACACCCCCACACAGTGACTAGTACACTACCACACAGTGACTAGTACACTACCACACAGTGACTAGTACACTACCACACTACCACACAGTGACTAGTACACTACCACACAGTGACTAGTACACTACCACACTACCACAGCGACTAGTACACTACCACACTACCATAGTGACTAGTACACCCGCACACAGTGACTAGTACACTACCACACAGTGACTAGTACACTACCACACTACTACACAGTGACTAGTACACTACCACACAGTGACTAGTACACTACCACACTACTACACAGTGACTAGTACACCCCCACACTACCACACAGTGATTAGTACACTACCACACTACCACACAGTGACTAGTACACTACCACACAGTGACTAGTACACTACCACACAGTGACTAGTACACTACCACACAGTGACTAGTACACTACCACACAGTGACTAGTACACTACCACACTACCATAGTGACTAGTACACCCCCACACAGTGACTAGTACACTACCACACAGTGACTAGTACACTACCACACAGTGACTAGTACACTACCACACTACCACACAGTGACTAGTACACTACCACACTACCACAGCGACTAGTACACTACCACACTACCATAGTGACTAGTACACCCCCACACAGTGACTAGTACACTACCACACAGTGACTAGTACACTACCACACTACTACACAGTGACTAGTACACTACCACACAGTGACTAGTACACTACCACACTACTACACAGTGACTAGTACACTACCACACAGTGACTAGTACACTACCACACTACCACACAGTGACTAGTACACCCCCACACTACCACACAGTGACTAGTACACCCCCACACTACCACACAGTGACTAGTACACTACCACACAGTGACTAGTACACTACCACACTACCACACAGTGACTAGTACACTACCACACTACTACACAGTGACTAGTACAATACCACACTACCACACAGTGACTAGTACACTACCACACCGTGACTAGTACACTACCAGACAGTGACTAGTACACTACCACACAGTGACTAGTACACTACCACACTAGCACACAGTGACTAGTACACTACCACACTACTACACAGTGACTAGTACACTACCACACAGTGACTAGTACACCACCACACAGTGACTAGTACACTACCACACTACCACACAGTGACTAGTACACTACCACACTACTACACAGTGACTAGTACACTACCACACCGTGACTAGTACACTACCACACAGTGACTAGTACACTACCACACTACCACACAGTGACTAGTACACTACCACACAGTGACTAGTACACCCCCACACTACCACACAGTGACTAGTACACTACCACACAGTGACTAGTACACTACCACACTACCACAGTGACTAGTACACTACCACACTACCACAGTGACTAGTACACTACCACAGTGACTAGTACACTACCACACTACCACAGTGACTAGTACACTACCACACTACCACAGTGACTAGTACACCACCATAGTGACTAGTACACTACCACACTACCACACAGTGACTAGTACACTACCACACTACTACACAGTGACTAGTACACTACCACACTACCACAGTGACTAGTACACTACCATAGTGACTAGTACACTATACCACACTGGGACTGGACGAGTCTCACAGCCACGGCTTTGTTCGAGTGAACGTCCCGAGAGTTTCAGAACCTTCCCCAGCGGTCGACGTCCTCAGCCCCGTCCGTGGTAACGTGGAGTTGCGCTCACCCCGCTGTTGCAGCCCATGTCCAGGGCGAGGAACGGCGGCGCGGACTCCGGCAGGAGCCGCCTCAGAAGCTCGCGGGGCAGCAGCGCGACGCGTCGAGCCGGGGGGTTGAAGGCCGCCTAGTTGATGAAGTTCCCGTGGGGAGCCGCGCCTGGCTCCCTCTTCCTCGGGGCCCCGGGCGCTGCCATCTCCTCCCCGCCGTCCTCCTTCTTAATCTCCTCCTCGTCCTCCTCTTTCCTCGCCTCCATCCCTGTGGAGGCCGTAAGCGAGGAGGCTGTCAGGCGGGATCGGCACAAGCAAAAGGAGGGGAGCGGGACGCGCGAGTGTGTGGAGGCACAGTCAGCCATGTTACGTGGGGAATTGAACACCGTAGAGGCACAGTCAGCCATGTTACGTGGGGAAGTAAACACTGTGGAGACAGAGTCAGCCATGTTACGTGGGGAAGTGAACACCGTAGAGGCACAGTCAGCCATGTCACGTGGGGAAGTGAACATTGTGGAGGCATTTCGATTTAAAGCTTTCGTGACTGCAATGATCCATCTTCTTTGGTTCTTTCGGTAAAGTCACGTAGAATGAGAATAAAATAATAATATTCTCACGACGTTTCGGCCACAACACAAGCGGCCTTCATCAGGTGAAGGGAGCGAGACTGTCTGGTAGGACAGCGCTGGAGTGAGAGAGCCACGTTCAGATCACGGCTTTTAAGCTGTGTGAGAGGAACAAAGAGCCTTGACGAAGGAATTAGCATAAAATTTAGCATTGAAAAGGCTGAATGATTAGCTTGTGACTGGTCACAGAAATAGCTATGTTAAAAGTTAAAGCATACACATCCGCAGAGGCACCCATTGTTAAAAGGAATTAGCATAGAATTTAGCATTGAAATAGCTAAATTAAGGCATTCGCTTGTAACTGCTACAGAAATAGTTACGTTGAAGTCAGAGCATACACATTCACCGAGGCACTTAGTACAAATCAAAACAGGAGAATTTAGCATTGAAATAACTAGGCGAATTTAGCATTGAAATAACTGGGTGATTTGCTAGTGACTGGTCACAGAAATGACTACAAATCTGAGCTATTCACAGTACTATATAGTGAACCAATAAAAACTAAAATATAAATTACCTTCATGTTATCAATATGGGTAGCTTTCCTGTAGACAGAGTGGCTCATTGAACCATCATGTCTCCTTTTAATTAAGACATCCAGAAAGGGTAGTTTGCCATCTTTTTCGACCTCCATGGTAAATCTGATGGCTGGGTGTATGGAATTGATGTGGTCGCGGAATTGGTCTAGAGCAGGCTGGCCATGTGGCCAGATGACAAAGGTGTCATCAACGTACCTCTTCCATAAGGTCGGGCGTAGAGTGGCAGTCTGGATGGCGTCAGTTTCAAATTTTTCCATGAATACGTTGGCTACAACCGGAGATAGGGGGGAGCCCATTGGGGTGCCCTCAGTTTGTTTGTAGAAAGTTCCATTCCAGGTGAAGTATGTGTTGGTTAAGCAATGTCTCACCAGGGGGGGTACATCAGTATGCAGTCCTTGATGCTTCAATGATAGCGATGGTGTCAGGTACCGGGACTTTGGTGAACAAGGACACCACATCAAAACTGACAAGCAGGTCGTTTGGGGACAGGGAAATGTCTTTGATTGTCGATACCAGGTGAGTCGAATTTAGTACCGCAGAGGTGGTTTTTCCAGTGAAAGGTCGCAGTATATCAGCCAGAAAACGTGCCAGTTTGTAGGTGGGGGAGCTGATAGTAGAGACGATGGGACGAAGGGGTGTATCTTCTTTGTGTATCTTTGGAAGGCCATATAATCTTGGTGGTCTGGCAGCAGAGGGTTTCAACAAGAACTGTTTGTTCTCATCAATTAATGCTGTTGAATCAGAGATAATTTTGTTCGTTTTGGTGACCAGGCTGTTGGTGGGATCTCTTTTTATTTTTGTATAGCTGCCATCGTTGAGTAGTTCTTGAATTTTGTTGTTATATTCTGTTTTGTCCATGATGACAGTGGCATTGCCTTTGTCGGCTGAGAGAACGACAATATCATCCCTCTTTTTTAATTGAGATAATTCAAAACGTTCGTCTTTGCTGATGTTGCTAGGTGGCAACTTAGCGTTTTTGAGGGTTGCAGCGATTTCAGATCTTGCTACGTCTGCAGAGATGTGACTCAAGCCCTTGAGTGCAACGTCGACATGGGCAATGATATCATTAACCGGTAAGTGTCTCGGTGTGACAGCAAAGTTTAGACCTTTAGCTAAAACGGATTTCAGACCATCAGAAATGGAACTGTTACTGCGATTAATTACGACTTTGTTGACGTCTATCTTTTCGGTGTGTGGATCCGATTTTTTGCTGGAGAGGTGATTGAATTTGGAAATCAAATTGTCCCTACATTTGTTCGACATAGTGGCAGCCGAAGAGGTAGTCATATTGTCTACATGTTCCCAATCCGATGTAGACATTGTTGCTGTCAATTTTAAGTGTGATTTGTAGAGTGTCTTGTCTAACTGATCGAGTTCGGTGCGTGTAAGTCTGATTTTTTCCGAGATAAGAGCGAAGCTAGTTCTAGCTAGAATTCGTTTTGCATTGAGAGAAGTTGCAACAGCAGAGGTTAGTGTAAATGCGGTTGGTATTACCTTAGAGTCGCGGCATCTCTTCAGAAAGGTGAGAGACTCGATTAGTTGAGCCTTCTTATCCCGAAGTCTGTTGAATGATCTTAAGGATGTGTGGAATCCCTCCCCGTAGAGGCGGTTAAATTTCGATTTAAAGCTTTCGTGACTGCAATGATCCATCTTCTTTGGTTCTTTCGGTAAAGTCGCTCCCTTCACCTGATGAAGGCCGCTTGTGTTGTGGCCGAAACGTCGTGAGAATATTATTATTTTATTCTCATTCTACGTGACTTTACCGAAAGAACCAAAGAAGATGGATCATTGCAGTCACGAAAGCTTTAAATCGAAATTTAACCGCCTCTACGGGGAGGGATTCCACACATCCTTAGGATCATTCAACAGACTTCGGGATAAGAAGGCTCAACTAATCGAGTCTCTCACCTTTCTGAAGAGATGCCGCGACTCTAAGGTAATACCAACCGCATTTACACTAACCTCTGCTGTTGCAACTTCTCTCAATGCAAAACGAATTCTAGCTAGAACTAGCTTCGCTCTTATCTCGGAAAAAATCAGACTTACACGCACCGAACTCGATCAGTTAGACAAGACACTCTACAAATCACACTTAAAATTGACAGCAACAATGTCTACATCGGATTGGGAACATGTAGACAATATGACTACCTCTTCGGCTGCCACTATGTCGAACAAATGTAGGGACAATTTGATTTCCAAATTCAATCACCTCTCCAGCAAAAAATCGGATCCACACACCGAAAAGATAGACGTCAACAAAGTCGTAATTAATCGCAGTAACAGTTCCATTTCTGATGGTCTGAAATCCGTTTTAGCTAAAGGTCTAAACTTTGCTGTCACACCGAGACACTTACCGGTTAATGATATCATTGCCCATGTCGACGTTGCACTCAAGGGCTTGAGTCACATCTCTGCAGACGTAGCAAGATCTGAAATCGCTGCAACCCTCAAAAACGCTAAGTTGCCACCTAGCAACATCAGCAAAGACGAACGTTTTGAATTATCTCAATTAAAAAAGAGGGATGATATTGTCGTTCTCTCAGCCGACAAAGGCAATGCCACTGTCATCATGGACAAAACAGAATATAACAACAAAATTCAAGAACTACTCAACGATGGCAGCTATACAAAAATAAAAAGAGATCCCACCAACAGCCTGGTCACCAAAACGAACAAAATTATCTCTGATTCAACAGCATTAATTGATGAGAACAAACAGTTCTTGTTGAAACCCTCTGCTGCCAGACCACCAAGATTATATGTCCTTCCAAAGATACACAAAGAAGATACACCCCTTCGTCCCATCGTCTCTACTATCAGCTCCCCCACCTACAAACTGGCACGTTTTCTGGCTGATATACTGCGACCTTTCACTGGAAAAACCACCTCTGCGGTACTAAATTCGACTCACCTGGTATCGACAATCAAAGACATTTCCCTGTCCCCAAACGACCTGCTTGTCAGTTTTGATGTGGTGTCCTTGTTCACCAAAGTCCCGGTACCTGACACCATCGCTATCATTGAAGCATCAAGGACTGCATACTGATGTACCCCCCCTGGTGAGACATTGCTTAACCAACACATACTTCACCTGGAATGGAACTTTCTACAAACAAACTGAGGGCACCCCAATGGGCTCCCCCCTATCTCCGGTTGTAGCCAACGTATTCATGGAAAAATTTGAAACTGACGCCATCCAGACTGCCACTCTACGCCCGACCTTATGGAAGAGGTACGTTGATGACACCTTTGTCATCTGGCCACATGGCCAGCCTGCTCTAGACCAATTCCGCGACCACATCAATTCCATACACCCAGCCATCAGATTTACCATGGAGGTCGAAAAAGATGGCAAACTACCCTTTCTGGATGTCTTAATTAAAAGGAGACATGATGGTTCAATGAGCCACTCTGTCTACAGGAAAGCTACCCATATTGATAACATGAAGGTAATTTATATTTTAGTTTTTATTGGTTCACTATATAGTACTGTGAATAGCTCAGATTTGTAGTCATTTCTGTGACCAGTCACTAGCAAATCACCCAGTTATTTCAATGCTAAATTCGCCTAGTTATTTCAATGCTAAATTCTCCTGTTTTGATTTGTACTAAGTGCCTCGGTGAATGTGTATGCTCTGACTTCAACGTAACTATTTCTGTAGCAGTTACAAGCGAATGCCTTAATTTAGCTATTTCAATGCTAAATTCTATGCTAATTCCTTTTAACAATGGGTGCCTCTGCGGATGTGTATGCTTTAACTTTTAACATAGCTATTTCTGTGACCAGTCACAAGCTAATCATTCAGCCTTTTCAATGCTAAATTTTATGCTAATTCCTTCGTCAAGGCTCTTTGTTCCTCTCACACAGCTTAAAAGCCGTGATCTGAACGTGGCTCTCTCACTCCAGCGCTGTCCTACCAGACAGTCTCGCTCCCTTCACCTGATGAAGGCCGCTTGTGTTGTGGCCGAAACGTCGTGAGAATATTATTATTTTATTCTCATTCTACGTGACTTTACCGAAAGAACCAAAGAAGATTGTGGAGGCAGTCAGCCATGTTACGTGGGGAAGTGAACATTGTGGAGGCAGTCAGCCATGTTACGTGGGGAAGTGAACACTGTGGAGGTAGTCAGCCATGTTACGTGGGGAAGTGAACACTGGAGGCAGTCAGCCATGTTACGTGGGGAAGTCAACACTGTGGAGGCACAGTCAGCCATGTTACGTGGGGAAGCGAACACCGTGGAGACAGTCAGCCATGTTACGTGGGGAAGTAAACACCGTGGAGACAGAGTCAGCCATGTTATGTGGGGAAGTCAACGACGTGGATGAACATTCCGCCATGTTACGTCGGGAAGTGAACAACGTGGACACAGTCGGCGACGTTCCAAATACAGACTGTTGGGGCAAGTGCTGTTAGCGAGTGGCAGCACCGATTAAGATCGGCACTGTGGCACACGACGGGGTGGTTGGCCAACACCACGCCCGGCCGCCTTTGTCTCCCCCAGTGGCGATGTTTACTACACACCGCACACCAGGTACTCATTTGAGGCTGAGTCGACCTAGGGGGAAGGGGGGCCCAGGACCGGTTCAGATAATCGCCATCGCCGGTGTTTGTTGGCCGTGAGCGGGATTCGAACTCGTGTAGTCGGGGTTCGTAGGGCAGTGCGCTAACTGCTGCGCCACCGCTCCCCCCACCACACACGCGCACAGCAGCTCCAGAGAGCGACTTTTGGGTCAGAGGTAGCCACATTGCACTGGGGCCGTCCATAAATGACGTCACGCACCTAGGGGGGGGCGGGGGGGGTCAGACATTTGTGACGATGTGTGACGATGGGGGGGGGGGGGGTTGAAAAATGTGACGTCACCTCAAAATGCGCAACTTTAAATAAATATAGACGACACGTTCTACTTAATTAAATAGACTTTTTAATAAATGTTTTCTCCTACAACATCAGAGTGCAGCGCCACATTAAATACGCACTACAATGACAATAGTTTAAAGCGATTTGAAGCATGTTTTATATGTTTGGGGAGGGGCGGGGCACAGCTCTGTGACGTCATATTTGATGGGGAGGGGTCTGACTTTTGTGACGCCGCGTGACGATGGGGGGGGGGGGTCAAAAATCGCGTGACGTCATTTATGGACGGCCCCTTTGGCACCGTGCGTCGCTGAATCATTGCTCATCGGAGTGTCAGCTGTATGACAACGCGACGTGGCACACAGTGCCAACTTACACCTGTCAACCCCTAACCATTGCCTCTCTTATTACAGACCAATTCAGACCTTATTGGTCACCCCGTGCCCCTTACAAATCTCAACGTTCATCCTACAAAGTCCCATCACAAGGGGAAAAACACAAAACATTGTTTGCCCGTTATAAAACGGCTGTAGTAAGCCGTATGGACCTGAAAAATCAATTTCCCTGTACACGAATACGGAAATTGAAAGGCATTTTATTACAAAAAACAAACATCATTAAAATTCACACAAACACTATAGTATTATAGTAGTTCGAAAATTAGACTGTGGAAAATAGTCATGTGTAATGATGAAAAATACTTGAAGATAACATTTATCATTATCTTATTGCAATATATGAACGTGTAATGGCAAATTAAAACGATGCGATACAATTTGACAATCCTTTACCGCGATACACTTAATCCAATGAAGTTGAATGTAAACGCTGAAACACGTAAATATTACTGAACATAGCGTGGATAGAAGAAACTGATTTAACTAAATAACCACACAATTAAAACATCAATGAAGCAGGTTGTTGGAATGGATGCTCCAGGCGCCACTCTACGCGTGAGTGGTGCCAGTGGACTGAGAGGCCGTGCCAGGAGTCGCTGTCGCTGGCTGCTCAATGACCACCACCCTCTCGGCCGCTGCAGGGAGGGCGCGGCGCTGAGCCTTGAACTTCAGCTTCCCGTCTTCAGTCAAGCAGCAGCTCACGCTCTGCGGGTCCACGTCCCTGGGCAGCTGCGTCTCCCTGTGGAACTCCTGGCAGCTGTGGCTGTAGCTGCCGCTGCTGACTTCTCCGCTCTTCACCTCGCGCCGTCCGGCCACCACCAGCTTGTCTCCAGACACCTTCACGGCCAGGTCCTGTGGGGAGAAGTCCTGCACGTCCAGGGACGCGACAAACCCGCCTCCTTGCTCCTGTGGATCTTCAATCTGGAACCCACTGCTCACGGCCGGCTGCTGCAGCAGTGCGTCTCCGAGGCTGCCCGGAGCCCGCGTGTGGCTGCTGAGCTGATCGACTCCACGGAAGATTCTCTCCATCCTCTCGATCTCGCTCCTCATGTCTTGCTGCAGCTGCTGGAAGAGACTTTCACCGCGGGGGTTCCAGACCGGCCAGCCTGGCCAGACGCTCCTCTCCATCACGTGCATCGCAGGGAAGTAAACACTCAGGGCCATGCTTGTTGATGTACTTCACAGTGAGGCTCGCTTCAGCTGTGAGCGCTGCTCCCTCCTCCGCCGATGTTCTGCCAGTGCAGCTACAGGAGCTGTGTGGGGGCTACCGTCCCCCGCCATCACTGAATTGTCGGGGCCGCTGCTCACCGACTCCCCCATTCCACTCACACCGCTACCCCCCGGCTGCTCCTTCAGGTCCAGACTAACGACCCCTAACGTCTCGCCCCCCTGTACCTCTGCCTGGGATGTAGACCGCGTTTACATAGTTTAATTATCGGCTCGTACGCTCCGCGCTTGCGATGCGTTACACTGTGCAAAGGCGGGGTGGGGCTGTAAGCGCGCTCACCTGTAAATCTCCGTCCCGCCCGTAAACAAACAGGCGCGGCGCGTGTTTCCCTCCCACCCGCGCTCCACGTGTGCCGACAATAACAAACACGCCCCTACCCTCTGCCCCTAAACAGACCAATCGCACACGAAGGGGTTGGAGCCGGGGGACGGGCGGGCAGGGTTTCTGCCGTGCGCGCCGCTGATTGGGGACGCTCGCTTGGCTCTGAGTTAAAGGTCCCGCTCAAACAGTCGCGCGAATACGCGCACGCTCGGCGCTCTAACTCGCTATCTCGCGACCAGACCCGTGTGCGGGTGCGTGACCGCGGCACCGCCACCCAGGTACGCGATCGCTAAGCACTATGGTGGGCAATCGTGCGGGCACGTAAACACCACCCGCTTCGTCTCGAGGTGCACAGCCGCGCATACACGTAGACACCCAGCGCACACTGCCCTCCACTTCACGCTCCCAAAAGACCACGCAACACAGTTGTTTTTCCCCCCACTAGCGAATTTTATTTACCTGTGATGGTATGGTCAGTGGACGCTAACCTATCGATTTCCCCTACCGCTCGCCCCGCTCTCTATCCTGGATGTAAAACGGCTGAACTTACGCCTCTCTCACTCGTACTTACTTCTCCCCGATGTACTGACCGCTGTGAGGGAATGAGGCGACGAGCCTGCCGATGCCGGAGTACGTCTCACGGACGTCTCGGATGGCTGACTCTCCTGCTCCCGGGACCGCGATGATCTTGAACCAGAAGAACCCCCCTGCTACCCCGATCCCCCCCCCTTTTTATCCTACCTACAACAAAGGAATTTTTGCTCTTTCCGACCCTTGGCCTCCCGTCCAATCAGGGGCTCGGATTCTCCCGCCCTTTCGATGTCCGGATTCCAGCTCAGATGACATCGCCGCAGTGATCTCACCGACGTCCGCTCTCTGTTCTCCCGCTACCAGTCCACTGACCCGTGCATGTGTGAGGCTCCACTCGCGGTGGTTCGATGGCCCTTGCCGCGACCATGCAACTTTAATATCAGGTCGCGGCGCCGCAGTGCATGTCAGCTACAGGGGGGAGGATCGCCCAATTTCCCGGCCGCAGGAAACCATGAGGTTCGATCCCACTAGGGACTTCTGGACAAAAACCTATCAGCCGGGTGACCTCCCCTCCTGGCTCTACGTGGGGCGTGTGTACGTTCGTGTGTGGGGGGGGGTGGTGAGGGTGCGCAGCGTCGGCGTCGACATCCCCCGGTGGCGGCTTTGCAGCGGTGGCCACGACCTCGGCAGAGTGGCCCTGCTGCAGCGGCCTCACGACTGTGCAGGGGCCAAAACGCGGACGTCTGAGAAGGCACCGGCCCCGGGAGAGTGGCGGGAAATCCGCGGCATAGGTGATGGCGCCGCGGTAGCGGGCGCGGTTCCGCTGGAGCGGCTCCGCTGCGGCGGCACCACAGCTGCTTTTATAGCCCTGGCAGTAGCTACGAGCAGATGCCAGGGGCAGCCAGAAGCGTCCAGAATGACGCAGCTGCTCCCAGCGGCTTCCTCCATCCGCACAGAATCTAGAGCGTCACTCGTGTCTCAGATGTGAATAATTAGTATTGTATTACAATTCTATAAACAATACAGTGTTGTAGTGTATCACGTGGTGATGTTCCATTGCACAGCCACGTGCGGAATGCTATAATGACGAAAGAGCCGTGGAAAGCTCTGACATCACGGTGACGTCATGGCCCGGTGACGTCACGGCAGAGGCCAGAGTGGAGTCGGCTCCTGCAGAGGCAACCACCTCGCCCCACGCTGCTCCTCCACTTCGAGGTCTTCAGAGAACTTCGCCACCACCACCATGGCGATCTTCATGGCTGTCCTCACTGTGGTTCTGCTGCTCACGCAGCCGATGGTGGAACTCCTCGGAGGATCTCGGCGTGGGGGTTCGGACATCCACGGCTCCAACACCACCACCACCACCACGATCAACTACTCGGGACTCATGAAGAACGTCTCTGCACCAGCAGGGGTCGCCACCTGGGGACCGATGTTCACTAGCGGCCACGCAGATGGACAAGAGAGGGACGGCCCAGCCTGGCCCCACGGGATGTCCTGGCTCATGCACAGCGCGCCGACTCCTCTCCTGCACGCTGCGGGTCAGCTGTGCAGTAGCCACAGTGAGGACATTGTGGACAGCGTGCTCCCTGCCCTACTGCAGGCTATGGGTGAGCTGAGCAGCAGCTGCCAGGCCATAGTGGACAGCATGCTCCCTGCTCTGCTCCACGTTGTGGGTCAGCTGTACAGCGGCTGCAAGGAGGCCATCAGCTCCACCGTGCTGCTGAACACCCTGCACATCGCCGTGCATCTCTGGCGTTTCATACGTCGCCAAGTGAGTGAGCAACATCCATCATCATCACCACCATCAGCCATGGTCAATCCACTAGTGGGTAGAGACCTCCACGAGCCGTCGCCACCTCCCACGATGCCGCTGTGCAGTAATCCACCCAGCACCTGCACGTGGATCGATTTCATTGCTTCATCTCCCCACTGGGCACCCTCTCGGATGACCCCCTCGCAGCCCGTCGGCATCACTCGCCGCCTTCACACCTCCACCGATCCCCCTCAACTCCACTCACGGTGTCTTCAACAGCCTGGTTGGGCACTGGAACAGTATCCCGAACAGTGCCGGATTAAGCTCGTGCGGGTCCTGTAGCTTATATTATAAAGGTGCCCAAAATAATGAAAAAACACAATTATTGAAACACGAAGTTTTTAACTTGCATAGTAAAGTAATTGTAATTTTACTATAGTAATAGAGCAAGTACAGAATCACTGAACCGGGATTTATAGCGTGAGATCATTTACCACGGGGCCCTTGAAAGTGCGGGGCCCACAGCTAATGATTATTTTGTTCCGAGGATAATCCGGCACTGATCACGGATTGAGTATGAGGAGCAGTGATGAGATTTAAAGTATTTTTTTACATGTTATTAAAATGTTATGTTTAGTAGAAAATATAATGCTGTTTGTCTCTTAGCTGTGATTCTTAAAAACACTGTTGTTACTCAATGGTCTTTCGGTAAAGTCACGTAGAAAGAAAATAAAATAAATAATAGAATACGACGTTTCGATTGCAACCCAAGCAGTCGTCATCAGGTGAAACTAAATTTGAAAGAGAGACCAAACACAGACAGGGAGACACAAAGATCCCCCGTATAGCCTGAACAGACTGTAGGGGCAAGTGCTGTTAGCGAGCACCTATGAAGGCCGGAACAGTACACGAGGGGGTGGGTGGCCAGCACCACGCCCGACCGCCTTTGTCTCCCTAGTGGCGATGTTTACACACCGCACCAGGTACTCATTTGAGGCTGAGTAGACCTAGGGGAGGACCGGGACCGGTTCCTGGAAATCAATGTGACTTCTGCTGTTGCCTTTGAGAGATCAGTTCAGATATGCGTGGCTTCACCTTGGCAAGTGCCACTCTCATGTCATTTTCACAGCAAAGTCTGTTCCTTTTCTTCGTTTTTATGTCCAGCATCCTCGAAAAGGATTGCTCACAAAGATATGTTGTAACAAATGGTATAAAAAAATCCAGGGCTTTCTTAGCAATAACTGGATACTTGTTCATTTGTCGACACCAAAACGTTGAGAGCGTTGTTGTTCTGAAGAGTTGCTGTTGAACCTGGCTCTGCTGAATTTCAATTATTTCGTCGAGGAATTCATCATTGACATCTGCTGTTTCAACAGCAAACGTGAACGGCTGTCTCACCCATGCTGGATATGACTCTCTTGTAGGGAAATATCCGTCGAGAGACTTTGCAAGCTCATCTAAGTGCGTGGCAATTGTTTGCTTCAGTTCCGTGGATACAGAAATATCTCCGATTCCAGACACATCTTCGATCTTACTTGCACAGTCGTCCAGAAGCGGGAAGTTTGCGAAGTTATTGTTCTCTGTTCGTCGTTTCCATAACGGTAGTTTTTTTTTAAAAGCCTTCAGGTGTTCTTCCGCTTCCATGATATTGACTCCACCACCCTGCATCTGCTGATTGAGATGATTGAGAGCTGCGAATATATCAGCCATGTACACTAAAATGAGAATGAACTCAGGATTTTTGAAGCAATCTGCATGGCAGTGTTGGTGCTCTTGCGAAAACAGGGCTAATTCCACACGCATGGCAAAACACGATTCAGCACCTGTCCCCGGGATAACCACCGAATATTAGAATGGAGCAGAAGTACCTCAAATTCAGAGCCCATTTCTTTACACAGCTCACTGAAGATGCGGTGCCTCAGAGCACTTTTTCGCACATAGTTCACACATTCCACCACAGTTTTTAATACTTCTGCCATTTTTGGAGGTAAGGTTTTTGTTGCCAACGCATGCCTGTGCAGAATACAATGCGTCACAATGATGTGTGGTGCATCGGCCTTTACTAGCACACCAAAACCAGACTTTCTTCCCAGCATGACTGGAGCTCCGTCCGTACAAACTGCAGAAACCATATCGCATGAAAGATTGTTGTCTCTGAAGAAGTCATCCACAAGCTTCTTCACATCGGCTGCCTTCGTTGTTGTTGTAAGAGGCTTACAAAATAAAAACTCTTCTTTTATCATGTCGTCTTTCACATAGCGTACAAAAACAGCAAGCTGGCTTAGATCAGAAACGTCTGTGGGGTTCGTCGAGTTGAAGGCTGAATTTTGCCGGGCTTGAAATCAGATCCGCGACTACTTGAGCCAAGATGTCTTTACTCATGTCTTCTATTCTGTCACTGACGGTGTCATTTGAAAGGGGAATTTGGGATAATTTACCTTCGGCCGCTGTTCCGAGTATCAGATTCGCCATCTTTAATGCAGCTGGTTTCACAAGTGTTTCACCAATGGTGTGTGGCTTGCCCTGCTTTGCGATCAGGTAAGCAACTTCGTACGATGCTGTCAGGATCGGTTTGTTAACAGGTACAAATCCAAGAGCAGGCAGAGTGGCCCTTTCATCGAATCTGGCTCTCTTCACCCTGAATTCAGCAAGTGTTGTGTTCTTGTATTCCCTGTCTCCATGCAGCTTCAAGAAGTGTTCCTTTAGTTTTGCCGGTGCAAGACTAGAGTTGCTCAACTTGGCGTTGCAAATCATGCAGATAGGACGCTCACTCCCATCACGTTCCGTGATACATGAGAATCCATGTTGTACATATTCGTCCGACCACTTTCTTCTTTTGCCCGACATAGTATGGATAAAATATTAAAGAAATCACACGACGTACGACAACAACAGTCACACGTTGAGTACTGAGTACGCACTAAATTCCCCGCAGCGCTGATTGGCCAAGCAGTGTAGCATGATCATCTGCAGCCAGTGATGGCCAAGCGGGCCGTGTGTGTCATCACAAATTTACACAATAATTCAAGTGTGTCCGGACCTCCGTGGCGGGGGCTCTGCCGAACCCCTGAGATCGACTCACCGAACCCCTGGTGTTCGATCGAACCCAGGTTAAGAACCACTGCTCTAGTGACTCTATCGGATTCTAGTGACTCTATCGGATTCAACACCGCATTGGCAAAACTGCCGTTATTCACCAAGCCTGGTGCACCCTTTATCATGTAATCCTTTTCGTGGGTCTTCATATGCCTTTTGAATTTTCCTTGCTGATCAAAGCTTCGTCCGCATATGCCGCACCATTGGTCATGGGTCTACTTGTGCGTTCTTACGTGGGCTTCTAGGCACCATGCCAGTTGGAATTTTTTTCCCACAGACGTCACAAGAGATGAGTTTTTTCGCTCTTGTAACTCTACCGGATTGAGGTGGGGTCGAGACGGGTGCTGGTGAAGTGCCATCGATGGTAAAGGCAATTCTCCCAGCACCACCATGACTCGCAGCGGAGTTGCTCTCGCACATCTGAAACAAAAGACAATGGTCAAGCGCATTACACCTGTGTCATATGTGGACTCACAAAGGCATACATAAGGTGGCAAGATTCATTATAACAGATTCATTATAACAGAACTCCTCAATATAACAGAACTCCTCAATAGTGCAGATCCTATCATCAGAGTCTGCGGAGAGGAGGATGTCGTTGGTAACTCTGAGGAGGGCTGTTTCAGTGCTGTGTTGTGAACGGAAGCCGGATTGAAATGGTTCGAACAGGTCATTTGAGGAGAGGTGGGCTTTGAGTTGTTTGGCGACAGTGCGTTCCAGTATCTTAGACAGAAAGGGGAGATTGGCAATGGGCCGAAAGTTTGACAATGTTGGGGTCAAGTCCATTTTTTCTGAGAATGGGGGTGACAGCAGCCAGTTTGAGTGAACGTGGGATTGAGCCAGAGCTGAGAGAGGAGTTAATTATTTTTGTGATGAGTGTGGAGATAGCTGGTAAACAGTCTTTGATGAGGTGGGATGGGGTCCAGGACACATGTTGATGTTTTCATCCCTGTCAAGATTTTAGACAGCTCCCCCGGCGACACTGGGGAGAACTGAGACAGTGGCTGAGAGGTGTGGTGGGGGGGAACAAATGATGGAATGACAGAGCAGACAGTGGAAGCAGAAGAAGAGGACAGGTTGTTGTAAATGGTGTCAATTTTGGTCTGAAAGAATGATAGAACGGTGTTGCATTTATCAATTGTGAATGAGTTGACGATATTGTCATTGGGTTTGAGAAGTGTATTTACTGTGTAGAAAAGAGCCTTTGGGTTGGTAGAACCAGAATGTATGAGGTGTGAGTAGTAGGTGGACCGGGTAGTGTTAAGAGCTTCCTTATACTGCTGAAGGTAATCTGTGTGAGCTTGTAGATGAACAGTTAAACCAGTTTTCTTATGGAGCCTTTCAAGCTGACGCTTACGGGATTTCATTTTGTGCAGAATATGAGTGTACCAGGGAGCAGAGTGAGTGAATGAGACAGTTTTAGTTTTGATGGGAGCCAGATGATCGAGACTGGTGGAAAGTGTTTCATTGTAGTAGTTGGTGAGGTCGGAAGGGTTGTCAGTCATGGGTGGGGGGAAGGAGGATATTTTGCTGGCAAGAGAGGCTGAAAGGGCAGGACTAGAGATGGATTTAAGATTTCTGAAAGAAGTTGTCCTTTTGTCCTTGGTTGTAGAAATGGGGAGATCAATGTTCATGGTGATTGCCAGGTGGTCCGAGATGTTGAGGTTGTGGGGCTCGGGGAGCGGTATGGTGAGACCAGTAGAGCAGACCAGATCCAAAATGTGACCACGGCTGTGGGTTGGAAAGTTGAGATGTTGGGTGAAATTGAAGCAGTGTAGCAGTTCCAGGAATTCAATAGCAAATTTACAGTCAATGTCAATGTGGATGTTGAAATCTCCCAGGAGCAGAACTGAAGGTGAGATGGCAGATAACTCAGTTAAAAAGTCAGAGAGAAAGGAAGGATTTGGTTTGGGGGGTCGGTAGATTATGGCAGTGACCAGAGGAGTGGGACCAGAGAGTTTGAAAGTGATGTGTTCAAAGGAGTGAACAGCAGGGATGGAGATGGTGGATGTTTTAATGTCCTTTCTGTACACTGCAGCGACACCACCTCCCCGCCCCTCAGATCGGAGTTTGTCCATGTATGCATATCCTGTAGGTGTAGTCCTGTTGAGTGCGAAATAGTCCGTAGGTTTATGCCAAGTTTCAGTGATACAGAGAAAATCCAGGTTATTGTCAGTAATGAATTCATTTAAAATGAGGCTTTTATTGTTTAGTGAGCAGGTGTTGAGCAAAGCCAGTTTCAGGTGACTTTGCGTCGTGGTGAATTGAGAGGACCGAGGGACGGGGCGGAGATTGGTTAGGTGCACGTGTCGTATGTTGTGATGACGTATTGAGGAAGTTGTGGGGCGCAAACAGGACCAGAGCCTTTGTGAAGCGGACGGCGAATTAGTCGAGTTTCTCGGTGAATGTCAATGCAGTCCAAATGAAGGTGGTTGTTGATTGAGTGGAAGTTGGTGGTGGAGTGGAGTGGTGGAATCCAGGTGTGGAGCTAGCACTAGCTTGTACCCAGATGCCCGGTGTCTTGTAAATGGGAGGGCGTCCACGGCTCCCAGGCGCCGCTCCGGCTTCTCGATGGTGGCGCTGCAACCGCTGCGTGACGGGAGCCGTGGGAGCAGCTCAGGTAGACCCAGAGAGTAGCAGCTCAGGCAGACCCAGGGAGCAGCAGCTCAGGTAGACCCAGGGAGCAGCAGCTCAGGTAGACCCAGGGAGCAGCAGCTCAGGTAGACCCAGGGAGCAGCAGCTCAGGTAGACGCAGGGAGTAGCAGCTCAGGTAGATCCAGGGAGCAGCAGCTCAGGTAGATGCAGGGAGCAGCAGCTCAGGTAGACCTGGGGAGCAGCTTAGACAGGCCCAGGGAGCAGCAGCTCAGGCAGACGCAGGGAGCAGCAGCTCAGGTAGACACAGGGAGTAGCAGCTCAGGCAGGCCCAGGGAGCAGCAGCTCAGGTAGACACAGGGAGCAGCAGCTCAGACAGGCCCAGGGAGCAGTAGCTCAGGCAGGCCCACGGAGTAGCAGCTCAGGTAGACCCAGGGAGCAGCAGCTCAGGCAGGCCCAGGGAGATGAGTCGCATGTGGAAGAGTTGTTAATCGTGAAACTAAAAGTTTTGGCTAAAAATATAAAGCCACCCACAGTTGGAATTTACCAAATTTAGCGGCAAACCAAATTAAACGCGTAATAAAAAAAAATCGTTATTATGGAACACTGAGAAAGACAGAGCGGAAGAATACGTGGATTGGAGAACAGAGGCCGGTTACACGTAGATGGGAGGTCTCGGAAAAAATAATATCGTGCGAGCCCACTGCATTATAACAATGATCATCCACGGCAGAGGTATTGGTTCTGCCGTGTTTCAAATCTGCCTTGTGTTCGCGAACACGGTCCGAGACATGTCATGGATTTTGTGTACTGTATTGAATCGGACCTGGATCTTGTGTTTGTTTAAGATTTTGGAAATATTTTTGGTGACACGTGCTATGTATGGCAAGGTGATGGTTTTGATTGGGCCCTCAGATGGTTGTCTCCACATGGCTGGAGATACAGCTTTGCGGATTGTGCGGTCTGAGCATTCATCTTGAGGGCTTGGTGTATGTGTAGAGGCATTAATCGGCACTCCCCATCCTGTTAGCGAGTAGCTCCCACTTCTCGTCAACAGGGGGCAGAAGCGCTATCACGCCACTGTTAATGACTATGCCCCAAGGGGCCAACGACAATCCCTGGGAAGCGGATCCTGAGACACATTCCCCGGACCCTGGGAGGGGGGACTGGGAGATGATGTCACCTTCCAGAAAGTTCTGGAAGGGAGGTGTGGCTAGAGCGGAGCAAGCCACGAACCAGTATATAAGCTGGACCTCTCAAGGGTCCGGCTCAGGCATTTCCAAGCCGAAGGCTGAAGACCTGGGCTGAAGTTAGGACCCTGGACCCCAAGCTCCGTCGTCCTTCCAAGGGTCGGAGCTCAGTGAGGCCAGTGTTCAGGACCCGAAGACCCTGGCACGGTCAGGTCAGCATAGCCTCCCCTAGGGCCCCCAGCCAGAGGACGGGGAATTAACGGGTTCCCAGTGTTAGGGCCCGTGTAGTCTGGAGGCCATACCTCCCCAGGTATCGGGTTAAGGGGCCGCTACCCCTTTGTGTTAGGGACCCTGTAAAATAGTGTTAATAAATATCGTGTTGCCTCGCAAGAAGTTCTCCGCCGATTATTTACCCACTTCATATGTGCTCCAGTTCACTGGCTAGGTGGCGCTGGTCGGAGATGCAGCGGATTATTTTTTCCACCTGAGGACGACCGCTTGTGTTGCGATAGAAACATCGTTATATGTTATTTTTTCTTTTATTTTTCTACCTACGTGACTTTACCGAAAGAACCAAAGAGTATGGATTTCTGCAGTCACAAAAGCTTCAAATTATCACCTAAATAAGATTTTGTATATGAACAACAATGACTATCTCCATTTTCCAAATGTTACCCACCAGAGATCCTTTCTGTATATACACAACAGCAAGCTAATTATAGCACTATACGTTCAGTCCCTATTCATGACACACTTGACTCCCAATCCCCATGTAAGATTGCAATATAATTTCTGCATGAGGGCCCGTCAAAAAGTGTTGAGAATGGACACTTTTTCCAAAAAACTACGTTAAATAGTCTTAATTAAAAGTCCAGTATAGTACTATTCGTGGCACTCATAAGTGGACTTCATTATTGCTAATGCTAATTATTACAATATTAACTATTTACCCAGGAAAGCCTCATTGAGTCTAAAGACTGATTTTTTTCAGAAGTTTCCCATTGCATTGAGATATTTGGCAATTACATTAATGAGCGTTTGGCTCTGTGTGAGTAGAACCCAGAGAGACCCCCACCTTGCACATGGGGAAACAGCACAACTCTGCACAGATTCTACCCACACTCGATAAATAATTAAAACCGATCTTGATTTGAAGCTTTTGCGACTGCAGGAATCCATACTCTTTGGTTCTTTCGGTAAAGTCACTTTGCTTGAAATAAAATAAAATAAATCACGACGTTTCGATAGCAACACAAGCCATCGTCTTCAGGTGAAAATCGCGACAGCCGCGATGTCTGCTGCGAGCAGCACGATGTCTGCTGCCTTGTGAAGAGAAGCTGTTACCAGCAAGAGTTTATATAAGTTTTTGAGAACAAAGGTAGCCAAAGTAGTGCTAATGGGGTATTATAGTGTAAAGGTAATAAATAGCGTGCCATGTTAAAGGAAATGAACTTAGATTAGCATGTTGGATTATAGTGCAAAGTCAATTTGCTTCCGTAGCGCATAAGAGTTCAGATTAGCATGTAGGATTAGCATATGTATTTTGATAAGAGATGCATGTAAAAGTTAATGAAAAAAATAGCAAGTTAATGTCAGTCTATGTGTAACCAAGAATAGCATGTTAAAGTTGATGAGAAAAGTATGTCAAAGTCAATGAGCGAAGTTAATGAGAATATCATGTTAAAGTCAATGAGAGATGAGCAAGTCGATGTCAGTCTACGTGTAATAAATGGCGTGGTATGTTAAAGTTAATGAACTTAGCATAAGAACGGCTGGCGGGAGAGAGAGATAATGTGTTTTAATGAGAGAAGCATGTAAAAGTTAATGAAAAAATTAGTAAGTTAATGTCAGTCTATGTGTAACCAAGAGTGGCATGTTAAAGTTAAAGAGAAAAGCATGTAAAAGTACATGAACGAAGTCAATGAGAATATCATGTTGAAGGCAATGAGAGATGAGCAAGTCGATGCAGTCATGCCGGTGGTAGCATGTCCACGTGTGACAAAAGCAGCCGTGTTAGCGATCTAAAAGATGGCCGTGCCAACGCGTTCGGGTGCGGAGCTCGCTCCCGCCACGGAGCTCGCTCCCGCTAGGAGCTCGCTCCCGCCGTGGAGCTCGCTCCCGCCGCGGAGCTCGCTCCCGCCACGGCGCTCGCTGACGTCACAAAGCTCTGCCCCCCCCCCCCAAAACCAAATTTCCATTTTGAAAATAAAACATGCTTCAAATCGCTTTAAACTATTGTCATTGTATTTTATGTGGCGCTGCACTCTGATGTTGTAGGAGAAAACATTAATTAAAAAGTCTATTTAACTAAATAGAACGTGTTGTCTATATTTATTTTAAGTTGCGCATTTCGATGTGACGTCACATTTCTCAACCCCCCCCCCTCGTCACAAATGTCTGACCCCCCCCTCCCCAGGTGCGTGATGTCATTTATGGACGGCCCCCATCGCCTTAAAACGCGAACTCGCGCTTGCAAACTGAAACCACGGAACTTTTTTTGTTCGGCAGCGCGATCCTCCGCGAGATGTAATGAGTCGTCCTCGCGCTGTGAGTGAGTGTGAGTGAGACAGCATCGTCCCCCACTCCTCCTGATGTCGAGGGTAAATGGGCGAGGTTTAGGCCTGTGACTCATGCAGCTGCAATGGCTGCTTTGTGTACGCGGTCCAGACCTCCCCAGAGACCCTGGCTGACAAAGGAGGTGTTCAGGATTGTTGAGAAAAAGCAACAGGCCCATTCTAATCGTCTACAGCATCCCACGTCAGAGAATGAGGAGGCTTACCGCAGCCTTCGCTCGGAGGTTCGGAGAGACGTGAGGCGCTGCAAGGATGGGTGGTGGTCGCGGGTTGCTGAGGAGATGGAGTCTGCCTCAATGGCCCGCGATCACAAATCCCTATTTAACTCCATTAAAAAAGTAACCTACAGCGCCACACCTATTACCATTGTAGAGGTAATCGTCACTCACCACTCTGTGGGCTGGTAGCTTCCCCTTATCGTCAATAGGGGGCGGAAGCGCTATCACGCCGGGGCTAATGTCCATGGCCCAAAAAAGGGCCAAGACAATAAATATCGTGTTGCCTCATCATAAGTTTATTCGTCAATTTATACCCACTACACCATCATTAGGGGAACGAAGGGTGATCCAATCTCCGACCCCCAGCGACAGGTTTGCAGATTTGCTGAGCATTTCTGTGAGGTCTTGGGGGAGGGGGAATCCCTCTGCCTGGAAAACATCATGGGACAAAGTAGGGATGACCCTGCTGAGGATGCGGTGCCTCAAATATTGGAGGAAGTCACCCTCTGTGAGTGGCTGGCTGAGGTACCATCCGTTGAGGAAGTACTGAGGGCGATCCAGAGTCCGAGAACAGGAAAGGCACCGAGCAGAGATGATCTCCAAAGCGAAATGCTGAGGGAGGGTTGCGTTTGTGCGCAGACTGCCCTACATGACATCATAACAACAGTCTGGGCCACTGGACGGGTTCTGCAGGATTGGAAGGATGCCCTGGCGGTCCCCCTCTTTAAGAAGGGGGACCGCACAGACTGTAACAACTACAGGGGCATCTAACTCCTCAGTGTGCCGGGAAAGGTCCTGGCAAGGATTATTCCACATCGCCTTGCTAGGTACGCTAAGGAGAGGCTTGCGGAGTCCCAATGCGGTTTCAAGAAAGGGCGGTCCTGCAAAAATGTCATATTTTCTGTCCGTCTGCTACAGCAGAGGTGGAGGGAATTCCAACTAGACCTACATCTCTGCTTTATTGACCTGGTTAAGGCCTATGATACCATCAGTAGGCCTGGGCTCTGGGTTGTTCTTCGTGCTTTCAGAGTCCCTGACCCTCTGCTCACACTCATTAAGGACCTTCATGATGGTGAGCAGACCCGAGTAAAACTACATAGCCGGGAGTCAGAGCCATTCCCTGCGACAGGGATGTCCTCTGGCTCCAACATTATTTAACATCTATTTCGACCACATAGTTCGTGAAGCCTTCAGTAGCTGTACCAGAGGAATTTACGTCCGGTACAGATACAATGGGAGGCTGATCGATGCCCAGGTGCGGTCAAGGGATGTCTCCCTATTGGTCAACCACATGTATGCCGACGACCTGGTAATTGCTGCTCATTCAGAGGAGGAGTTGGAGGCGCTGCTGCTGAAACTGGAGTGTGCCACTAAGAGGTGGGGCCTTACCATCAGCCCCACCAAAACGAAGCACCTGCCTGGGTATTTTGTGCCATCGGGCACTCTACCCCCACAACTCCTAATCGGTGATGGGGCAGTTGGGGAGAGAGTGAAGAGTTTTCCATACCTGGGCAGTGTGCTCATGATCGGCTCCGGTTTAACAGCAGAGGTCTCACTCCGAATTAGTCGAGCGGCATTATCTTTTCATCGGTTGTGTAACGTTGTGTGGAAGCTGCCTGGTCTGTCGCTCTGCATGAAGCTTCGGTTCTTCTCGGCCACAGTCATTCCCTCCCTTCTCTACGCTTGCAAAACGTGGACCCCCCTAATGCAGCATCTTCACCGGTTAGAAACATTTAGGCTGGCCTGCCTACGATCAATCCTGGGTTTAACCAGGCTGGATTGTGTGAGGAGCTCACAAATCCTCGAAAGATCTGGACAAAGTCCCATCGGTGAGCTCCTCCAGCAGGCAAGGCTGCGTTGGCTGGGCCATGTAGCCCGCATGCCCAATCACCGCATGCCCAAACAGCTTTTGTTTGGCCGGATCGAGGGAGCTAAACGGGCGTGGCACGGACTAGAGAAGAGATGGAGTGATGTGGTACAGGAGGATGTGGAGCTGAGTGGACTTGCCAATGACTGGTACCAGCGATGTCTCTACTGGGCAGTTGGAGGCAGTCGCCCTCCAACAACAATGGAGGGCGGAGGAGCGACGCTCAGAAAAACGAGCGGAGCGTCGGGTGGCTAAAGCTCAGCAGGTTGGCACAGTAGGGGGCACAGGTGGTGCATCAGCCAGTAATCTCAGTCATCTCAGTCAGTCGACCAGTGGCACCTGGGTCTGCCCCGTGACCTCCTGCCAGCCGGCGATCGACACTTCACGTAGCCTCAAGGTGCACATAGCCTGGCATAAGCGTCGTGGTGACGTCACCGCCACTTAGTGGCGCATGGCGGTTGTTGTTTTGAGACAGTAAGAGAGTGTGAGGTCGACTCAGCCTCAGATGAGTACCTGGTGCGGTGTGTCGTAAACATCGCTACTGGGGGAGACAAAGGCCGCCGTGGAAGAGAATCCTAAAATAATAAAAGCTTTTATTATAATAAAAGCTTTGATTATAATATTATGATATTATAATAAAAGCTATACTAAAAGCTTTTTAAATTAAAAATACAAATTTTTTTGAAATAATGTAAGCTTTTATTATAAAAAATGTATTATTTAATTTTTAAATTGGCAGAATCTACACGCCATATTCTTGGTTCTTCAGGTAAAGTCACGTAGATTTGAAAATAAAAATAATTAAATTTAATTTAAAAATATAAATAATAATATTTAAACTAATAAAAGCTTGATTATTTTAAATTTATTATTTGAAATTTTAAAATACAAAAAAATAAAATACAAATAATAAATTGAAAATAATAAAAGCTTTGATTATTTTATAATAAATTGAAAATAAAAGCTTTTATTATTTTCAATTTATTATTTTAATTTTATTAACAGGTCCCTGGAGGGTGGGCTGGTAGGGCAAGTCTCTGCACTGCCTATTGCTGATTTTACACCCAACAGCACGAGATTTCACTTCGTTAAAGTATTGAAAGGGCACGGACGGACACATTAATCTATTGCAGGCTGGTACACTCAGTTTACAACTTGGTTCCTACCAGTATTATGACTTTACCGAAGGAAGCAATAATCTGGCGTGTAGATGCTGCCATCTGCTGGCCACCATTGTTGGGTGTAGATTGTGACTTAAAACTTTCGTGACTTCAGGAATTCATATTCTTGGTTCTTTCGGTAAAGTCACGTCCATACAAAATAAAAAAATTATCAAATCAAATAAAAATGTGAAATTTTAAATAATAAAAACAAAAAAATCCACATTCATATTCTTGGTTCTTTCGGTAAAGTCACGGAGATAAAAAAAATACAATTTTAAAATAATCGATTGAATAAAAGCTTTTAATATTATTTAAGCTTTTGTTATATTCAATTTATTATTTTAATTTTAAAATTGGCAGAATCTACACGCCACGTTGGTGGCCGGCAGGTGGCAACATTTACACGCCGAATTCTTGTTTTTTTCGTTAAAGTCCCGTAGATTTTAAAATAAAAATAATATAATTTAATTTAAAAATACAAATAATAAATTGAAAATAATAAAAGCTTTCATAATTTTAATTTTTTAATTTTATTATTATTTTCTATCTACGTGACTTTACCGAAGGAAGCAATAATATGGCGTGTAGATGCTGCCATCTGGTGGCCAACAACGTTGGCAGGTGGCAGCATCTACACGCCAGATTCTTGGTTCTTTGGGTAAAATATAAATAATAAAGAAAAGTAAAAAAAAATCATGATTTAGTATTTTTTAATTTAATTCTATTATTTTCATTTTCAAATCTACGTTACTTTATCGAAAGAACCAAGAATATGGCGTGTAGATTCTGCCAATTTTTTTTAAAAAATTACAAATTAAAATAATAAATTTAAAATAATAAAAGCTTTCATTATTTTCCATTTATCTTTTGTATTTTTTTTATTTAATTTTATTATTTTTATTTTCAACCTACATGGCTTTACCGAAATAACCAAGAATATGAATCTGGATTTTGATTATTATTTTCAATCTATTTTAATTTTTAAATTGGCAGCATCTACACGCCATATTCTTGGTTCTATCGGTAAAGTCACGTCGATAGAAAATAAAAAAATTATCAAATCAAATCAAATAAAAAGTGTGAAATGGAAAATAATAAAAGCAAAAACCCACATTCATATTCTTGGTTCTTTCGGTAAAGTCACAGAGAGTAAAAAAATGAAACAAAATTTTTATTTTAAAATAATAAATTGAAAATAATAAAAGCTTTTATTAGTTTCCATTTATTTTTTTGTATTTTTAAATTGGCAGAATCTACACGCTATATTCTTAGTTCTTTGGGTAAAGTCACGTAGATAGAAAATATAAATAATAAAAGAAAAGTAAAAATTTAAATAATATTTTAAAAAATATTTATTTTATTTTATTGTTTCCCTTCTACGTGACTTTACTGAAAGAACCAATAATATGAATCACTGCAGTCACGAAAGCTTTAAATCAAAATATAATAATAACAATTCATGATTTTCGTTTAATTATTTTCTTTTTATTTTCAAATCTACGTGACTTTACCGAAAGAACCAAGATTATGGCTTGTAGATTATGTCAATTTCAAAATTACAAATAAAAGTAATTTTATTATTTACGATTAGTTTTTTATTTAATTTATTTCATTATTTTTAAATCTACGTGACTTTACCGAAAGAACCAAGAATATGAATCTGGATTTTTGCTTATTATTTTCCATTTATTATTTTAATTTTTCAATTTGCAGAATCTACACGCCACATTGGTGGCCGGCAGATGGCAGCATCTACACGCCATATTCTTGGTTCATCTTCTTTGGTTCTTTCGGTAAAGTCACGTAGCATGAGAATAAAATAATAAATTGGAAAAATAAAATAACACAATAAAATTCTCACGACGTTTCGGCCACAACACAAGCGGCCTTCATCAGGTGAAGGGACGAGACTGTCTGGAGGACAGCGCTGGAGCGAACAAAGCCAAGCTCAGATCGAGACCTTTAAGCTGTGTGAGAAGAACAAAGCGCCTTGACAAAGGAATTAGCATTGAATTTAGCATTGAAATGGCTGAGTGATTAGCTTGTGACTGGTCACAGATATGGCTATGTTAAAGTCAAAGCATACACATCCACAGAGGCACCCCTTGACAAAGGAATTAGCATAGAATTTAGCATTGAAATAGCTGAGTGATTAGCTTGTGACTGGTCACAGAAATGGCTATGTTAAAGTCAGAGCATACACATTCACAGAGGCACCTAGTAAAAATCAAACAGGAAAATTTAGCATTGAAATAACTAGGAGAATTTAGCATTGAAATAACTGAGTGATTAGCTTGTGACTGGTCACAGAAATGGATATGTTAAAGTCAAAGCCTACACATCTGAGCTATTAATAGTAACTGGGTCAGTGTCTACTTCAAATATTGTTCAGGCTCTGGAGACTTCCAAAGTTATTCGTGATGTTATACATTTGGTTCGTTTTGAGCATAATCGTGACCTTATATAATTATTACGTGATACACACGCTGAATATACGCACACAAACATCGTGTACACGTGTGTCGTGCCCTCTATTGTCCACATAGACGGCTTGTGCTGACTAGAGAACGATCTTAACGTACAATGCCATGACATGTATCAGCCCTTTGTCGATCCAGCGTTTTGATAGAGGCCTCCCCCACACCATGTCGTTCGTGGGAGTTGTTTAACCATACTTCACCATGCCGGTCAATGCGGGTTTGGTGAAGTGAGGAGGCCCAGAAACTTGTATTTGCAGATACGAGTTTGCCTGTGCTTGCATCTGCAGAATTACATTCTCACACATCTTCAAGTGTAGTTTAATACTTCTAAAAATGCATTTATTCTTGAGGATTCCATAAAGTACTGTGGTAAAAAGAAAACAACTTGATTTGAATAAATTTCGATTTAAAGCTTTCGTGACTGCAGAGATTCATCTTCTTGGTTCTTTCGGTGAAGTCACATAGAAGGGAAATAATAAAATAAAACAATAAAATAAAATTCTCACGACGTTTCGGCCACAACACAAGCAGCCGTCCACAGGTGAAGAAACAGAACTGTCGGAAAGACAGCGCTCCAATGAACACTGCTAAGTTTGGCAGCGTATTTTAAGCTGGGTGGGAGGAGCAGAGCGCCTTGCCAAAAGAGTTTACATATCAACAGAATAATTTAGCATTGAAGTAGCTGTGTTAATGTGAGATATTAGTAGGATGTTAAAGTCAGAAATTAGCATGTAACTGGGAGATTAGCATGATGTTAATGTGAGGAATTAGCATGTAACTGGTCACGGAAGTAGCTATGTTAAAGTCAGAGTTTACATATCAACAGAGGCATTTAGTATATTGACGCTAAAGAACTGCAACTACCCAACTATCATACAACAAACCGATGTGAAAGAACTAAATATAAACTACATCAATATAATAAATGTACTCAATATATTCTCCACTAAGCTGAGCTACTAACAATAAGTTATTATACATTACACTTCTATGTCGCAAAAAATATTATAATATGCCTCCAAATAATATTTTTATTATAAACTGGCATAGACAGACCACAACACTGAATTATACACTGAGTTACTATACACTACCCTATACGTTAGATTATAATAATATTAGACTTGTAATATTACACTATGTATTATTTTACCAACCCTACTGTATACCACACTGCTGTAGATTCACTATACAATTACGATACTATATATTACCAAATAAATTATATTAAACATTACACTGAGTACTTTGTTGAACAGGGAATGCTTTGAGCTTGTGGGTTGAATCCATCTGTGTGGAGTTGTGTTATTTCCCAATATGCAAGGTGGGGTCTCTCTGGGTTCCACTCACACAAACATCTCAATGCAATGGGACCTTTCTGAAAATGCAGTACTTAGACTCAATGAAGCTTTCCTGGGTAACTAGTTAACATTGTAATATTAGCATGAGAGATAATGACGTTCACTTATAAGTGCCATTAATAGTACTATACTGTACTTTTAATGAAGACTATTTTGCGTAGTTTTTTGTAAAAAAGTGTCCATTCTCAAAACTTTTTGACCGGCCCTCGTACAGAAATTATATTACAATCTTATATGGAGATTGCCAGTCAGAGTGTTGTGAATAGTGGAGTGAACGTGTGGTGCCATCATTATATTGTTGGTGTGTATATACAGAAAGGCCTATTGGGTGGGTAACATTAGGTAATTGGAGGTAGTTAGTCATTGTTGTTTAGAAACAAAATATTAATTGGGTGGATAAGAGGGTAAAATCGTACATGATAGGAACTGCAATATTGTGGAGTTCTGGTATAATGAGTTGTAGTATATATGAATCTTATGTCACCTTAAGTATGCCTGTGTGAGTACACTCGTGACACGGGTGTCATGCGCGTGACCTTTGTCTTTTGTTTCAGATGTGCGAGAGCAACTCCGCTGCGAGTCATGGTGGTGCTGGGAGAATTGCCTTTACCATTGATGGCACTTCACCAGCACCCGTCTCAACCCCACCTCAATCCGGTAGAGTTACAAGAGCGAAAAAACTTATCTCTTGTGACGTCTGTGGGAAAAAAATTCCAACTGGCATGGTGCCTAGAAGCCCACGTAAGAACGCATAAGGAGACCCGTGAGCAATGGTGCGGCATATGTGGACAAAGGTTTAATCAGCCAGGAAAATTAAAAGGCACATGAAGACCCATGAAAAGGATTATATGATAAAGGGTGCACCAGGTTTGGTGAATAACGGCAGTTTTGCCAATGCGGTGTTGAATCCACCATCGCCCTATGAGATGTGCTCAGTCTGCGGATTTTTAAGTCCTATTGAAATCCTGAAAACTCATGAAAGTCTTCACGCACAGTTCTTGTTCAGACCGAAGCCTGAACATGATTACACTTCGACAAAAGATAGCAGCGTTAAGATAAATGACATGAAATCCAAATTTCTTGAATGCTTTGGCCTAGTTCCACGTCAAGAAACTGCTTCACCAGTCAGTGAGAATAAACCATACGCTGCTCTAGATCCTATTACGAGCATGAAAGTGTTGATGACCTTGCAGCAGAATAAGAAGGAAAAGCGAAGTAGACCTAAGTCCATTAAAAGAAAGAAGACCACCACCAGTGTCACCAATTGCAGCAGTAGCAACAGCCAGAATTCGGACATCAAGAGGATGGACTGCACGGAAGCAGGAGGCTGCGTGGAGCAGAGCATCCCCAAGGTGGATGAACCCAACCTGGCACCTTTAGGTACGTCCTAGTAATGCACACACTACATTTCATTTGGATGTAATTCATAATTTCACAAATTAGTTAATGTACGCATATGTTGACCATATCTGTATGCCTGCGCTGAGGAGTCTAGAGATCTGATGTGGTGCTGCTCGGATGTTGGGTTAAACCGTGAAACTCTGGGTTTTCTGTCACCGAACCACGATTAAACTGGCTTCTCATTGATGGTCTTATCCAGTTACCAAACACTTCTTCCAGCAAACACTTGAACCTACAGCCCCAGAGCCCACTTGGACTCTTTGATGAATACCTCGAGATGGGTACAATGAGCTCAGAGGATCACACTACGGAGTCAACGCGTTTTACTTTATTATATAAAAAAACACGCACAATTGGGTATCATTTGACTATATAGGCACGTGTGTACGGCCCCTGTGTATCTGTCGGACATTGTTGTGGGAGGGAAATTACCCACACTTCGGGTTGTTGAAGGCAGGGAGCACAGATGTAAGAGCTTAGATGTACAATACAACAATGTAATTTGCTGCACTGTCCTCTGCTGCTCACAACCCCACAATAACTATTGCATGGTCACCCATCCAACCAATTTTCAGGCTCAGCTCTCCTTAACTTCTGGGATCTGATTAAATCTGACGCATACTGGGTGATTTGGCCATAGGCACCAATCTATGGATATACTGTAACACAATTGTCTTTGAGCATGCGCGTATGTGCATATGTACGGAGTTAAGTTTTAGAAACAATAGGAGCACATATTTGCTCCTCTTGTCTGCTAACCAATGCAGCTACATTGGTCAGCTTGGATTGACGGTTTTCCCCCTTACTATTTATTTAAAACTCTTGTGCATCATGTCCACTGTGGTTAACTGCTGTGATTTGTTGGCATTTCAGCCACAGTGCATATGCCTAAAAATGTGTGGTACGGTTAATGGAGTCCTCAATACAGGATGTGATCTAGTTATTATAGCCACCTAGTGGTGGAAAATGGTGCAAAAGAAACCCAGGTGAACCAGAGCTGAGCATTAAAGATGGTAGTGGCTGGTCGCATGTCAGTGGCCAATGTAATGGACACGATAATTTTGTGAACAAATGACACGAAAATGTGACCATATTTTGGGGTCTCCTTTGACTAAAACACATTCAATGCATTGAAAACATGTTTTGTTTGCTTAAAGTAATCACAACATAACAGCATTAAGAGTGTATGTCAATATCCTGTTTCACTCATTATCCTATCCTTGCCCCCCTACCCATTCTCAAAATATACCCCAGTTATCCAATTCGGGTTTGTCACTCTCTTCGTGGCATCATTTCCACTTGTGCCATTGCTCGCACTGCTCAACAACATCATCGAAGTGCGGGTCGACGCGTGGAAGCTCGTAACAAAGATGAGGAGGCCTGTGGTTTCGCGAGCAAGAGGAATTGGAGCCTGGGCCGACATTCTGAGTATCGTTGCCACCCTCTCTGTAGTCACCAATGTAAGTCGCAAGATTGTCCGCTCGCTTTCTCGCTCAATATCCCATCTTATGGGTGACATAACATGTCATGTTAGCCGTGTGGGTTCTTTTTACCATACTTCACCATTCTGGTCATGGCAGGTTTGAGAAGAGGTGTAGTGGGGGACCAGGAGCGGTTCGGGTATCACTCGTCACTGATGTTAGTCGTAGCTGGAAGTCAATTGCATGTGTGCTGAATTCAAAGTGCAGTGCACGAATCACTGCACCACCGCTCCTATCCACTCTCTCCCAAAATCGCAAAAGGTAAAGCCTTACAACTTCTTGCTAATGTCACTGCTGGCAGAAGGGCCTCAACTAAAGGTAGCTCTAGAGAACCCCTCTACACGGTATTTGGCCTACTCTTCCATGATGACCAGACATGTTGTAAGATGTGGAATTACCTGCGCTAAAACAGTGATGAACCCATTTATATTGCTAATTGGACAGAGGTGGGGGAGATTTAAGAAAATGATCCATTGCTTCAACTGTTGTGTCAGGAGACTGAACTGACGACTGCCAGATTGCAAGTCCTTATATGGTAACCATTTCACTCTGGCAGCAACCCCCCAAATTGTATTTGTGAAAATTAATGTAATTGCCAAGGTAAGATGTTCAGAAGCCTTGGTCAAATCATTGCATGCTAAGTGACCGCTATCGCTGTGCCTCCGTATGCTAATTCCACAGTCATGCATCTTGGCGTTCACAACGGACATCATCCCACACCTGGTGTATTATTATGGATACTCAGCAGAGTATGGCACAGGTTCGCCTACAATGCATGGGTACACGGAGGACAGCTTTTCAATTTTCAAGATCAGCGACTTCAAGGAGCAAAATTATCCCAACATCCTGCCAGCCTGGTTTGATCCGGCAATCCACACAACCTGCAGGTTTGTGCCATTCAGTGTCATGCCCAGCTATCGGGGGTGCCGTCCCTGCGAATGTGATGCACTGATGTCTGGGTGTGTTGTCCAGGTAGATGCGACATCCTTCTGGGTGTGGCGTCCTCCTGGCTCCGCCCCTTCCTGATTAGGCTCGTTCTCTTCCTCTTTTCACTCCGTGACTTTCCTTTTAAGACCCACACTTCCCCTAGGCCCCACCTCTGTTTACGCCCTGCCCCTTACCCTGGACACAGGGTTTGGCTTAGTTGGGTAGTAAGGGGTTGTGGTAGGGTTGGGGGAGGAGTGTGCGTGGTGGGCGGGGACAGTAAAGGGGGTGGGGGGGGGAATTGGAGGGGGGGAGCAGTGGGTACGGGTGGGATGGCTTCACAACCAAAGTCCCACTTAGAGAAATATAATAATAGATTGATATAAATTATAGCTCATTGTTACCTTGCTAAAGAGTAATGTTATTTATTTATCTATCGATCCACGACTGCTTAATTGAGTCTCAAGATCCCTTTACAGGAAGACCGTGCATTGGGATTCCAGTTTAAGGTGGTCTTATGCATGTGGGATGCAATAAGAGGTGCTGGAGAACCCATGATAATGAAATGAAGCTTAAAGGTCCACACAGACATGAAACCACTTGCTCTACAGCCATCTTCTGGTCACCTCACAGCACAGTTAGTTAGGAAATTGATGCGATCTACCAACCCTTTTCTGTAACGTTTTTGAATTGCTGGCATACACAACTATAATCAATATAACCATATTGATCGATATTTAATATAACCTTACTTGACTATGACCAAATCACCACGAATACAGCTGATCTTAGATTCCGGAAGTCAAGCAGGCTTGAGCCTTGTTCGTGCTTAGATTGATGAACACCATGCACAATGCAGGTGCAGTAGGCGACTGTGGAGCTAGGTTGTCAGCAGTGGGTATATCAGAAAAAATAATAGTTGTGCTATATTGTTCTCCCATTATCTGTACTCCCTACCTTCACCAACCTGGTACGGACCAGCGTGAACCATAGTCAAAAGAGCCCCCACAAGCTGCACGTTGTGGGAAGGCCCTCTTTCAGAAGCGGATTTTTTAAAGGGCTGTGAACGCATATACCGTTTGTGCACAACCATACTTGTTCAATTTAGCGCCAACTCTACTTTCGAGGCACTTTGCTCAATATAGTCCATGCGTGCTTGTGGTTGTACGTGTGTAGGTATCCAGGTTATCGCTACCCGCCGGATCATCCCCAAGCCTACTCCGTCACCAAGCAGTACTGGAAAGTACTGACGGCAAAGCTGGCCTTCGTCATTGCCATGCAGGTACACATCAACATGCACACACACACACATTCATAAACCCATTGAAAGATAAAGGTACAGCCCTCCAATTACTTGCTCATGTCACTGATGGCAAAAGGGCTCCTGCTATAGGGAGCTCAAGAGAGACCCTTAAGATGTATTTGAACTGCTCTTCCACACTGGACAGACGTCTTGGGAAGAGCTGGGAGTTCCCGCACTGAACAGCACCAAACTCAGCCGACCAATTGACTGGATGTATTCCATTTACACTGCTTGGTGGATAGAGGCAGTGGAATGTAAAAAAAAACCTTTCACCATTGTTTACACTCCCACGACCAAAGATCAATTCACACCCGTGACCTCTGGATTGCAAGTCTAGTGTGCAAAGCCTTACACTACTGCACCATCGTATAGACTCATCTGTGAGCAGTTGTTAAGGTCAGCAGAGCAAACCGTGATCATTGTCAATGGGTCATTACAGATAATGCCAGTAATGCTATTACACCTCACAATTGCACAGTATTTCTGAGATCACAAATAATAGTGGTAATACAATACTCACTTTCATCATGCAGCAGACGATTCATGTTGTTGATGCAATTTGTCACACGTAAGCATGTGTGCGTGTGGGAAGGGGAGCGGCTGCGTAGTTGTTTGTGAACTGCGCTACCAATCCTGTGTGACCGGAGTACTATTTCTGGCCACAGCCAACAACAGTGGAAAATATTAGAACCAGTGTTGAGCTTCCCTTAAGTTGATTCTGTCTTAAAATGAGTACTTGATGAAGTGTGTGAAAATCATCACTGGCGAGATAAAGGTGCACACCACCCCCACAGGCACTGTGCCACCCTTCATAGATGCACTTGTCTCAGTCTGTGAAAGGCTACACAGGGAATCTTTGTAGTGGTGACATGGCCGAGTGTAAGTGTTTGCTGATTGTTGCGGTAATTTGCGGCTGTCCAGGTGAATACTGTGGGTGCATTAACTGCACATCATAAATGTTGCCTGCTGCATAGTGAACGTAAAAAACCCATTAAGTAATTCAAAAAAAGTGCCTCGGTATAATTTGCCAAATGTTCAAAAATTACTCAAATGACTTAATTTAATTGGGAAAAACGACGTAACAATATAATATCCCTGGGCTTCAGGTCCCCGGAATAGTTGACCTGAGATGTAAAGCACTTTAAGATGCTGCCATATTATATTTAGTAAGCACCCTTTACATGCAAATCCTGAAACTGAAAATCCTTTACCTGTGTGTGGACGTGTGCAGCACGTGGTGTTACTCACGAAGGCCTGCATTGCATACATCATCCCGGACACGCCATCCCATGTGCGCGCCTGCAGGCGCCGCGAGCGCTTCGTCGTACAGACGATTCTGCAGCAGGCAGAGCTGGGCCGTCTCCGTAACACCCTCCTCACCGATGCCCCCAGCTCACCGCCATCTCCTCAATTCCACGTTGAGGATGAGCAGGCAGAGATGGGCCTGCTTCGCTGCTCGCTGCATAAGGAGTCTCCTGGCGTATTGCACCCACCCCAGCCGTGCCACATGGAGAATGAGCAGGCAGAGAAGACTGGTGACGACTCACTGCTGAAGGGATCCGAGGAGGAATCAAGCAACGAGGATTCGTCAACTGTCTTCTACAGCGTATAAATCTACTCTGGCTTTTAAAGGAGGCTGCTATCCTAACTCTGTTTGCACGTGGACAAGGACATTGCAGTCGAGGACTATCTGTATATATATATTAATAAATACGTTTATGATTTAACATGTCTCAATCATCTCATGTCTGTTCATACGAATCACGATGTGAATGAGGAAAACTAGAAATTATTGTTATTTTGTATATATTTTAAATTTTGGTTTAACATGTAGGCTTTCGCGCCCAATATCATCCATAGAGGTGTTTTTTGGATTAGATCGCATACATATATAAACGTGTCGTTAAAACCCGCCACCACTCGACACAGCCAACTAGTAAGGGTTGTCACGGAAACAGAACAAGCCAATTCGTCACTGGTACTTTGGAGAGCCAAGCCACAACATTTACAATCGGAGAACGACGTTTTGCCAGTAATTACAACTAGCTTCATCAGGCGACAGCCAGATTTGTGGCACTCTCGCGCAAAGTGGGGGGGGGGGGGGGGGGAGATTACCGAGTCAACGTACATTATGCATGTGCATTATGAGAGTCCTTTGATCTTGTCCTTCCTGTCTATTGTGTATTAAAATAGCCGTACCAATGGTAATCCCTATTGAAGTATGCTGCCCTTTATAGGCATGCATTTAAATAATGTATTATTTGTTGGCACCCGTGTTCAGCAGTAGCAGAACACACGTGCCAACAAGGACACTCAGTTGATTCTAATGTTGAAGTTCTGTGCAAAACTAGCTACTACTGCCCAAGAATAATTCGAGAATCTATCGAAATTGGAAGAAAAATTTACAGTTCGGATAGCTACCGCCTTTGTGCTGTGTGGAAGCGACTCATCAAATAGTACATTAGATGAAACTCCGAGTACCCACTCAGGAGGTATAGTGGTAAAACAGTGGAGGAAAAAAAAGCATTTTTTTTTATTTGCCCTTGTTGAATGATAGAGTCGATACACACAGCAAGCGAGATTAAGAAAGCGCATCGGAAGAAATACCGGAGGAGAGAGAGAAGACAATTGCTTGCTGCAGAAGGAAAGGCATTCCTACCGAGGGAGACAAGTTGACAAAGATTTTGATCATGGGAACCGGTGGCGTGGCTCGATCTTCCCTATGTGCGCAACACGCTACCGAAGGAAAACAGAAAATCCTATTCAAAGGCTAAAATAAGCTCCATTTTTTGTATAAGAGCCCGATAAACAATAACCCCATCCATAGACTGAGGAAGAAAGGGAAGAGCCTGAACAAAGGGGAGGAGATTACGACGGAGATGGGTTGGAGGTGGAGAGAAGGGGAGAGGGGAGGCCGTAAAGGCAGCTGCACATTCAAGGAAAGCGGTGTAGAAAGAGTTGAACGGGGACATGGAGACAGCAGAGACAAGGGTGGAGAAAGAGGAAGAGAGGATCTTTCAGTGCTCGCTACAGGAAACCCACAAAACTGAATTTCCTAAACTCGTGTCGCCTCCGTGACAGCAGCACCACGAACGCCACAGACTCACGCTCCCCAAATCGACAATACCATCTCCATTGCCGACCAGCCACGAGATGGTTGCTCTCAACACCTCGGTCGTGGTGTAAGCAGCAAAAGACTTCCTACTGGTGAGCATCCGGCCATTACGAGGGTTGGAAAGAAACTGAAGCACGGGGCGACTCCCACAACCTTCGGGTATTTCCAAACTGGATGACGTCTTGGGATGAAGCTAGAAGTAAGCCAAATCTGCACTCAATAAATGGGACAAAGATTCCAGAGAAGCCTCCAGAAATGTCACAGGAGGCTCGGGTGTGAGAAACCGACTCCATGTGGGGTCCTCCAGACCTTTGCCCTCCAGTTCATCAACATTTGTAAAAGCAGGACGTCTCAAAGGTACGTAGCATGGGTGAGGTAAGAGGTTGAGAACCACGTTCCGAGATTAGGCGCTTTGACAGGTTGGGGTCCGAGTAAACTTTTAATGGAGCTCACCCTACGACATTACGGATAGAAGGGTAGTGTGCCGGCACAATCCGGACACCCTGCTACACCGAAACAATCTGCTGCATCAAACTCCCTGGTACAGCTAAACACTGGCACGATTGCGCTCAAATACACACAAACTCTCGCTCGGCCAGTTGGTACACAGGTTGTCAGTTGTGGGGGATGCGGGCCCCCGGCTCCCCCCCTGGGGGAGGGCTGATCTCGAGAGGGCTGCGGGCTCCGGACTCCTCGCTGGAGTGAGAGCAGCCGCTACTCGACTCCTCGCTCGCGGTGAGAGGGCTGCCGCTCTCCGGCTACTCTCCTCACGGCGCAGCCCCTCGGGTCCGCGGGTCCTGTTTGTGGGGCATAGCTCGGGGCTGGCACGTGGCTGCCTGGAATCAATCCGTCGCTTCTCAGCCACTCAAACGCGACGTCTCCGCTCACACAACCCCGCGCACCACTCACACGAACTAAACGGGGGGTCAGGGGTCAGAGGGCAATGACGTCCTTCGCACACGCGTTGCCGCCGATGCCGGGCAATGGAGATTGTTTAAAGGGCTGCGGGGCGGGGATTTGTAGTCGGTTTTAGAGCGACACACCAATCGCACGCGCAGGACGGGGGGGTCGGGGGTCAGAGGGCAGGGACGTCACTCGTACACGCGTAGCCGATTGGGGGGCTGTATGGGAGGTTATTTAAAGGGCTGTGGGGGCGGATATTCGGGATTGGTGTTAGCCCGCAGTCACGAAAGCTTTAAATCGAAATTTATGTTAAGTGTAATGTGTTGGTGTTAATAAATAGTGTTGCCTCCCAAGAAGTTGTGTGCGCCTATCTCAGCCCATTACATATAAGTGTAGATGTGATTATGTAATTCTTGTGTTCATACAAGTGTAGTGACACAGCGCTGACTGCTGTCCAGCAGCGGCAACTGCAGTGGAAAGTTTGCGCACACGCCGTTGAGCATATATACGGGTGTGCCGGCCGGGCAGAGGAATTGCGGCAAGGGTCATGGAAGACCTCATAGGGAAGCCTCTGGAACCCTCTGGTCGGTTCGAAAAGGGAGGCGTGGATAGGGCAGAGCCAAGCCGCACCGAGTAGAATATAGAATATAATATAAGCAGCGGAGAGCGACAGCTCCGGGCTGCCGGTTCTGGGAGTGGACTCGTCTCGACGTGGCTGTCGTTGCCACCGCATTCGCCCGATCAATGCGTGGCCAGACAGTAGTTGGCCTTCTCGGTCGACGCCGTCGGTGCAACACGGACAGGGTCGTGTCTAGGCCGGGCTCTATGGCAACGTGGTCGAGAGAGTGAGGCCGGAGTTGGTGTGAACAAGATAATAAAGAGACGATGTCTCCTGCAACTACCTCGTCTCCGACAGTGTGTGCGACACACACCACACGTCGGAAGGAGAACACTTCACAAGTATAAATGCTGCCTGTGTCAGTCGAGTCACATTTGCTCTAATTTATTTTGATGGTGACCTAAGACAGGAGAAGCAAAATGCACTTCTTCAGGAAGTGATATTTTTTTCATAATGCAGAGGCTGTGCCTGATACACATCTTTCACGTGTTGTTTGGCAACCCTGGTGCCCAGTAAACGCCATATGGCCAGATCTTTGCATTGAATTCCAAGTATTAATTCCTCCATACTTGTGCACAGTTGAGTTTTTATTCCATTCCCTTCATGAACCATGTTTTTGAACTTTACATCATAGTAAGATAGTACATGCCGATGAATAATTAATAGATGCTTGAAAACATCTATCCCCCACCATCTGCCTGTGTTTGGCCTAAAACCCAATCACCCAGAATGCCCAAATTCACCTTACATACTCTAGGAATGTAAGCAGGTTAATGCCTGTATATCCATCACAATCATCACTCCCAAATGTGAAGACATGTCACGAGACTCGCTGACTTTTCTTAAAATACTTGAGAAATACAAATCATAGCTGAATATTTTCAATTCCATGTGTATAAGCCTTTGTCTCAAGATTTATTGTAAAATAAATATACATGTACAATATGAACATTCAAATATCAGAAAATATTTAATGTATGTTGAATTTCTTTCACACTGTACATAACCAACCATGCTAAACAAGACATGATAAAAACAATCCAAGTCATGGGTTGCATACAATATGCAACTTTGGTTTATTGATTACAAATTACATAAAAGGTTCTGAAATTTTACAATACAGGTATAGTGCAATCTAAATAAGCAAATGTACTTTTACAGTGATTTCCCAAATGTTTATAACTACACAAATACTAGCATGTATGTTCCCAATAAAGTAGTCTCCTTCCAAAATGGCTAAAACCAAAATTAGTTTAGTTGTGCTCACAATATTGTTCACATATCCGTTCTATTTCAAGTGACATTTGAGTCTGTATGGATTTGCTGTGCAAAATACTGCTGCAACCATTCAATAACTCCAACCCTGAACGAACTTTATCACATTTTTCCAATACTTTGTTGTGGCACTTCCATTAACAGGGCAATTACTGTGCCCCATGGGCCCCACAAGTTCACAAGTAATTGCGATTCACACCACCGCACCTGAAGTACCATTGATGTTTAACAACCATGAATTAGCAGGACCAAGCGAACGTATCCTTCTGAGTAGAAACCTCGACCACCGCCATAAAATGCTTTCGGGCTTTCTACATCACGGGTAGTCAGCCATCCTTGTTCTCCTTGATGGTGTCAACCAGCTCTTTCAGACGCGACAGGTGGTACACGGCCCTGAGAAGAGACACGATTGAGAGAAAATTACTTGGTTGACTTATTATCAAGGTGGAAGCCAGAAAAATCTCACCAAGTCTCAGGAGGGTTTGGCAGTGATATTTTGCAAATTTCATCAGCGAGTGGTATGTGAGAGGAAAACGGAGAACCCGGTGAAAACAGAGGGAGTAAAATGCAAAACTCCGGATATAGATTCAAGATTCCATTGCCGTATTACTAACTCCTGGTTACCTAGCAGCCAAAATCTATAATATATGCTATTTCAAAACAGTCTCCCATCCAAGTAATAACCAGGCTTACCTGCTTAGCTTATAACATTCAAAATCTGACATCATACTTAGAGGCGGTGCAGCCTCTATGCTGTGCGTGAGTGTGGATATAAAGATAAATTCACAATGGCGTGGAGGGGTTTTCCCAGGGACGATCAGCCCCTAGAAAGACGTCCGTGTTGAAGCTGCCCGGGGAGGGTGCCTCCAAGCCGGGGGAGTCCAACTCCATGTGCGCCCTGCTCAGCAGCTCCTCCAATGAGGCTGTGCATCAAGAATCACGCATCGCACGTCACAACCACATGGGTGGCCGCTCAGCCGTCTCTGTGAGAAAAGACTGAATATGTACCTGAAAACATATGAAATGTCATCTGCTATATACAGACTATATATATACACACACCTAGGGATCTATTGTCCTCTGACACGGGCTCCTCGTTGGCTACATTCGTAAGGCCGGAGATATCCAAAACTTTGAGCCACTCTGGGTACTTTGGTCTGCTTTGCGGGCTCTGAGCGGCACCTGCTCTCTTTGTGCTGGTATCCGTCTCGTGGCTGCTGGTCTGGGAGTCCACATCGCAGTCACGCAGCCAGGCCGGGTACCTGAGCTCAGGAATGCTCGTGATCCCCGACACATCCAGCTTATCATTTTGGCTTGTCAACCACCTGAGATAGGTACTTGTCGCACAGCCGCCGTTCGGCAAGTGCTCACGCCTAGTTGCTTCACTGCTCCGTAAGTACAACAAAACATTCGTCTGGTTAGAAAAGAAATAATTTTCGGGCTTTGCCGACAAATTTAATGGCATCACGGCCTTGTTGCTTCTCGCTGTTGAGCTCAACCGTTTAGTTGGCTTATTGCCCCTCACCAATGATGCGCCGAGGCTGTGCGCGGTGACCCCGAGAGATGACCGCTTGCCTCTGTGCGACACTGCGAGGTCTCGGTGGGCGCCAGGCGAGCGGAGCAAGGACTTGGAGGAACCGTCAACTGGCGCCGCTAGGAGCTGGTCCGTGGTTAGACTGACCGTCGGGCTATGAGCCACGACCGCTGCAGCGCAGCAGTGAGGCTGCACGTGCCCGAGATGAGGTCCTCCACAAGCAGCATGCCACCTGCAATGTAAGACCCACAGACATTTTACTGGTACACAATGAATTTGCTCTCCCCTAGATTCCTTGACCCCTGAACGGCAATCCTGCAATGTTGCCTTACTTTGCACCATCAGTAACTAATGATGTTATCCGTTTGTGGAGTTTGTGAGAATATGGGATAAATCAGTGCATGAGCTGTTATTGTTTAAACTTCAGATGTGTCCAGTCTAGGATCTGCAAATTTTGACACAAAGGTTGGAGGATCACTTAGATTTCACAAACTTTACAAACTCGATAATCAGTGAAGTTGCTGGAAGATGACAGGAGAAAGAAATGCATGCACCGACCTATCTGTTCAGACCTATGCTATCCTCTCATATGCGTGTGCTTACTGTGGATAGTTTTCTCTGACATAAAATGAACTCATTAATGGAATTTGCCAAGCATCCCAGTGTGGGACTCTCACGAAAATGTATCTTTAGACCTTATTAAGGGTTTTTTTTCTAGGGGAATTACATTACATTCATGATAGCATAGAATAATTGACAAGCACCCAGTACAAGCAAAAAAAATGGGGTTCTCCTCTCCAATTATCCCCCATCCAGTCAACTAGCTTCGATACCTTATGAGACCTCCTTTGCCAGTAACAAGATATAGTAATAGGTTTTTACCCTTTTATCTGGCACAAAAACTGACACTTTTATACAAGGGATCATGTTTGCGATAACCACAACGCAAGTAGTCAAAATGCAAACAAGAAGACGCTAAGAATAAGAAGACGCCTTTTGGCGTCTTCTGGTCCAACACCAGTGGAGACTGGGATCTCAGAAAAGCCGTCTCGGGTGTGGACCAATCAAATTCAAGGACAGTGCATATTATCAGTTGTCTTTTTTGTTTGCATTTTGACTACTTGTGTTGTGGTTATTGCAAACATGATCCCTTGTATAAAGGTGTCAGTGTTTGTGCCAGATAAAAGGGTAAAAACCTATTACTATAGCTTCGATACCATTGCACCGCCTGCACACTCGATAGCCACTCGAGCGCAAGCACCACGGAGCGATTCCTCGCGTGGCGAGAGGCGCAACCCACCCTCATCCACACTGTGCATCCTCCTCTCCTCCACGCGTCTCCGCTCCGCTATGCTGCGCGGCGCTGTGCTCTGCACGTATCCTGGATGGCGGTGACGCACAGATTCCGCTCTGCTCAAAGTCCTCGATGTAGGCGTCCAGCGCACCGCTCGCCTACGAGCAGCACTGCTCTCCGCACACCACAGGGCTGTGCTAGCCCCCGCTTCCGGTCCGGAGCAGCGAGCTGCCCTGGCTGCCGCGAGGGCTTGTGTCCGTCACCGTGCTGTCGCCCGAAGGGCTGTTTGTCTCACCACCGTTGCAGTTCATTTTGTACGATTTGGGATGCCCGAACCGGATGGGGCCAGGGAGAGGAATCGCTGTGGCTACCAGGTCACCACTGGTCCTGGTATGGGGGGCACCATGAGGAGCTGCTGTGTGCGGAAAGTGGGTCCGACGTCACAACGCATGGGCCAGTGTCGATCACTTCGCGTTAGCAGCTTCAGCGTTAGGTCTCTTAAGCTACTGTGGCTGTTGTCCTTTTTTCAACAAAAATTCCAGCCTTTCCCATGCTTTCCTTCATCACACCTGCAAGCTCTATGTACAATTGAAGTGTCATAAATGCTCTACCTGCCTACTACTACATTATGAATAATATACATTTAAGAATTAGCTGGAGACAACTCCATGTTTAAAACACACTGTATTCAAAAGAGAAGGCTTAACATTTAACATTGGTTAACGTTTGGCATGTACACCTGCATATCAACAAATTACAGTACTACTAATAAAATGAATGCTACATATTAATAGTGGTATTACAGTAGTATGACTACTTATATTTACATATAATCGCACCTCCGAAGAGCACGGTGGGCTTGGTACGGTGCGAAAGAGATTCAACACACATACAGAATACAATACTTTCCGAGCACATTATGCATACCGAACCTCCAAGTTCCTTACCCTACCCTGAATAACAACGTGTGCAGAGTACAGCTCCTTTTTCAATCCATTGCTGGCTGACAGCTGTCCCATGCTATGCAGCTCCCAGGGGGAGGGGTTATTTACCGTACTTCACCACGCTGGTCAGTGTGAATTTGGTGATGGCAGGGGGCTATAGAAGTGCATTACAACAATGTACTGAACATTGCTGCACAATGTCAGGGGGCTATAGAAGTGCATTACAACCACGTACTGAATACTGCTGAACTGGTGGCAGGGGGCTATAGAAGTGCATTACAACCACGTACTGAATATTGCTGCACTGGTGGCAGGGGGCTATAGAAGTACATTACAACCACGTACTGAATATTGCTGAACTGGTGGCAGGGAGCTATAGAAGTGCATTACAACCACGTACTGAATATTGCTGCACTGGTGGCAGGGGGCTATAGAAGTACATTACAACCATGTACTGAATATTGCTGCACTGATGGCAGGGGGCTATAGAAGTGCATTACAACCACGTATTGAATATTGCTGCACTGGTGGCAGGGGGCTATAGAAGTACATTACAACCATGTACTGAATATTGCTGTACTGATGGCAGGGGGCTATAGAAGTGCATTACAACCATGCACTGAATATTGCTGCACTGATGGCAGGGGGCTATAGAAGTGCATTACAACCACGTACTGAATATTGCTGCACTGGTGGCAGGGGGCTATAGAAGTACATTACGACCATGTACTGAATATTGCTGCACTGGTGGCAGGGGGCTATAAAAGTGCATTACAACCACGTACTGAATATGGCTGCACTGGTGGCAGGGGGCTATAGAAGTGGATTACAACAATGTACTGAATATTGCTGCACTGGTGGCAGGGGGCTATAGAAGTGCATTACAACCACATACTGAATATTTCTGCACTGATGGCAGGGGGCTATAGAAGTACATTACAACCACGTACTGAATATTGCTGCACTGGTGGCAGGGGGCTATAGAAGTGCATTACAACCACGTACTGAATATTGCTGCACCGGTGGCAGGGGGCTATAGAAGTTCATTACAACCACGTACTGAATATTGCTGCACTGGTGGCAGGGGGCTATAGAAGTACATTACAACCACGTACTGAATATTGCTGCACTTGTGGCAGGGGGCTATAGAAGTGCATTACAACCATGTACTGAATATTGCTGCACTGGTGGCAGGGGGCTATAGAAGTACATTACAACCATGTACTGAATATTGCTGCACTGGTGGCAGGGGGCTATAGAAGTGCATTACAACCATGTACTGAATATTGCTGCACTTGTGGCAGGGGGCTATAGAAGTGCATTACAACCACGTACTGAATATTGCTGCACTGATGGCAGGGGGCTATAGAAGTGCATTACAACCACGTACTGAATATTGCTGCACCGGTGGCAGGGGGCTATAGAAGTGCATTACAACCATGTACTGAATATTGCTGCACTTGTGGCAGGGGGCTATAGAAGTACATTACAACCACGTACTGAATATTGCTGCACTGATGGCAGGGGGCTATAGAAGTGCATTACAACCACGTACTGAATACTGCTGTACTGGTGGCAGGGGGCTATAGAAGTACATTACAACCACGTACTGAATATTGCTGCACTGGTGGCAGGGGGCTATAGAAGTACATTACAACCACGTGCTGAATATTGCTGTACTGATGGCAGGGGGCTATAGAAGTACATTACAACCACGTACTGAATATTGCTGCACTGGTGGCAGGGGGCTATAGAAGTACATTACAACCACGTACTGAATATTGCTGCACTGGTGGCAGGGGGCTATAGAAGTGCATTACAACCACGTACTGAATATTGCTGCACTGGTGGCAGGGGGCTATAGAAGTACATTACAACCACGTACTGGATATTGCTGCACTGATGCCCGCCACGTGAGAGCCACACAGCAGGACAATGCTATACTGTACAATATTGAAATGATTCACCTACAAATACTAAACATTATTGTCTTAACAATCAATACTACTTTTAACATAAACAATAACTAATAAATGCACACGTAGTAATCGCCGTGCTAACCCTTAGCGTGCAATGTGAGCAGAACTTGTGTTGTAAGTCGTACCCAGTCCATTACCGTGCCACACACTCCCATTAACAAACCAACGACATTTACTGAATGTCCTCCTCCTTTACACGGCACAACCAGACAACACTTTGCACACCGAAGTGTCCAAGTCGCGTGCTGAGTGAAGCAAACCCCATTCAATTCTAGATTTAAAGCTTTCGTGGCTGCTAGGATCCATACTCTTTGGTTCTATTGGGTAAAGTCACGTAGGTGAAAATTGTTATTTTATTTTCACCTACGTGACTTTACCCAATAGAACCAAAGAGTATAAACCCCATTCACTCTGCGCTCAGCGTTCAACAAAGTTGAACCTGGCTCGCCCTCACGCCTGCCCATCTCTCTCCGTCTCTCACCGGAGATTATTCCATTGATCGTCTTCGCCTTGCCGTCCAGAGATCCGTGTGGATTATCCGTGAGGGTAGTTAAAGGTCGCGGTTATTCGGAGAAGTTTTATTAAATTAATTTTCCCGCCACAACCACCGCGTCGCCAACGGCCGCTGAAGGCGATGTCCGAGACATGCCGCCCGCGCATGCGCACTGAGGGTTGAGAGAAACCTGCGGGGAGGGGCAGCGGGGGGCGGGGAAGCCGCCGCTGTTGGCCACACCCACATTCAGGCCACGCCCATATTGAACTGACGTCACGGTGACATCATTCTGGGTCGGACTTTATCGTGGGCTGGCTGTGCACGCGAGGAGCTCCTGACTTCTGACTCTGAATTCGAAAAAAATCAAAGATTCACGATGTCTACCTTCGTCGAGATAGGTAAAGTTTAACGTTAGTGTTAGAGATGTGTGTTTGTGTTATATGTTGAGCCTGTAGACAAAACTGCTGGGGATGTGCCAGATGTCTCCATCTAACGTTAAGGAGGTTGGAGTCTGGATAGCGCATACCAGGTGTTACAGGCTACATGATGGGAAGCAGAAGGCATTCTAGTAAAATAGGTTTTTGTTTGTACGTTAATGCTCCTCCTTTTCCTTTACCAACCCATACTCACCGGCATGGTGAAGTATGTGCAAATAACCAACACGATTCGTGCAATCGTCAAGAGGCTCTCCAGCAGGGGATTGGCAAAAGGTCGTACAGGAGCAGTTTTGTGAAAAATAATTGATTCTTTCATAATGTACATCTATGATTTATTATTATTGTTCATGTGGGTAACCTCGGCAAGGGGGGAAGCAAGGTCGGGAAGAGCGGGGGATGGGGCCGCTTTTGACCACGCCCATATTTAGGTGACGTCACGTCCTTTTCCTGTGACGTCACTATAGCGGGGAGTTATCCTTGGCTGGCTGTGCATGAGGAGCCCCCGAGTTCTAACTCACAAGATCTGAGATTAGACCAAAGATTCATGATGTCCACATTTGTTGAGATAGGTAAAGAGGTAAAGTGTAATGTTCGTGCTATGACGGGGCTTTGGGCCACTTTTAAATATTGAGATCTCGTCAGTGTTTTAATCGGACGCTCAGCAGGGTTTGAGCCAGGATAGTGCATAACAGGTCTAAAAGTGTAGTGTCGGGCTACATGGTGGGCAGCAAAGGGCAGTCCATCAAAATTGGTTGTACTATACATACTATACGTCTTCACCAACCCACATTAACCAGAGTGGTGAAATGTGGATTTGAAGCTTTCGTGACTGCAAGGATCCATACTCTTTGGTTCTATTGGGTAAAGTCACGTAGGTAAAAAATAAAACAACAAAAATCACGACGTTTTGGCCACAACACAAGTGGCCTTCTTCAGATGAAGGAACAGAACTGTCAGGACGACAGCACTTCAATTGAAATGTGGTCAAGTAACCACCATGATCTGTGTGGTCACGGGGAAGCTCTCGCAGAAGCTGACAAGCTTCCATCTTGGCAGTAATTATGTTGCCTCTTTTTTTACTCTCAGCGTCTCTGCAGCGCTTGCAGCGCTCGCACTCCTCGCCCCATTCACCCCCCACTCTCCCCCTCTCTGACTTATTTAACTGCCCTAACCCTGGTTTCTCTCCCACTTCAGTAAAACAGTTTCCTTGCTGTGGTTGTCACACCTGATGATGAGTGCTTATGTTGCATTCGAAACGTCGTGATTTATTTCTATTTCTATTTTTTTTTCCACCTACGTGACTTTACCGAAAGAACCAAAGAGTATAGCTGACAAGCTGTCAGGGCAAAAATGACTTTGCATATTCCAACTAATATTTTTTGCCCTGGTTTGTGTCTGACCATGCTGGGCACGGCTTTGTTAAAGTGTACGATATTCAATGGGGTAAAAGTCCCCTAATGGTAATACAACTTTATACCACAGGTGTACTCACACTGGAGCAGCGTCGACATTTATGAGAAAGCTTTACACATGAGTACCATGTGCGGTTCTTTACCGACATTCCCATCCCTGCACCTGCCTCCCCTGTCCCTAATGCAATGAACCCTCTACCCCCACATTACCTATGCAGAGCTCGTGGAGAGAATGAATGAGGAGGAGGGAGCGGAGGGGCATGAGGCTCAGCCTTCAACGGTGCCACAAGACTTTTCGACGTCATCATTTCAATCTACCCTGGCCCAGGTACGATGCGGCACAACGTGGATTTGCACAGCCTATAAATTAACTTGGCTAATGTCAAAGATGGGAGATTCCTGGTATTTACAGATTTAGTTGTTTGCATTCGCCAACTAATGGGCCCCAAAGTGTAGACATGGCTGCTCCTCATTTATAGATTTCCAGCCTTTGCAGCAGTGCGTTTTGGTGACTATACTGTGCTGATGAGTCCGAATGAGGATTACACCGGTCCACAGTTGCATATCACTGCATCACTGCTGCTGTTAGTCTGTCACATTTGCTCAACTTTATTTTGATGGTGGTTTAAGATAGCATTACCACAATGCACTTTAGAAAATACTGATGTTTTTTGTATAATGCACAGGGACTAGATACTTTGTGTACATATTTCTCCAGGTCTCTGGTTTCCTCCCATAGCTAAATGACACAGTGTAACTGGTATTGGCCAAACGTACCAATGCTGAAAAAATACATGCAAATTATTCAATTGGAATTAAACTAAGCAACTTCGTTCTCGACTGCAAAAAAACAGAACTTGGTAGGACCCTCCTTGAAAATAAAAATGTAAACTCATTGAGGTTTTCCTGGGTAAACTAGTACATCATCATAGCAATAAACAACTTGCATACAAATAGCAGATTAACTTATGTCCTGATACATGTATCATGAGCTTATGAATAAATATACATTTCATGCATAAGCTATTACATCTCTCATATTCGTGTGTGTGCTTGCCTTTGCGTGTAGGACACTGTCTACTTTTGCGATGGAGTCCGTCGGATCGATTTCATCCTCGCGTTCGATGATGAGGTCCATTCTCAGGACGCCATCAACAATCAGGTGAGAACGAGGAACCTACAAATAATGCTCCACCTTCCTGCACCCAGCATTATCACCCCTCCCCACGTGCAACACCACACGCCTCTAAACCTAGGTTTGACGCAGTGGTGCCAGCTCAGCTCTCTGACTGCTGAGTCACCCTGCCACCTCCATACGAGTCTTTAAATCCACAGTATACATCCTTTATCAAACTGTATCGTCAACTGCAGACCACGCTAGTCAATGAACGCTAGACTCCCATCACTCAACTCGCACATCCATACCCTGAACCATACACCTCACTGCTTTGGCGAACAACAATCAATTATCGTTACGTATCACACTCCATCCACAACTCCTAAATAAATACACCACTTTCATATTGCAAACACCGACACCCAGACATAACTTACAGGATACATGTAATATCCACATTCTAACTGCCAAATGGAAAACTATTACAACAGTGCTGAAGTACCCAGTATGCATTCTCTGCAATATTGATGTTTTTGTTTATTTTGTTGCTATTGTACCCACGCACAATGGATCTATCTCCCTTGTAAAATAGCAAAGCAACTAGCTAAGTGAGACCATCCCTGTAACAAATAAGGTGAACTCAAACAGTTGATTGACAAAGAGCTGTGCAAATTTTTATTTTATTAAGGTCTGCTGAAGTGACACCGACTGAAGCAGTTCAGTGATGCTACTTTGCAGAGCCGTTCTCTGATTGATTCCCATGTGAGGCTCTACTCACTGTAAGAGTTCAAGAAGTTTCCTCACCTCTTGACTTGACTCCCACAGTGACACAACTGAGAACAATGTATAACACAGATGGTCAATTTTGTTTGACAGAAGAAGAGGACCGAATATCAGGCAAGCCTGATGAAGATGGGGCTAGATCTCGAGATTGAACCCAAGGAGGTAAGTTTCCTGCGTGTCTCTCTGCTATAGATGACAGACACTGTATACAAATAAAAAGGTGTTAGACTGTGATTGCTTCATAATATCACTGCTGGCATACATTCCTTGAGTAGGAGCGCTAAAGATCCCCGCTGGAGGGTATATGGCCTACTCTTCTATGCTTGCCAGACGTCTTGAAAGAGATAGCGAATACCCATACTTTACCCCACCATGCACAATCTTAAGATGGATTAATTGTGGCTTACCCATTTATACTGGAGGGTATAACAGTCTCCACCTTAATGTGGCATGCCAGCTATTTATACTGTAGTAATAAGTGTTCGATAACTGCACGTACATTATGCAATTTGCTTTTGGGTTGTGCCACACGTTGATCGGCACGAGGTGCTAACAACACGTGACACAAGCACGAAAATCCACGCGGCCGTGGACACTCTTCCAAATGAGACCATCCGGTTCCCTTGAACTCTCACCTGGTCAAACAAAGTCTAATAAATACAACTAAATGCACTCATCTAGAGTCTGACGATGAACTTCGTGCCATCCACTAGGAGTCGGTGAGCGGACGCACCACCTTTGTGAAAGTACACGCGCCATGGAACCCACTCACCACCTATGCCGAGATTCTACACATCCAGGCAAGATTCTGATGGTCATTGTAATGATGATCATGATGATGCCGATGATTGTGATGATGATTGTGGTGATGATTGTGATTGTGATGGTGATAATGAATGTGATAACAATAATGTTTGTGAAGATTCATCATGGTTGTGATGATAATTGCGATGATCATGCATGTGATACAGAGTATGATGGTGAGGGTGATGATTGTGATGATTATAATGTATGACGTTCAACGATAATAATCGTAGCACTGACATTACGAGATATCGAGAGACGTAAATATACAAACGGATTAGAAAAACGTACATTTGGAAAAATATGCATATTAGCAACATATTGACTCTTTTTAGAAAAGTGAATGGGCTCGGGAAGGGCACGTTGCTTGAAGGGATGATGTCTGCTGGCCGAAAATGACATTGGAGTGGCAGCAGAAGGAGAGAACGTGCCCAAGATGATGTATATCATAGAGATGGCGAGATAAGATTGGCTCATGTGCGTGTGCTCATGACTGGGGATATTGGTGGGACAACTTGAAGAGTGGGTGGGATATGCAGTGGAGGCTTTTGGCATATTAATTGTTGCATTATAGGACTTGTTGTATTATAGGACTTGTTGTATTATAGGACTTGTATTATAGGACTTGTATAGAATGTTGTATTATAGGACTTGTTGTATTATAGGACTTGTATTATAGGACTTGTTGTATTATAGGACTTGTTGTATTATAGGACTTGTTGTATTATAGGACTTGTTGTATTATAGGACTTGTATTATTATAGGACTTGTTGTATTATAGGACTTGTTGTATTATAGGACTTGTTGTATTATAGGACTTGTATTATTATAGGACTTGTTGTATTATTGGACTTGTATAGAATGTTGTATTATAGGACTTGTTGTATTATAGGACTTGTTGTATTATAGGACTTGTTGTATTATAGGACTTGTATTATAGGACTTGTTGTATTATAGGACTTGTTGTATTATTGGACTTGTATTATAGGACTTGTTGTATTATAGGACTTGTTGTATTATAGGAATTGTTGTATTATAGGACTTGTATTAAAGGACTTGTTGTATTATAGGACTTGTTGTATTATAGGACTTGTATAGAACGTTGTATTATAGGACTTGTTGTATTATAGGATTTGTTGTATTATAGGACTTGTTGTATTAAAGGACTTGTTGTATTATAGGACTTGTATAGATTGCAACAACTTGGGGAGACCTTCATCCATTCGTGGACTGATTTTGGCTGATGATGATTCCATGTGTTCGAGGCAAAGGGTTTAATACATTTAAAATCAAACAGGTGCCACTCAAGGAGAGCGACCTCCCCCAGGTGTCAGGCTCAGACAGTGGGCCTCTTCACTACCTGGGAAATATTCACCACCTGAAGCCGGGAGCCGTGCCCAAACAACCGGACTATTTCACGGCACCCTACCGGCGTTTGCAGCAGGACATCTATCCTATAAAGGATCATGACGTCCTCATCCCACCGGCCGTACGCAGCCAAATCGTACGTTTGTATCAATAATGCTGTATAAATAATGCCAGAATGAGGTGGTTTTTTTGCAAAAACAAGTTAATTTAATAGGGTTTTGTCGTGTTTTTATCATTTTAATTAAAGTTTTCAGCTCTGTATCGCAACTTGCGATCTCTGAGTGACATGTGGTTAGAAGTGTAAATCATTATGGTTTATTAAGAATGCCTGGATTTATGATTTAGGGGTTGTGGTAATATGTGTCCCTGTAGAGAAAGCTACCAAATTTTTGGGATGCTTAACCAGGAGACATGGTGAGCTAGCAGCCCCACCCTTTGTAAGTCCTGCCCACATTATATAACCACGTCCCCTCAATCACTCTCCCCTGCACAACAAAAGAATGAAAGACTACTGTTGATATGGTTCTTGGTGAGCAGGTATCCTGTCGAGCCAATATTATGGGCATTTGGGGTTTTGATAGTATTGTATTCTGAATAAATTGCCTTTGTGCATGGGAAGCATGCATAAAATGTCTCCTTGAAATCTGGATATTGTACTTGCTGAAATCAGTACATATCTGCTTCAGTTTTTGGAGTGTTCTATGGACCTTTCCGAGTCGGGACTCAATAAGAGTTGTGGGCCCATTATAACTGTGTAGGCTGGTGGTGGTTGGAGAGGGGGAAACATTTCAGAGTGGAGTGAGTCAATAATAGCTTACCCACCCAGCCCTATGTTTCATGCATGTAATGTTTGTCATGTGTGTCATGTGTGCTCACACAGGTCCACTACATGCTGCAAAACCCCATGCCACAAGACAGCACGAACATATTAAATATCAACCAAATGATTGAAAATGGCTGCTATACTGCAGCCTATCCACTGCATGACGTAAGTTGTTGGGGGGGTAGGGGGTGGAGGGCACACTGACACCTTACGGGAGGCCTATGTACAACACCTGAATTGCACACCTGTTTAGGACGCTATTGCATAGTCTAAAGCTTACCACATACTTAACATTAGTGTCCCACAGAGATGCGCCGCATAGGTGTCCAGGTTCCCCAGCTCACTAAACACACCTCTGATTTGCATGGTTGGCTACATACGGTGCAAAAGAAGTTCAATATCCATGCATTGGAAAGGACTCCACGAGCACTCTAGAGAGCCATTCTCAAGGGTATTTGGCCGACTATTTCACGTGGGACAGAAGTCTTTGGAAGAATTAGAAGTACCCACACTTCATCCCACAACACGTGAACAACCAATAGATTAACTGTGGGTGCACCCATTTACACTGCTTGCTGGGAAGAAGCAGCGTGATTAAGAAACGTGGTCATTGTTTTAACAGTCGTTCCCATGTCCAGTGCAGTGTGCAAGTGTGCAACACCATTACACCACAGCAGCGCCACGGCAGAGTTTTGGGGGGGTGGAGCTGGTAATTTGTGAATGTCCATGCAGTGTTTGTGACTAACAATTGCTTTCCCCATGTCAGAGTGAGTCTGTTCATCCCACCAAAAACCCGAACACGCTGGGCGACCGCAACACGCTGCGACGGGAGTGGGCGAGAGCCGGGCGCTCTTTCAAGGAGCAGCCTCTTGACCTTGTGCGGTAAGTTCATGCCCTATCCACTGCTGGATGAAGACTTCCCCAAGCCTTCGCCATCTCTCCCAGTCTCCTGATGCAACAATCCATGTGGCTCCTGCACACATGCTGATTTCATTACTTAAATCTCTGTGGTGCACATCCTCTCAGACGCATTCCTTCTCTTGACTGCCACATCATTCTTAGTCTCGACCACAGGCCATCGTACCTCTTAGGGACGTGCTCTGTCCAGAAAGGTCCTAAGGCTGGACTTGAATGCTAGCTGGGAGTTGATAGCACAGATGGCTGGGGAAATGGAGTTCCAGAATAGCATTTGCCCATGCCTTCCCTGCTCTTCACATTTCCCTCCAGCCCATGGTCCTTGCTTACATATTCGATAGCTACACCACTGGTGCCATGTGCGGTTGGTGATGTTTGCGCTGTGTGTGCGAGTGATGTTGTCGGCACAGGTCATACTTCGGGGAGCAAGTGGGGCTCTATTTTGCATGGCTCGGCTTCTACACAAAGATGCTGATCTTCGCTGCAATCGTCGGCCTGATCTCCTTTTTCTTTGGAGTATTCAGCAAGGACCGTGACATCACTAGGTACTGGCCCGACACATGCATACAGACAAATGCATACAAACACACACACACATACACTCATGTGTCAGATGTAGAACTCACACAGATCTCCTGTATAGCAATACAGACTGAACAATGAGTATCAGCAAGCACCTACTAAGGCTATACACAAGTACATATACACGTAAAGTACATATAGACATACATATACACTTATATACAATCCCATGGGATGCTGCCATGGTGTAATAGTTACATTTCTAGAATTGCAGTTTATAGATTTCCAGTGCGATCGCCTGGCATGGCAGCTGAAATAATGGCTAGGTTTCTTCAATTATCCCACATATGCTCAGCAGTATAAACGGAGACACCGCAGTTAGATGATTGGCAGTTCAGATGTGATGGGGTAAAATGTGGGTACTCCCACCGTGTCCAAGACGTCTGGCCATCATGGACGAGTAGGCCAAATATCATCTCGATGGGCAATCTAGAGCATTCTTTAGTGGAGGACCTTCCACCAGCAGTGGCATGAGCAAGCAATTTCAGGGCCACATCTTTAACATTTCACTATTAAAGTACATATGCACATATATACAATCTCATACAGTTTATATACATATACAGTACAAATATAGTACATTCAATATATTGTATATGTATATATGTTCCAAATGTCTCTGTTTCTAAAAGTAAATCCAAAAAATCAAGCCTAGCTACAATATTTCGGACAATCCAGGGAAAATTAAACATTGTTTTGGATTGCTCAGAAAACATGACATTGCCCATTGTGACGTCACTCACGACGACACGTATCACGTGGCATCGGGTTTCGTCACTCTTGTTCACATGAATATATTGTACATTCTTACGAATTGTAAATAATCCGAAAATCAAAAGCAAAAAATATTCAAATCCAAAATGTTTAAATGTGAAACGTATCCTTATAATACGACTTACACACATAGACTCTTTGGAGCTGCATGACGGACAGCGGGGAGCAAGTGCAGGAAATACATTGCTGTACTCTGTGTCTGGAGTCTTCGCTTCCCATATTCAACCCGTACTGACCAGTGTGGGATGACTAGAATTAAATAGCCCTCATGACCCACGAGGTGTGGGGAGGCCCTCAGCCAGAAGTGGATTGATAAAAGGGCTGTAAACACCCCTGGAAATCAATACATAGAGATGTTACACCACTGATATCAACGAAAATTATAATTAAACATCAGGAAATACATTTTACTTTGGAAAATGCTCGACGTTGGAACCCATAATTTAGTCTGACTTTGTTTAAAGGGAGGGTATGACACATTCAAAGGTGGCATGACCTTTAGGCAAATTATATTTCTCATCCAAGTGTATTATGCCCATTAGTGTGTTTATGTTCGTGCGTGTCTATGTGTGCAGTGGAGAAATATGCAACAACACCATCGGAGGATCCTTGGTCATGTGTCCCCAGTGTGACCAAAAATGCACCTTTTGGAGGCTAAATGATACCTGCGAGACTGCGAAGGTATCACACAAATACACCATCGATGTTCCCTCTAAATAAGGATACTTATTGGTTATTGGTGATGTGCATCATTATCACAAAGCCAACTCACGTTGCTGAGATTGTATCATTAACATTAACCATGATCACTAGATTGCAGCACATCATGCTAAACACTATGCTGCCATTCGTGTGGGTGTTAAAAAAATATTATACTAATAATACACGTGTGATCATTTTGAAGGTAGTTAGTTATAGTTTTAGCAAATAGGGTATTTTAATGGACTAAGTCGATGGTTAGACAAATACATGAAAATGAATGCATCGTCACATCCCAGCGGGAGTGCAAAAGTTACTTTGAGTAAATCCGACACGATGTATTTCATGAGTATTTCTCCACGATCAATACAAGTGGACAAAGTATTTTGAAATCTGAATTTCAGTGCTAATTAGTTGACATGTCATGCCGAAATAATGATTATTCACTTTAAAGTGTCTGAAATGTATGTCCACAATCATGGAACTGCCCATTGCTTATTTTGCTCTTTCTGTCACATTTATACAGATTTGTTTGATACATGAATAGCACTATAATATCAGACATTGTAGAGCATTGTCATCTCCACAATTTAATGGATGTTTCATGAGTGATTAATCTATTTTAACTTAAAAATCAATCGATGCATCGTTACTTTCCTGCTGTTGATATTGAAAATACGTGGATGCTAAGATTTAAGGTTTAATTGTGACTAACACCTCTGATTGTGCCGTTGCAGACTTCACACATGTATGAAAATCCGGTCACCATATTCTTCGCAGTTTTCATGGGACTTTGGGGTAAGTGATTCTAAGCATTGGCACACATTGTCCAGACACAGTGACAAGTATCAACATGTTTGCAATGATGATGAGCACATTTGGCCACGTACAGTGTTAAAGAAGTTCAACATACATACGTACAACCATATACAGTACCATCATGTCTTGCAATGTTCGTATGCAGTGATCCTGACAATCCTATTATGAACCCACTGCTCAATGAGGGCACATTTGGACCATGACTTGTACACATTGTCCTACTCTTACGAATGATAACCGATAATCTTTAATGTCCACTGTGAAGCAGATGGTGTGTATTTTTGTGTAATTAATACACCGGAAATATTAATCAGGGCAGCCACATAATTTGAACCACGAACCTCTGCAACAAGCAACGAATGCGCTACCCCAAGGCGATTCCATGAAAAATACAAAGTGGCCAGGTGGCTCAGAGTTCAGAGTGCTGCGTTGCCGCCGCTGAGATTCTGTGTTGAAATGAAAGTGGCCACCTGCGATTAAACAAGTTTTTCAATTATAGTGATATGATGGTCTCAACTCAATCACCGATATCTGCACAACAAATAGAAAAAATCCATAATGTTGAAGTTGCTTCTGTACTTAATTTGGCTACATTCCAGCTCTGAGAATAAAAAGGTTAGCTTGACTATCACGTAACAAACGCTCCTCTCCGTGGCAAAGCAGTTGGGAAAGAGCTACCCCTACTATGTGGATCAGAGATCACAGAGGTAGCTCTGTGACATTCGCTTTTGTGTAACGTTTTGTAACACGAAGAGCAGCACTGCTCTGTTATAGATCCAAAAGAAATCTCAATCTCATGCCATGCCACTCATGGTGCAAGTGGGATAAAATTGTGGCAATGTACCAAAAAAAGCCAATAAAGGTATTTATGAAAGACAAAAAAATACTAATGAAGTTACTTTGAACATTACATTTAACAGACTACATTAGGTAACTTTTGAACCCTTGAGCAATCGATAGTCAAATTACTTTTCAAAGTAAATCCTCCCCGTGTGGTGTGTCGCAACAGCCACGGTGTTCCTGGAATTTTGGAAGCGTCGCCAGGCATCGCTCGCATACCGCTGGGACCTGACGGCAGCGGCGCAGGAGGGAGACCCCATCCGGCCCGAGTACCTGGCTCGCTGCACGACCACGAAATGTAACATCATCACCATGGTAATGCTTTCTGCCGTCACCACGGCGACTACCTCATTGCACACACACACCTCTGTTTTGTAATGTTGCATGTGTAACTGTTCACTGTTTTCCTAGTTTTTCTTCTAACATATTTGTTGGCCTTTGCTCAATTTTGTTTTCCTCCCAATATTATCCCGATTGTACTATCGGAATCGTTATGAAACAATGTCCATTTGGAACTCTATGTTATGGAAAGGTTTGCTCAAGCAGATGTTACATAATTACTTCTAAGATCCCTTCAAGTGAACACACACTAGAGGGTGGCCCTTTCCCATCAGCCCTGCTACAAAGAAATGTTCATGATGGTCAAACTAATCTTTTTTTATTCTGAAAGGTGAAATTTGGCCAAATTAAGAAAAGAAACAAATGTAATATTGGTGACCAGGCTGATCGGCTTACTACTTGGTTTAATTGGAGGCAGCTGCCTGGATTCAAGCCAATGAATCTCAGCGCTGCCAGCTCAACTCTCAGACATCAGGACCATCAAATCCATTCCTTTATATCATCGCATGCTTAACTAGTAGTGGGGAAAACAAATAATGGTTCATCAGTCAACCTTAACGGCTCACACTAACATTGGTCACTCCTACAGACTAATCTATATGCAAATACTTTTCCGTCTATGTCCGTGCATTGTGAGTGCAGGAGGAGGAGCCTCATATGCCTAAGAGGATACTGAGGTTCCGTTACTGCCTCTCTGGGATCATGGTGTTGTTCTGGGTGAGTCCGCCAACTCAACAGCAACATTGAACCCCTTCTCCTGATCCAGTGAGCTATGGCCAAGTCACCTGCTATGTGCCTCATCTTGGAGGCGAAGCAGGTTTTGAGCCTGGGTACTGCACGAATCGGTAACCATCATGCACAAAATGGACTGTAGGCTGCTGCAGAGCTACCTTGTGGCCAACAGAGAACTGCATTCTTATGCTTCCATCCTTTACCAACCTGTACTGGTGTGCATGGTGAAGTATGGGAAAATAACCCTGACAACCTGCACAGGTTTGGGGAGGCCATCATCCAGCAGTGGATTCATATACGGGTTATACATATATATTTTTACTTGACCCAATCCCAACCTCCACACGCTGCTCCCCCAGTCAGAATCGCTCTCAAACTATGTTGTTCCTCCTGTGTGATCCATTGAGTGATTACAAGTGGGGGTATAGATACATGCATAATCATATAACTTACAGCCCTTTGTCAATCCAATCACCTGAAATATCTACTGCTGCCCCAAGGCAATGAATACCTCATGAGCCATATCATGTTATCCACCTGCTCCTGTCAACCTCGATTTGGGTTTCTCGAGACCAGTACTCGGCCTTAAGGCCAGATGAAAAACATGTCCTCAGCTCCTTGGCCTTGAGTGTGTGGCCTCAGTCCGAGGAGGTTTCTTAGAGGTACCGACCTTGACACTGGCCTCATACTAGCGCACCCAACCTTGAGTGACCTTGACACTGATTGTGGCCTAAAAAGCTGCCGCCTTGGCCTCACCTTGGCCTTGTAGCTTTTGGTCTCAACTTCACATCTGAACCTGGCTCGAGGTCTAGCAGGGCCAGGGATAGTAATTCCTTTCATAACATTGCATCATTTTCTACATTTGACCAAGTGACGTTACCATTACACGTTCATTGTGTGTGATGTTAGCGAAACAGCTCAGGTTCTGTTTAACATGTAAGCTTTTCGCGACCAATATCATCCATAATATTTTTTTTGGGTTAGATCGCGTAAATATATGCCATGAAACCCACCACCACCCGACACAGCCAATTAGTAAAGTTGTTCACGTAAACAGAACATGCCAATTCGTTACTAGTACAGCAAATCCACAATATCTACAATCTGAGTACGACGTTTTGCCAGTCATTTGGTTCTGCAGTAGACAAACGAACTGGCACCTCCTGAGTCACACCAGGCTAGCTTGGCACAGCTAACTCACGGCTTGGTTATACAGTGGAAAAGAGCTACAAGACTGTAAATCTCACCCACCTCTGTGTTTCTTGTGTTACTGGCAGATCCTCCTGATTCTTGCTGCACTTTTGGGTGTGGTTGTTTACCGCCTGTCCATCTTTGGCATACTCTCCGCGAGTATCCCCAATCATGTGACCAAGATCAAGGTGATCGGTGCCCTACTCACACCTGATATGGTTACCACCATCACGGCCTCCATCCTCAACATCGTAATCATACTACTACTCAACAAAGGTTACGACAAGCTGGCCCTCGTCCTCACTGATCTGGGTAGGTGTCATCACCATCACGGTTTGCATATGTTTATTTTATTATACGCCACCAGAGAACACATGTAAATTTGAAGATTGGATAAATGTTGTGCATGGTAAATATTGTCGCTGTAAAATGTCATCATGATTTTAACCTTGCACCATGAGGCCATGAATAGCAGCATCAGTGCATCATCCAATCACTTGTTCAACTACTGCCTGTTTTTGTCAGAACTCTGTTAAATTTTTCCTCCAGTTTCATTCCGATTGGGCTATCAGAATCGTGTCTTGAGATGAAGTATCCAATGGGATCTCTTGTAGACCAGTGCAACCCTTAATGTCATGAAATGGCCCTAGAAGTGAGCTACCTCTGAGACCCTTCATTCAAGTGAACTCTGGTTCACACATTAGAGGGAAGCACTTTTCAATCCACACTGCTACGGAATATAATGTTAATCTCGTAACAGTCAAATTGCTCATTCTCACAACTAAAATTTCACCAAATTAAGTGATGAACCAAATGGTGTATGTTACAGATGTAATGCCATCATTAGTAATCGTCCTGAAGCCATTAATTTACTGCACTTGAGAACACATGTTACCAGAGGCCGCTGCCTGGATTTAAACCCAGGATCTCAATGGTGCCAACTTAGCGCTCTGATTTCACCTCTCGATCCATTAAATCACTGAATGTAATTGTGGGCTGACCCTCACTGCTGCATTGCTACCTTCTAGCCAGCAAACAGCTCTCTGCTTGTGTTGGTCATGTTGCCCGCTACTGAGCCCTTTATTAGTAATTTATCCTGCTGAAGCCTGCACCCCCTTTGAAAGGTGACCCATGATAATTAGCGCTGTCCTCCAGACAGTCTCGTCCCTTCACCTGATGAAGGCCGCTTGTGTTGTGGCCGAAGCGTCGTGAGAATATTATTGTGTTATTTTATTTTATCAATTTATTATTTTATTCTCATTCTACGTGACTTTACCGAAAGAACCAAAGAAAATGAATCTTTGCAGTCACGAAAGCTTTAAATCGAAATTTAATACACCTTAAAGATATTTGAAAATCAAGTGCACTGGCTTTCAGACATCATACGGACAGTGTAAATGGCTTAATTGCAAATGGAGACTGAAGGACACTCCACAGGGTGAATGTGGTGAACAACACCTGGTAAACAACTTGTCCACTGTCACTCATTCCCCAGCAAAATCTTTGAAATTCACTTTTGATCTTCAAATTCATTTTAATGGATATCAAAGCACGTCACATTGTGAAATGTTGCTATTCCTCAATGCGGCATCATTATCAGTGGCTTTTCGTAGCCTGTGTGCCAGAAACTATGTAAGTAACATCAAAACTGATTGCCCTGTTTGATGTCTGTGTCCCTGTGTGCCTTTGTATCACACCCACAGAGATGCCCAAGACGCAAGGAGAATATGAGTATCGGCTGACGTTCAAGAAATTCTTATTTCAGTTCGTCAACTTCTACTCGGCGTCTTTCTACATTGCATTTTTCAAAGGGAAATTCATCGGCTTCCCCGGAAGCTACACTTACTTTGGAAAATGGAGAATCGAGGAGGTGTGTAGATCTGAGGGGTTGGCCCTGTCTTTTCTATGCTGTTTGTACAACATTTTTATGTTTTACTTTTGTAGTTGATATTTTTCCCAACAATTCTCTTCACACCGTGCTGTTGGTGAAATGTCGAAATAAGGACTCTTTCTTTTGGAACTCTAAAAGGCCTCATTGTCTTCACACCTGGTCACCAGCTCTAGCATTAACACAGTCTCCGGAGTAAAACAGTTTTCGAAACCAGACTTGAGAGAGCACGAGGTCACCACGAGCAGAACACGTGTTAGACTGATGCAATTGGTAACCCAGTTAACTTGAGGGTGTTAGTTTATCACATATTTTGCAAGGAGTACCCTTGTGGTCTCTCATAGGACATTTTCAATTATTTACCGTATTTATCAAACGCCATTTATTTAAAATTATATATTTGATCATCCTTAAAAATGTACAGTATTTCAGCCCCCCTCAAGGATATGTTTAGCCACTACCTATGACTCACTGTGGCGCAGTGGAGCACGTTGTGTTAGAGAACGGCCCCGTAATATGATATCAAGAACGAATTCTGGAGTAAGGAATTAAGCAGCATTGCGTTGTGCACACGTTAAATCAATGTCATTAAGACAGTGTTAATGACACGTAGTTTAACATTTACATAATTGCCATTCAGAGTCACCCTAAGTATTTGCAGTCACTCTATGCTCGGAAGAAAGTCCATTGCCCAAAATGTGCACCTGTTGCTCATGTTTCTGTTTGAAGGCAGACTTGTTGACACATGAGATGATTATTATGAGTATATTTGGTGTTATATTAAGGTGCCTACTTTGTCCTGTTGCAGATTTGTAGAAAATCGTTACGAGGGCGATTCATTGATTGATATCCTCTCAAAAACAATACACATAAAGGATAAAGAATACAGCTTATTATTTAAGTGCCTCTGTGTTTTCTACCAACTTAATTTCATGTTTTACGATTATTATATTTACTAGACGATGCTCTTGAATTAAACTCACCTGATACTAAACACCAACTGCAGTATGCATGTTGTGTGTTGAACTTATTTTGCACCGTACACAGCCTGCATCGGATGTGTGGGGGAAGGACAACAAACAAAACATTATCAGATGCGCCACCATTTTTATTTATTTAAAATACGTGAGGGGGAGGGGGAAAGTGTTTCTTATAATCTGGAGAATATTGATATTCTTAATCACTGTCCCCTCTAACATATGGAGCCGTCACTTTTGCAGTGTGCAATTGACTGAAGAGAAGAATGTGAGAGGATCATTAGAAATGATGTGTGGTATCCATATATGTATTACCCAATATTTCATATCTTCAGTGTTTAACCTGAATCTATTCTCCACCCCATCCCCCCTCCAGTGTCCCCCAAACGGCTGTCTCTTTGAACTGACTTCTCAACTCACTGTCATCATGGTAGTGAAGCAGATGGTTGGCAATTTTCAGGAGGTCATCATCCCGTAAGTATCGCATGAACACATGAAAGCTGTGAAGTCTGATTACGGCGTTTCCTCGTGTAACGCGGTAGATGCGTTCCTGAAAATTTCCGCGTGAAGTAAAAACGCGCAAAGCAAGGAATTACTGAGTTAATCACATTTTCACAGTAAATTCAACATGCAGTCATCCCATGGTGGGATAAATAACTCAGGCTAGGCTGCCGTGTTACTGTATCATTCGGCATCCTTTATCAAACTGCTCAGCCGCGCAACTCAAGACAGTCGTTCATCGTCGACTGCTCAGGAACGCATCATAATGGCCGCGTTCGGCGTTTTAACAGTGTGCATTCCACATTATAATGGACACGTTCCACGTTGTGTGAAAAGTTTTCCCAAATATAAGAACCATGTTACAATGAAAATGTGTTGTGTGAAAACGCATTCAGCGAAAACTCGGGTCGACAGCTTGTTAGCAGTGTGCACTGGTTAAGCAGTGAACACCAGTCAAGTGGACAAAGTTCACCTCGTTAGTATCATGCGATATTCCGATCAGACGCTTCGTACATAGTTTCATAATATTAGACAAGCAACTCCCATGACTGAAAGAGTGTAGTGGATTGACAACGGGCTAAATGAAAAACAGCTACTACTTAGGTTTTAGCAGTTGTTTTGTACAGCTCTCTGACATGTTTTGTGTCATACCGCATATTGTTTGGCATGTCTTGACGTTTCGCTCCACGTGCTTGGGATATTCAAATGATACAACCTGAAAACGCAGTGGAAAGCTATGAAATAGCAAACCTAGTGTTGATGAACAAATGGATATGCACGTGTGTAAGGGTGTCTCTGTGTCTGCACATGCGTACCTCCCTCCACAATTCCCCAGATGGTTCAGCAATTGGTGGGCCCAGCGTCGGGCCAAGCTAAGGCCTGAGGCTGTCTACACGCGCTGGGAGCAAGACATGGACCTACAGCCCCAGAGCCCACTTGGACTCTTTGATGAATACCTCGAGATGGGTACAATGAGCTCAGAGGATCACACTACGGAGTCAACGCGTTTTACTTTATTATAAAAAAAAACACACACAATTGGGTATCATTTGACTATATAGGCACGTGTGTACGGCCCCTGTGTATCTGTCGGACATTGTTGTGGGAGGGAAATTACCCACACTTCGGGTTGTTGAAGGCAGGGAGCACAGATGTAAGAGCTTAGATGTACAATACAACAATGTAATTTGCTGCACTGTCCTCTGCTGCTCACAACCCCACAACAACTGTTGCATGGTCACCCATCCAACCAATTTCCAGGCTCAGCTCTCCTTAACTTCTGGGATCTGATTAAATCTGACGCATACTGGGTGATTTGGCCATAGGCACCAATCTATGGATATACTGTAACACAATTGTCTTTGAGCATGCGCGTATGTGCATATGTACGGAGTTAAGTTTTAGAAACAATAGGAGCACATATTTACTCCTCTTGTCTGCTAACCAATGCAGCTACATTGGTCAGCTTGGGTTGACGTTTCTCCCCATAATATATATTTAAAACTCTGGTGCATCATGTCCATAGGCACCAATCTATGGATATACTGTAACACAATTGTCTTTGAGCATGCGCGTATGTGCATATGTACGGAGTTAAGTTTTAGAAACAATAGGAGCACATATTTACTCCTCTTGTCTGCTAACCAATGCAGCTACATTGGTCAGCTTGGGTTGACGTTTCTCCCCATAATATATATTTAAAACTCTGGTGCATCATGTCCACTGTGGTTAACTGCTGTGATTTGTTGGCATTTCAATCACAGTGCATATGCCTAAAAATGTGTGGTACGGTTAATGGAGTCCTCAATACAGGGTGTGATCTTGTCATTATAGCCACCTAGTGGTGGAAAATGCTGCAAAAGAAACCCAGGTGAACCAGAGCTGAGCATTAAAGATGGTAGTGGCTGGTCGCATCTCAGTGGCCAATGTAATGGACACGATAATTTTGTGAACAAATTGTACGAAAATGTGATCATATTTTGGGGTCTCGTTTGACTAAAACACATTCAATGCATTGAAAACATGTTTGATTTGCTTAAAGTAATCACAGCATAACAGCATTAAGAGTCTATGTCTATATCCTGTTTCACTCATTATTCTATCCTTGCCCCCCTACCCATTCTCAAAATATACCCCAGTTATCCAATTCGGGTTTGTCACTCTCTTCGTGGCATCATTTCCACTTGCGCCATTGCTCGCACTGCTCAACAACATCATCGAAGTGCGGGTCGACGCGTGGAAGCTCGTAACAAAGATGAGGAGGCCTGTGGTTTCGCGAGCAAGAGGAATTGGAGCCTGGGCCGACATTCTGAGTATCGTTGCCACCCTCTCCGTAATCACCAATGTAAGTCGCCAGATTGTCCGCTCGCTTTCTCGCTCAATATCCCATCTTATGAGTGACATAACATGTCATGTTAGCCGTGTGGGTTCTTTTTACCATACTTCACCATTCTGGTCATGGCAGGTTTGAGAAGAGGTGTAGTGGGGGACTAGGAGCGGTTCGGGTATCACTCGTCACTGATGTTAGTCGTAGCTGGAAGTCAATTGCATGTGTGCTGAATTCAAAGTGCAGTGCAAGAATCACTGCACCACCGCTCCTATCCACTCTCTCCCAAAATCGCAAAAGGTAAAGCCTTGCAATTGCTTGCTCATGTCACTGCTGGCAGAAGGGCCTCAACTAAAGGTAGCTCTCGAGAACCCCTCTACACGGTATTTGGCCTACTCTTCCATGATGACCAGACATGTTGTAAGATGTGGAATTACCTGTGCTAAAACAGTGATGAACCCATTTATATTGCTAATTGGACAGAGGTGGGGGAGATTTAAGAAAATGATCCATTGCTTCAACTGTTGTGTCAGGAGACTGAACTGACGACTGCCAGATTGCAAGTCCTTATATGCTAACCATTACACTCTGGCAGCAACCCCCCAAATTGTATTTGTGAAAATGAATGTAATTGTCAAGGTGAGATGTTCAGAAGCCTTGGTAAAATCATTGCATGCTAAGTGACTGCTATCGCTGTGCCTCCGTATGCTTATTCCACAGTCATGCATCTTGGCGTTCACAACGGACATCATCCCACGCCTGGTGTATTATTATGGATACTCAGCAGAGTATGGAACAGGTTCGCCTACAATGCATGGGTACACGGAGGACAGCCTTTCAATTTTCAAGATCAGCGACTTCAAGGAGCAAAATCATCCCAACATCCTGCCAGCCTGGTTTGATCCGGCAATCCACACAACCTGCAGGTTTGTGCTATTCAGTGTCATGCCCAGCTATCGGGGGTGCCGTCCCTGCGAATGTGATGCACTGATGTCTGGGTGTGTTGTCCAGGTAGATGCGACATCCTTCTGGGTGTGGCGTCCTCCTGGCTCTGCCCCTTCCTGATTAGGCTCGTTCTCTTCCTCTTTTCACTCTGTGACTTTCCTTTTAAGACCCACACTTCCCCTAGGCCCCACCTCTGTTTAGGCCCTGCCCCTTACCCTGGACACAGGGTTTGGCTTAGTTGTGTAGTAAGGGGTTGTGGTAGGGTTGGGGGAGGAGTGTGCGTGGTGGGCGGGGACAGTAAAGGGGGTGGGGGAGGGGGAATTGGAGGGGGGGAGCAGTGGGTACGGGTGGGATGGCTTCACAACCAAAGTCCCACTCAGAGAAGTATAATAATAGATTGATATAAATTCTAGCTCATTCTTACCTTGCTAAAGAGTAATGTTATTTATTTATCTATCAATCCACGACTGCATAATTGAGTCTCAAGATCCCTTTGCAGGAAGACTGCGCATTGGGATTCCAGTTTAAGTTGGTTTTATGCATGTGGGATGCAATAAGAGGTGCTGGAGAACCCATGATAATGAAATGAAGCTTAAAGGTCCACACAGACATGAAACCACTTGCTCTACAGCCATCTTCTGGTCACCTCACAGCACAGTTAGTTAAGAAATTGATGCGATCTAACAACCCTTTTCTCTAACGTTTTTGAATTGCTGACATACACAACTATAATCAATATAACCATATTGATCGATGTTTAATATAACCTTCCTTGACTATGACCAAATCACCACGAATGCAGCTGATCTTAGATTCCGGAAGTCAAGCAGGCTTGAGCCTTGTTCGTGCTTAGATTGATGATCACCATGCACAATGCAGGTGCAGTAGGCGACTGTGGAGCTAGGTTGTCAGCAGTGGGTAGTTCAGCAAAATTAACAGTTGTGCTATATTGCTCTCCCATTATCTTTAATCCCTGCCTTCACCAACCTGGCACGGACCAGCGTGAACCATGGTCAAAAGAGCCCCCATAAGCTGCACGTTGTGGGAAGGCCCTCTTTCAGAAGCGGATTTTTTAAAGGGCTGTGAACGCATATACCGTTTGTGCACAACCATACTTGTTCAATTTAGCGCCAACTCTACTTTCGAGGCACTTTGCTCAATATAGCCCATGCGTGCTTGTGGTTGTACGTGTGTAGGTATCCTGGTTATCGCTACCCACCGGATCATCCCCAAGCCTACTCCGTCACCAAGCAGTACTGGCAAGTACTGACGGCAAAGCTGGCCTTTGTCATTGCCATGCAGGTACACATCAACATGCACACACACATTCATAAACCCATTGAAAGATAAAGGTACAGCCCTCCAATTACTTGCTCATGTCACTGATGGCAAAAGGGCTCCTGCTATAGGGAGCTCAAGAGAGACCCTTAAGATGTATTTTAACTGCTCTTCCACACTTGTCAGACGTCTTGGGAAGATGTGGGAGTTCCCACACTGGACAGCACCAAACTCAGCCGACCAATTGACTGGATGTATTCCATTTACACTGCTAAGTGGATAGAGGCAGTGGAATGTAAAAAAAAACTTTCACCATTGTTTACACTGCCACGACCAAAGATCAATTCACACCCGTGACCTCTGGATTGCAAGTCTAGTGTGCAAAGCCTTACACTACTGCACCATCGTATAGACTCATCTGTGAGCAGTTGTTAAGGTCAGCAGAGCAAACCGTGATCATTGTCAATGGGTCATTACAGATAATGTCAGTAATGCTATTACACCTCACAATTGCACAGTATTTCTGAGATCACAAATAATAGTGGTAATACAATACTCACTTTCATCATGCAGCAGACGATTCATGTTGTTGATGCAATTTGTCACACATAAGCATGTGTGCGTGTGGGTGGGAAGGGGAGCGGCTGCGTTGTTGTTTGTGAACTGCGCTACCAATCCTGTGTGACCGGAGTACTATTTCTGGCCACAGCCAACAACAGTGGAAAATATTAGAACCAGTGTTGAGCTTCCCTTAAGTTGATTCTGTCTTAAAATGAGTACTTGATGAAGTGTGTGAAAATCATCACTGGCGAGATAAACGTGCACACCACCCCCACAGGCACTGTGCGAACCTTCATAGATGCACTTGTCTCAGTCTGTGAAAGGCTACACAGGGAATCTTTGTAGTGGTGACATGGCCGAGTGTAAGTGTTTGCTGATTGTTGCGGTAATTTGCGGCTGCCCAGGTGAATACGGTGGGTGCATTAACTGCACATCATAAATGTTGCCTGCTGCATAGTGAACGTAAAAAATCCATTAAGTAATTCAAAAAAAGTGCCTCGGTATAATTTGCCAAATGTTCAAAAATTACTCAAATGACTTAATTTAATTTGGGAAAAACGACGTAACAATATAATATCCCTAGGCTGCAGGTCCCCGGAATAGTTGACCTGAGATGTAAAGCACTTTGAGATGCTGCCATATTATATTTAGTAAGCACCCTTTACATGCAAATCCTGAAACTGAAAATCCTTTACCTGTGTGTGGACGTGTGCAGCACGTGGTGTTACTCACGAAGGCCTGCATTGCATACATCATCCCGGACACGCCATCCCATGTGCGCGCCTGCATGCGCCGCGAGCGCTTCGTCGTACAGACGATTCTGCAGCAGGCAGAGCTGGGCCGTCTCCGTAACACCCTCCTCACCGATGCCCCCAGCTCACCGCCATCGCCTCAATTCCACGTTGAGGATGAGCAGGCAGAGATGGGCCTGCTTCGCTGCTCACTGCATAAGGAGTCTCCTGGCGTATTGCACCCACCCCAGCGGTGCCACATGGAGAATGAGCAGGCAGAGAAGACTGGTGACGACTCACTGCTGAAGGGATCCGAGGAGGAATCAAGCAGCGAGGATTCGTCAACTGTCTTCTACAGCATATAAATCTACTCTGACTTTTAAAGGAGGCTGCTATCCTAACTCTGTTTGCACGTGGACAAGGACATTGCTGTCGAGGACTATCTGTATATATATTAATAAATAGTTTATGATTCAACATGTCTCAATCATCTCATGTCTTTTCATACGAATCACGATGTGAATGAGGAAAACTAGAAATTATTGTTATTTTGTATATATTTTTAATTTTGGTTTAACACGTAGGCTTTCGGGCCCAATATCATCCATAGAGGTGTTTTTTGGGTTAGATCGCGTACATATTTAAACGTGTCGTTAAAACCCGCCACCACTCGACACAGCCAACTAGTAAGGGTTGTCACGGAAACAGAACAAGCCAATTCGTCACTGGTACTTTGGAGAGCCAAGCCACAACATTTACAATCGGAGTACGACGTTTTGCCAGTAATTATAACTAGCTTCATCAGGCGACAGCCAGATTTGTGACACTCTCGCGCAAAGTGGGGGGGGGGGGGGAGATTACCGAGTCAACGTACATTATGCATGTGCATTATGAGAGCCCTTTGATCTTGTCCTTCCTGTCTATTGTGTATTAAAATAGCCGTACCAATGGTAATCCCTATTGAAGTATGCTGCCCTTTATAGGCATGCATTTAAATAATGTATTATTTGTTGGCACCCGTGTTCAGCAGTAACAGAGCACACGTACCAACAAGGACACTCAGTTGATTTTAATGTTGAAGTTCTGTGCAAAACTAGCTACTGCTGGCCAAGAATAATTCGAGAATCTATCGAAATTGAAAGAAAAATTTACAGTTCGGATAGCTATCGCCTTTGTGCTGTGTGGAAGCGACTCATCAAATAGTACATTAGATGAAACTCCGAGTACCCACTCAGGAGGTATAGTGGTAAAGCAGTGGAGGAAAAAAAAGCAAATTTTTAAATTTGCCCTTGTTGAATGATAGAGTCGATACACACAGCAAGCGAGATTAAGAAAGCGCATCGGAAGAAATAACGGAGTTGAGAGAGAGAATACAATTGCCTGCTGGAAAAGGAAAGGCATTCCTACCGAGGGAGACAAGTTGACAAAGATTTTGATCATGGGAACCGGTGACGTGGCTCGATCTTCCCTATGTGCGCAACACGCTACCGAAAGAAAACAGAAAATCCTATTCAAAGGCTAAAATAAGCTCCATTTTTTGTATAATAGCCCGATAAACAATAACCCCATACATAGACTGAGGAAGAAAGGGAAGAGCCTGAACAAAGGGGAGGAGATTATGACGGAGATGGGTTGGAGGTGGAGAGAAGGGGAGAGGGGAGGCCGTAAAGGTGGCTGCACATTCAAGGAAAGCGGCATAGAAAGAGTTGAACGGGGACATGGAGACAACAGACAAAGGGTGGAGAAAGAGGAAGAGAGGATCTTTCAGTGCTCCCTACAGGAAACCCACAAAACTGAATTTCCTAAACTCGTGTCGCCTCCGTGACAGCAGCACCACCAACGCCAAAGACTCACGCTCCCCTAATCGATAATACTATCTCCATTGCCGACCAGCCACGAGATGGCTGCTCTCAACACCTCGGTCGTGGTGTATGCAACAAAAGACTTCCGGCTGGTGAGCAACCGGCCATTGCGAGGGTTGGAAATAAACTGAAGCACGGGGCGACTCCCACAACCTTCGGGTATTTCCCAACTGGATGACGTCTTGGGATGAAGCCAGAAGTAAGCCAAATCCGCACTCAATAAATGGGACAAAAATCTCAGAGAAGCCTCCAGAAATGTCACAGGAGGCTCGGGTGTGAGAAACCAGACTCCATGTGGGGTCCTCCAAACCTTTGCCCTCCAGTTCATCAACATTTGTAAAAGCAGGACGTCTCAAAGGTACGTAGCATGGGTGAGGGACGATGTTGAGAAGCACGTTCAAAGATTAGGCGCTTTGACAGGTTGGGGTCCGAGTAAACTTTTAATGGAGCTCACCCTACGACATTACGGATAGAAGGATAGTGTGCCGGCACAATCCGGACACCCTGCTACACCGAAACACTCTGCTGCATAAAACTCCCTGGTACAGCTAAACACTGGCACGATTACGCTCAAATACACACAAACTCTCGCTCGGCCAGTTGGTACACAGGTTAAAAGTTGTGGGGGACGCGGGCCCCCGGCTCCCCCCGCGGGGGAGGGCTGATCTCGAGAGGGCTGCGGGCTCCGGACTCCTCGGTCGAGTGAGAGCAGCCGCTACTCGACTCCTCGCTCGCGGGGAGAGGGCTGCCGCTCTCCGGCTACTCTCCTCACGCCGCAGCCCCTCGGGTCCGCAGGTCCTGTTTGTGGGGCATAGCTCGGGGCTGGCACGTGGCTGCCTGGAATCAATCCGTCGCTTCTCAGCCACTCAAACGCGACGTCTCCGCTCACACAACCCCGCGCCCCACTCACACGAACTGAACGGGGGGTCAGGGGTCAGAGCGAATGACGTCCTTCGCACACGCATTGCCGCCGAGGGCGGGCAATGGAGATTGTTTAAAGGGCTGCGGGGCGGGGATTTTTTTAGAGCGACACATCAATCGCACGCGCGGGACGGGGGGGTCGGGGGTCAGAGGGCAGAGACGTCACTCGTACACGCGTAGCCGATTGGGGGGTTGTATTGGAGTTTATTTAAAGGGCTGGAGGGGCGGATATTCGGGATTGGTGTTAGCCCGCACGCAGCAGGGCGGGAGTCCGGGGTCACAGGACGAAGCGCTCACTCGCCGAGTCCTTCGGGCGCGGCGTTTCTTCTACCGTGACACTGCGCGCCGACCACACGCGTTACGGCGAGCGCAAACACACCACCATGCACTTTCCCCACACTCGTAGAAACCACACGAGGCTGTTATCGATCACTAACGATTTATTCCCGGCGTGTCTGCGAGCCACTATTACCCGAATCAGTCTGAGTCAGCAGGGTGTGGTGTCGCCGCAGCGGAGCCACTCCAGCGGAGCCGTGCCCACCGCCGCGACGCCGTCACCGATGCCTCGGATTTCCCGCCACTCTCCCGGGGCCGGTGCCTTCTCAGACGTCCGCGTTTTGCCCACTGCACAGTCGTGAGGCCGCCGCAGCAGAGCCGCTCTGCCGAGGCCGTGCCCACCACCGTGAAGCCGCCACCGGGGGATGCCGACGCCGACGCGGTGCACCCTCACCCCCCCCCCCCCCCCCCGCACGAACGCACACACGCCCCACGTAGAGCCGGGAGGGGAGGTCACCCGGCCGATAGGTTTTTTTCCAGAAGTCCCTAATGGGATCGAACTTCATGGTTTCCTGCGGCCGGGAAATTGGGCGATCTTCCCCCTGTAGCTGACATGCACTGCGGCGCCATGACCTAATATTAAAGTTGCATGGTCACGGCAAGGGCCATCGTGCCACCGCGAGTGGAACCACGCACGCACAAGCACGGGTCAGTGGACTGGTAGCGGGAGAACAGAGAGCGGACGTCGGAGAGATCAATGCGGCGACATCACCCGAGCTGGGATCCGGGTATCGAAAGGGCGGGAAAATCCGAGCCCCTGATTGGACGGGAGGCCAAGAGAGCGAAACGGCGAAATTCCTTTGTTGTAGGTGGGATAAAGGGAGGGGGATTCAGGTAGCAAGACAGTCTTCTTCAAAAATCATCACGGTCCACGCAGGAGGGGAGTCAGCCGTTCGAGACGTCCGCGTGACGAACTTCAGCGCAGCCAGGCTCAACCCTCTACTGATCGCTTTTCTACAGCTTCCAGTGCAGCAGAGTGGAAGTACACGTGAGTAAGAAAGAGAGGTAAGTTTGGGCTATTTGATCGAGGGTAGAAAGCAGAGCGATAGGCAGATGAAATACAGTCTAGGATCCCAAGGGGAATAAGCTGACATCCACTGACCCACACAATTATGCGTAGCTTAACGGGTTGCTCGCAGTTAATAAAATAACTGGTAGGGGAATAAACTGTTTCGTGTGGTCTTTGGAGGGTGAAGAGGAGGGTGGAGAGTGTTTTGTGTTCGTGCGCACACGCGGCTGTTTGCGGCGAATAAGGGAGTAGAGCGTGCTTGGTGTCCGTACCTGTACGATCGTTTACAGTATTGTTCATCGCGCGCGTGCCTACACGACTATTTTCGGTGGTGCCCAGCGCTCTCGTACCTGCGCAATCGCCTACAGTAGAACTTTGCGCTCGCGTGCGTGCGCGGTTGTTTACAACGAGGCGGAGTGCTCAGTGTGCGCGTGCCTACGCGTCTGGTTTTGGTGGCGTTTAGCGCTCGTGTACCTGTACGATTGTTTACAGAAGGGCTTAACGCTCGCGCACCAGTGTGATGGGGTGGCGGGGTGGCGGTCGCGCCCCCCGCGATTGTCTAATAGCGAGATAGCGAATTAAGCAACTAGCGTGCGCGAATACGCAGCTGTGTAAACAGCCCGTTAAGTCGGAGCAAAGTAATCGTGGCGTGTTTGTTTTTGCTTAACCGCGTGGAGCGTGGGTGGGAGGGAATCCCATGGCGGCGCGCCGCACATGTTTATTCCCGTGCAGGACGGGGTTTTACTTTGCGAGCGCGCTCACCGCGACACGCCGTCGTTGAACAGGGTAACGCATCGCAAGCGCAAAGCGTACGAGCCGCTAATTAAGCTACGCAAACGCGGTCGACATCCCAGGCAGAGGTACAGGGGGGCGAGGCATTAGGGGTCGGTAGTCTGGACCTGACAGAGCAACCGGGGGGGTAGCGGTATGAATGGACCGGGGGAGTCGGTGGACAACGGCCCCGACAATTCAGCGATGGCGGGGGACGGTAGCCCCCACAGAACCACCTCATGTAAGAGAAGAGCTCGTGGAAGGAGATATCATTGCACTACTCATGACATCCCTTCGTGGCCGTTTTATATCCACTAGGAGGTTATTGCAATTCCTTACACATCACGCGACATCAGAAGTGTTTGCTGGAAGAAGTGTTTGGTAACTGGATAAGACCATCAATGAGAAGCCAGTTTAATCATGGCTCGGTGACTGAAACCCAGAGTTTCACGGTTTAACCCAACATCCGAGCAGCACCACATCAGATCTCTAGACTCCTCAGCGCAGGCATACAAATATCGTCAACAATGCGTACATTAACTAATTTGTGAAATTAGGAATTACATCCAAATGAAATGTAGTGTGTGCATTACTAGGACGTACCTAAAGGTGCCAGGTTGGGTTCATCCACCTTGGGGATGCTCTGCTCCACGCAGCCTCCTGCTTCCGTGCAGTCCATCCTCTTGATGTCCGAATTCTGGCTGTTGCTACTGCTGCAATTGGTGATGCTGGTGGTGGTCTTTTTTCTTTTAATGGACTTAGGTCGACTTCGCTTTTCCTTCTTCTTCTGCTGCAAGGCCATCAACACTTTCATGCTCGTAATAGGATCGAGAGCAGCGTATGGTTTATTCTCACTGACTGGTGAAGCAGTTTCTTGACGTGGAACTAGGCCAAAGCATTCAAGAAAAATGGATTTCATGTCATTTATCTTAACGCCGCTATCTTTTGTCGAAGTGTATTCATGTTCAGGCTTCGGTCTGTACATGAACTGTGCGTGAAGACTTTCATGAGTTTTCAGGATTTCAATAGGACGTAAAAATCCGCAGACTGAGCACATCTCATAGGGCGACGGTGGATTCAACACCGCATTGGCAAAACTGCCGTTATTCACCAAGCTTGGTGCACCCTTTATCATATAATCCTTTTCGTGGCTCTTCATATGCCTTTTTAATCTTCCTAGCTGATCAAACCTTCGTCCGCATATGCCGCACCATTGTTCACAGGTCTCCTTGTGCGTTCTTATGTGGGCTTCTAGGCACCATGCCAGTTGGAATTTTTTTCCCACAGACGTCACAAGAGATAAGTTTTTTCGCTCTTGTAACTCTACCGGATTGAGGTGGGGTTGAGATGGGTGCTGGTGAAGTGCCATCAATGGTGAAGGCAATTCTCCCAGCACCACCTTGACTCGCAGCGGAGTTGCTCTCGCACATCTGAAACAAAAGACAAAGGTCACGCGCATGACACCCGTGTCACGAGTGTACTCACACAGGCATACTTAAGGTGACATAAGATTCATATATACTAGAACTCATTATACCAGAACTCCACAATATTGCAGTTCCTATCATGTACGATTTTACCCTCTTATCCACCCAAATAATATTTTGTTTCTAAACAACAATGACGAACTACCTCCATTTTCGTAATGTTACCCACCTAATAGGGCTTTCTGTATATACACACCAACAATATAATGATTGCACCACACGTTCAGTCCACTATTCACGACACTCTGACTCGCAATCTCCATATAAGACTGTAATATCATTTATGTATGAGGGCCCGTTAAAAAGTTTTGAGACGGACACTTTTTTTACAAACAACTACGTAAATTATAGTCTTCAATAAAAGTACAGTATAGTACTATTAATGGCACTTATAACTGAACGTCATTATCTCTCATGCTAATATTACAATGTCAACTAGTTACCCAGGAAAGCTTCATTGAGTCTAAGTACTGCATTTTCAGAAAGGTCCCATTGCATTGAGATGTTTGTGTGAGTGGAACCCAGAGAGACCCCACCTTGCATATGGAGAAATAACACAACTCCACACAGATGGATTCAACCCACAAGCTCAAAGCATTCCCTGTTCAACAAAGTACTCAGTGTAATGTTTAATATAATTTATTTGGTATTATATAGTATCGTAATTGTATAGTCAATATACAGCAGTGTGGTATACAGTAGGGTTGGTAAAATAATACATAGTGTAATATTACAAGTCTAATATTATTATAATCTAAGGTAGTGTATAGTAACGCAGTGTATAATTCAATGTTGGTGTCTGTCTATGGCAGTTTATAATAAAAATATTATTTGGAGGCATATTATAATAATTTTTGCGACATAGAAGTGTAATGTATAATGACTTATTGTTAGTAGCTCAGCTTAGTGGAGCATATATTGAGTACATTGATTATATTGATGTAGTTTATATTTAGTTCTTTCACATCGGTTTATTGTATGATAGTTGGGTAGTTGCAGTTCTTTAGCGTCAATATACTAAATGCCTCTGTTGATATATAAACTCTGACTTTAACAATGCTACTTCCGTGACAAGTTACATGCTAATTCCTCACATTAACATCATGCTAAAATCCCAGTTACATGCTAATTTCTGACTTTACCATCCTGCTAATCTATCACATTAACACAGCTACTTCAATGCTAAATTCTTCTGTTGATATGTAAACTCTTTTGGCAAGGCGCTCTGCTCCTCCCACCCAGCTTAAAATATGCTGCCAAGCTTAGCAGTGTTCATTGGAGCACTGTCTTTCCGACAGTTATGTTTCTTCACCTGAGGACGGCTGCTTGTGTTGTGGCCGAAACGTCGTGAGAATTTTATTTTATTATGTTTTATTTTTATTATTTTATTATTTCCCTTCTACGTGACTTTACCGAAAGAACCAAGAAGATGAATCCCTGCAGTCACGAAAGCTTTAAATCGAAATGTATTCAAATCAAGTTGTTTTCTTTTTACCACAGTACTTTATGGAATCCTCAAGAATAAATGCATTTGTGGAAGTATTAAACTATACTTGAAGATGTGTGAGAATGTAATTCTGCAGATGCAAGCACAGGCAAACTCGTATCTGCATATACAAGTTTCTGGGCCTCCTCACTTCACCAAACCCGCATTGACTGGCATGGTGAAGTATGGTTAAACAACTCCCACGAACGACATGGTGTGGGGGAGGCCTCTATCAAAACGCTGGATCGACAAAGGGCTGATACATGTCACGACATTGTTTGTTAAGACCGTTCTCTAGTCAGCACAAGCCGTCTATGTGGACAATAGAGGGCACGACACACGTGTACACGATGTTTGTGTGCATATATTCAGCGTGTGTATCACGCAATAATTATATAAGGTCGCGATTATGCTCAAAACGAACCAAATGTATAACATCACGAATAACTTTGGAAGTCTCCAGAGCCTGAACAATATTTGAAGTAGACACTGACCCAGTTACTATTAATAGCTCAGATGTGTAGGCTTTGACTTTAACATAGCCATTTCTGTGACCAGTCACAAGCTAATCACTCAGTTATTTCAATGCTAAATTTTCCTGTTTGATTTTTACTAGGTGCCTCTGTGAATGTGTATGCTTTGACTTTAACATAGCCATTTCTGTGACCAGTCACAAGCTAATCACTCAGCTATTTCAATGCTAAATTCTATGCTAATTCCTTTGTCAAGGGGTGCCTCTGAGGATGTGTATGCTTTGACTTTAACATAGCCATATCTGTGACCAGTCACAAGCTAATCACTCAGCCATTTCAATGCTAAATTCAATGCTAATTCCTTTGTCAAGGCGCTTTGTTTTTTCTCACACAGCTTAAAGGTCTCGATCTGAGCTTGGCTTTGTTCGCTCCAGCGCTGTCCTCCAGACAGTCTCGTCCCTTCACCTGATGAAGCCCGCTTGTGTTGTGGCCGAAACGTCGTGAGAATTTTATTGTGCAATTTTATTTTTTCAATTTATTATTTTATTCTCATGCTACGTGACTTTACCGAAAGAACCAAAGAAGATGAACCAAGAATATGGCGTGTAGATGCTGCCATCTGCCGGCCACCAACGTGGCGTGTAGATTCTGCAAATTGAAAAATTAAAATAATAAATTGAAATTAATAAGCAAAAATCCAGATTCATATTCTTGGTTCTTTCGGTAAAGTCACGTAGATTTAAAAATAATGAAATAAATTAAATAAAAAATAAATCGGAAATAATAAAATTACTTTTATTTGTAATTTTTAAATTGGCATAATCTACACGCCATATTCTTGGTTCTTTCGGTAAAGTCACGTAGATTTGAAAATAAAAATAAAATAATTAAATGAAAATCATGAATTGTTATTATTATATTTTGATTTAAAGCTTTCGTGACTGCAGGGATTCATATTATTGGTTCTTTCAGTAAAGTCACGTAGAAGGGAAACAATAAAATCAAATAAATATTTTTAAAAATATTATTTAAATTTTTACTTTTCTTTTATTATTTATATTTTCTATCTACGTGACTTTACCCAAAGAACTAAGAATATAGCGTGTAGATTCTGCCAATTTAAAAATAAAAAAATGGAAAATAATAAAAGCTTTTATTATTATTTTCAATTTATTATTTTAAAATCAAAATTTTGTTTCATTTTTTTTTATCTCTGTGACTTTACCGAAAGAACCAAGAATATGAATGTGGGTTTTTTGCTTTTATTATTTTCCATTTCACACTTTTTAGTTGATTTTATTTGATAATTTTTTTTATTTTCTATCGACGTGACTTTACCGATAGAACCAAGAATATGGCGTGTAGATGCTGCCAATTTAAAAATTAAAATAGATTGCAAATAATCATCCAAATCCAGATTCATATTCTTGGTTCTTTCGGTAAAGCCATGTAGGTTGAAAATAAAAGTAATAAAATTATATAAAAAAAATACAAAAGATAAATGAAAAATAATGAAAGCTTTTATTATTTTCAATTTATTATTTTAATTTGCATTTTTTTTAAATTGGCAGAATCTATACGCCATATTCTTGGTTCTTTCGGTAAAGTAACGTAGATTTGGAAATGAAAATAATAGAATTAAATGAAAAAATACTAAATAATGATTTTTTTTTACTTTTCTTTATTATTTATATTTTACCCAAAGAACCAATAATCTGGCGTGTAGATGCTGCCACCTGCCAACGTTGTTGGCCACCAGATGGCAGCATCTACACGCCATATTATTGCTTCTTTCGGTAAAGTCACGTAGATAGAAAATAATTAAAAATTAAAAAATGCAAATTATGAAAGCTTTTATTATTTTCAATTTATTATTTGTATTTTTTAATTCATTATATTATTTTTATTTTAAAATCTACGTGACTTTAACGAAAAAAACAAGAATTCGGCGTGTAGATGTTGCCACCTGCCGGCCACCAACGTGGCGTGTAGATTCTGCCAATTTAAAAATTAAAATAATAAATTGAATATAACAAAAGCTTAAATAATATTAAAAGCTTTTATTCAATTGATTATTTTAAAATTGTATTTTTTTTATCTCCGTGACTTTACCGAAAGAACCAAGAATATGAATGTGGGTTTTTTGCTTTTATTATTTAAAATTTCACATTTTTATTTGATTTGATATTTTTTTATTTTCTATGGACGTGACTTTACCGAAAGAACCAAGAATATGAATTCCTGAAGTCACGAAAGTTTTAAGTCACAATCTACACCCAACAATGGTGGCCAGCAGATGGCAGCATCTACACGCCAGATTATTGCTTCCTTCGGTAAAGTCATAATACTGGTAGGAACGAAGTTGTAAACTGAGTGTACCAGCCTGCAATAGATTAATGTGTCCGTCCGTCCGTCCCCTTTCAATACTTTAACGAAGTGAAATACTGGTAGGAACGAAGTTGTAAACTGAGTGTACCAGCCTGCAAAAGATTAATGTGTCCGTCCGTCCGTCCCCTTTCAATACTTTAACGAAGTGAAATCTCGTGCTGTTGGGTGTGAAATCAGCAATAGACAGCGCAGAGACTTGTCCTCTCAAGCCCACCCTGCAGGGACCTGTTAATAAAATTAAAATAATACATTGAAAATAATAAATTGAAAATAATAAAAGTTTTTATTAGTTTAAATATTATAATTCATATTTTAAATTTAATTTAATTATTTTTATTTTCAAATCTACGTGACTTTACCTGAAGAACCAAGAATATGGCGTGTAGATTCTGCCAATTCAAAAATTAAATAATAATTTTTTAATAATAAAAGCTTTCATTATTTCATTTTTTTTGTATTTTTAATTTAAAAAGCTTTTAGTATAGCTTTTATTATAATATCATAATATTATAATCAAAGCTTTTATTATAATAAAAGCTTTTATTATTTTAGGATTCTCCTCCACGGCGGCCTTTGTCTCCCCCAGTAGCGATGTTTACGACACACCGCACCAGGTACTCATCTGAGGCTGAGTCGACCTCACACTCTCTTACTGTCTCAAAACAACAACCGCCATTCGCCACTAAGTGGCGGTGACGTCACCACGACGCTTGTGCCAGGCTATGTGCACCTTGAGGCTACGTGAAGTGTCGATCGCCGGCTGGCAGGAGGTCACGGGGCAGACCCAGGTGCCACTGGTCGACTGACTGAGGTGACTGAGATTACTGGCTGATGCACCACCTGTACCCCCTACTGTGCCAACTTGCTGAGCTTTAGCCACCCGACGCTCCGCTCGTTTTTCTGAGCGTCGCTCCTCTGCCCTCCGTTGTTGTTGGAGGGCGACTGCCTCCAACTGCCCAGTAGCGTCCTTCACGAGCCTCCTCCACAGAGGCCGATCTTGACACCGCTGGTACCAGTCATTGGCAAGTCCACTCAGCTCCACATCCTCCTGTACCACATCACTCCATCTCTTCTCTAGTCCGTGCCACGCCCGTTTAGCTCCCTCGATCCGGCCGAACAAAAGCTGTTTGGGCATGCGGTGATTGGGCATGCAGGCTACATGGCCCAGCCAACGCAGCCTTGCCTGCTGGAGGAGCTCACCGATGGGACTTTGTCCAGATCTTTCGAGGATTTGTGAGCTCCTCACACAATCCAGCCTGGTTAAACCCAGGATTGATCGTAGGCAGGCCAGCCTAAATGTTTCTAACCGGTGAAGATGCTGCATTAGGGGGGTCCACGTTTTGCAAGCGTAGAGAAGGGAGGGAATGACTGTGGCCGAGAAGAACCGAAGCTTCATGCGGAGCGACAGACCAGGTAGCTTCCACACAACGTTACACAACCGATGAAAAGATAATGCTGCTCGACTAATTCGGAGTGAGACCTCTGCTGTTAAACCGGAGCCGATCATGAGCACACTGCCCAGGTATGGAAAACTCTCCACTCTCTCCCCAACTGCCCCATCGCCGATTGGGAGTTGTGGGGGTAGAGTGCCCGATGGCACAAAATACCCAGGCAGGTGCTTCGTTTGGGTGGGGCTGATGGTAAGGCCCCACCTCTTTGTGGCACACTCCAGTTTCAGCAGCAGCGCCTCCAACTCCTCCTCTGAATGAGCAGCAATTACCAGGTCGTCGGCATACATAATGTGGTTGACCAATAGGGAGACATCCCTTGACCGCACCTGGGCATCGATCAGCCTCCCATTGTATCTGTACCAGACGTAAATTCCTCTGGTACAGCTACTGAAGGCTTCACGAACTATGTGGTGGAAATAGATGTTAAATAATGTTGGAGCCAGAGGACATCCCTGTTGCAGGGAATGGCTCTGACTCCGGGCTATGTAGTTTTACTCGGGTCTGCTCACCATCATGAAGGTCCTTAATGAGTGTGAGCAGAGGGTCAGGGACTCTGAAAGCACGAAGAACAACCCAGAGCCCAGGCCTACTGATGGTATCATAGGCCTTGACCAGGTCAATAAAGCAGAGATATAGGTCTAGTTGGAATTCCCTCCACCTCTGCTGTAGCAGACGGACAGAAAATGACATTTTTGCAGGACCGCGTATTCCTGAAACCGCATTGGGGCTCCGCAAGCCTCTCCTTAGCGTACCTAGCAAGGCGTTGTTGAATAATCCTTGCCAGGACCTTTCCTGGCACACTGAGGAGTTAGATGCCCCTGTAGTTGTTACAGTTTGTGCGGTCCCCCTTCTTAAAGAGGGGGACCGCCAGGGCATCCTTCCAATCCTGCGGAACCCGTCCAGTGGCCCAGACTGTTGTTATGATGTCATGTAGGGCAGTCTACGCACAAACGCAACCCTCCCTCAGCATTTCGCTTGGGAGATCTCTCTGCTCGGTGCCTTTCCTGGTCTCAGACTCTGGATCGCCCTCAGTACTTCCTCAACGGATGGTACCTCAGCCAGCCACTCACAGAGGGTGACTTCCTCCTCTAATATTTGAGGCACCGCATCCTCAGCAGGGTCATCCCCACTTTGTCCCATGATGTTTTCCAGGCTGAGGGATTCCCCCTCCCCCAGGACCTCACAGAAATGCTCAGCAAATCTGCAAACCTGTCGATGGGGGTCGGAGATTGGATCACCCTTCGTTCCCCTAATGATGGTGTAGTGGGTATAAATTGACGAAGAAACTTCTGATGAGGCAACACGATATTTATTGTCTTGGCCCCTTTTTGGGCCATGGACATTAACCCTGGCGTGATAGCGCTTCCGCCCCCTATTGACGATAAGGGGAAGCTACCAGCCCACAGAGTGGTGAGTGACGATTACCCCTACAATGGTAATAGGTGTGGCGCTGTAGGTTACTTTTTTAATGGAGTTAAATAGGGATTTGTGATCGCGGGCCACTGAGGCAGACTCCATCTCCTCAGCAACCCGCGACCACCACCCATCCTTGCAGCGCCTCACGGCTCTCCGAACCTCCGAGCGAAGGCTGCGGTAAGCCTCCTCATTCTCTGACGTGGGATGCTGTAGACGATTAGAGAGGGCCTGTCGCTTTTTCTCAACCATCCTGAACACCTCCTCTGTCAGCCAGGGTCTCTGGGGAGGTCTGGACCGCCTATACAAAGCAGCCATTGCAGCTGCATGAGTCAGTCCTAAACCTCGCCCATTTACCCTCGACATCAGGAGTGGGGGACAATGCTGTCTCACTCACACTCACTCACAGCACGAGGCCGACTCATTACATCTCGCGGAGGATCGCGCTGCTGAACAAAAAAAGTTCCGTGGTTTCAGTTTGCAAGCGCGAGTTCGCGTTTTATTAAAAAGTCTATTTAGTTAAATAGACTTTTTAATGTTTTCTCCGACAACAACAGAGTGCAGCACCACATTAAAAACGCGCTACAATGACAATAGTTTACAGCGATTTGAGTCATATTTAATTTTCAAAATGGAAATATGATTGGGGGGGGGGGCGGCAGAGCTTTGTGACGTCATATTTGAGGGGGGGGGTCTGACTTTTTGTGACGCCGTGACGAGGGGGGGGGGGGGTCAAAAATCGTCCAAAATCGCGTGACGTCATTTATGGACGACCCCATATAAAATAATTATTTCATGGCAGTTGGTTCTGAAGTGCGACTGTTTGTAATTTGGGCGTTCATAAGTCGAGGACTGCCTGTAAATAAAAATTCCAATTGTGGATGTGGGACTTGCTGGTAACAGCTTCTCTTCACAAGGCAGCAGACATCGTGCTGCTCGCAGCAGACATCGCGGCTGTCGCGATTTTCACCTGAAGACGATGGCTTGTGTTGCTATCGAAACGTCGTGATTTATTTTGTTTTATTTCAAGCAAAGTGACTTTACCGAAAGAACCAAAGAGTATGGATTCCTGCAGTCACAAAAGCTTCAAATCAAGATCGGTTTGAATTATTTATCGAGTGTGGGTAGAATCTGTGTAGCGTTGTGCTGTTTCCCCATGTGCAAGGTGGGGGTCTCTCTGGGTTCTACTCACACAGAGCCAAACGCTCATTAATGTAATTGCCAAATATCTCATTGCAATGGGAAACTTCTGATAAAAAATCAGTCTTTAGACTCAATGAGGCTTTCCTGGGTAAATAGTTAATATTGTAATAATTAGCATGAGCAATAATGAAGTTCACTTATGAGTGCCACGAATAGTACTATACTAGACTTTTAATTAAGAATATTTTACGTAGTTTTTTTGAAAAAAAGTGTCCATTCTCAACACTTTTTGACGGGCCCTCATGCAGAAATTATATTGCAATCTTACATGGGGATTGGGAGTCAAGTGTGTCATGGATAGGGACTGAACGTATGGTGCTATAATTAGCTTTCTGTTGTGTATATGCAGATAGGATCTCTGGTGGGTAACATTGGGAAAATGGAGATAATTAGTAATTGTTGTTCATATACAAAATCTTATTTTGGTGGTGATTTGAAGCTTTCGTGACTGCAGAAATCCATACCCTTTTGTTCTTTCGGTAAAGTCACGTAGGTAGAAAAATAAAATAAAAAATAATATAGTACGTTTCGATCGCAACACAAGCGGTCGTCCTCAGGCGGAAAAAATAATCCGCTGCATCTCCGACCAGCGCCACCTAGCCAGTGAACTGGAGCACATATGTGGGTAAATAATCGGTGGCGAACTTCTTGTGAGGCAACACGATATTTATTAACACTCTATTTTACAGGGTCCCTAACACAAAGGGGTAGCGGCCCCTTCACCCGATACCTGGGGAGGTATGGCCTCCGGACTACACGGGCCCTAACACTGGGAACCCGTTAATTCCCCGTCCTCCGGCTGGGGGCCCTAGGGGAGGCTCTGCTTACCCGACCGTGCCAGGGTCTTCGGGTCCTGACCACTGGCCTCACTGAGCTCCGGCCCGTGGAAGGACGACGGCGTTTGGGGTCCAGGGTCCTATCCCCAAGGACCTATCTTCCCTTGACCACTGGCCTCACTGAGCTCTGGCCCTTTGAAGGACGACGGAGCTTGGGGTCCAGGGTCCTAACTTCAGCCCAGGGGCCAGTGACGTGTGAGCCGGTCCCAATGTGCACCGGCAAACATTTACCGCCAGGTGGCCCCAGTGTTCATTGCCGTCCACACGTGGATACCTGAAGCCCATGTCAATCCACTGCTGGATGAGTCCCGCAATGAAGATACAATCAGTACATCCACTTTGCTTTTGGACTCCACCTGTTCCATTGGCGGCCGAATGCGAATCTAAATGTGCATACGTTAGAGACTGGTTAATGCGCATAGAAATCAAACCAATTGACCTGCGACATTTGCCACATCAACTTTTGTAGAATTTTAGATGTGCATTACAGCTACTTTAGCCGGATGGTTGTGGTGGCTATGTATGCCTGTAATCAACGACTACGTGGAGGTGAGGGTTGGTGGATCACAAAAATGTTGCGACAACTCCCACCCCTTGGTCGTCAAGGAGGTAGAGAAGGCGGTGTGGAATAATGTGGACTCCGCCTGTTCCATGTGTAGATTTGTGATAGAGCGTTGGCCCCTCATTTGCTTGGATTTCTCCAGGTGCTCCGATTTCCTCCCACATGTAAACACTCATTAATCTTGATTTGAAGCTGTCGTGAATGCAGGAATCTATACTCTTTGGTTCTTTCGGTAAAGTCACGTAGGTATAAAAAACAAATAAAAAAAATCGTCAATTGCTTGTGTGGCGATCGAAACGTCGTGATCCATTATTATTTGTTCTACCTACGCGACTTTACATAAACAACCAAAGAGTACAAACTCTCATTAATTTGCCGATAACATCTTTATATAAAGAGGACAACAGAGCATGGGCAGGAGTGGTGGGGGGGGATGTTGCCAGCTGCTCACCATTTGACTGCCGCCTTCCCTCGTCTGTAGTTCCTCGCGCCAAAGTGAAGGAATTCTGTGTGCCAGTTACAATTATCACTTGAACGTAACTTGATGTTTCAATGAAAACAGCCACAGATTTAATCCTGAAAATCTTTATTTTTCACATGCAGTGAAACAATGTTGTTAGTAGGCTTGTTTCCCTGGGAAAGCCTCACTGAGTCTCAAGACTCTTTTTCAGGAGGGGCCTGCCAACTTTTCACAGGAGTAATTTGGATGTTTGGCTAGTACCAGTTACATTGTATGTTGTTGTTGTTTTGCTATGGGAGTAAACCCATGCAGAGAAAGGGACCAGAATGAGGAAAGCGAAGCCAGGCAGTCCTTCAGAAGATGTCATGCACGGGCGTGACCACTGCACCACCCTGCCGCCCAAACAAAAGTAATTTAAATAATGTACAATACTGGCAAATAAACCCTATTAGTATCAACTGAATTTCTGGCCAATATGGCACGTGTATAGCTGCATCGGTGTTTCTAAAAGTTGTGTTCACATTGCCTGAAATTAATAATATAAATAACAGATTTCCCACCTCTGGTTTCATTTGGATTACCGGTTGTCCTCATTATGTGTGTCACAGGTAATATGGAAAGGAAAATATTACGCAGCACGAGTTGTAGGATTAGGGCAATTATGGTGACACACGTGACCCCCTCTACACAAGAAACAGCTAAGATTCATATTCTTGGTTCTTTCGGGAAAATCACGTCGAAGGGAAACAATAAAATAATACAAATATAAAACAATTAAATTCTCGCGACCTTTTGACTGCAACACAAGCAATCATCATCAGGTGTGAAAACCACAACAAGAAAATTTGAAAGAACCAAGAATATGAATCTCTGCAGTCACTAAAGCTTTAAATCAAAATTTAACAGCTGAGAGTCAATGCTGTGGTGTTGTGTGATTGGTGCAAGCGACCCATCATTGTGTTTTGATGTTGAGCTGTTAAAATTGCACTGTTGTGGGGTGAGGTCAAGGCCGATGACTGCTTCCAGCGGTGTCAAGATCAGTATTTTGAAGAGGCTCGCGGAGGATGATACTGGGCACTAGGGTGCAGTCTCCCTCCATGAACAACAGAGGGCAGAGGAGCGACGCTCACAACAACAATTGGCGGAGCACCGCGCGTATAAAACACAAAGTTGGAAGAAAGTTTATCTCGGGGAGTTAACCCACAACACCTGGGTCTGTCCCGCGTGTTCACGCAATAACGCGTTTTCACTACAACGCGTTTTCTTTACTTTAGGGAACGCTTCTCGCACAACGCGGAACGCGCTCCGTCACAACGCGCTTTCTGAGCGGACTACTTTCTTGAGCAGTGAAATTAATTAAAATCTTTTGCTCTGCCATTTGATTTTAAATTACGAATCTTCAAAGAGCTTTGGTTGTAGTAAGCAATATTTGAATTTGTTTAAACGACCTGTATTCTCTTACAACATGTTTTATATTCCTAGGCATTAAATGTGTACTAAAGATTCAGACTAATTGTAAATCTAATGGGACCACTTTAATCGATGTCCGTTAATATATGTAGGCGTGGTAAGGTTTCGAGACGCACTCGGCGATGCGTGAAACGCAGTCCGTGTCCTTCCTAGTCCATTTGTCTTCATTCCAACGTCAACTTTGTTCTGCCGGTCTCTCTCATTAAGGCCACATGGCCACACTGTCTCTTAGTTCTTGCAAGCTAAGCTGGAGTCAGTCTCTCTCATTAAGGCCACATGGCCACACTGTGTCTCTTAGTTCTTGCAAGCTAAGCTGGAGTAAGTCTCTCTCATTAAGGCCACATGGCCGCACTGTGTCTCTTAGTTCTTGCAAGCTAAGCTGGAGTGAGTCTCATTAAGGCCACATGGCCACACTGTGTCTCTTAGTTCTTGCAAGCGAAGCTGGAGTCAGTCTCTCTCATTAAGGCCACATTGCCACACAGTGTCTCTTAGTTCTTGCAAGCTAAGCTGGAGTCAGTCTCTCTCATTAAGGCCACATGGCTACACTGTGTCTCTTAGTTCTTGCAAGCTAGCTGGAGTGAGTCTCTCTCATTAAGGCCACATGGCCACACTGTGTCTCTTAGTTCTTGCAAGCTAAGCTGGAATCAGTCTCTCTCATTAAGGCCACATGGCCACACTGTGTCTCTTAGTTCTTGCAAGCTAAGCTGGAGTCAGTCTCTCTCATTAAGGCCACATGACCACACTGTGTCTCTTAGTTCTTGCAAGCTAAGCTGGAGTGAGTCTCTCTCATTAAGGCCACATGACCACAGTGTCTCTTAGTTCTTACAAGCTAAGCTGGAGTCAGTCTCTCTCATTAAGCCACATGGCCACACTGTGTCTCTTAGTTCTTGCAAGCTAAGCTGGAGTGAGTCTCATTAAGGCCACATGGCCACACTGTGTCTCTTAGTGCTTGCAAGCCAAGCTGGAGTCAGTCTCTCTCATTAAGGCCACATGGCCACACAGTGTCTCTTAGTTCTTGCAAGCTAAGCTGGAGTCAGTCTCTTTTCGACATATGTCCCACCAAATTCTGTAATAATAATGTTCCAGTTTCTCTATATGTTTTTAAATTTAGATTTAAATAAATCTACATTTTAAAATCCACAAATCTGGCTGCCTCCTGATGATGCTGGTTGTAATTACTGGCGAAACGTCATACTCAGATTGTTAATGTTGCGGCTTTGCTCTCTAACACACAACCGGTGTGCTGTACTAGTAACGAATTGGCATGTTCTGTTTAAGTGACAAACCTTACTAATTGGCTGTGTCGGGTGGTGGTGGGTTTACCGACATATTTTTTATATTTACGCGATCTTACCCAAAAAACCTGTATTATGTAAAAATACATTTATTTTCCCCCTTTCTTTTTGGACAGTTTCAAATCTCTAACGTCTTTCAAATTGTTCTGATGTACAGTGCTACATTTTAAATTACTGTCATGTTTGCAACGGGTTGTTTAAAATATATTCAAATGGTGTAGATTCATGTTTAAACTCGATTCGAATCTGCATTCATCATTTTCTTCTTAAGCAGTCCGTAACCACAATTGGTACATCGATGCATGACCCATTTGATTATGGTTTGTTGGTCTTAATTTATCAATTAAAATGTTATTGAGTGTGCCAAATCCTAAAGAGTGGCGTTTGAGTCGACCTTATTTTATATTCACATGTGAAACGCCTGTGCACATGAATGTAATCCAGTTACACACTCTCCTACTTGTTCATCAACTCTCTTCGTGGTGTAGATTTGATGGCTTGTATAGCAACCATAAACAAACGCAACAAATCCGGGTGACTCATGATCCATGATTCACGATGCCAGTGGGCCAGGTTTCACTTTCAACCTGTGTGGCATGAATTAAACGCACCTGTAAATTTGACCTGAAATGATTGCACAACAATTGCCCCGCCTTCATGGGATGTTTATCCTCCACTGTTTATCTGGCTTTGACCTGAATTATATAAAAGTGCGGCTCTGCAACTGCTGTAGAGTCACATTGGTATAAACGCATTTTACAATATGAACAGCGCATTGAAAACGCGTACTATTTTATGTATTGTTTAACAAGTGTGTTTACAAATCCACACTGTGAAACACAATGATTGACACAGGGGAGTAGATTATGTTTTCGATAGTGTATTTAAATAGAGCTACTGTAGGTAAGTAGTTTTCAGTTTTAAAGGCATAGTTTAACAAGACAACACTTGCCACCATCCTTCAAACCCATTGGTGAAAAAGACCACAGTTTATGTTTACATTATAATATGTTTACATTATATATAATATATAATATAATGTTTATATTATAATATAATGTTTACATTATATATGATATAATGTTTATATATAATATAATGTTTACATTATAATACAATGTTTACATTATATATAATATAATGTTTATGCAAGAGCCGGGGACTTATGGGACCCCGGGGTCCCACCATAAGGTTCATATGAATGGTTACCTAATAACTTTTGAAACACGGTAATCACTGTGAAGTGCAGTTTCCAATTCTTATTGTTGACTCAATCTCTCTGGCCTTTCTATGCAATATGAAGAAGGGTCATTGCCCGAAACGTCGCTTATCGGATGTTTTCCCTTTTTCAAGGCCCCAGTGCTACTGATGCATGAATGTGTTTGGTATTTGAAATGATACGAAGGCTCAGCAAGTGATTCCTTGCAGACATAAACAGAAGCGATACGCGCCACCCCAGCCACCCATGTCGCGAATCAATCGATTATCGCGATTGAGGGCTCGTGAATAAATTCTAGATTCAACGCCTTGTTTTAAAACGTGAACACAGCCGGCTCTAGTGACTGGAGTGGGTGCGTGTTGGACAATGTGAAACAATGACACGCAACGTATACAAATCTAAAACATAAATTCTTACGCACGCGATCCGGTGTGCATATCGCGATCTTCAGGATGAATGATCACGTCCGAATCAATGCGTCGTCGTTGCTCCCCTAGCATGCGCTCTGCGTAACCCGCTCGTGTTGTTGTTTGCGGCAGAGTTTAGGACCTTCGTGGCCAAGAGCCGCAGCTCCCGAGGCAAAGGAGTGATGGCACGCTTCAAGGTGCCGGACTTGCTGAAGCATCTCATGGAACGATACGGGGCTCCGGATATTCACGATCTGGGCATCCGTATCACCAGCATACCTCTGGGCATTTCCGTACGTGCCGTGCCTGCGTGTATGAGCGTGTGTGTGTGTACGTGTGTATGCATTGCGTCGCTTGTTGACTGCGAATTGTATTATTATTATTGGATGCCTCAAGTAGACTCTTTGGTTCTTTCGGTAGAGTCACGTAGGTATAAAATAAAATAAATCACGACGTTTCGGGCGCAACACAAGCGTCCATCAACAGGTGGGAAAGCCTTGGTGTGCTGCCGAGGCAGACTGTTTTAAATGGTTTGAAATGTGTGTAGCCCATGGGTCATAAAGAAGTGGCCAGGGCTAGTGATGTTAACGTGAGAAATTAGCGTGTAACTGTAAGGTAGGAAAGCGGCCTCCTCCTCGATTTTACGTGACTTTACCGAAAGAACCAAAGAGTATGGATTCCTGCAGTCGCGAAAGCTTCAAATCAAGATTGCCTCAAGTATGTATTGTTGTTGCCCTTGAGGGGGTTTACTTTCTGAATTAAATGCGTTCTGGAATTGCTGACACACAGCCACAACGTACGTGTCGCTGTGTTCACACCTGAGAGTGACACTGCATCAGCCTTTTACCAATATTCCCCCGCCCCTGCGTTTGCCTTACACGGCCACAATGCTGAGCTATCCTCAGTTGCTCAGGCACGCAAGTTTCACACCTGTCTCCCTGTCAAGTGAATGTGGTGTATCCTTTTGTCATGCAGTCTGAGACAGACTTCCAACACGACTTCAGTTTTGTGGGTGCAGTGCTGCGACAAGAGCACTGAAGTAACTGCTCGTGTAAGTACATCATGTTAATATATATCGTATTGAAGGCTGAGGCCTATTTTACTGTACCACTCCTTACAGAAATCTTCTTTCCCGAGTGGTTGTGCATTTGTCGCTTGTTTCAGAGGTTTGCGATTCGATCCCAGGAGTCGCCCTAGTTAATATTGCGGGTGTATTATCCAAAACTGCATTTCTATATGCTTCACAAATAATGTAAAAAAAAATCCCGTGTTGTTATCAATGAATGAGGAGGACATGTGTGCCGGCGTCAGAATCAAAATTTGAAAATCTAAACAAGTACTCAGAAATGACTGGATTGGGTAAAACCACATGTATATATGTTGAACTTCTTTCGCACTGTACGTAGCCAACTGTGCTAATCGGAGGTGTGGAGGACAACAAACTGAACACAAAAAGCAGTTCTAAAGACATTGTTTTCAATCTAGATTTAAAAGTGCTGTTGTATATGTGGGTGTGTGAAAATTGATGAAAAATAATTAAAATTAAATGAAATTCGAAATTTGCATAATTAATCCGAAATTATGCTAATTCGTGTAATTATGCGTGTAACTATGCTAATTAGAGAGGTAATCGTATTCATTTATACGAGTGGGTGTGGTTGTGTTAATGATAGCCTTTATGATAATCAGGCCCCGCCTCGTTGACGAGGTGGGGTTATCAATCAGGATAACGCAATCAATCGTGTGCAGTTACGCTAGTGTCAATTCGGCCTCGTTGTCTAACTTCGTATTATTGATCAGCATAATACAATGATTCTCGCTTTAACACTCCCCGAGTGTTCATATTTTAGGTCCCAAGTTCATATCATTCGCTTTAAAGTTTAATGAGTGTGGATTGGTGTGTTTATAGTTTAGGTTCCCGAGTTCATATCTCGTCGCAGGATACAGATCTTATGCAAAAATTTCAGGAAAGAATCACACGACCACTTCTGTATTAATCAATTTATTTTCTAATTAAACCTTAACTATAATATGTATGTGAACTCTCAATCTCGGAACTTCAACACGGTATCCACACGGTATCAAGACAGTATCATCAACGACTGTACGATTTCACTTTGATAACACATGGACCCCGCATAAAGCGATTGCTGTTAGTGAGAGAGTCAGGACATGCAAATGCTATGCTACACAAAAGCTTATACATTATAATATGAACGATCATTATGCTTGAAATGGTCAGCACATTATCACAGGCGATTGATTAACATGCCACGGTATTCATATAAAAAGACAATCAAACAGTTATTATTTCCAAAGGCATAAATGTAACAACAGATCCACCGGACAGACTATAAGATTACCGAAATGGCTTAGTGTGAGGGTATGCGGTGGAACGTGTTATCTCACGGTATATTAATTAATTCGTGAATAAGATTGTATGATCAGAAAATCGGTTTAGCACGATTCCTCCGCGGGAGCGTAGCTCCGTGGCGAAGGCTCCAAGGGTTAATTCGTATTGATGGATCGGTTGGTAACTTATGCGATTAGAAGTACAGTCCAAAACAAAATATTAAAGAGGGAAATTATGAATATACTTATAAATGTCAGACTGTTATCACACGATCGATGCTTCCACAGCCAGATGGTTCACGGACTTGAGTGTTCGCCTCTGGTTAAGGACCCATGTATGTTTGAGTGATATGAATTGTTTTGAATAGTCAGTGTTTGGAATTCTTTGCGTTGCCATACGCTGAAGTTGGCATCGCTTGTAGAAGTAGCCTCGCTCCCTTTAGAGCGGTGAGGTGTGTGAGAGTTGTGCATCATACGTATCGGCGTTCCCTCCTCCACACAGCAGCCAGCCTCTGTCCACGGGGGAGAGTTGCTTGATCGCTCTCAGTTCTGCTCAGTGGACACCTCTCTCCACTGCTGGATGAGCTGCGCGATCACGCTCGTGCTGGTTCGCTGACAGCAGTTTCTCTCCGCTGTTGGATGAGCTGCATCGGCACGCTCCCTCTCTCTGGGTGGAGAACTCGAACGTGCTCGTTGCTGGTTTGCTGAAAGCAGGTTTTTCTCCACTGCTGGATGACTCAAGTCGCACGTGCTCTTGCTCTGGTTTGCAGAAGCTCTTGCTTGGTGCGTCGGTCGCTCTGCAGCTGGACTCAATGTAGAATAATCTTTCAGCAATACTCTGTCTTTCAGCTCTTGGAAATCACACTAGGTGACGCCTCACTACCCTGCGAGTCTTGCCAACGTCAGTGGGTAGCGACGGGGCCACTTTGGCTTCTGCTCGCCGCCCCCTGCTCTGCAGCTCGCCGGCTGGCGACCTGTTGCTCTCATTCCCGATTGGAACGGCTCCTGAGCCGACCCACTGGTCGAACTCCCCGCGTTCCGACCTCCTTCGAGTCGAACTCCCCGAGTTCCGACCCCCCTGGTCGAACTCTTCCGAGTTGCTCCTCCGAGTCAAACTGTCTCCCGAGAGTCGACCCCCCGGTCGAACTCTGGTGAGCCGACCCCCCCCGGGTCGAACTCTGGTGAGCCGACCCACTCCTGTCGAACTGATGTTTCAATGCTCAGGATCCTCTTTTTATGCCCAAAAATCCCTTCACTCGGATCCTGCCCACAAGGCGGGGTTTCTTTCGATTTTTGCTGTGTCAGGATTTGTCCGTATGTATCTGTGTCCGTGTGTGTCCGTACGTGTGTCAGTGTGTGTCCTTGTGCATCACCCACGGTATATTCCGTTGTCATACTCCTACCATAAAACCCACAAGTAAAACAATCAAATGTTATAAATTGTCTCGAAGGCACCTCTCTGTCTGGGTGCACAACCTGGAGGGAGGGGCGATATTCCCTCCGACTTTCACCGACGCACAAAGAAATGGTTAAAACGTTTTAAGTTAACATTTCATTTCATCAGAGTTCAATAGTTATGATTCTGTATTAATCCAAGGTCTGAGTCAGCTTCTCGTTGTGGTATTTGACTCGTGTTTCCCCAAGCGTATACACACTCCTACCCCGCGCTGCAGGGATACAAAGATGGCCGGGATTTCCCTTTCTCTCCGACCCTGGGTTTAACATCGCCCTTTGCTTACGTTGCAGTTTTGCTGTGCGCTTGCATTCCTTTTCCTCTCTACTCTTACTTTAACCCTGCTTATTATTTGTGTATGGGTGGAGGCTAGAGCATTTATGTTGACTTAGGAAAACCTGATTGTTATAGGCTTCGGGTCAAGTCGTATAGAAATTATTAAAATATGGAAATACATTTCATATTAAATTAATAGACGGTTGATGGTTACATTGATGTAGCTATTGGCAGGGTTCAATTGAAGTTGGTGTGAAGATCAATAACTTTAGCCTACCCTGTCGTTGAATTCCGATTTTAAGTTACTTTAATAGTAATGTAGAACCAATCAGCTTTTTGACTGAACTATATCTAGGCTAACGCAAACTCCCAGTGACCCTGGCTTGGTGTGTTTACGTCAGCCCCTGGCAATCCGCTGTGCTCTGCTCTCTATCTGCTCCCGCTGACCCTGGGAGGGCTCTTAATGTCAAAATCGTGTTAGTGGGTCATGGTAAAGATAACCTCCACATGCCATGCGGAGGCCTGGTTTGGTGTTTTTATTCATTATTATTAAAAAAAAAACAATAGAAACATGTATCTATATGTATCGGAAAATTACTTGTTAACATTAAGATGGAAAAGGGGCCTAGATACAACAGTGCATAGCTCCAATGGCTTCCTAATATCGGAAGGAAGAGCATTCCAGTTGGCCGCAGAAGCCCATCTGAAAGCGAGTGATGCGGTGACTGTCTTTGTTCGATGGCTTGCCAAAAGCCACTGCTGCTAGGATGATCCACCAATCCCATCTCTCGATTGCAATCGTACATTAGCAGCACACCTTGCATTCGCTGTTGAACCACTCGTCCATCACGTGTTCCATCATCGCAACTACAGCACTGCCCTGCACCTGTGGCCGCCACAGTTGCTAACATTGTGTTGTTTGTTTAGGTGATCGGCAAGGCCCGGAAAGGCGAGCGGGAGGCGATGGACCGTGGGCTGGCTCGCATCGAGTGTGACATCAAGCAGGAGGTGGAGGGCCGGCCACACAAGATCAGGAAATACCTGTTGGAGTCGTTCCCCTTGCCAGGGATGAGCGCCGATCTTCGCCGACAGTTCACGACACAGCCGGCGGCCGAGATGGTGCTGCAGGTCTTCCAGAACGCCGAGGACATCTTTGTGAATAAGCTGAAGAAGGTGGGGCCATGGCGTCTGGACTTAATGCAACAAAATTACCGTGCGAGAAAAATCATGCATCTGCTTAGATTTGTCAAAGATTTTCCAAAATACATTTGTTCTCGGAATTATTTAATGAGTGATAATCGCCATACGTTTCAAGTCTGTCGATACTTCCACCAGTATCAATGACTTGCTCTACCACTGAATTAACTCTCCTCTATAATATTTAGGGCCATCGCTTTCACAAAATTCAGTCACACATTGAGACAAAAGTAAGGGGGGCATTGAAATCGGTAGGACATCTATGCATGTGTCACCCTCTATTTGTCCCAACAGAGTGATATGGCTGCACGTGGTTTGGGTCCTTTGTTGTCTCCACCAACAGTGTGTGCAGGACTTCCTGGGGCAGGTGAAAGGGGACACGCTGGCCCGGAAGCTGTTTCAGTTGGCCCTGTGCTGTGGCTCCCTCGAGACTCCTCGCGACCTCGTGGTCAAGGAGAAACCGGCCGCGTTTCTCGGCAACATCAGCACTCCCGACACCAGACCGCCGCCTCCTCCGGGGAGTAAGGAGACAAATTTGCATATACAGTAGACTCTCGATTGTCCGCGCTAATGACGTGGAGGATGGCTGCGGATAATTAAAATGACGGATGATCCAAAGATATCTATTTTTTGCGGCTCTCTATGCCACAAACTAACGATCAACCGATCGATGCACGTGGTCAGTGATAACACTTTCCTGCTAATTTGACCAAGTCCAATATCGGCTCAACTTTCATGTGACGGACGTTACTCTCACGTTCAGAGTGGGTTGGAATGTGCTTCCCTTTACTCTGTGGACCAGAGGTCACTAGAAGCAATGTCAGAGGTAGCTTTGTGATGTTCTCTTCTGCGGGCCATTCTCCAATAGGACGGGTTCCACTGCTCCGTGAGAGATCCGAGTGGATACTCCGTCTCATGACACGATATCGAAAGCACAATCTGAATAAAATGTAGTTTCTTGTATTGTACATAAGGGGTCAGACCACGGAGGACCTTCAGAATGCTGAGTGTGATCTTGAAATTAATCCTGGACTGGTTCGGGGGATAGTTGAACAATTCGAATATTGGGGCGATATTGTCTTGCATACGGGTGTGAGTGAGAAGTCTGCCAGTGGTTTTTTGAGTCCATCATCTAAATTTTTGGGTTAGATCATGTAAACATGCACTCAATAATACGCGTTAATATGCGCTTTTTATGTGACCTAACCCAAAAATCTCTATTATGGATAATATTGGTCGCGAAGGCCTTCGTGTTAAACTTGTTTTTTGAGTCATCTGGAGAGTGATGATGAAACTTATCGGGAGGCCGTAGATGAGACGTGGGGGTCGGGGGGCAGAGAGAGAGAGTTGCAGTTGTTGAGCCTATTGGAGCGAGTTACAGCATCGTTGTCCTCTCCTACAATGGCATTGCTTCTCTCCTTCGCAGAGACGGTAGCCGAGCATCTGGTCCGTCTGCTGAGCCACGCAAGTAAGATGGCAGAGCCCCTGGGCCTACCCGCGCTGTCACGCGTGGAGAAGCAGCTTGCCGAGCACTTTGACTCGCGCGACCTCCCCAGCCTGGGCCTCGGCTCCTTCTTGGACATCCTCCATCGCAACGCCCAGGTGCGTACGTGGCGTGCGTGAGCCCACCCGCCTCCAGCTGGTAAGAGGCAGTACAGCAAGTAGGTGTACGACACTGCCCGTGCAAAGTTTGAGTGTACTTATCGCCTCCGAGTGGCGCTCAATGTTAAGTTTGTTTCCAAAATTGTGCGGGGTAATATTAGTTTATTATTACGAACTTAAAACTAATCTATCGATAACTCGAATACGTTTAAGCATCATGTAATCACTGCGAATGCAGAGCGCAACAAAGTGTCACGTAAGATGCATGGGTTTTCTCTTGTCACTCTTAAAAAATATCTGTGAATTTGGCAAACATCCCAAAGGTATAGGTATAAAAATCCCAAAGGTAGATATTGAAAATCACCGTTAAAATTGAGTGTGCAGCGGTGACATTCAGATAACATATATGATAACACTATATATGCAAAGCGGCCAGGTGGCTCAGATATCAAAGCGGTGCGTTGGCAATAATGAGATGCTGGGCTTGAATCTGGATTTTGACCGCTTGGATGGAAACCGAGGTCTCAAGTCTTATGAAGTCGATCATCCAAGCCCAGTCACCAGCGACTGCACAAAATTACAGTCTCATTAAACTTGGGTTTTGCACTTCATTTTCCTAATTCCATCTCTGAGAATAACAATTTCAGCTTGACTCTCGTGCGCCGCACAATCTCATAACACAGCTCATGTGAAAGTGTTGGCTCCTATTGTGTACAAGATCAAAGGCCACCCACTGCATTTTATGACACAGGGCCTGCACGGCTATGCGAGATTTACGAATGGATGATTTATTTGTCTCTTGACATTACGCCGATAGCGCATTTGGAAAACTAAAATTGAGAACAAATTTTGTGTTAATTTGCAAACTTAAATCTGTAATATTTAATCAGTTTTCGTGCACTGCATTGTGAGATGCAGCTCCATGCGTATCGTTTAGCTTTAAGCCGGTGTTTGCCTTGCGGTCGCCTCGGTGTCAACCAACTGATGTTGACGGATTTGTTGTGTCTGTGGTAGCTGTTGGAGGAGACTGGGGTTGTGATCTCTGCCCTGGGTGGATCTGGAGCCACAGCGGGAAGCTTCTGTTCATCCACCAGTGCGGCAGCCTCGACACCGCAGCGGTGAGACACGGGCCCCAGTAGGGGCCACAGGGGCGGCTCAGAGATGGGGATAAGGATTTGGAGATTTAGGGCGCTCGTGGAAATAAACTCTTCAACTCAAAGCGCCTTACAGCAGCGTCTCATCTCAACCATTCCATTGCTCTGCGGCAGTCTACCCGAGGGGACCCCCCCCCCCCATTGGCAGCTGTTCCTATTTGGCACGTGGTGCACGCACTACCGGCCTGTGAATGGACATGTCTGCCATTCGGGAGCGATGTTTGATTTTCCTACGTGGTTTTTCACCGATAAAGTAATTTGCAAGTATTTTATCTGATTTAGCAAATTTGGAACATGATGCGGTTACACGTGGCCAATTCTATTTTTTTAATACAGCGTCACAGGATTATTATCATACATTGTGAAATAGATCTCTTTGTTTGTGGTGAATAAACTGCCAACATTAACCAGGGCGGATGCTGGGCTTGAACCGAGAACCACCACTCGACCATGTTTCCATAAATTTGTGCAGTCACATTAACGCTGTTCACGTCGTACGCAATGGACACTTTATTATTAGCACCACCTCTGGACCTGTTTGGCCCCTGATCCATCTTGAGAGGTCTTGTAAGGGCGGCGTATTACAGTTTGATTTTATATCGGCACAGCAAATAGCCAATGGAAAACCACCCGTTCCGTGGGGGTGCTACGCGCTGGCACGGATCGGATGCGCCAGTGGAAAAGGGCTGCTAGCAACTCGGCCGCCTCCAAACGAAAGAGAGAGGGTTCCAGGTCTCTGTTGTTGGCTGTGTGCTCTGCAGCTGCCGGCCGTGGACTGCGCTGTGGGGAAGCACTACGGCGTGCATTCCTGCCGCAACCTTGGGCACGGCCCCATGGCCAACCTGGTAAAACTGGCGCAGAAGGCCAAGCCCGGTGGCAGCAGCGGCGGTGCCTATCGGTGCGCCGTCTTGTACGAGACGGCGCTGTGTGCTCGCGACTCGAGGTTTGGCAGCCCCCTCCAAAGTGCCCTCCTCCTCACCCCTCTGCTCACCTCGTGATCTGCCTGACCGCCACGGGTCGCTCCTCAAAATTGTTGAGTCGGCGACAGACACTTGGGGTTCTTTAATCTTTCACATCAAAGGGTCAGTGAGCCACACCAATATGCCATTGGTAATGTAACTTAAGGATTCAATGTTCAAGGCAAGTGATTGTCTAGACAAACTGATGATTGTGTGTGTAACACCCCTCTGGAAGTCCACTGCCTGATGAAGGCCTCGCCACGTTGCTTTGGTCATGGGGGTTGTTGCACCAAACTTTACCACGCTTGGTGAAGGGGGCGGGGATTAGGTTCAGGACTGGTTCAGATATCAGTCACCACTGACTTTAGCCATGGCTAGGAATCCAACTCGGATCGCCGCGTTAGTATCGCAGTGCACCAAACATTGCAGCAGTGCTTCAGAAATCATTCCGAAGTTGCTTGATATTGCACACAGTTTGAATAAACCATCATTACTTCAGGAAGTATATTTTTTATTAAAATGTTACTTTGTACATGCTGTGATCGTAATAAAGAGTTGTGCTAGTTAGTAGTAACAGCGCGATACATCGGTTAAATCGATTAATATTTATTATTCAGCTGACAATTCATGTATTGAATTGCACGTGTAAGAATCAACTTCTAAAAAATTGTATCGCTTTTTATTTTAATAGTTTCACATTGCCACTGCAGAGAGTCGACATGATCAGTGTAAGTTCAAAAGAACTGACACACCTTGTGAAAAACCCAACGCAGAAGATCCCTGGGCTTGATATTCCACGAAGATCATGGTCCCCCTAAACCGCATCTGCACAAACCATGGCAGCTGCGGATACCTGATGCACAAATGGAAAATTTTAAACTCTCCAGTGTTTGACTGTGGTCATCCAGAACAGATCGTACAACGTGAAACGACGCAATAGAAAATTAAAGTCAAGCCACAGTGTGATTGTGACCATGCAACCCAAACTATGCACGATATTGTGAACCACAGTCGTCTGTGCTCCTTCAACGGAGTAGGAATAGTAACCCTACACGAAGTTTCTCCTGAAGCCCTCTCGTCGTGACCAGCAGACCTCGGACATTGGCTTATGGCTCCTGAACATGTTGCCCTCATGCGCTGGAATAGAATAGCTCAGGGGTTGGCAATCTGCGTCTCCCGGTGCCGCATGCTGCTCTTTAAAGACTGTTTGGTGATGTTATTTATGAAGGACCACTGTCTCGTATTCACCACAGTGCATTGCGCCTCTTGAAATATTGAGTTGAGTAATCCCGGTAGTTGAGAAACTAAGGTAGTTGAGTACCCCGGGAACACGCTGTGGTTCGTGTCGCGTTAATAGCTCCGTACCGTGCCGTGTAACTCACTAAGCAGCCGATTGCTCGCGTGCAGTGGTAGTGCCGTGTTCATTGATAACACTGCACACTCCGTGCAGTGGTAGTGCCGTGTTCATTGATAACGCTGCACACTCCGTGTAGTGGTAGTGCCGTGTTCATTGATAACACTGCACACTCCGTGCAGTGGTAGTGCCGTGTTCATTGATAACGCTGTACACTCCGTGCAGTGGTAGTGCCGTGTTGATTGATAACGCTGCACACTCCATGCAGTGGTAGTGCCGTGTTCATTGATAACACTGCACACTCCGTGCAGTGGTAGTGCCGTGTTCATTGATAACACTGCACACTCCGTGCAGTGGTAGTGCCGTGTTCATTGATAACGCTGCACACTCCGTGCAGTGGTAGTGCCGTGTTCATTGATAACGCTGCACACTCCGTGCAGTGGTAGTGCCGTGTTCATTGATAACGCTGCACACTCCGTGCAGTGGTAGTGCCGTGTTCATTGATAACACTGCACACTCTGTGCAGCGTTGTGTGAGGATGGCTCACTAATTGAAAGGGGAGTCGTAGCTATCGCACTGTGGGGTGGTCATCGCCCTCCTCCCCCTGGGCATGTGCCGTGTGTGTTGTGTGCGTCGTGAGTCGTGGCGATGTAAACCCGGGGTAGCTCCTCTCTCCGTCTCTTCGTTTGTTGCTGTCCCGGCGAAGCTCGAGTTGGTGAGCGCAACGCGTGGCAGATCCGGCTTCACCCGTTCCCACTCCTCCCAGTCAGCGACTCCCAAACCCCCACTCAATAATCGCAGATCACTACCCAGGTCCTTACGAACCAAATTATTTTTAACTAAACTATTTTTTGTATTCTTAACAAAGTATCCACAGTTCAATTTTAAAGTACAATTTTACCGCGCACTGTATGTTTTCCTGGTGTGGACTGTGGCTGTTTTTGCTATTGTTTTACTGCCTTTCCCAAGCTTGGAAATGTATTCATGAATGAAATTGGAGCTTATATACTTCATTTATTTACTAATTGACAAACTATTTATATTTTACCAGGTAAGGCCCACTGAGCATATATAGCAGTTTTTCAGAAGCGACCTGGCCATCGCAAATGATAGCTCAACGAAGTGGCTTATCGTCACGTGGACATTTATAGCAGACAAATATACAGCATGCGTCAGGGTTGGGATGGAACCCACGACCTCCTGCGTACCAGGGGAGGTAGTTAACATCTCCCAGCCACCGTGGTGCCCTGTGGTCACGTGAGGCCTTCCACTTCTGAATGGCTTGCGATGCATATTTGAACATTACTGCAAGCGTCTTAGCCTCGTTCATTCGGTATTCGAGGGGAATATTGCCATTTAGTAACTTTGTTTCAAATATCATGCATTGAACTTTCGATTTTAATTTGCAATGTAATTGAGGGACTGTGCGTTGTCTTGTCGTGGTCTGGTGCTGTTGTTGTGTTGCTGAATTGCCCAAACTTGCATTTGTTGACAAATCGGCAGGAATCTATGTACTTTGTATTTTTAGCAACATGCTTACATTTTCTCCGTCTTGCCTCTCATATCGTTTTTGAACATACCTCGCTGACCCGCCCCTACTGGACATATGTGAAAAGAGCTTCATAGCTCATTGGATTCCTCCAGGATAAAAAAAAGATTCTGATTAATCAGTGGCACTGCCAACAGCCTGCATCCACACACGACCAAGCACCCTTTGTAATGCCATACACATGGTTCCTTTCCCATAGACATGTAATTTTGCAAATGTGCAGAAAAGTCTGCCGTATGAGAATTACTCCAGACAAGTTTAGAGTATTAAACGTGACCTGTTGTGACTCATCTAATGTGTATCGCGTGGTCGTCAGCACAGAAAGATGCGTCTGGTAACGTCCTAATGGACCAAACATCGTAAAAAGGAGGCTGGGTCTGCGTTGTTCAGAGTGACCACCATATACAGGGACTCTTCTACTTACGGACGAGTTAGGTTCCAGAAGTCTGTTCGTAAGTCCAACTTTACTCCTGTCGATTCCAAACATGTTGTACGGCGTGTACACTAAACACAGGGAATGGCTTTAAGAGTTGTATAATCTCCTGTAGACGTAGACGCCACTGGTTCTTCACGTTGTGTAGATGTAGATGCCACCACCACCATCTATTGCGTGGCGGTTTGAACTTATGAATCTCGGTACAAACAGGCAACTGGACATATGGAGAGGTTTCTTTGTATCTCTGAGACTTTCTAAGTTGAATGTTTTTTAAGTGAAGGAGTCCCCGTAAATATTTTTGAGGACCACTGGGATCTTCAGTTTAAACCGTGAGTCTTGGAGTCATTGGACCAGAAAGAAGTGAGACAAAAACGACAGTAACATTGAAAAATATGTACACAGGGCAGGGAGGGCCCAGCCACATGACAGGATTTATTCAGCGGTATCGTCACGGTAACAGAAACAGTGCTCCCGAATGAATTGCAGAATCCCCCGAATATTCCGCCTCAGGCGGGAGAATCTCCGTCCAGGCCCGCGTGACGCCTTTGGCCCAATCTTGTCGACGGCATCATCATCATCATCCTCCTCGTTGTTGTTGTTGCCTGGTTGGAGATCATGGCCCCGCCTGGCAAATGGACGCACGCGCCATCGTTAGCACGGTCGGCTACAGTTAGCACGGTCGGCTACGTACGCGTTCAAAATTATTTCAACGTACAGACATGCGCGTATTCATTATGCCACCGTCTGCCCCATCATGCATTCTCGGCTGTGCTTACACTGGTTGCTGCAGTGCACCTCATATGTGTCCGGCCGCTCAAATGCGAGGTAGGAGGATGCCACACATCTCTCACTATGGCCAGTAGCGGAATGCTACATTCCTATAACAGGAGCCAATGGTGGTGTATAATAGGATCACCGCTGTTGACTTCCCACAAAATGGGATTCATTATTTGACTATAGCTCGGGTTGATAAATAAGCTGTTAACCTTCTTGACCTAGATTTTGAACTCGCAAGCGTACAGTGATCGTGGAGTGCTCTAACCGCAGCACCTCCAAGTGGGATGCAGTGCAATTCATATATTTATAATTAAGATATATATTTCGATTTAAAGCTTTCGTGACTGCAATGATTCATCTTCTTTGGTTCTTTCGGTAAAGTCACGTAGAATGAGAATAAAATAATAAATTGATAAAATAAAAAAACAATAATATTCTCACGACGTTTCGGCCACAACACAAGCGGCCTTCATCAGGTGAAGGGAGCGAGACTGTCTGGTAGGACAGCGCTGGAGTGAGAGAGCCACGTTCAGATCACGGCTTTTAAGCTGTGTGAGAGGAACAAAGAGCCTTGACGAAGGAATTAGCATAAAATTTAGCATTGAAAAGGCTGAATGATTAGCTTGTGACTGGTCACAGAAATAGCTATGTTAAAAGTTAAAGCATACACATCCGCAGAGGCACCCATTGTTAAAAGGAATTAGCATAGAATTTAGCATTGAAATAGCTAAATTAAGGCATTCGCTTGTAACTGCTACAGAAATAGTTACGTTGAAGTCAGAGCATACACATTCACCGAGGCACTTAGTACAAATCAAAACAGGAGAATTTAGCATTGAAATAACTAGGCGAATTTAGCATGGAAATAACTGGGTGATTTGCTAGTGACTGGTCACAGAAATGACTACAAATCTGAGCTATTCACAGTACTATATAGTGAACCAATAAAAACTAAAATATAAATTACCTTCATGTTATCAATAAACTCTATATTCTCCAATCAGCTAAGCTACCAACCATAAGTCGTTATATAACACAATGCTATATGGCGAAAAAATGGGTGGATTCTTACCCTCAAATTTCCGTACCACGGATAGCTACGGGCCCCGTTCAGACGGACAAGTTCGTCCATGGTCGGAACAGAGGAGGGGGAGAGAGACAGCTGCGAAGCCCTAGTATACTCCATGTTGTAAACCATACCATTAACCGTGATGTGAGAGGTATTAAGAGGCAATGCTGGCGAAAGAGCTGCGGTCTGAAGGTCATCGTAAAATTACAATTAATTAAGAACAGAAATGATTTAACACATCTTTCCAGTGGTTACTGAGCCTGAATCCATCTTCTCGGTTGAAATTGTCTCTGTGCTTGTATATGTGAATGGCCTCATGAACGAATCTCTCATGGTAGCCAGTTGGTTTGCAAAGAACCTCCGTCTTGGAGAAGTCAATGTCATGTGAGCCCACTGAATTGTAACAGTGATCTGCCACGGCAGAGGAGTTCGTCTTACCGTGTTTCAAGTCTGCTTTATGTTCGCGGATGCGATCCGAGATATGTCTTTTGGTTTCTCCAATGTAGCTACTACCACAGAGGCACTTTAGTTTGTAAACGCCCGGGTACTGTATGTCTGGAAGAGCATCTTTTACAGATGGAACTAAATCACGGATTTTGTGTACTGTGTTGAATCGGACCTGGATCTTGTGTTTATTCAGGATTTTGGAGATCTTTTTAGTGACCCCTGCAATGTAGGGTAAGGTGATGGTTTTGAGTGGCTCCACAAGAGGATCCTTCTTCATGACTGGAGTGATGGCTTTGCGGATTGTGTAGTCGGAGTAGCCATTAGCCCTGAGAGCCTGGTGTACGTGTTTGAGTTCACTGGTAATGTGTTCCTGGTCGGAAATGCATTGGGCTCTATGGTATAGAGTCTTGATGAGGCAGTTCTTCTGGGATGGATGGTGGTGGGAATCCGGTTTCAAGTAAGCATCTGTATGGGTAGCTTTCCTGTAGACAGAGTGGCTCATTGAACCATCATGTCTCCTTTTAATTAAGACATCCAGAAAGGGTAGTTTGCCATCTTTTTCGACCTCCATGGTAAATCTGATGGCTGGGTGTATGGAATTGATGTGGTCGCGGAATTGGTCTAGAGCAGGCTGGCCATGTGGCCAGATGACAAAGGTGTCATCAACGTACCTCTTCCATAAGGTCGGGCGTAGAGTGGCAGTCTGGATGGCGTCAGTTTCAAATTTTTCCATGAATACGTTGGCTACAACCGGAGATAGGGGGGAGCCCATTGGGGTGCCCTCAGTTTGTTTGTAGAAAGTTCCATTCCAGGTGAAGTATGTGTTGGTTAAGCAATGTCTCACCAGGGGGGGTACATCAGTATGCAGTCCTTGATGAACCAGGTCTTCAATGATAGCGATGGTGTCAGGTACCGGGACTTTGGTGAACAAGGACACCACATCAAAACTGACAAGCAGGTCGTTTGGGGACAGGGAAATGTCTTTGATTGTCGATACCAGGTGAGTAGAATTTAGTACCGCAGAGGTGGTTTTTCCAGTGAAAGGTCGCAGTATATCAGCCAGAAAACGTGCCAGTTTGTAGGTGGGGGAGCTGATAGTAGAGACGATGGGACGAAGGGGTGTATCTTCTTTGTGTATCTTTGGAAGGCCATATAATCTTGGTGGTCTGGCAGCAGAGGGTTTCAACAAGAACTGTTTGTTCTCATCAATTAATGCTGTTGAATCAGAGATAATTTTGTTCGTTTTGGTGACCAGGCTGTTGGTGGGATCTCTTTTTATTTTTGTATAGCTGCCATCGTTGAGTAGTTCTTGAATTTTGTTGTTATATTCTGTTTTGTCCATGATGACAGTGGCATTGCCTTTGTCGGCTGAGAGAACGACAATATCATCCCTCTTTTTTAATTGAGATAATTCAAAACGTTCGTCTTTGCTGATGTTGCTAGGTGGCAACTTAGCGTTTTTGAGGGTTGCAGCGATTTCAGATCTTGCTACGTCTGCAGAGATGTGACTCAAGCCCTTGAGTGCAACGTCGACATGGGCAATGATATCATTAACCGGTAAGTGTCTCGGTGTGACAGCAAAGTTTAGACCTTTAGCTAAAACGGATTTCAGACCATCAGAAATGGAACTGTTACTGCGATTAATTACGACTTTGTTGACGTCTATCTTTTCGGTGTGTGGATCCGATTTTTTGCTGGAGAGGTGATTGAATTTGGAAATCAAATTGTCCCTACATTTGTTCGACATAGTGGCAGCCGAAGAGGTAGTCATATTGTCTACATGTTCCCAATCCGATGTAGACATTGTTGCTGTCAATTTTAAGTGTGATTTGTAGAGTGTCTTGTCTAACTGATCGAGTTCGGTGCGTGTAAGTCTGATTTTTTCCGAGATAAGAGCGAAGCTAGTTCTAGCTAGAATTCGTTTTGCATTGAGAGAAGTTGCAACAGCAGAGGTTAGTGTAAATGCGGTTGGTATTACCTTAGAGTCGCGGCATCTCTTCAGAAAGGTGAGAGACTCGATTAGTTGAGCCTTCTTATCCCGAAGTCTGTTGAATGATCTTAAGGATGTGTGGAATCCCTCCCCGTAGAGGCGGTTAAATTTCGATTTAAAGCTTTCGTGACTGCAATGATTCATCTTCTTTGGTTCTTTCGGTAAAGTCTACAGGAAAGCTACCCATACAGATGCTTACTTGAAACCGGATTCCCACCACCATCCATCCCAGAAGAACTGCCTCATCAAGACTCTATACCATAGAGCCCAATGCATTTCCGACCAGGAACACATTACCAGTGAACTCAAACACGTACACCAGGCTCTCAGGGCTAATGGCTACTCCGACTACACAATCCGCAAAGCCATCACTCCAGTCATGAAGAAGGATCCTCTTGTGGAGCCACTCAAAACCATCACCTTACCCTACATTGCAGGGGTCACTAAAAAGATCTCCAAAATCCTGAATAAACACAAGATCCAGGTCCGATTCAACACAGTACACAAAATCCGTGATTTAGTTCCATCTGTAAAAGATGCTCTTCCAGACATACAGTACCCGGGCGTTTACAAACTAAAGTGCCTCTGTGGTAGTAGCTACATTGGAGAAACCAAAAGACATATCTCGGATCGCATCCGCGAACATAAAGCAGACTTGAAACACGGTAAGACGAACTCCTCTGCCGTGGCAGATCACTGTTACAATTCAGTGGGCTCACATGACATTGACTTCTCCAAGACGGAGGTTCTTTGCAAACCAACTGGCTACCATGAGAGATTCGTTCATGAGGCCATTCACATATACAAGCACAGAGACAATTTCAACCGAGAAGATGGATTCAGGCTCAGTAACCACTGGAAAGATGTGTTAAATCATTTCTGTTCTTAATTAATTGTAATTTTACGATGACCTTCAGACCGCAGCTCTTTCGCCAGCATTGCCTCTTAATACCTCTCACATCACGGTTAATGGTATGGTTTACAACATGGAGTATACTAGGGCTTCGCAGCTGTCTCTCTCCCCCTCCTCTGTTCCGACCATGGACGAACTTGTCCGTCTGAACGGGGCCCGTAGCTATCCGTGGTACGGAAATTTGAGGGTAAGAATCCACCCATTTTTTCGCCATATAGCATTGTGTTATATAACGACTTATGGTTGGTAGCTTAGCTGATTGGAGAATATAGAGTTTATTGATAACATGAAGGTAATTTATATTTTAGTTTTTATTGGTTCACTATATAGTACTGTGAATAGCTCAGATTTGTAGTCATTTCTGTGACCAGTCACTAGCAAATCACCCAGTTATTTCCATGCTAAATTCGCCTAGTTATTTCAATGCTAAATTCTCCTGTTTTGATTTGTACTAAGTGCCTCGGTGAATGTGTATGCTCTGACTTCAACGTAACTATTTCTGTAGCAGTTACAAGCGAATGCCTTAATTTAGCTATTTCAATGCTAAATTCTATGCTAATTCCTTTTAACAATGGGTGCCTCTGCGGATGTGTATGCTTTAACTTTTAACATAGCTATTTCTGTGACCAGTCACAAGCTAATCATTCAGCCTTTTCAATGCTAAATTTTATGCTAATTCCTTCGTCAAGGCTCTTTGTTCCTCTCACACAGCTTAAAAGCCGTGATCTGAACGTGGCTCTCTCACTCCAGCGCTGTCCTACCAGACAGTCTCGCTCCCTTCACCTGATGAAGGCCGCTTGTGTTGTGGCCGAAACGTCGTGAGAATATTATTGTTATTTTATTTTATCAATTTATTATTTTATTCTCATTCTACGTGACTTTACCGAAAGAACCAAAGAAGATAAGATATATATGTTGTACTAGGAATGCATTTAGCTGCAGATTGGTGGAGATGAGGTTAGGGATAAGATATTACATCCTTTGGAGCCCTGGGATATTTACATCTTCAAGTGAGATGAACTAAAGAGGTGAATGCCATTACAGAATCCTCATTTCACAACTCCTCATGAAACAGATTCCCCGTTCTTAGTTTTTTCGGTAAAGTCACGTTGAAGAGAAACAACAAAATAATAAAATATATATAAAACAATAAAAATTCTCACGACGTTTCGACCATAACTCAAACGGTCGTCTTCAGGTGTGTTGGTTCGCATAAATTTATTTTTAAACGGCGCATTTATTTATTTATAAAAAAATAAAAAAAACGGTTAGCACCACGCGCAACGATTTGGCAGTTTACCCAGGACTAGTCCATCTATATTCTGGAAAGAGGAGGGGGGAGACGAAATTTTTTATAATGTATGCTGTCTGAAAGCCACTGTAAGCGTGAACAATCAATTAAGACCTGAAATGGTTTATCAAATCTTTCCAATGATTGCTAAGATAGAATCCATCTTCTCGGTTGAAATTGTCTCTGTGCTTGTATATGTGGATAGCCTCATGAACGAATCTCTCATGGAAGCCAGATGGCTTACAAAGAACCTCTGTCTTGGAAAAGTCAATGGCATGTGAGCCTACTGAATTAGAACAATGATCTGCCACGGCCGAGGTGTTGGTCCTACCGTGTTTAAGGTCTGCTTTGTGTTCACGAATGCGGTCCGAGACATGGCGTTTGGTTTCTCCAATGTAACTACTACCACAGAGGCAACTTAGTTTGTAGACACCAGGGTATTGTATGTCCAGAATCACATCTTTTACAGACGGAACCAGATCACGGATTTTATGTAATGTGTTGAAACGGACCTGGATCTTGTGTTTATTCAAGATTTTGGAGATCTTTTTTGTGATCCCAGCAATGTAGGGTAAAGTGATGGTTTTGAAAGGCTCCTCAAGAGGGTTTTTCTTCATGGTTTGAGTGATAGCTTTGCAGATTGTATAGTCGGAGTAACCATTAGCCCTAAGAGCTTGGTGTACGTGCTTGAGTTCACTGCTTATGTGTTCCTGGTCGGATATGCATTGGGCTCTATGATACAGAGTCTTGATGAGAGAATTCTTCTGTGATGGATGGTGGTGGGAATCCGGTTTCAGATAAGCATCCGTATGGGTAGCTTTCCTGTAGACAGAGTGGCTCATTGAACCATCAGGTCTCTTTTTAATTAGGACATCCAAAAAAGGTATCTTGCCATCTATTTCAACTTCCATGGTAAATCTGATGGCTGGGTGTATGGAATTGATGTGGTCGAAGAATTGGTCTAGAGCAGGCCGGCCATGTGGCCAGATGACAAAAGTGTCATCCACGTACCTCTTCCATAAGGTTGGGCGCAGAGTGGCAGTCTGGATGGCGTCAGTCTCAAATTTCTCCATGAAAATGTTAGCTATAACTGGAGAAAGGGGGGAGCCCATTGGGGTGCCCTCAGTTTGTTTGTAGAAAGTTCCATTCCAAGTGAAGTATGTATTGGTTAAACAGTGTCTCACCAGGGGGGGTACCTCAGTGTTTAGTCCTTGATGAACTAAGTCTTCAATTATTGCAATGGTGTCAGGTACAGGAACCTTGGTGAATAAGGAAACTACATCAAAACTGACAAGCAGGTCGTCTGGGGACAGGGAAATACCCTTGATTGTCGATACCAGGTGAGTAGAATTTTGTACCGCAGAGGTGGTCTTTCCAGTGAAAGGACGCAGGATTTCAGACAAAAAACGAGCTAGTTTGTAGGTGGGGGAGCCGATAGTAGAGACTATGGGACGAAGGGGTGTATCTACTTTATGTATTTTTGGTAAGCCGTATAATCTTGGTGGCCTGGCAGCAGAAGGTTTCAACGAAAACTGTTTAGATTGATCAATTAATGCGGTTGAATCAGAAATTATTTTGTTGGTTTGTGTGACGAGGCTGTTGGTGGGATCTCTTTTATTTTTGTATAACTACCATCGTCGAGTAATTCTTTAATTTTGTTGTTGTATTCTATTTTATCCATGATGACAGTAGCATTGCCTTTGTCAGCTGAGAGGACTACAATATCATTCCTCTTTTTTAATTTATATAATTCAAAACGCTCATCTTTGCTGAGGTTGCTAGCTGGCATCTTAGCGTTTTTGAGGGTTGCAGCGATTTCAGATCTTGCTACGTCTGCAGCGATGTGACCCAGGCCCCTGAGAGCAACGTCTACTTGGGCAATTATATCATTAACTGGTATGTGTTTAGGTGTGACTGCAAAGTTTAGACCTTTAGCTAAAACGGATTTCAGACCATCGGAAATAGAACTGTTACTGCGATTAATTACGACTTTAAATTTTGATTTAAAGCTTTCGTGACTGCAGTAATTCATATTCTTAGTTTTTTCGGTAAAGTCACGTTGAAGAGAAACAACAAAATAACAAAATATATATAAAACAATAAAAAATTCTCACGACGTTTCGACCATAACTCAAACGGTCATCATCAGGTGTGTCGGTTTGCATAAATTTATTTTGAAAACGGCATATTTATTTATTTATATATAAAAAAATAACGTTTGCGTCACGCGCAACGATTGGCAGTTTGCCCAGGACTAGTCCATCTATTTTTTGAAAAGAGGAGGGGGGAGACGAAATTTGTTTTTATGTATGCTGTCTGAAAGCCACTGTAAGCGTGAACAATCAATCAAGAACTGAAATGATTTATCAAATCTTTCCAATGATTGCTAAGATAGAATCCATCTTCTCCTCGTTCATGAGGCTATCCACATATACAAGCACAGAGACAATTTCAACCGAGAAGATGGATTCTATCTTAGCAATCATTGGAAAGATTTGATAAACCATTTCAGGTCTTAATTGATTGTTCACGCTTACAGTGGCTTTCAGACAGCATACATTATAAAAAATTTCGTCTCCCCCCTCCTCTTTTCAGAATATAGATGGACTAGTCCTGGGTAAACTGCCAAATCGTTGCGCGTGGCGCTAACCGTTTTTTTATTTTTTATAAATAAATAAATGCGCCGTTTACAAATACATTTACGCGAACCAACACACCTGAAGACGACCGTTTGAGTTATGGTCGAAACGTCGTGAGAATTTTTATTGTTTTATATATATTTTATTATTTTGTTGTTTCTCTTCAACGTGACTTTACCGAAAAAACTAAGAATATGAATTACTGCAGTCACGAAAGCTTTAAATAAAAATTTAAGATTCCCCGTTCTTACAATACAGAACTTGTCTCATCTGATACAGAACCCAAATCTCATGTGTCCTCAATATTTTTACTTCCTCTCAATCGTGAATACCACATTGTGGGAATCAACAGTGGTTGTAATTTAAATAGACTTGCCCTTGCTATAGGAATGTGTAATTTACTCAAGTAACTAATTTATGATGATCGATGGTGTTTGCTATATGCTAATTTATAGCAGGAGACACATTGTCTGAATGACCTCCCCAATACACATTTTTCTCAAGGTGCACTTCTGCGTGGAGACTCACTCTTGTCTCGTGGCCGACTCCATCTCCTCCTCCTCCGCGATGACGTCATTGGTGCCACCACTTTGATTGGGGAATTTTTCAGACAGGCGTGTTACCGCACAGTCACCCGCCGACTCCACTCCCCGCTCCGACTCCATTCCCCAATCCGAGTTCGAAGCCCACTCGCTCCCAGAAACTGAGCCTGCAGTATTCTGATTTGACCAAGTGGACTCCGAAGTCTGCCTCCTTGCAGTAGGGACTTGGCAATCTCCCTGGCTGAGACTGGAGACTGCCGAGAGGCTGCAGGCCGCCACCGGCTCCGTGTCCATGGCTGGGCAAGGCGGGAAGTTCGCTTGCGGTGGCACGGCCCTGCTGCCCCACAATAATGGGCGGTTGAGGGCCTCCGTGGGTGTGAGGCGACGTTGGGGATCCCACCTGCCAAGGAGGCAAACGGAGGGAGTCAGGTGCCTGTTGCATTCTAAAATCGCTTCATTGAATCGTGGTCTGGGGTGAAATGAGCAATTCTATCCTCAACACTTTTGTCAGAAACGATATTTATTTTAAAAAACGACGAGATGAAGAAACGATGCCCCGGTGTGACACAAAACTTTGCAGTCCTAGCCCAAACGACACGTGAGGTCTAAGATCGTTTCCAGTAATGTTGATGGTAGATGCAAAGTGATTTATATTTAATTATTTGTACGAGGTGAAATGTAGACAATAGTAACAAGTCTCTTACTAAAGGCACCCGCGGAGAAAATTGATGAACTTTTGATTGCGGGTTCCCAGAACCGCCTTCAAAGACACGGAGCACGGGACGATCCGTTTCCCGTTGACGACGGGGCGATTCTTTTTGTCTGTTTATCGGAGAGAGAAAAAGAGAGAAACACTGAATTAGTTGTGGCGATCAGTACAATGCGGCGGCGGTCCTTAACCCTCCAATTGCGATGTTTGCAAATATGATTCCATGTTGGCGGTCGACTACAGCCTGTCATCCCTCCAGGGTCGATAAAATTTGTAACCGTTTGTGAGACGTTTGCAGTAGTCGTGTGGAAAGGATGGCTCCTAAGCGTTAAAGTGAAATTCCCACTCTCAACTCTGGGCCACCGGAGGAGACGAGAACCTCCTGATACTTGTTTGAGCAAGGAGACACTTTGATGTTTATTTTAGTATTATATTATTATTTGCATCATTTGGAGAGGATGGTATTTTGTTGTACAAGCGTGCTTTTAAGCATAATATATTTCTCAATCAAGGACCCACAGTTTGTGTGGAGGGTTGTTCTCTGTGGTTGTTTTGTACTATGGTAGAACTGTTCTATGCTGATTTAGGATACCGTTGCATCTGGCACACAATTTTTTAAAATTGTGCTAAGTCATGCTGAAATAAAAAAAAAACCGCCACTCATCTTCATGAAAAATGTGATGGCCAGATTCCATGTAATTAATGCATACGTCCTCTGTTGGATTGCAAATCCCGATTGGTTTTCCAAATATACTGTGCTTCCTAAACATAACCGTTCCTTTTAAAGTATTTTTTTCATAAGACTCCTTACTGTCGCACTAATTCAACACGTACTGAAAAGTACGTTGCCAAGACCGTTGTGACTTTTAAACCCAAATAAAGCACAGTTCATTTTTAAATTACGCGAAGCAGTTTCCATGCCTTTCTATTCAAGCACAGAGCACGAGACACGCGGCTGCACGGCCATGACTCTCCGGGCAGTGACAGCAGCAGCAGCATCAACAGCTACGAACTGCAACACCACCACCTCACCACCCCCCCTGTCCACTCACCAAAGGAGATAATGTTGTGGGTCGAGGCGTCAATCATGGCTTTGGGTGGGAGCCCCAACATCTGAAACCAAGATCACAAGAGGGATGAGTTGGATGAGGTCCGTCGCTCGAGTGAACAGAGCGTACATACGCTGCACTTTGTCTCATTGAAACGTCGATGAACAATGAACTTTGCTTGCTCTTGTACATACTGTTTGCAGATATTTATCTCTATCATCAGGCGAAGCATACATATTTGGTCTTTAATTGATGACGTGGTTACTACGTGCGGCTTCGTTGCTCTCCAACACAGGCCCTGAAAGCCTCAGGGATTAACAACAAACCACAATAGTCATAACAATAGTAATCATTCCGAAGGACATCAGCCTGACGCTCTGATTCTCTGGTATTACTGATGAACCCGAAATCTCTCTTTACTTCTTTACTCATGCAAATGGTGCGTGATCATGCAGTGAACACGTCCACTCCTCTCCCGTGTACCGGCAGCTGAGCGACATTTTTTGACCAGTGAAAGGCCCAGAGGATGACGACAGCCCTGCACGTAACCAGCTTTGTCGCATGAGCCATCGCACAGCAGGTCTGTACGCTGGTGGATCGTCGTGCGCCATCAGTCATAACCAACCCCCTGCTGCTGCTGCTGTTGTTGTTTATCGTGGACTCCATCGTTGGTTCAAATTCGAATTAAACCCTCCCTCCTCCTTTATATGGCGCAGTTGGAACGGTCCCATGGGAAATATGACGCCCGGTTTGGTGGTGCCGTATCGGGCTCGAGGTTTGTTACAATAAAAAATACAGAATTCATCAGTATGTATATATTATAATAATTAATATTTGTAAGGCGCATTTAATCCGATGATCCCATTGCGCCCCGTGTATGGAAAGCAGGGAAATGAGACGACCAAAACGAGGAAATGAAACGACCAAAACTATGGGGAATAGGCCATTTTACCGAGGTGAGTTTTCATGGCGAGATTTAAATAGCTTTAAAAATTCTGTCTTGTTATCAGAGGCCAACGCGTTCCATAGTCTTGGAGCTGCACTGGCAAAAAGCCCGATCGCCCTCAGGAATTGAGACTTGACCTCAGAAAACTGAGTAGAAGATCTCAAGGACCTCATTGGTGTACATGAGTGGATCAGCTCTTGTAAGTATTGTGGGGCTAACCCACTGACAGCCTTGTAGCTCAACAGCAGGACCTTATAACCAACTGGATATATGCAATGGTGTTTTCCTACGCGTCAGATACCTGGATGAGATAGCCGATGTGGTCTTCCGAGCTTGTCTTGAAGAGCGGGTTCCCGAGGAGCATCTCGGCCACCACACATCCGAGTGACCACATGTCCGCGCTGCATGTGACCGGGAGCCCAAAGTACATTTCGGGGGCCATGTACCACATCGAGCCAAGACACCAAGCTCCTAGCAGCACACGGACAGACAGGTGACCAAACAAGGTGGCACTTGCACATTATTCACCTGTACTTGTGAAGTGCAGAATAGATGAGGGTATGCACACGCAGTCACGTATGGCACTCAAAATACGCACAAATACAAAGATCGCCCACGTAAATGCGTGTATCAGCTGGGTAGCACTTAGAAATGTAAATTATTTTCATTACACTGGTGCCAGCTATCATAGAGTGCAGCTGTCGTGTCGCGAGAGTTCTCTGCGGTGAGTAACAACTTCTTTAAAAGCAACGGCGCTGCGACGCCTCTCTGAATAAAATTAACGCCGAGCCACTTTGCGCGTTTCAAGATTCAGTGATGAACCGGGGACACCTACCACCACCCTGTAACGTGCAGACGTCTCGGAACGGGAAAAGGTTAAGTGAGGAATGAGGACAAAGGTACTTAGGGCTGCCATGCGATCTGTACATTTGCAAACGTAAATCACATGTAAATCACACGTAAATCAGCCATCTGCGACGAAAATTCCAATGGGATTGGCTACTGGCTCCAGACTTTCAATACCAGCAATCGATTATGAAAATTGTTACCGGTTTACTGGTACTTGTTTGACAACTACCCTCCTCAAAACTGGGAGGTTGAGAGTTGAAATCCTGGCCAAATGATTGACGAAATGTAACGTTTGAAGGGTATCAGTGTCACTACCACACTTTGTTTAAGCGGTGCTAACCACCACACCACCACAGCACGAAGACAAAGACCCCCCCATATAGCTTAAACAGGCTCGTAGCGCAGCGTGTTAACCGTTAACACCACCGCTCCCCACAAACACTGTGACACGCACACACACATGCTGCTACACACGTACACACACACAGGGCAGCTAGATCACTCACTTGGGCAGGTCTCGCTGATGCTCAGGCCAAAATCCGTGAGCCTGATATTGCCACTGATGTGGTCTTTGACCAAGATGTTTGCCTGCAAAAATGACAGAGTGGTTGTCAGTGAAACTCGTGATGTGTCGGTGAGATTGCGTCTTGTTGAATTGGTTCATGGCGGTTTACTCAAGGATTTCATGTACTCATTTTTGTTGAACATTTACTGCCCTTTGTAAATGTAATCATGCTTAAAGATCTCCCTACCCCATGCCGTGTTAATCAAAGGGGTTGTATGGCCATACCTCACCATGCTGCTCAGGGGGCTGTTGAAGGCAATGGGATCCAGGACCGGTTCAGATATCATCCAAACCCTGGTTTAAGCCGTGGCCAGAAATCGAATTCGGGTCATTAACCTCTGAGTGCAGTTTGCGAACTACCGCACCACTGCTACGCCCATCATTTAGCTTTGGCATTCGGCATTGTTGCTTAGGGCAGTGGTCGTTGTTGTTTAACGCAAATTAGAAAATATTAAATGTTCCGCGGAGTGTTGGTTGTTGAGAGCAAACAGAGATCCACGTGAAAAGTTGTATTTGTATGCAAGTTTTGGCTATCTGTGTTTATGAAATAGCAAGTCGTGGCATGAGTGTTGTTGCGGTGTAGAATAAGATATCTCGAAATCCTGTTACTAAGGTTTACAAGAGTGTTCTCATTTTCTACAACTGCACGAACTGAGGCACTAATTCCATACTGACGGACAAAAGATGCAGCGGGCTGCTTAGTTTACTAACCGGCTTCAGATCCGCGTGAATGATGTGCATCGCCTTCAGCTTTGCCAGGGCCCGCAGCATGGAGCCCACGTACGGCTTCAATTCCGTCATGTATAAGCCATAGGTCTCGTCCAGCTTCTGGAGGAGGTCTCCGCTGCGTGACGGCACAAAACGTGAACGGTTACAGTTTCTTCTGGCTTGTGACCCATTCCCTGATTGGCCCCTTGAACGGGAGCACACGTGCTTGACTGAGGCGAAGCCGCACGGAGTAACCATACAGGGTTGCCGCTCAACTCAAAAGATAGTCAATGAGGCAGGAAGGCATTATAAAGAGTTATGTCTGACCATGGAGCCGCGTACAAATACAATAATTCTAGGGCATTCTGAAAGCCTACGGACATTTATTCTACATCCAAATGATTAATGTGTGTGAACACACGGACGCATCGGTGTTTGGGGGAGCGGTGGTGCGGCGTTTAGCGCGTTGCTCTACAATTCCCGCTCACGGCCAAGACCGGTGACGATTATCTGAACCAATCCTGAGCCTCCCCTAGATCGACTCAGCCTCAAATGAGTACCTGGTGCGGTGTGTAAACATCGCCACTGGGGAGACAAAGGCTGCCGGGCGTGGTGCTGCCCACCCACCCCCTCGTGTGCCTTGCCCGTCTTCATAGGTGCTACTTGCTAACAGCACTTGCCCCAACAATCTTCTCAGGCTATACTGGTTAATTTTTGTCTTTGGATCGGTGTTCATCGGACGCCATGACACTCACCTGATGAGCTCCAGGACGACGCAGTTGTGTCCCCGGAAGGTGAAGTTGTCCAGGAGGGTGACGATGTTGTTGTTGTCAGGGTCCCCCTTGCTCTGCAGGATCTTCATGATCTCCAACTCCAGCTGCTGTCTCTTGTTGTTGATGCTGTGGGGTGGGGGGGAGAACGCACGGAATGAGAGTTGTCACCTCGCTCTGAGCATCGCAACACGCAGGGGCGGAGGCAATGCTCATTCACCCTCCATGAGTGGTCCTAAGCCAAGAGTGTGAATCCCACTGGCTGAGGGAACCATTAAACACACCGTGAACACGCTGTTTGTGTTTAGTTTGTTGCCCTTCCTCTGCACCTCCGATTAGCATGGTCGGTTACATACGGTGCGAAAGAAGTTGAACATTACATACTTACAATGAATGTCAGAATCGGCATGTGTATTTATACTGGAGGAATTTGATGAGCTGCAAATAACTTTTTCACAGATATAATTATATAATTTCATATTTTTTTCTCTTTAAACCAAAGTCACAAATATGCACACATTTTAGATTTTGGACTAAAATTGGGGGTGGGTGGGGGGGGGCAGCTGCATACATTTGTATTCATTTGTGATCTCTGTGTGTGGCTAAATGTGATCTATGACGCGAGTTACAAGGCGATATAAGTTATTTGGGCTAAGGACAGGCATAGGGAGATTAATTTAGTGTCTGACGAATGCACAGCAATGAGGAAGCTGGCTTAAAATAATGTTAAAGTGGACACCACTACAGATTATCGTTCTGTATGTTTACTGTATAGATGTGTGCTGTCTGCTCGTATTAAAAAAACGAAGTAGTTGACTATCGTTTAAAATATTACATCAATAAAATATTTATTTTGGGTGAATATTGTTGCTGAGGAGCAGTTATGTTAACGTGTTAAGATGGTGATTTTATCTCAAAGTGATTCCCATCCGATATTTTGAGGGGGTAATTGACGAAAGTAACAGGCCTCATATCATCGTGGGAGAGGAATATTGGCGGGCGTATTGCGTCTCTGTACAAGGATTGTTGTTGTTGTTGTCACGGTAAACTCTCAGTGACAGTGGTGTGCTACGTGGAGCAAAATCCCAACGTGAGGCTGAAGAGGAGGTGGACGAGGTGGTGACACCGCCAAGAGGAGGAGGAGGAGGAGGAGAGCCATCAGGGGTGGCCAGGCCTTGCCGAGAGGATCTCAAGGAGCGCTCCCCCCCCCCCCCCCCATTGACACCACAAGGGAGGAGGAGGGAGCAGACATCGCGGAGTTGCCGCTCATCTCCCGTAGCAGCAGCAGCAGCAGCCAGAGAGCCCCACCACGACTGCCGTGCCACGCGACTGTCACTGCGACTCCGGGAGTCGGGGCTCTCACCACCACCACCACCGCCGCCGCCCTTCTGCGTCGACTCACAGCGGAGCTCCACAGCAGCAGCAGCAGCAGCGTGACCCCTGCCGACCCGCGCGGTCTTCTACGCCGTCTTCTTGCGCGGCGGGGACATTGAGTTTGCGGCTCCTTACGGCGTACGGACGTTTCAATAGGGGTTAAAAAACACAATGTCTCTGTGTGGTGTTTCTCCCTTGTCATGGGGACTTTGTAGGATGAACGGTGGAGATTGTTAAGGGGTGACCGATAATGTCTGAATTGGTCTGTAATAAGGTAGGGCACTGATAAGGTAATGACGACACGTGTGCACTAGCGATGAGAACATTGACGCACTTTTGTCGAAGCGTTACTGAGTTTCAAGTCTCTGTTCCCGACAGTTTTGTTTGGTGGAGGGGATATTTGGGGCCTCCTGACAAAGACTTTTCTAGCTAAGCTCTACTAACATCGTAGAGTAACAACAACAACAGCAGCAGCACTGTCCTCATAATAGAAACACTCCTCCTCCTCGTTCACACGTGCGTGCATTCACTTACTGCCACCTAGACACCGCTGGAACTTGTGCAGAGACATTTCGTGAGGTTCAAATGTCAAAGTTTGTGCTCAGAGAGCCAGCCGGAGCCGTCGAGAGTTTGCGGATTGGCGATGCCTTTGTCGAGGCAAGACGCAGCCACACTCGGGCACAATTAGAACCTTTAGATAACTGCAATTGTCTGAGGACTTTGAGTGCACGAGTTAAGTGAAACAGTTCTCGGTGGCAATTGTTATTTTGTTAGTTTTAGATGTTTGTTTGGCCTCCTCCATACAATTGTCCTACTGGTGGTGTATTTAATGGGCTGTGAGCTGCTGTTGGTCATTGCTGGTCGATGATGATGATGTGTGGATGTTCAGAGTTGGGACGTGGCGGTGGTGGGGAGGTGAGGACAGAGAACTTTGGGCATAACCCCCCTGACTCTACTCCACATTATCATCATCACATTCAACCTCCTCATTATCTCGCTGCTGCTGCTGCTCATCATCATCATAGACTTCACAAGGCAGCAACAGCAGCAACAGTAGTAGGATGTGTAGGGTGGTGGGTCCCTTGTGTTTCGGCTCTTAGCAATGTGATCACAAGTTCCACATCGATACCCACACACGCCTCAATAACATTTTTTGGCGGGAAAGTTTATTTAAAATCTTTATTTAAAGCAGTCCTGGGCACAATGTGAGGAGATATGTGTTGCTGGATGTTGCTGTGCTCGTGGATATGAAAGAAAAGCGAGACCACTGTGTGTTGTAAGGACAACATTGTGGTGCTCACTCTGTGAGGAGTTTGTGTGCACCTTCCCAGGCAGGGTCGCCATCCGAGCCCCGTGGTCTCATCGCGGCCTACCTAAGTATTTCTTCCTGCGTGTCTGCCGCATTATTACCGCTGATTTAAGTTGTTGTCGCTGTCCAGCTCATTATATGACCGCTCCATCTTCGTGAACCAGCGTGTTGGGACGCTAATTCACTACTTTGAAGGAACAAACGCGTGTTGTAGGATGTGGCAGTGCATTTGTCTGCGTGGTTGTTGATACTGCGAAGGGGCAATGGTGGCTGCTGAAGTGCGACTTCTGGAGCTTCTTCCTCCTCCTCATCCACACATTATTTTAAGTACACCACAGTACTTACAATAATTATTAGTCCATCTGTGGGTTGTATGAATGTCTCCTAACGCCGTGTTGGTCACAGGAAGTATTTGACTATACTTCACCATTCCTGGTGGGTGAGGGCTGGGGAAAGCCCTCCGATTCTATCCACCACACGGGGAATGTTAACAACACGCACTGCGCTTCTGGTCAAATAACTCGCACGGCATGGCAAGGCCCTCATCCAGCAGTGGATGGACCAGGGCTGCCCACGCTGCCTGCGTTGTGTTTGTGAGCGAGGGTGTGGGGAGCGGTGGCGCAGCGGTTAGCGCTACGCTGCGCTACGAACCCGGCGACCCGAGTTCGATTCCCGCTCACGGCCACCAACACCGGTGACGATTATCTGAACAGGTCTTGGGCCTCCCCTAGGTCGACTCGGCCTCAAATGAGTACCTGGTTGCTGTGTGTAAACATCGCCAATGGGGGAGACAAAGGCGGCCGGGCGTGGTGCTGGCCACCCACCCCCTCGTGTGCCGTGCCGGCCTTCGTAGGTGCTCGCTAACAGCACTTGCCCCTACAGTCTGTTAAGGGTTCACTGGGGATCTTTGTTTTTGTTTGTTAGTCTGTGTGAGTCTGTGTGAGTGAGTTACTTTGTGAGTTCATGTGAGTTACTCCGAGTCTGTGAGTGTGTTACCCGGTGAGACTGAGTTGAGTGGGAGTGACTGTGAGTTACTGTGTAAGTCTGTGAGTGTGTGAGTTACTCTGAGTCTGTGTGAGTCTGAGTGAGTCTCCGAGTGTCTGAGTGAGTGAGTGACTCTGTGAGTCTCTGAGTGAGTGACTTTGTGAGTCTCTGAGTGAGTGACTCCGTGCGTCTCTGAATGTGGCTCTGTGAGTCTGTGGCTCTGAGTCTCTGAGTGAGTGACTTTGTGAGTCTCTGAGTGAGTGACTGTGAGTCTCTGAGTGAGTGACTGAGCGTGAGTCTCTGAGTGTGGCTCTGAGCCTCTGAGTGAGTGTCTGAATCTCTGAGTGTGGCTTTGTGAGTGCGTGCGAGTTTCTGAGTGAGTGACTGCGAGTCCCTGAGTGAGTGACTGAGCGTGACTCTGTGAGTCTCTGAGTGCGTGTTACTCTGCGAGTCTGTGTGTGTGTCAGAACTAGTATGTGAGTGTGAGTCTGTGTGTGAGTTACTCTGTGAGTCTGTGTGAGTCTGTGAGTGAGTCTGTGGGTCTCCTTGAGTGAGTGTGAGTCTGTGTGAGTGACTGTGATTCTCGGAGTGACTCTGTCAGTCTCTTGAGTGTGGCTCTGTGAGTCTGAGTGAGTGACTCTGTGAGTCTCTGAGTGTGGCTCTGTGAGTCTGAGTGAGTGACTCTGTGAGTCTCTGAGTGTGGCTCTGAGACTGAGTGAGTGACTGTGAGTCTCTGAGTGTGGCTGTGAGTCTGTGGCTCTGTGAGTCTGAGTGAGTGACTGTGAGTCTCTTGAGTGTAGCTGTGAGTCTCTTGAGTGTGGCTCTGTGATTCTAAGTGAGTGACTGTGAGTCTCTGAGTGTGGCTCTGTGAGTCTGAGTGAGTGACTGTGAGTCTCTGAGTGTGGCTCTGTGAATCTGAGTGAGTGACTCGTCATCACCATCGTCATCAACATCATCATCACCGTCGTCACCATCTTCATCACCACCTCCATTACCCAGGTGCCATGGGGTGACACACTGAGATGGGATGGGTAGCCAGCACCACGCCTGGCCGCCTTTGTCTCCTCTCATTCACCGAACCTGGATACTCATTTTAAGGCAGAATAGACCTGGGATGGGACCGAGATTGGTTCAGATACTCGTCACCGATGTTGGCCGTGAGTGGGAATAGAACTCGGGTCGCCGGATCCCGTCGCACGGTGCGCTAACCACTTCGGCACCGCTCCCCATGTAATCCTCACTTCAAGCACACACCTCATCACCGACAGCTTCCACATCGTCATATCCAACACTCCTCCCCCAGCCCCATCGCTTACAACACTCTCACCCCTTCCCTCTCCACAATGCCGATGCAACTCACACTCCCCACACCTCCCATGCTCCCACCAGCAGCTTCCACTCCCGATGACGCCTCCTCACAATACCCCTTCACTCCCTCCCATCGGACCGCCATTCTCAAACTATAACTTTTAAACTAAACTATATTTTGATTTAAAGCTTTCGTGAATGCAGGGATTCATATTCTTGGTTCTTTCGGTAAAGTCACGTAGAAGGGAAACAATAAAATAATAAAAATATAAAACAATAAAATTCTCACGACGTTTCGACTGCAACACAAGCAATCATCATCACCTGATGATGATCATCATCACCTGATGATTGCTTGTGTTGCAGTCGAAACGTCGTGAGAATTGTATTGTTTTATATTTTTATTATTTTATTGTTTCCTTTCTATGCGACTTTACCGAAAGAACCAAGAATACAAACTATATTTTTTTTATTTTACCAGTTTGAGGCCCCACTGAGCTATGGAGCTATTTTTCAGAAGCAACCTGGCTATCACAAATGTTATCTTCAACGAAGTGGCTTATCCCGTGGAAATGTATAGAGGCCAAATGTTCTAAACGCGTGATGTTTATTCTAAATGTAGTGAGAGAGACATGCAACCTCAAAATATACAGCAGGCGACAGGGTCGGGATTGAATCCACGGCCTCCTGCGTACCAGGCGAGGTAGTTAACATATTGCCACTGTGGTGCCCTGTGGTCACGTGAGGCCTACCACTTCTGAATGGCTTGTGATGCATATTTGAACATTACTGCAAGCGTCTTAGCCTCATTCATTAGTCAGGTATTCGAAGGGAATATTGTCATTTGGTAACGCTATTTCAAATATCGCTCATTTAACGTTCAATTTTAATGCAATGCAATTGAGGGACTTTGTGGAGTCTTGTCGTGGTCTGGAGCTGTGGTTGTTGTGTTGCTACCTTGCCCAAGCTTGCATTTGTTGACAAATTGGCAGGAATGTATGTACTTTGTATTTTTAGCAATTTGCTTACATTTTCTCCATCTTGCCTCTCATCGGTTTTGGAAATAGCTCGCTGACCCTCCCCTACTGGACATATGTGAAAAAGATCTTCATAGCTCATCGGATTCCTCCAGGATATAAAATAGATTCTGATTCTGATTAATCAGTGGCGCTGCGAACAACCTATTCCCTCTATTGCTGCGGGAATCTGCATCCACACATGATCAAGCACCCCTGTCTAATGCAATACACGTGGTTCCTTTGTCATAGGCATGTAATTCTGCACCCCTGTCTAATGCAATACACATGGTTCCTTTGTCATAGGCATGTAATTCTGCAAATGTGCAGAAATGTCTACCGTATGCGACTTACTCCAGACAAGGTTAGACTATTAAACGTGAACTGTTGTGACACGTCTAATGTGTATTGTGTGGTCGTTAGCACAGAAAGATGCATCTGGTAATGTCCTAATGGACCAAAAATAGTAAAAAGGAGGCTGGGTCTGTGTTGTTCAGAGTGACCACCATATACAGACTCTTGTACGTACAAACGAGTTCGGTTCCATAGGTCTGTTCGTAAGTCGATTTGTTCGTGAGTCCAACTTTACTCCCGTTGATTTCAAACACGTTTTACGGCTTGTACACTAAACACGGGGAATGGCTTTAACAGTTGCCTCTGGTTCTTCACGTTCTGCAGATGTAGATGCCACCATCACCACCTATTGTGCGGTGGTTGAACTTGCGACTCTCGGTCCGAACAGGAAACTGGACATACGGACAGGTTTGATCATATCTCTGAAAGTTCGTAAGTCGAATGTTCGTAAGTAGAGGAGTCCCTGTGTAGTGGCATAGAATCGTAATGTAACAGCATAGCGCCTGCTGCTGGCAGGGAAAGGGATCTGAGGCTTACGGCCCTGACGTCAGCAGGCCAGGTTATACACAAGAGGGGGATCTAGGGAAAGGTCGCAGAAGGGGCACTGAATTCATAATGATACAATAATTCAGTAACACTGTACAAGTGTACAGCACGTCAGATCATTACATGGCCTAACCCTGGTTGGAAACACCGTGGGAGTGAAGAAGAAGATGGATTAATAATCATTATTTACATTTGTAAGGTGCATTTCATCCGTATGCCACCAGACTTAAATTGGAGTGTCTAAATTCCCTTTGCCCACCAGAATGAACAGACCTCATCTTTCCCACCCCTGCAGACTTGGTATTAAAGTAGATACATGCTAATGTTTACAAAGTAACGGACTCTTGACCAATTTCATTTCCACATAAATCAATCATTCGGAAATAGGCCCCACTATACCCCACCGACTATAGCACTCTAATCTTGCCTCCTCGTTTTGCCTCTTCCACCTGCCTCATGCTCGTCAGCACCGCCTTTCGTGCAGCCATGCGGGTGTGAGGTCATCATCACGAGAGGCCGTGCACTTCATCGTTCGCACGCGGCGGAGGAACCACTGAAGTCAAACGTTTACATACGTGCGGTTTAGTGGGGTCATTTCCGAGCGAACTCGGTTTGAAAGTGTTTATCGTTGAATGTGGAAGGGTTTGGGTTAGTTTTAGGGTTACCACCTGTTCCACTATGGAGATCAAACCCAGACCTATGTTTCAGTCTGTCTAGGTCTGTCAACAACCATGCAGTAGTAAAGTTCAGCACAGTACCGGTACCAGATCTCGGTACAAATTAATTCATGCCACCCAAACACAGATACCAATTCACAGACTGTCTCGGCTGGACCGGGACAGGAGGTAACCCAAGGGTAGTGGGAGGATAACCGCTTTGTGAGCTATTTGTAAGTAATGCGTTTAGAGTATTTGGCTACTATAAATTTCCACGTGATAAGCCACTTCGTTAAGCTATAATTTGTGGCCAGGTCGCTTCTGAAAAAGAGCTATATAGCTCTCAATGGGCCTTACCTGGTAAATAAAAAATAGTTTACTTTAATGGTTTACATACTTGAATTTTACTGCGGATGTTTTAAAACATGTCCTGTCTAACTGTCAACTTTGTTTGAATTTCAGTGGGAGAAGATGCTTCTCACACAGACGTTAAAGCAGGTACCAGAGTCCACCTGAAGCTACTGCAGTGTGCGCCTCATATAGGATTCCATCCATTACTGTTGGTGCGATGGTTTGGATTTTCAAGTTGAAATCTCCTAGTTCATTTTATTTTTACCCAGGCGATAACGCAATTGTCAAGGGTAGTCCTGTTTGGAAGAGGCATCCTTGTCTCTTGAGTTCCACATCTTGGAGAGGATGTGATTAGTCAGCATCGATGCCATTGTAGTTGGTGTCACGCATCATGCGTGCATTCTTAAATTACTGACGCCGACTGAAGACTGAAGATGCAAGTGTGCCATCTGACAATGATAGTTATGAAGCCATTTTTTGCCATTGCCAATCTTCCTTTGTGCTCTGTCAGAGTCTGGGATAACACTGCCTTGGTGAAGTCCCCTGGACTTGTGTAATTTCTGTATCAATTTTTTTTTTCATTTTGAAACCTCTGCTCCACTTCCTGCAATTGCATCCATCTGCACCTCCGATTAGCACGGCTGGCTGATGTACGGCGCGAAAGAGGTTCAACGCACATACCTACAAGGAGTGTAAATTCATACGGTGCCAGAAACTCTGCACGAGTTCGTGCCGCGTTCTACCGATGTTGCCGTCGATGTTTGTCCAGCGACAAGCCATTCGTTGCCACGCGCGAACCTGTCTCACCTCCACAATCACAGGGCCGAGTGCGTGACGTGTCCGGCAAGCCGTGTGATGTGTCTGCGGATGATAATCTTCAGCAGAGGCCTGTGCCTTCTCCCACAGACGCCGCGCAACTGACGCCGCTCCCAGCACCGCCGACCTCTGCTTCCCCGGCCACGGCCACGGGGAGTTCCTCTCCTCTGCTGGACACCCCGTGTGCTGGACCTGCTGCTCCACCACACTTGCCTGCCCACTACACAGGCACAAAGAGGTACGGGCAGAACTAATGCATAAATGCTTTCAACATAAGTTGGAGAGAGCTGAGCCTTTCTAGGAATTTGGCAATGCTTTCCCACCTGTGACTGCTCCCGATATATGACTCGAGAGCATGTAGGTTTTGCTTGCAGGCCACACACACACACATGAATTATGTGTTTGGTATTATCTCATGGAAAATAATAAGTTGCACAAGGGCCAGGGTCATGCCCCATTCATTCTGAACGATTAAACCAAACTGACCCACGTTCACACACGAGAGCAGAGAGGTTGGCTGCAGGGTGACGCACGCGAATAACGCGTCGCTGTGAAAGAGTTAGAAGGTTCCCCTTCGTACCTTCTTACTCTCCCTCCCACCCCCCTCCTTCCGGTCAGGTGATTTTGAAGTGTCGTCGTCACGCGAGGACGTGGACCGAGACAGCGCGTGGAACCAGTGCCTGCGCTCCGAGATCCCGGGGCTCTTCCTGCTGGCCCTGCACACATTTACCGTGAGTCGGCACAGATGTGACCTCTCGACTGGGGCTGCCACCTGTATGCGTTTGACCCCCGGACAGTGTTCGGGTGGCTGCAGGAATTGATTTGGGCCAAGATCTGGTACCCCGGGTATAGCTGTGGTTGAATTTTATTACCGTGAACTGCACAGTTTTAACAATAGACCTGGGCTCGCTGAGAAATGTGCCTGGGTTTGCTCTGTCGTGGAAATAGTGGCAACTGTACTTGGGGCATCGGCACGTTTATTCGCGCTCCGGCTCCATTTACACCGAGAGTCACATGCTTGTCTCGTGTGGGGAGTGGTGGTGTAGCTGTTAGGGGGCATCCATTTAGTATGTATGCATGGAGGGGGGAGGAGGGGTTAACCCAAATGCGTACGCTTGCGTATGGGGGGTCTACTGACAATGTGTAAGCCGACTGCAACGGCATGAATCTGCCCATCGCAGTGACATGGGGAAGTAATTGCTTCCGACAAAGGCGTTCTATGACCTTTTAAATCGTACTCAGGTTTGAGAACGGGGACAGTTTGCATTCATGATCCTGAATCATAACAATTCCTTGACTCTCCGGCAGTGGTGAATCGTTCCAACCATGGTTTTTTATTTCGTGGAATATCACTTGCTGTACTCCACGCGGTGAGTGCTTTGTGTAGATAAGAATCATGTTATGTAGAGAATATAAATCTAATTCAGTACCTCTATATGTCTCCCACAGACAAGCGGGGAGACAGCAGCCAGGTGGTGAGCCGGCACTCCCAACAATCGCCCAAGATCTGCGGTTCTCTTTACATTCCGATATTTGCAGCCACTTACTGAGTGTTTACATGTGGGGGGAAACCAGTACACTCGCAGAAAACGAACGAATGTGAGCAAGGGGGCAACGTTCTATCCCGTGCAGATGGAAAGGATTCCACAGTTGTGTTCCACTGCCTCCTGGCAAGCCAGGGTATGACTCATCCTCGATGCCCACCGGAAGGGAGATTGCACACTTGCAATTGAATTCCCTGAGATTATTTATATCATGGGGTAGGCAGTGACAAAGCCCCTGACTCACTTAACACGAACATGCGGTCCAGTGCATTGTACGTGCAAGGATACTCGCTTTCCAAAATGTATGAATGTGTGTTGAACTTGAATCTTGACTTAAAGCTTTCGTGACTGCAGGAATTAATATTCTTTGGGTCTTTCGATAAAGTCACGTAGATAGAACAATAAAATAATAAAAATAAAGTGAATACAAAATAATAATACAAATATCACGACGTTTCGATCGCAACACAAGCAATTGTCATCATTTTTCTCCTGATGCCGATTGCTTGTGTTGCGATCGAAACGTCGTGATATATTTTACTTTTTTATTCACTTTCTTTTTATTATTTTATTGTTCTATCTACGTGACTTTACGGAAAGACCCAAAGAATATGTGTTGAACTTCTTTCGCAGTGTACGTAGCCAACCGTGCTAATCTGTGGTACATTAACACCTTGCCACAAATGCCCTGTTGCTTATGAGCACAGCGACTCAAATGAATCAGGCGCAAGGTTTGCGTGATTAATGCTTACAAAGTGGGGTCTATAATGAACAATATGGCTGAAGCTCGAGTTCTATTCATTTAAAACCAAACGTGTTTCTTACCAACCATACCTGGTGTTTGCACACAGATACAGATTATGGGCGATGCGTTCTACACCACGGAATGCGCTGTTGCAATGTGCAGCCACAGCTGCTGCAAAAATATTTGTCTCGGTTTGATCCACTGAACAATATCCACTGACCACACCGCACGCGCAACAATGATATAACTATGAACAAAAATATGAATAAATTAATATGGTTTATTAAATATATTGCACGTAAGAAAATACAGCAATAGACGTAAAAATACATGGCAGTTTAACACGTAGGCTTTCGCGACAAATATCCATATTACAGGTTTTATGGGTTGGATCGCGTAAATATATAAATGTGTCATTATGAGACCTCCTTTGCCAGTCGCAAGATATAGTAATAGGTTTTTACCCTTTTATCTGGCACCAAAACTGACACCGTTATACAAGAGATCATGTTTGCAATAACCACAACACAAGCAGTCAAAATGCAAACAAAAAGAGACAACTCTGATAATGATATACACTGTCCTTGAAGTTGATTGGTCCACACCCGAGACGGCTTTTCTTAGAGCCTAGTCTCCACTGGTGTTGGACCAGATGACGCCAAAAGGCATACAACTTTAAAACAGCGCACTATCAGAGTATTGAGAGCTCGGGGTATTAATTTTTATTATGAGACCTCCTTTGCCAGTAGCAAGATATAGTAATATTTTTTACCCTTTTATCTGGCACCAAAACTGACACAAGGGATCATGTTTGCATAAAGGTGTCAGTTTTCGTGCCAGATAAAAGGGTATAAACCTATTACAATATAAATGTGCCGTTAAACCCGCCACCACCCGACAGCCAAACTAGTAAGGGTTGTCACGTAAACAGAACATGCCAATTCATCACTAGTACAGCACACCGGTGTGTGGTGTGTTGGAGAGCCAAGCCACAACATTTACCATCGGAGTACGACGTTTCAGTAATTACAACTAGCTTCTTCAGGCAACAGCAAGATTTGGGAGAAGTCCACCTGTTTAATTCCTTATATAGAGGCGTAGATGTGATGACAACACTTGTGCTCTCTTTGAGCGCAAAGTGGGGGGGGGGGATTAATGAATCAACGTACATTATTATACATGCACATTATGCTAGCCCATTGATCTTGTACTTAGTGTCCATTGTGTGTACTAAAATAGCCGTACAAACGGTAATTTGATTATTCTCTTCCATGCAGCACTAAGTCGGTAGCTATCCAAACGATTACAATTATTTTTATTTATTTAAATGTCGATAGATTATGTAATTAGTCTTGGCTAGTAGTAACAAGTTTTGCACAGAACTTCAACATTATCAAAATCAATTGATTGTCCTTGTGGGCACGCGTGTTCTGCTACTGCTGACAGTTGTATTTGTGAGCATTTCATATTTCTGTGGTGTTCTTTTAGTCTCGTGCTGATCATTCATCCTGTTTGCCCAACATAGCATTTGCCACAAGTGCAATTAATCTGGTACACACCTTCTGTTGATAACTTCAGTAATAGAACAGCAAAGAAATATCCAATAGTCCTTTTCGTAGGTTTCCATATGCCTTCTGAATTTGCCTGGCTGATCAAAGTTTCGACCGCAGATGCCATTGGTCAGGGGTCTCTTTGTCCGTTCTCATGTGGGACTCTAGGCATGATGGCAGTTGGAATGCTTTCCCACAGACTTGGCAAGACATTTGTTTTCTCACTCTAGTGACTATGGGAGTGAGGTGGAGTCGAGACGGGCGCTGGTCAGGCGTGGCGTTTCCCAGCAGGCGCCTTCGTTCCATGCGCGGTCGCTGTGATAGCAATAACTTCGTTGCACGCAGGTGCGCCCTTTGCAGAAGGTGGCATTGTCTGCAACTCTGCCTCCTCACCACCAGGACTCGACAAGCTGCTGCTGCTGCTGGAGCTGCTGGTGCCATCCATGGCAAAGGCAATTCTTCCAGCACCATGACTCGCGGCCGAGTAGCTCTGACACACCTTCAACACCGCATTGGCAAAATTGCCGTCATTCACCATGCCACGTGTGCCCCTTGAGTTCTTTCCGTGGGTTACTCCATATGCCTTCTGAGTTTGTAAGGCCGATCAAAGCTTTGATCGCAGATGTTGCAGCTTTGACCACCGGTCTTGTGCATTCTCATGTGGGACTCTAGGCACCATGCCAGTTGGAATGTTTTCCTGCAGACGTCGCAAGAGATTCGTTTTCTCACTCTAGTGACTCTATCGGATTCTAGTGACTCTATCGGATTCAACACCGCATTGGCAAAACTGCCGTTATTCACCAAGCCTGGTGCACCCTTTATCATGTAATCTTTTTCGTGGGTCTTCATATGCCTTTTGAATTTTCCTTGCTGATCAAAGCTTCGTCCGCATATGCCGCACCATTGGTCATGGGTCTCCTTGTGCGTTCTTACGTGGGCTTCTAGGCACCATGCCAGTTGGAATTTTTTCCCACAGACGTCACAAAAGATGAGTTTTTTCGCTCTTGTAACTCTACCGGATTGAGGTGGGGTCGAGACGGGTGCTGGTGAAGTGCCATCGATGGTAAAGGCAATTCAGCGTAAGAACGGCTGGCGGGAGAGAGAGAGAGAATGTGTTTTAATGAGAGAAGCATGTAAAAGTTAATGAAAAAATTAGTAAGTTAATGTCAGTCTCTGTGTAACCAAGAGTGGCATGTTAAAGTTAAAGAGAAAAGCATGTAAAAGTACATGAACGAAGTCAATGAGAATATCATGTTGAAGGCAATGAGAGATGAGCAAGTCGATGCAGTCATGCCGGTGGTAGCATGTCCACGTGTGACAAAAGCAGCCGTGTTAGCGATCCAAAAGATGGCCGTGCCAACGCGTTCGGGTGCGGAGCTCGCTCCCGCCACGGAGCTCGCTCCCGTCACGGAGCTCGCTCCCGCTAGGAGCTCGCTCCCGCTAGGAGCTCGCTCCCGCCGCGGAGCTCGCTCCCGCCGCGGAGCTCGCTCCCGCCGCGGAGCTCGCTGACGTCACAAAGCTCTGCCCCCCCCCCAAAACCATATTTCCATTTTGAAAATAAAACATGCTTCAAATCGCTTTAAACTATTGTCATTGTATTTAATGTGGCGCTGCACTCTGATGTTGTAGGAGAAAACATTTATTAAAAAGTCTATTTAACTAAGTAGAACATGTCTATATTTATTTTAAGTTGCGCATTTTGACGTGACGTCACATTTCTCAACCCCCCCCCCCTCGTCACAAATGTCTGACCCCCCCCCTCCCCAGGTGCGTGATGTCATTTATGGACGGCCCCCATCGCCTTAAAACGCGAACTCACGCTTGCAAACTGAACCCGCGGAACTTTTTTTGTTCAGCAGCGCGATCATCCGCGAGATGTAATGAGTCGGCCTCGCGCTGTGAGTGAGTGTGAGTGAGAGAGCATCGTCCCCCACTCCTCCTGATGTCGAGGGTAAATGGGGGAGGTTTAGGCCTGTGACTCATGCAGCTGCAATGACTGCTTTGTGTACGCGGTCCAGACCTCCCCAGAGACCCTGGCTGACAGAGGAGGTGTTCAGGATTGTTGAGAAAAAGCGACAGGCCCACTCTAATCGTCTACAGCATCCCACGTCAGAGAATGAGGAGGCTTACCGCAGCCTTCGCTCGGAGGTTCGGAGAGCCGTGAGGCGCTGCAAGGATGGGGGGTGGTCGCGGGTTGATGAGGAGATGGAGTCTGCCTCAATGGCCCGCGATCACAAATTCCTATTTAACTCCATCAAAAAAGTAACCTACAGCGCCACACCTATTACCATTGTAGAGGTAATCGTCACTCACCACTCTGTGGGCTGGTAGCTTCCCCTTATCGTCAATAGGGGGCGGAAGCGCTATCACGCCAGGGCTAATGTCCATGGCCCAAAAAGGGGCCAAGACAATACATATCGTGTTGCCTCAGAAGTTTATTCGTCAATTTATACCCACTACACCATCATTAGGGGAACGAAGGGTGATCCAATCTCCGACCCCCAGCGACAGGTTTGCAGATTTGCTGAGCATTTCTGTGAGGTCCTGGGGGAGGGGGAATCCCTCAGCCTGGAAAACATCATGGGACAAAGTGGGGATGACCCTGCTGAGGATGCGGTGCCTCAAATATTGGAGGAGGAAGTCACCCTCTGTGAGTGGCTGGCTGAGGTACCATCCGTTGAGGAAGTACTGAGGGCGATCCAGAGTCCGAGAACAGGAAAGGCACCGAGCAGAGATGATCTCCAAAGCGAAATGCTGAGGGAGGGTGGCGTTTGTGCGTAGACTGCCCTACATGACATCATAACAACAGTCTGGGCCACTGGACGGGTTCCGCAGGATTGGAAGGATGCCCTGGCGGTCCCCCTCTTTAAGAAGGGGGACCGCACAGACTGTAACAACCACAGGGGCATCTAACTCCTCAGTGTGCCGGGAAAGGTCCTGGCAAGGATTATTCAACATCGCCTTGCTAGGTACGCTAAGGAGAGGCTTGCGGAACCCCAATGCGGTTTCAAGAAAGGGCGGTCCTGCAAAAATGTCATATTTTCTGTCCGTCTGCTACAGCAGAGGTAGAGGGAATTCCAACTAGACCTACATCTCTGCTTTATTGACCTGGTTAAGGCCTATGATACCATCAGTAGGCCTGGGCTCTGGGTTGTTCTTCGTGCTTTTAGAGTCCCTGACCCTCTGCTCACACTCATTAAGGACCTTCATGATGGTGAGCAGACCCGAGTAAAACTACATAGCCGGGAGTCAGAGCCATTCCCTGCGACAGGGATGTCCTCTGGCTCCAACATTATTTAACATCTATTTCGACCACATAGTTCGTGAAGCCTTCAGTAGCTGTACCAGAAGAATTTACGTCTGGTACAGATACAATGGGAGGCTGATCGATGCCCAGGTGCGGTCAAGGGATGTCTCCCTATTGGTCAACCACATTATGTATGCCGACGACCTGGTAATTGCTGCTCATTCAGAGGAGGAGTTGGAGGCGCTGCTGCTGAAACTGGAGTGTGCCACTAAGAGGTGGGGCCTTACCATCAGCCCAACCAAAACGAAGCACCTGCCTGGGTATTTTGTGCCATCGGGCACTCTACCCCCACAACTCCCAATCGGGGATGGGGCAGTTGGGGAGAGAGTGGAGAGTTTTCCATACCTGGGCAGTGTGCTCATGATCGGCTCCGGTTTAACAGCAGAGGTCTCACTCCGAATTATCTTTTCATCGGTTGTGTAACGTTGTGTGGAAGCTACCTGGTCTGTCGCTCCGCATGAAGCTTCGGTTCTTCTCGGCCACAGTCATTCCCTCCCTTCTCTACGCTTGCAAAACGTGGACCCCCCTAATGCAGCATCTTCACCGGTTAGAAACATTTAGGCTGGTCTGCCTACGATCAATCCTGGGTTTAACCAGGCTGGATTGTGTGAGGAGCTCACAAATCCTCAAAAGATCTGGACAAAGTCCCATCGGTGAGCTCCTCCAGCAGGCAAGGCTGCGTTGGCTGGGCCATGTAGCCCGCATGCCCAATCACCGCATGCCCAAACAGCTTTTGTTCGGCCGGATCGAGGGAGCTAAACGGGCGTGGCACGGACTAGAGAAGAGATGGAGTGATGTGGTACAGGAGGATGTGGAGCTGAGTGGACTTGCCAATGACTGGTACCAGCGGTGTCTCTACTGGGCAGTTGGAGGCAGTCGCCCTCCAACAACAACGGAAGGCGGAGGAGCGACGCTCAGAAAAACGAGCGGAGCGTCGGGTGGCTAAAGCTCAGCAAGTTGGCACAGTAGGGGGCACAGGTGGTGCATCAGCCAGTAATCTCAGTCATCTCAGTCAGTCGACCAGTGGCACCTGGGTCTGCCCCGTGACCTCCTGCCAGCCGGCGATCGACACTTCACGTAGCCTCAAGGTGCACATAGCCTGGCATAAGCGTCGTGGTGACGTCACCGCCACTTAGTGGCGCATGGCGGTTGTTGTTTTGAGACAGTAAGAGAGTGTGAGGTCGACTCTGCCTCAGATGAGTACCTGGTGCGGTGTGTCGTAAACATCGCTACTGGGGGAGAGAAAGGCCGCCGTGGAGGAGAATCCTAAAATAATAAAAGCTTTGATTATAATATTATGATATTATAATAAAAGCTATACTAAAAGCTTTTTAAATTAAAAATACAAAACATTTTGAAATAATGAAAGCTTTTATTATTTAAATTTTATTATTTAATTTTTAAATTGGCAGAATCTACACGCCATATTCTTGGTTCTTCAGGTAAGTCACGTAGATTTGAAAATAAAAATAATTAAATTTAATTTAAAAATATAAATTATAATATTTAAACTAATCAAAGCTTTATTATTTTCAATTTATTATTTGAAATTTTAACATACAAAAAAATAAAATACAAATAATAAATTGAAAATAATAAAAGCTTTTATTATTTTAACATAAATTGAAAATAAAAGCTTTTATTATTTTCAATTTATTATTAAAATTTTATTAACAGGTCCCTGCAGGGTGGGCTGGTAGGGCAAGTCTCTGCGCTGCCTATTGCTGATTTTACACCCAACAGCACGAGATTTCACTTCGTTAAAGTATTGAAAGGGGACGGACGGACACATTAATCTATTGCAGGCTGGTACACTCAGTTTACAACTTCGTTCCTACCAGTATTATGACTTTACCGAAGGAAGCAATAATCTGGCGTGTAGATGCTGCCATCTGCTGGCCACCATTGTTGGGTGTAGATTGTGACTTAAAACTTTCGTGACTTCAGGAATTCATATTCTTGGTTCTTTCGGTAAAGTCACGTCCATAGAAAATAAAAAATATATATAAAATCAAATAAAAATGTGAAATTTTAAATAATAAAAGCAAAAAACCCACATTCATATTCTTGGTTCTTTCGGTAAAGTCACGGAGATAAAAAAAAAAATACTATTTTAAAATAATCAATTGAATAAAAGCTTTTAATATTATTTAAGCTTTTGTTATATTCAATTTATTTTTTTAATTTTTAAATTGGCAGAATCTACACGCCACGTTGGTGGCCGGCAGGTGGCAACATCTGCACGCCGAAATCTTGGTTTTTTCGTTAAAGTCACGTAGATTTTAAAATAAAAATATTATATTTAAAAATACAAATAATAAATTGAAAATACTAAAAGCTTTCATAATTTTCATTTTTTAAATTTTATTATTATTTTCTATCTACGTGACTTTACCGAAGGAAGCAATAATATGGCGTGTAGATGCTGCCATCTGGTGGCCAACAACGTTGGCAGGTGGCAGCATCTACACGCCAGATTCTTGGTTCTTTGGGTAAAATATAAATAATAAAGAAAAGTAAAAAAAAATCATGATTTAGTATTTTTTCATTTAATTCTATTATTTTCATTTTCAAATCGACGTTACTTTACCGAAAGAACCAAGAATATGGCGTGTAGATTCTGCCAATTTAAAAAAAAAATACAAATTAAAATAATAAATTAAAAATAATTAAAGCTTTCATTATTTTCCATTTATCTTTTGTATTTTTTAATTTAATTTTATTATTTTTATTTTCAACCTACATGGCTTTACCGAAAGAACCAAGAATATGAATCTGGATTTTGATTATTATTTTCAATCTATTTTAATTTCTAAATTGGCAGCATCTACACGCCATATTCTTGGTTCTATCGGTAAAGTCACGTCGATAGAAAATAAAAAAATAATCAAATCAAATAAAAAGTGTGAAATGGAAAGTAATAAAAGCAAAAAACCCACATTCATATTCTTGGTTCTTTCGGTAAAGTCACAGAGATAAAAAAAAAATGAAACAAAATTTTGATTTTATAATAATAAATTGAAAATAATAAAAGCTTTTATTATTTTCCATTTATTTTTTTGTATTTTTAAATTGGCAGAATCTACACGCTAAATTCTTAGTTCTTTGGGTAAAGTCACGTAGATAGAAAATATAAATAATTAAACAAAAGTAAAAATTTAAATAATATTTTTAAAAATATTTATTTTATTTTATTGTTTCCCTTCTACGTGACTTTACTGAAAGAACCAATAATATGAATCACTGCAGTCACGAAAGCTTTAAATCAAAATATAATAATAACAATTCATGATTTTCATTTAATTATTTTATTTTTATTTTCAAATCGACGTCACTTTACCGAAAGAACCAAGAATATGGCGTGTAGATTATGCCAATTTAAAAATTACAAATAAAAGTAATTTTATTATTTCCGATTTATTTTTTATTAAAATTATTTCATTATTTTTAAATCTACGTGACTTTTCCGAAAGAACCAAGAATATGAATCTGGATTTTTGCTTATTATTTTCAATTTATTATTTTAATTTTTCAATTTGCAGAATCTACACGCCACGTTGGTGGCCGGCAGATGGCAGCATCTACACGCCATATACTTGGTTCATCTTCTTTGGTTCTTTCGGTAAAGTCACGTAGCATGAGAATAAAATAATAAATTGAAAAAATAAAATAACACAATAAAATTCTCACGACGTTTCGGCCACAACACAAGCGGCCTTCATCAGGTGAAGGGACGAGACTGTCTGGAGGACAGCGCTGGAGCGAACAAAGCCAAGCTCAGATCGAGAACTTTAAGCTGTGTGAGAAGTAACAAAGCGCCTTGACAAAGGAATTAGCATTGAATTTAGCATTGAAATGGCTGAGTGATTAGCTTGTGACTGGTCACAGATATGGCTATGTTAAAGTCAAAGCATACACATCCACAGAGGCACCCCTTGACAAAGGAATTAGCATAGAATTTAGCATTGAAATAGCTGAGTGATTAGCTTGTGACTGGTCACAGAAATGGCTATGTTAAAGTCAAAGCATACACATTCACAGAGGCACCTAGTAAAAATCAAACAGGAAAATTTAGCATTGAAATAACTAGGAGAATTTAGCATTGAAATAACTGAGTGATTAGCTTGTGACTGGTCACAGAAATGGATGTGTTAAAGTCAAAGCCTACACATCTGAGCTATTAATAGTAACTGGGTCAGTGTCTACTTCAAATATTGTTCAGGCTCTGGAGACTTCCAAAGTTATTCGTGATGTTATACATTTGGTTCGTTTTGAGCATAATCACGACCTTATATAATTATGACGTGATATACACGCTGAATATACGCACACAAACATCGTGTACACGTGTGTCGTGCCCTCTATTGTCCACATAGACGGCTTGTGCTGACTAGAGAACGATCTTAACAAACAATGCCGTGACATGTATCAGCCCTTTGTCGATCCAGCGTTTTGATAGAGGCCTCCCCCACACCATGTCGTTCGTGGGACTTGTTTAACCATACTTCACCATGCCGGTCAATGCGGGTTTGGTGAAGTGAGGAGGCCCAGAAATTTGTATATGCAGATACGAGTTTGCCTGTGCTTGCATCTGCAGAATTACATTCTCACACATCTTCAAGTGTAGTTTAATACTTCTAAAAATGCATTTATTCTTCAGGATTCCATAAAGTACTGTGGTAAAAAGAAAACAACTTGATTTGAATAAATTTCGATTTAAAGCGTTCGTGACTGCAGGGATTCATCTTCTTGGTTCTTCGGTAAAGTCACGTCGAAGGGAAATAATAAAATAATTAAAATTAAACAATTAAATTCTCACGACGTTTCGGCCACAACACAAGTAGCCTTCCTCAGGTGAAGAAACAAAACTGTCGGAAAGACAGCGCTCCAATGAACACTGCTAAGCTTGGCAGCGTATTTTAAGCTGGGTGGGAGGAGCAGAGCGCCTTGACAAAGGAGTTTACATATCAACAGAATAATTTAGCATTGAAGTAGCTGTGTTAATGTGAGATATTAGCAGGATGTTAACGTCAGAAATTAGCATGTAACTGGGAGATTAGCATGATGTTAATGCGAGGAATTAGCATGTAACTTGTCACGGAAGTAGCTATGTTAAAGTCAGAGTTTATATATCAACAGAGGCATTTAGTATATTGACGCTAAAGAACTGCAACTACCCAACAATCATACAACAAACCGATGTGAAAGAACTAAATATAAACTACATCAATATAATCAATGTACTCAATATATTCTCCACTAAGCTGAGCTACTAACAATACGTCATTATACATTACACTTCTATGTCGCAAAAATTATTATAATATGCCTCCAAATAATGTTTTATTATAAACTGCCATAGACAGACCCCAACATTGAATTATACGCAGCGTTACTATACACTACCCTATACCTTAGATTATAATAATATTACACTGTATTATTTTACCAACCCTACTGTATACCACACTGCTATATATTGACTATACAACTACGATACTATATATTACCAAATAAATTATATTAAACATTACACTGAATACTTTGTTAAACAAGGAATGCTTTGAGCTTGTGGGTTGAATCCATCTGTGTGAAGTTGTGTTATTTCCCCATATGCAAGGTGGGGTCTCTCTGGGTTCCACTCACACAAACATCTCAATGCAATGGGACCTTTCTGAAAATGCAGTACTTAGACTCAATGAAGCTTTCCTGGGTAACTAGTTAACATTGTAATAATTAGCATGAGAGATAATGACGTTCAGTTATAAGTGCCATTAATAGTACTATACTGTACTTTTATTGAAGACTATTTTACGTAGTTGTTTGTAAAAAAAGTGTCCATTCTCAAAACTTTTTGACGGGCCCTCGTACAGAAATGATATTACAATCTTATATGGAGATTGCGAGTCAGAGTGTTGTGAATAGTGGAGTGAACGTGTGGTGCCATCATTATATTGTTGGTGTGTATATACAGAAAGGCCTATTTGGTGGGCAACATTAGGAAAATGGAGGTAGTTCGTCATTGTTGTTAAACAAAATCTTATTTGGGTGGATAAGAGGAGTAAAATCGTACATGATAAGAACTGCAATATTGTGGAGTTCTGGTATAATGAGTTGTAGTATATATGAATCTTATGTCACCTTAAGTATGCCTGTGTGAGTACACTCGTGACACGGGTGTCATGCGCGTGACCTTTGTCTTTTGTTTCAGATGTGCGAGGGCAACTCCGCTGCGAGTCAAGGTGGTGCTGGGAGAATTGCCTTCACCATTGATGGCACTTCACCAGCACCCATCTCAACCCCACCTCAATCCGGTAGAATTACAAGAACGAAAAAACGTATCTCTTGTGACGTCTGTGGGAAAAAATTCCAGCTGGCATGGTGCCTAGAAGCCCACGTAAGAACGCACAAGGAGACCCGTGATCAATGGTGCGGCATATGCGGAAAAAGGTTTGATCAGCTAGGAAAATTAAAAAGGCATTTGAAGACCCATGAGAAGGATTACATGATAAAGGGTGCACCAGGCTTGGTGAATAACGGCAGTTTTGCCAATGCGGTGTTGAATCCACCGTCGCCCTATGAGATGTGCTCAGTCTGCGGATTTTTAAGTCCTATTGAAATCCTGAAAACTCATGAAAGTCTTCACGCACAGTTTTTGTACAGACCGAAGCCTGAACATGATTACACTTCGACAAAAGATAGCGGCGTTAAGATAAATGACATGAAATCCAATTTTCTTGAATGCTTTGGCCTAGTTCCACGTCAACAAACTGCTTCACCAGTCAGTGAGAATAAACCATACGCTGCTCTCGATCCTATGACGAGCATGAAAGTGTTTATGGCCTTGCAGCAGAAGAAGAAGGAAAAGCGAAGTAGACCTAAGCCCATTAAAAGAAAGAAGACCACCACCAGCGTCACCAATTGCAGCAGTAGCAACAGCCAGAATTCGGACATCAAGAGGATGGACTGCACGGAAGCAGGAGGCTGCGTGGAGCAGAGCATCCCCAAGGTGGATGAACCCAACCTGGCACCTTTAGGTACGTCCTAGTAATGCACACACTACATTTCATTTGGATGTAATTCATAATATCACAAATTAGTTAATGTACGCATATGTTGACCATATCTGTATGCCTGCGCTGAGGAATCTAGAGATCTGATGTGGTGCTGCTCGGATGTTGGGTTAAACCGTGAAACTCTGGGTTTCAGTCACCGAGCCATGATTAAACTGGCTTCTCATTGATGGTCTTATCCAGTTACCAAACTTCTTCCAGCAAACACTTCTGATGTCGCGTGATGTGTAGGAAATTGCAATAACCTCCTAGTGGATAAAAAACGGTCACGAAGGGATGTCATGAGTAGTGCAATGATATCTCCTTCCACGAGCTGTTCTCTTACATGAGGTGGTTCACTGCTGTGTGAGAGTTGCACAGGGATACTTCATCTCATGACATGGAGCCAATATCACCATTGGAAGGAAACTGAGCAAAATACATTGCTTGACAAATTCCAAAAAGTATCTATTTCTTAACCGGGGTAAATTTTACTTAAACAAGTGGGTAAATTTAGGGAACATTTTTGAATGTATAGACCGAGTCATTTCCACAATGGGAATTTCCTCTTCATTGTACTAACACCTAACTTCCATGTGTATTTACTCGTTCTATTGCAGGTAATTATTGTGTAATTAATGAGCTGTAATAGAATAATCTGGCTCAACCACCTCAATGTTAAATTATAGTTGTTGCTCTGCATCAACATCAACCACACGAAGAAGTGCAAAATGTTGGGGCTTCAAAATAAGCCCCAAAAATGTATTATGATATTTTTCAGGAAATCACTATCTTGCTTTTCTACTATTTGTACGTATGTTGAACTTCTTTCGTACCATACGTAGCCAACCGTGCTAATCAGAGGTATTTGTTGCTGGCCATTTGGCATTTTGGGCCTTTGGGCCTGTGGTCAGCAACCGTGATTGATAAAACGTCCCATATACATTGTAATGCTATGGCATCCACTGCATGGTGATAAATAAATTATGTATTAGCGCGTGCGTGTGCTCAACGGTGGATGTCTTGTGTTCCAGAGGAAAAGCCCTTCCCGTGCAGTGACTGCTCGTACGGAGCGACGCAGAAGTCGAAGCTCAAGAGACACGTCCTGAGCGTTCACCACGTGCCCTTCGATAGCGTGCTGGACTCCGACTGCCCCAAGAAGAGAAGGCGGCTGGCTGGGTGCCGAGACCACGGCTCAACTCTGGATTTGGAGCGCGCACGATGCTCACGGAGAACTCCCTGATGATTTATTTCATCCTGAGGCTGAGGTACCACGTGTGGGGCGATGAACGGAAGGTTTTGTGCAGCGGACATTTCCATGATGAAATTTCGTCACGTTCACTGCTGCGAGGTTACATCTATTGCCGTATATGTTTAGTCAATTGCTGTTTTTTCTGGTATACAATATATTTAATAAATTGTCCAAATTTCATAACAAAGGTTTTTGGGTTAGATCGTGTAAGTATAAATGTGTCATAACCCTACACCACCTGACACAGCCAATTAGTAAGGAATTTGTCACGTAAACAAAACTCCACTTAGTTACTACTTCAGCCCACCGGTGTTTTGGAGAGTAAATCCACAAGATGAGTACGACGTTTCACTGGTAATTACATCCAGCATCATCGGGCGATTTGCCAGAATAGTGAAGCCATCCACCTGCTTCCGGTCTTAAATAGAGAAAGGCGATGTCATCACTGAACCCATCAGGTGCAGAAATCAGAGGCGGGGAGGGGGATTATTGAAATTATATAATTGATTAGTAATAATTAAATTTGTATGTTTCCTCTATAAGTAATGATAAATGTGAGATGTCTTCTTCTTCCACGCGTTTGTTCCACTCACGTGGGGTCCGCCGTCCTTGCCACCTTCTCCACACCGCCCCGTCCCGCGCCATCTCTCCCTCCGCTCCTCGGGCCACCACGTTCGACCGCATCACCACATCGCCCCACGTCTTCTTCTTCTGCCTTCATCTCCTCATCTTACAATCACAATAACTTAATAATACGCTTCCAGGCCGCACTAAGCCTGTAGCTGTCAGAGAGGTTAAAATAATAACATTTTTCTCAGTTTCAATGAATTCTCAAATTAGTCTTGGCCAGTAATAATTAGTTTTACACAACATCTTCTTTGGTTCTTTCGGTAAAGTCACGTACAATGAGAATAAAATAATAAATTGATAAAATAAAATAACACAATAATATTATTTTATAAATTTATTATTTTATTCTCATTCTACGTGACTTTACCGAAAGAACCAAAGAAGATGAATCATTGCAGTCACGAAAGCTTTAAATCGAAATTTTACACAACACTTCATCGTTATCAAAATCAATTAAGTGTTCTTGTTGGCAAGCATGTACTGCAACTTCCAACAGTTATGTTTGAGAGTGTTTAATATTTATTTGGTGTTCCTTTAGTCTTACGCTAATGTTACATCCCGTCTGTGCAATATAACATCTGCCACATAAGCAATTAATCCGATACATACCATCTGTTGATGACTTAGGCAATTCATCTTTAGTACAAGATACAATTTTTTGAATTTTGTGTACCGTGCCAAATCGTACTTAGATTTTTAGCTTTTTGCTTTTCCAAAAGTCGAGCTAATTTGTCAGTCACTCCCACGATATATGGTATTTTAATTGTTTAATAACCTGATCACTTTCAGCAGTATTGCTGCTCGATGTTGGTTTGGCATTCACTGCTCTGTTAATTTGAGCATTATTGTAGAAATTCAATCCTAGATTTGAAGCTTTCGTGACTGCAAAGATCCATACTCTTTTGTTCTATTCGGTAAAGTCACGTAGGTAAAAAAAATAAAGCAATGAAAAAATCAAATAAAGCAATAAAAACAAATTATAATGCTTTCTTTTATTTGTTTACCTATGTTACTTTACCGAATAGAACCAAAGAGTATAGAAATTCAATCGTCGCATTTCTTTGACATGTTTAAACTCTCTCCTCAGACTTTCACCATCTGACACTGTTTTAGCCAGATGTATGAGCATCGTGATGAGAGAGGTTTTCTGTGCGGGGTGATGATCCGAATCTGCATTCAGATAGGCATCAGTATGCATTCCCTTTCGGTAGATGCTGTGTGTGTTATTTTACCATTTAGACTTCGTCCGATAAATCACCTCTCCCAAGGAAATAAGTATTTAGAGGCCACACGGGACCGGGTGGGGGGGGGGAGTTTATCGTTGTGTCTGTTGCTGCGAGCAGACGGCGCGCAATGGAGAGCTTGCTCAGAGCGGAGCTGGGCACGGACTCAGCGAGGACGCTGGGCGCTTCGGCCGGTGGAGGCTGCATCAGCACCGGGCAGAGCTACGAGACTGGGCGCGGACACGTGTTCACCAAGATCAACGCCAAGAGCGGGGCACCCTCCTCTACGCCTCCTCTACACCTCCTCTACGCCTCCTCACTACGCCACCTCAACACCTCACCTCCTGTACCCTCCTCTTTGCCTCCTCTACACCATCTTGCATCCTCGCCTCAACCTTCATTCATTCAGCCCTGTATCACTTTTTTTTCGCTGCGACTACTAGCACCACCGTGGTGAATGTTGCAGTGAACTTCCCCTCGTTGATTCCCCCCTCCACCCACGTTAAGGGACTCGGTCTACCAGACACTTTGACCGCTTCATCTCATCCACTCCGCGTTCAACCACCGCGCCTCACTGCAGGTCACAAGAACGCACTCAACTAAACAACTCGGTCACCCACTCATCCAGTCACTAACTCAATCACCCTATCACACACTCATCCAGTCACCCACGCATCCAGTCGCCCACTCATCCAATCACCCACGCATCCAGTCACCCACGCAATCACCCTATCATCCAGTCACCCACTAACTCAATCACCCTATCACACACTCATCTCGTCACTAATTCAATCACACACTCAGCTAGTCACTCAGTCAATCATCCTATCACACACTCATCCAATCACCCACTCATCCAGTCACCCATTCATCCAGTCACCCACTCATCCAGTCACCCACTCATCCAGTCACCCATTCAATCACGCACTCATCCACTCACCCACTCATTCAGTCACCCACGCAATCATCCTATCACCTACGCATCCAGTCACGCACGCATCCAGTCACTCACGCATCCGGTCACTGACTCAATCACCCTATCACTCACTCCTCCACTCGTTTACTCAAACACTCACCCATTTACTCACCCACCCACTCACCACCATGCAGGTCACCTCACTCTTCTTTTCAGATTAATCAGTTTGCACTGCTCCACTCTGGAATCCACACCCGGTCTTCCTGTTTTCCCAAACTCTTGCAACAATAATCTTGATCCATTTAAGGAACACGTTTCTTTGATCTTAATGATCTAATTACTCATTGGACAGTTATGTATTATAATTTTTTGTTGTTGCTGGCCGCTTGCCGTTTTGTATTGTGTGGGGTGTGCATCGCTGTCAACCCCTTATCAGTGCCTACCTTATTACAGACCAATTCAGACCTTGTTGGTCACCCCGTGCCCCTTATAAATCTCAACGTTCATCCTACAAAGCCCCATCACAAGGGAGAAACACACTCACTTTCCCCCAACAGAATACGGGTAAACCGTGTGGGTTGGCGGCTATGGGTTTTGTTGTGTTTAGGAGTCCAAGTTATAGGACTGCACCATGGGTTGTGCGTGGTTCTCATTGGTGGGAGATTCCCTTCGCTGTGTTGCACGCCAGTGGCTGGGGGCTGCCTGGGGCCAGAGACGTGTGAGCCGGTCCCAATGTGCACCGGCAAACATTTACCGCCAGGTGGCCCCAGTGTTTATTGCCTGTCCACACGTGGATACCTGAAGCCCATGTCAATCCACTGCTGGATGAGTCCCGCAATGAAGATACAATCAGTACATCCACTTAGCTTTTGGACTCCACCTGTTCCATTGGCGGCTGAATGCGAATCTAAATGTGCATACGTTAGAGACTGGTTAATGCGCATAGAAATCAAACCAATTGACCTACGACCTTTGCCCCATCAACTTTTGTAGAATTTTAGATGTGCATTACAGCTACTTTAGCCGGGTGGTTGTGGTGGCTATGTATGCCTGTAAACCACCACTACGTGGAGGTGAGGGTTGGTGGATTACAAAAATATTGCGACAACTCCCACCCCTTGGTCGTCAAGGAGGTAGAGAAGGCGGTGTCGAATAATGTGGACTCCGCCTGTTCCATCTGTAGATTTGTGATAGAGCGTTGGCCCCCCCATTTGCTTGGATTTCTCCAGGTGCTCCGATTTCCTCCCACATGTAAACACTCATTAATCTTGATTTGAAGCTTTCGTGACTGCAGGAATCCTTACTCTTTGGTTCTTTCGGTAAAGTCACGTAGGTAGAAAAAATAATAATGGATCACGACGTTTCTATCGCCACACAAGCAATCTCACTGAGTCTCAAGACTCTTGTTCAGGAGGGGCCTGCCACCTTTTCGCAGGAGTAATTTGGATGTTTGGCTAGTACCAGTTACATTGTATGTTGTTGTTGTTGTTTTGCCATGGGAGTAAACCCATACAGAGAAAGGGACCATAATTAGAAAAGCGAAGCCAGGCAGTCCTTCAGAAGATGTCATGCACGGGCGTGACCACTGCACCACCCTGCCGCCCAAACAAATGTAATTTAAATAATGTACAATACTGGCAAATAAACCCTATTAGTATCAACTGAATTTCTGGACAATCTGGCATGTGTATAGCTGCATCGGTGTTTCTAAAAGTCGTGTTCACATTGCCTGAAATTAATAATATTAAGAACAGGTTTCCCACCTCTGGTTTCGTTTGACTTACCGGTTGTCCTCATTATGTGTGTCACAGATAATATGGCAAGGAAAATATTACGCAGCACGAGTTTCAGGATTAGGGCAATTATGGTGACACACGTGACCCCCTCTACACAAGTAACAGCTGAGAGTCAATGCTGTGGTGCTGTGCGATTGGTGCAAGCGACCCATCATCGTGTTTTGATGTTGAGCTGTTAAAATTGCACTGTTGTGGGGTGAGGTCAAGGCCGATGCCTGCTTCCAGCGGTGTCAAGATCAGCATTTTGAAGAGGCTCGCAGAGGAAGATACGGGGCACTAGGGTGCAGTCTCTCTCCATGAACAACAGAGGGGAGAGGAGCGACACTCACAACAATTATTGGCGGAGCACAAGGCGTATAAAACACAAATTTGGAAGAAAGTTTACCTCGGGGAGTTAACCCACAACACCTGGGTCTGTCCCGCGTGTTCACACGATAACGCGTTTTCACTACAACGCGTTTTCTTTAATTTAGGGAACGCTTTTCGCACAACGCGGAACGCGCTCCGTCACAACGCGCTTACTGAGCCACACTGTGTCTCTTAGTTCTTGCAAGCTAAGCTGGAGTGAGTCTCTCATTAAGGCCACATGGCCACACTGTGTCTCTTAGTTCTTGCAAGCTAAGCTGGAGTAAGTCTCTCTCATTAAGGCCACATGGCCACACTGTGTCTCTTAGTTCTTGCAAGCTAAGCTGGAGTCAGTCTCTCTCATTAAGGCCACATGGCCACACTGTGTCTCTTAGTTCTTGCAAGCTAAGCTGGAGTCAGTCTCTCTCATTAAGGCCACATGGCCACACTGTGTCTCTTAGTTCTTGCAAGCTAAGCTGGAGTGAGTCTCTCTCATTAAGGCCACATGGCCACACTGTGTCTCTTAGTTCTTGCAAGCTAAGCTGGAGTCAGTCTCTCTCATTAAGGCCACATGGCCACACTGTGTCTCTTAGTTCTTGCAAGCTAAGCTGGAGTGAGTCTCTCTCATTAAGGCCACATGGCCACACAGTGTATCTTAGTTCTTGCAAGCTAAGCTGGAGTGAGTCTCTCATTAAGGCCACATGGCCACACTGTGTCTCTTAGTTCTTGCAAGCTAAGCTGGAGTAAGTCTCTCTCATTAAGACCACATGGCCACACTGTGTCTCTTAGTTCTTGCAAGCTAAGCTGGAGTCAGTCTCTCTCATTAAGGCCACATGGCCACACTGTGTCTCTTAGTTCTTGCAAGCTAAGCTGGAGTCAGTCTCTCTCATTAAGGCCACATGGCCACACTGTGTCTCTTAGTTCTTGCAAGCTAAGCTGGAGTGAGTCTCTCTCATTAAGGCCACATGGCCACACTGTGTCTCTTAGTTCTTGCAAGCTAAGCTGGAGTCAGTCTCTCTCATTAAGGCCACATGGCCACACTGTGTCTCTTAGTTATTGCAAGCTAAGCTGGAGTGAGTCTCTCTCATTAAGGCCACATGGCCACACTGTCTCTTAGTTCTTGCAAGCTAAGCTGGAGTGAGTCTCTCATTAAGGCCACATGGCCACACTGTGTCTCTAAGTTCTTGCAAGCTAAGCTGGAGTCAGTCTCTCTCATTAAGGCCACATGGCCACACTGTCTCTTAGTTCTTGCAAGCTAAGCTCGAGTCAGTCTCTCTCATTAAGGCCACGTGGCCACACTGTGTCTCTTAGTTCTTGCAAGCTAAGCTGGAGTGAGTCTCTCATTAAGGCCACATGGCCACGCTGTGTCTCTTAGTTCTTGCAAGCTAAGCTGGAGTCAGTCTCTCTCATTAAGGCCACATGGCCACACTGTGTCTCTTAGTTCTTGTAAGCTAAGCTGGAGTCATTCTCTTTTCGACATGTCTCACCAAATTCTGTAATAATAATGTTCCAGTTTCTCTATATGTTTTTTTAATTTAGATTTAAATACATCTACATTTTAAAATCCACAATTCTGGCTGCCTCCTGATGATGCTGGTTGTAATTACTGGCGAAACGACGTACTCAGATTGTTAATGTTGCGGCTTTGCTCTCTAACACACAACCGGTGTGCTGTACTAGTAACGAATTGGCATGTTCTGTTTAAGTGACAAACCTTACTAATTGGCTGTGTCGGGTGGTGGTGGGTTTACCGACATATTTTTATATTTATGCAATCTTACCCCAAAAACCTGTATTATGTAAAAATACATTTATTTTCCTCCTTTCTTTTTGGACAGTTTCAAATCTCTAACGTCTTTCAAATTGTTCTGATGTACAGTGCTACATTTCAAATTACTGTCATGTTTGCAACGGGTTGTTTAAAATATATTTAAATGGTGTAGATTCACGTTTAAACTCGCTTCGAATCTGCATTCATCATTTTCTTCTTTAGCAGTCCGTAACCACAATTGGTACATCGATGCATGACCCATTTGATTATGGTTTGTTGGTCTTAATTTATCAATTAAAATGTTATTGAGTGTGCCAAATCCTAAAGAGTGGCGTTTGAGTCGACGTTATTTATTTTATATTCACATGTGAAACGCCTGTGCACATGAATGCAATCCAGTTACACACTCTCCTACTTGTTCATCAACTCTCTTCGTGGTGTAGATTTGATGGCTTGTATAGCAACCATAAACAAACACAACAAGTCCGGGTGACTCATGATCCATGATTCACGATGCCAGTGGGCCAGGTTTCACTCTCAACTCTCTACCTGTGTGGCATGAATAAAACGCACCTGTAAATTTGACCTGAAATGATTGCACAACAATTGCCCCGCCTTCATGCGATGTTTATCCTCCACTGTTTATCTGGCTTTGACCTGAATTATATAAAAGTGCGGCTCTGCAACTGCTGTAGAGTCACATTTGTAAAAACGCATTTTACGATATGAACAGCGCATTGAAAACGCGTACTATTTTATGTATTGTTTAACAAGTGTGTTTACAAATCCACACTGAGAAACACGATGATTGACAGAGGGGAGTAAATTATTTTTTAGATAGTGTATGTAAATAGAGCTACTGTAGGTAAGTAGTTTTCAGTTTTAAAGGCATAGTTTAACAAGACAACACTTGCCACCATCCTTCAAACCCATTGGTGAAAAAAAGCAAAGTTTATGTTTACATTATAACACAATGTTTACATTATATATAATATAATGTTTACATTATATATAATATATAATATAATGTTTATGCAAGAGCCGGGGACTTATGAGACCCCGGGGTCCCGCCATAAGGTTCATATGAATGGTTACCTAATAACTTTTGAAACACGGTAATCGCTGTGAAGTGCAGTTTCCAATTCTTATTGTTCACTCAATCTCTCTGGCCTTTCTATGCAATATGAAGAAGGGTCATTGCCCGAAACGTCGCTTATCGGATTTTTTTTCCCTTTTTCAAGGCCCCAGTGCTACTGATGCATAAATTTGTTTGGTATTTGAAATAATACGAAGGCTCAGCAAGTGATTCCTTGCAGACATAAACAGAAGCGATACGCGCCACCCCAGCCACCCATGTCGCGAATCAATTGATTATCGCGATTGAGGGCTCGTAAATAAATTCTAGATTCAACGCCTTGTTTTAAAACGTGAACACAGCCGGCTCTAGTGACTGGAGTGGGTGCGTGTTGGACAATGTGAAACAATGACACGCAACGTATACAAATCTAAAACATAAATTCTTACGCACGCGATCCGGTGTGCATATCACGATCTTCAGGATGAATGATCAAGTCCGAATCAATGCGTCGTCGTTGCTCCCCTAGCATGCGCTCTGCGTAACCCGCTCGTGTTGTTGTTGTTTGCGGCAGAGTTTAGGACCTTCGTGGCCAAGAGCCGCAGCTCCCGAGGCAAAGGAGTGATGGCACGCTTCAAGGTGCCGGACTTGCTGAAGCATCTCATGGAACGATACGGGGCTCCGGATATTCACGATCTGGGCATCCGTATCACCAGCATACCTCTGGGCATTTCCGTACGTGCCGTGCCTGCGTGTATGAGCGTGTGTGTGTGTGTGTACGTGTGTATGCATTGCGTCGCTTGTTGACTGCGAATTGTATTATTATTATTATTGGATGCCTCAAGTAGACTCTTTGGTTCTTTCGGTAGAGTCACGTAGGTATAAAATAAAATAAATCACGACGTTTCGGGCGCAACACAAGCGTCCGTCATCAGGTGGGAAAGCCTTGGTGTGCTGCTGAGGCAGACTGTTTTAAATGGTTTGAAATGTGTGTAGCCCATGGGTCATAAAGAAGTGGCCAGGGCTAGTGATGTTAACGTGAGAAATTAGCGTGTAACTGTAAGGTAGGAAAGCGGCCTCCTCCTCGATTTTACGTGACTTTACCGAAAGAACCAAAGAGTGTGGATTCCTGCAGTCGCGAAAGCTTCAAATCAAGATTGCCTCAAGTATGTATTGTTGTTGCCCTTGAGGGGGTTTACTTTCTGAATTAAATGCGTTCTGGAATTGCTGACACACAGCCACAACGTACGTGTCGCTGTGTTCACACCTGAGAGTGACACTGCATCAGCCTTTTACCAATATTCCCCCGCCCCTGCGTTTGCCTTACACGGCCACAATGCTGAGCTATCCTCAGTTGCTCAGGCACACAAGTTTCACACCTGTCTCCCTGTCAAGTGAATGTGGTGTATCCTTTTGTCATGCAGTCTGAGACAGACTTCCAACACGACTTCAGTTTTGGGGGTGCAGTGCTGTGACAAGAGCACTGAAGTAACTGCTCGTGTAAGTACATCATGTTAATATATATCGTATTGAAGGCTGAGGCCTATTTTACTTTACCGTTCCTTACAGAAATATTCTTTCCCGAGTCTTTGTGCATTTGTCGCTTGTTTCAGAGGTTCGCGATTCGATCCCAGGAGTCGCCCTAGTTAATATTGCGGGTGTATTATCCAAAACTGCATTTCTATATGCTTCACAAATAATGTAAAAAAAAAATCCCGTGTTGTTATTAATGAATGAGGAGGACATGTGTGCCGGCGTCAGAATCAAAATTTGCAAATCTAAACAAGTACTCAGAAATGACTGGATTGGGTAAAACCACAAGTATATATGTTGAACTTCTTTCGCACTGTACGTAGCCAACTGTGCTAATCGGAGGTGTGGAGGGCAACAAACTGAACACAAAAAGCAGTTCTAAAGAAATTCTTTTCAATCTAGATTTAAAAGTGCATAGCTCCAATGGCTTCCTAATATCGAAAGGAAGAGCATTCCAGTTGGCCGCAGAAGCCCATCTGAAAGCGAGTGATGCGGTAACTGTCTTTGTTCGATGGCTTGCCAAAAGCCACTGCTGCTAGGATGATCCACCAATCCCATCTCTCGATTGCAATCGTGCATTAGCAGCACACCTTGCATTCGCTGTTGAACCACTCGTCCATCACGTGTTCCATCATCGCAACTACAGCACTGCCCTGCACCTGTGGCCGCCACAGTTGCTAACATTGTGTTGTTTGTTGAGGTGATCGGCAAGGCCCAGAAAGGCGAGTGGGAGGTGATGGACCGTGGGCTGGCTCGCATCGAGTGTGACATCAAGCAGGAGGTGGAGGGCCGGCCACACAAGATCAAGAAATACCTGTTGGAGTCGTTCCCCTTGCCAGGGACGAGCGCCGATCTTCGCCGACAGTTCACGACACAGCCGGCGACCGAGATGGTGCTGCAGGTCTTCCAGAATGCCGAGGACATCTTTGTGAATAAGCTGAAGAAGGTGGGGCCCATGGCGTCTGGACTTAATGCAACAAAATTACCGTGCGAGAAAGTTCATGCATTTGCTTACATTTGTCAAAGATTTTCCATAATACATTAGTCCTCGGAATTATTTAATGAGTGATAATCGCCATACGTTTCAAGTCTGTGGATACTTCCACCATTATCAAAAAAACTTTCTCTACCACTGAATTAACTCTCCTCTATAATATTTAGGGCCATCGCTTTCACAAAATTCAGTCACACGTTGAGACAAAAGTAAGGGGGGGCATTGAAATTAGTCGGACATCTATGCATGTGTCACCCTCTATTTGTCCCAACAGAGTGATATGGCTGCAAGTGGTTTGGGTCCTTTATTGTTTCCACCAACAGTGTGTGCAGGACTTCCTGGGGCAGGTGAAAGGGGACACGCTGGCCGGGAAGCTGTTTCAGTTGGCTCTGTGCTGTGGCTCCCTCGAGACTCCTCGCGACCTCGTGGTCAAGGAGAAACCGGCCGCGTTTCTCGGCAACATCAGCACTCCCGACACCAGACCGCCGCTTCTTCCGGGGAGTAAGGAGACAAACTTGCATATACAGTAGACTCTCGATTATCCGCGCTAATTACGGGGAAGATGGCTGCGGATGATAAAAAATCTCGGATGATCCAAAGATATCTATTTTCTGCGGATCTCTATGCCACAAACTAACGATCAACTGATCGATGCACGTGGTCGGTGATAAAACTTTCCTGCTCCCGAGCAGAAGACTCGGCCCTCTAAGTGGATAGCAGAGCCACGCCAATCACCATCAATCAAACTCCACCCACTGTTGTAAAGATATGCAACTACTGTACTGTCGAGGTGATCACGTAGATTTCGGATTCATGGGCGCACATATTTGCTCGATATAAGCACGTGACTTGTAACAAACATTTCCAAGAATTACAATGTATAACTATTTTTAGATTATTAATTTGGGCCTAAGGGAAAATCCATGAGTTATTAATAAGTAAAAATCTCATGTGCGTGGTTAATCCGCAAATCAGATAAACCGCACACGGATAATCAAGAGTCTACTGGATTGCACGCGCGCTGAATTGTCGTAGCTTCTCTAAACACCTTATTTCACATCTCGTATCGATTATTACTAATGCATTAGTAAGAGTTTGGCATATCACGACGCATCAGTTTGTCAGATCTACATCGAGATGACCCGGGTGGCTGAGAGAGATTATTAGCATTGAGCTGGAAACGCTGAGATCCTGGGTTCGAATCTGGGTAACCACCTGTGATTAAACTTGCTTTTGTCAAGTGCAGCCAGTTGATGGTCTCAGCTCGGTCATTAATGACTGTCAAAAAAACCCAAGACATACTAAATGGCTATGCACTTAATTTGACCAAGTCCAATATCGGCTCAACAGAGTGGGTGGGAATGTGCTTCCCTTTACTCTGTGGACCAGAGGTCACTAGAAGCAATGTCAGAGGTAGCTTTGTGATGTTCTCTTCTGCGGGCCATTCTCCAATAGGACGGGTTCCGCTGCTCCGTGAGAGATCCGAGTGGATACTCCGTCTCATTACACGATATCGAAAGCACAATCTGAATAAAATGTAGTTTCTTGTATTGTACATAGGGGGTCAGACCACGGAGGACCTTCAGAATGCTGAGTGTGATCTTGAAATTAATCCTGGACTGGTTCGGGGGATAGTTGAACAATTCGAATATTGGGGCGATATCGTCTTGCATACGGGTGCGAGAAGTCTGCCAGTGGTTTTTTTTTAGTCCATCTAGATTTTTGGGTTAGATCATGTAAACATGCACTCAATAATACGCTTTAATATGCACTATTTATGTGACCTAACCCAAAAATCTCTATTATGGGTAATATTGGTCGCGAAGGCCTTCGTGTTAAACTTGTTTTTTGAGTCATCTGGAGAGTGATGATGAAACTTATCGGGAGGCCGTAGATGAGACGTGGGGGGTGGGAGGGCAGAGAGAGAGTTGCAGTTGTTGAGCCTATTGGAGTGAGTTACAGCATCGTTGTCCTCTCCTACAATGGCATTGCTTGTCTCCTTCGCAGAGGCGGTAGCCGAGCATCTGGTCCGTCTGCTGAGCCACGCAAGTAAGATGGCAGAGCCCCTGGGCCTACCCGCGCTGTCACGCGTGGAGAAGCAGCTTGCCGAGCTTTTGACTCGCGCAACCTCCCCAACCTGGGCCTCGGCTCCTTCTTGGACATCCTCCATCGCAACGCACAGGTGCGTACGTGGCGTGCGTGAGCCCACCCGCCTCCAGCTGGTAAGAGGCAGTACAGCAAGTAGGTGTACGACACTGCCCGTGCAAAGTTTGAGTGTACTTATCGCCTCCGAGTGGCGCTCAATGTTAAGTTTGTTTCCAAAATTGTGCGCGGTAATATTCGTTTATTATTACCAACTTAAAACTCATTTGTCGATAACTCAAATACGTTTAAGCGTTATTCAATCACTGCCAATGCAGAGCACAACAAAGTGTCACGTAAGATGCATGGGTTTTCTCTTGTCACTCTTTAAAAATATCTGTGAATTTGGCAAACATCCCAAAGGTAGATATTGAAAATCACCGTTAAAATTGAGTGTACAGCGGTGACATTCAGATAAAATATATGATAACACTATATATGCAAAGTGGACGGGTGGCTCAGAGATCAAAGCGGTGCGTTGGCAATAATGAGATTCTGGGCTTGAATCTGGATTTTGACTGCTTGGGTTGAAACCGAGGTCTCAAGTCTTATCAAGTCGATCGTCCGAGCCCCGTCACCAGCGACTGCACAAAATTACAGTCTCATTAAACTTGGGTTTTGCACTTCATTTTCCTAATTCCATCTCTGAGAATAACAATTTCAGCTTAACTCTCGTGCGCTGCACAATCTCATAACACAGCTAATGTGAAAGTGTTGGCTCCTATTGTGTACAAGATAAAAGGCTACCCACCGCATTTTATGACACAGGGCCTGCACGGCTATGCGAGATTTACGAATGGATGATTTATTTGTCTCTTGACATTACGCCGATAGCGCATTTGGAAAACTAAAATTGAGAACGAATTTTGTGTTAATTTGCAAACTTAAATCTGTATTATTTAATCAGTTTTCGTGCACTGCATTGTGAGATGCAGCTCCATGCGTATCGTTTAGCTTTAAGCCGGTGTTTGCCTTGCGGTCGCCTCGGTGTCAACCAACTGATATTGACGGATTTGTTGTGTCTGTGGTAGCTGTTGGAGGAGACTGGGGTTGTGATCTCCGTCCTGGGTGGATCTGGAGCCAGAGAGAGGAGCCGGAGAGCGGCAGCCCTCTCCCCGCGAGCGAGGAGTCGAGTAGCGGCTGCTCTCACTCGAGCGAGGAGTCCGGAGCCCGCAGCCCTCTCGAGATCAGCCCTCCCCCGGGTGGGGAGCCGGGGGCCCGCATCCCCCACAACTGACAACCTGTGTACCAACTGGCCGAGCGAGAGTTTGTGTGTATTTGAGCGCAATCGTGCCAGTGTTTAGCTGTACCAGGGAGTTTGATGCAGCAGAGTGTTTCGGTGTAGCAGGGTGTCTGGATTGTGCCGGCACACTATCCTTCTATCCGTAATGTCGTAGGGTGAGGTCCATTAAAAGTTTACTCGGACCCCAACCTGTCAAAGCGCCTAATCATGGAACGTGGTTCTCAACATCGTCCCTCACCCATGCTACGTACCTTTGAGACGTCCTGCTTTTACAAATGTTGATGAACTGGAGGGCAAAGGTCTGGAGGACCCCACATGGAGTCTGGTTTCTCACACCCAAGCCTCCTGTGACATTTCTGGAGGCTTCTCTGGGATCTTTGTCCCATTTATTGAGTGCGTATTTGGCTTACTTCTGGCTTCGTCCCAAGACGTCATCCAGTTGGGAAATACCCGAAGGTTGTGGGAGTCGCCCCGTGCTTCAGTTTATTTCCAACCCTCGCAATGGCCGGATGCTCACCAGCCGGAAGTCTTTTGCTGCATACACCACGACCGAGGTGTTGAGAGCAGCCATCTCGTGGCTGGTCGGCAATGGAGATGGTATTATCGATTAGGGGAGCGTGAGTCTGTGGCGTTGGTGGTGCTGCTGTCATGGAGGCGACACGAGTTTAGGAAATTCAGTTTTGTGGGTTTCCTGTAGGGAGCACTGAAAGGTCCTCCCTTCCTCTTTCTCCACCCTTTGTCTGTTGTCTCCATGTCCCCGTTCAACTCTTTCTACGCCGCTTTCCTTGAATGTGCAGCCGCCTTTACGGCCTCCCCTCTCCCCTTCTCTCCACCTCCAACTCATCTCCGTCGTAATCTCCTCCCCTTTGTTCAGGCTCTTCCCTTTCTTCCTCAGTCTATGGATGGGGTTATTGTTTATCCGGCTCTTATACAAAAAATGGAGCTTATTTAGCCTTTGAATAGGATTTTGTTTTCTTTCGGTAGCGTGTTGCGCACCTAGGGAAGATCGAGCCACGTCACCGGTTCCCATTATCAAAATCTTTGTCAACTTGTCTCCCTCGGTAGGAATGCCTTTCCTTCTCCAGGAGGCAATTGTTTCTCTCTCTCACCTCCGTTATTTCTTCCGATGCGCTTTCTTAATCTCGCTTGCTGTGTGTCTCGACTCTATCATTCAACAAGGGCAAATTTAAAAATTTGCTTTTTTTTCCTCCACTGCTTTACCACTATACCTCCTGAGTGGGTACTCGGAGTTTCATCTAATGTACTATTTGATGGGTCGCTTCCACACAGCACAAAGGCGGTAGCTATCCGAACGGTAAATTTTTCTTTCAATTTCGATAGATTCTCGAATTATTCTTGGCCAGCAGTAGCTAGTTTTGCACAGAACTTCAACATTAAAATCAACTGAGTGTCCTTGTTGGCACGTGTGCTCTGCTACTGCTGAACACGGGTGCCAACAAATAATACATTATTTAAATGCATGCCTATAAAGGGTACCATACTTCAATAGGGATTACCATTGGTACGGCTATTTTAATACACAATAGACAGGAAGGACAAGATCAAAATGCTCTCATTATGCACATGCATAATGTACGTTGACTCGGTAATCTCCCCCCCCCCCCCCACTTTGCGCGAGAGTGTCACAAATCTGGCTGTCGCCTGATGAAGCTAGTTGTAATTACTGGCAAAACGTCGTACTCCGATTATAAATGTTGTGGCTTGGCTCTCCAAAGTACCAGTGACGAATTGGCTTGTTCTGTTTCCGTGACAACCCTTACTAGTTGGCTGTATCGAGTGGTGGCGGGTTTTAACGACACGTTTATATATGTACGCGATCTAACCCAAAAAACACCTCTATGGATGATATTGGGCCCGAAAGCCTACGTGTTAAACCAAAATAAAAAAATATTTACAAAATAACAATAATTTCTAGTTTTCCTCATTCACATCGTGATTCGTATGAAAAGACGAGATGATTGAGACATGTTAAATCATAAACTATTTATTAATATGTATACAGATAGTCCTCGACTGCAATGTCCTTGTCCACAAGCAAACAGCGTTAGGATAGCAGCCTCCTTTAAAAGTCTGAGTAGATTTATATGCTGTAGAAGACAGTTGACGAATCCTCGCTGCTTGATTCCTCCTCGGATCCCTTCAGCAGTGAGTCGTCACCAGTCTTCTCTGCCTGCTCATTCTCCATGTGGCACCGCTGGGGTGGGTGCAATACGCCAGGAGACTCCTTATGCAGTGAGCAGCGAAGCAGGCCCATCTTTGCCTGCTCATCCTCAACGTGGAATTGAGGCGATGGCGGTGAGCTGGGGGCATCGGTGAGGAGGGTGTTACGGAGACGGCCCAGCTCTGCCTGCTGCAGAATCGTCTGTACGACGAAGCGCTCGCGGCGCATGCAGGCGCGCACATGGGATGGCGTGTCCGGGATGATGTATGCAATGCAGGCCTTCGTGAGTAACACCACGTGCTGCACACGTCCACACACAGGTAAAGGATTTTCAGTTTCAGGATTTGCATGTAAAGGGTGCTTACTAAATATAATATGGCAGCATCTCAAAGTGCTTTACATCTCAGGTCAACTATTCCGGGGACCTGCAGCCTAGGGATATTATATTGTTACGTCGTTTTTCCCAAATTAAATTAAGTCATTTGAGTAATTTTTGAACATTTGGCAAATTATACCGAGGCACTTTTTTTGAATTACTTAATGGATTTTTTACGTTCACTATGCAGCAGGCAACATTTATGATGTGCAGTTAATGCACCCACCGTATTCACCTGGGCAGCCGCAAATTACCGCAACAATCAGCAAACACTTACACTCGGCCATGTCACCACTACAAAGATTCCCTGTGTAGCCTTTCACAGACTGAGACAAGTGCATCTATGAAGGTTCGCACAATGCCTGTGGGGGTGGTGTGCACGTTTATCTCGCCAGTGATGATTTTCACACACTTCATCAAGTACTCATTTTAAGACAGAATCAACTTAAAGGAAGCTCAACACTGGTTCTAATATTTTCCACTGTTGTTGGCTGTGGCCAGAAATAGTACTCCGGTCACACAGGATTGGTAGCGCAGTTCACAAACAACAACGCAGCCGCTCCCCTTCCCACAAGCACACATGCTTCCGTGTGACAAATTGCATCAACAACATGAATCGTCTGCTGCATGATGAAAGTATTGTATTACCACTATTATTTGTGATCTCAGAAATACTGTGCAATTGTGAGGTGTAATAGCATTACTGGCATTATCTGTAATGACCCATTGACAATGATCACGGTTTGCTCTGCTGACCTTAACAACTGCTCACAGATGAGTCTATACGATGGTGCAGTAGTGTAAGGCTTTGCACACTAGACTTGCAATCCAGAGGTCACGGGTGTGAATTGATCTTTGGTCGTGGGAGTGTAAACAATGGTGAAAGTTTTTTTTTACATTCCACTGCCTCTATCCACCTAGCAGTGTAAATGGAATACATCCAGTCAATTGGTCGGCTGAGTTTGGTTCTGTCCAGTGTGGGAACTCCCACATCTTCCCAAGACGTCTGACCAGTGTGGAAGAGCAGTAAAAATACATCTTAAGGGTCTCTCTTGAGCTCCCTATAGCAGGAGCGCTTTTGCCATCAGTGACATGAGCAAGTAATTGGAGGGCTGTACCTTTATCTTTCAATGGGTTTATGAATGTGTGTGTGTCTGTGTGTGCATGTTGATGTGTACCTGCATGGCAATGACGAAGGCCAGCTTTGCCGTCAGTACTTGCCAGTACTGCTTGGTGACGGAGTAGGCTTGGGGATGATCCGGCGGGTAGCGATAACCTGGATACCTACACACGTACAACCACAAGCACGCATGGACTATATTGAGCAAAGTGCCTCGAAAGTAGAGTTGGCGCTAAATTGAACAAGTGGTTGTGTACAAACGGTATATGCGTTCACAGCCCTTTAAAAAATCCGCTTCTGAAAGAGGGCCTTCCCACAACGTGCAGCTTGTGGGGGCTCCATTGATCATGGTTCACGCTGGTCCGTACCAGGTTGGTGAAGGTAGGGAGTACAGATAATGAGAGAACAATATAGCACAACTATTATTTTTTCTGAACTACCCACTGCTGACAACCTAGCTCCAAAGTAGCCTACTGCACCTGCATTGTGCATGGTGTTCATCAATCTAAGCACGAACAAGGCTCAAGCCTGCTTGACTTCCGGAATCTAAGATTAGCTGTATTCGTGGTGATTTGGTCATAGTCAAGTAAGGTTATATGAAATATCGATCAATATGGTTATATTGATTATAGTTGTGTATGCCAGCAATTCAAAAACGTTACAGAAAAGGGTTGGTAGATCGCATCAATTTCCTAACTATCTGTGCTGAGGTGACCAGAAGATGGCTGTAGACCAAGTGGTTTCATGTCTGTGTGAACCTTTAAGCTTCATTTCAATATCATGGGTTCTCCAGGACCTCTTATTGCATCCCACATGCATAAAACCACCTTAAACTGGAATCCCAATGCACGGTCTGCCTGCAAAGGGATCTTGAGACTCAATTAAGCAGTCGTGGATCGATAGATAAATAAATAACATTACTCTTTAGCAAGGTAACAATGAGCTAGAATTTATATCAATCTATTATTATATTTCTCTAAGTGGGACTTTGGTTGTGAAGCCATCCCACCCGTACCCACTGCTCCCCCCCTCCAATTCCCCCTCCACCCCCTTTACTGTCCCCACCCACCATGCACACTCTTCCCCCAACCCTACCACAACCCCTTACTACCCAACTAAGCCAAACCCTGTGTCCACGGTAAGGGGCAGGGCATAAACAGAGGTGGGGCCTAGGGGAAATGTGGGTCTTAAAAGGAAAGTCACGGAGTGAAAAGAGGAAGAGAACGAGCCTAATCAGGAAGGGGCGGAGCCAGGAGGACGCCACACCCAGAAGGATGTCGCATCTACCTGGACAACACACCCAGACATCAGTGCATCACATTCGCAGGGACGGCACCCCCGATAGCTGGGCATGACACTGAATGGCACAAACCTGCAGGTTGTGTGGATTGCCGGATCAAACCAGGCTGGCAGGATGTTGGGATAATTTTGCTCCTTGAAGTCGCTGATCTTGAAAATTGAAAAGCTGTCCTCCGTGTACCCATGCATTGTAGGCGAACCTGTGCCATACTCTGCTGAGTATCCATAATAATACACCAGGCGTGGGATGATGTCCGTTGTGAACGCCAAGATGCATGACTGTGGAATTAGCATACGGAGGCACAGCGATAGCGGTCACTTAGCATGCAATGATTTGACCAAGGCTTCTGAACATCTTACCTTGGCAATTACATTAATTTTCACAAATACAATTTGGGGGGTTGCTGCCAGAGTGAAATGGTTACCATATAAGGACTTGCAATCTGGCAGTCGTCAGTTCAGTCTCCTGACACAACAGTTGAAGCAATGGATCATTTTCTTAAATCTCCCCCACCTCTGTCCAATTAGCAATATAAATGGGTTCATCACTGTTTTAGCGCAGGTAATTCCACATCTTACAACATGTCTGGTCATCATGGAAGAGTAGGCCAAATACCGTGTAGAGGGGTTCTCTAGAGCTACCTTTAGTTGAGGCCCTTCTGCCAGCAGTGACATGAGCAAGCAATTGCAAGGCTTTACCTTTTGCGATTTTGGGAGAGAGTGGATAGGAGCGGTGGTGCAGTGATTCGTGCACTGCACTTTGAATTCAGCACACATGCAATTGACTTCCAGCTATGACTAACATCAGTGACAAGTGATACCCGAACCGCTCCTGGTCCCCCACTACACCTCTTCTCAAACCTGCCATGACCAGAATGGTGAAGTATGGTAAAAAGAACCCACACGGCTAACATGACATGTTATGTTGAGCGAGAAAGCGAGCGGACAATCTGGCGACTTACATTGGTGATTACAGAGAGGGTGGCAATGATACTCAGAATGTCGGCCCAGGCTCCAATTCCTCTTGCTCGCGAAACCACAGGCCTCCTCATCTTTGTTACGAGCTTCCACGCGTCGACCCGCACTTCGATGATGTTGTTCAGCAGTGCGAGCAATGGCGCAAGTGGAAATGATGCCACGAAGAGAGTGACAAACCCGAATTGGATAACTGGGGTATATTTTGAGAATGGGTAGGGGGGCAAGGATAGGATAATGAGTGAAACAGGATATAGACACACACTCTTAATGCTGTTATGTTGTGATTACTTTAAGCAAACAAAACATGTTTTCAATGCATTGAATGTGTTTTAGTCAAAGGAGACCCCAAAATATGATCACATTTTCGTATCATTTGTTCACAAAATTATCGTGTCCATTACATTGGCCACTGAGATGCGACCAGCCACTACCATCTTTAATGCTCAGCTCTGGTTCACCTGGGTTTCTTTTGCACCATTTTCCACCACTAGGTGGCTATAATAACTAGATCACATCCTGTATTGAGGACTCCATTAACCGTACCACACATTTTTAGGCATATGCACTGTGGCTGAAATGCCAACAAATCACAGCAGTTAACCACAGTGGACATGATGCACAAGAGTTTTAAATAAATAGTAAGGGGGAGAAACGTCAACCCAAGCTGACCAATGTAGCTGCATTGGTTAGCAGACAAGAGGAGCAAATATGTGCTCCTATTGTTTCTAAAACTTAACTCCGTACATATGCACATACACGCATGCTCAAAGACAATTGTGTTACAGTATATCCATAGATTGGTGCCTATGGCCAAATCACCCAGTATGCGTCAGATTTAATCAGATCCCAGAAGTTAAGGAGAGCTGAGCCTGAAAATTGGTTGGATGGGTGACCATGCAATAGTTATTGTGGGGTTGTGAGCAGCATAGGACAGTGCAGCAAATTACATTGTTGTATTGTACATCTAAGCTCTTACATCTGTGCTCCCTGCCTTCAACAACCCGAAGTGTGGGTAATTTCCCTCCCACAACAATGTCCGACAGATACACAGGGGCCGTACACACGTGCCTATATAGTCAAATGATACCCAATTGTGTGTTTTTTTTTATAATAAAGTAAAACGCGTTGACTCCATAGTGTGATCCTCTGAGCTCATTGTACCCATCTCGAGGTATTCATCAAAGAGTCCAAGTGGGCTCTGGGGCTGTAGGTCCATGTCTTGCTCCCAGCGCGTGTAGACAGCCTCAGGCCTTAGCTTGGCCCGACGCTGGGCCCACCAATTGCTGAACCATCTGGGGAATTGTGGAGGGAGGTACGCATGTGCAGACACAGAGACACCCTTACACACGTGCATATCCATTTGTTCATCAACACTAGGTTTGCTATTTCATAGCTTTCCACTGCGTTTTCAGGTTGTATCATGTGAATATCCCAAGCACGTGGAGCGAAACGTCAAGACATGCCAAACAATATGCGGTATGACACAAAACATGTCAGAGAGCTGTACAAAACAACTGCTAAAACCTAAGTAGTAGCTGTTTTTCATTTAGCCCGTTGTCAATCCACTACACTCTTTCAGTCATGGGAGTTGCTTGTCTAATATTATGAAACTATGTACGAAGCGTCTGATCGGAATATCGCATGATACTAACGAGGTGAACTTTGTCCACTTGACTGGTGTTCACTGCTTAACCAGTGCACACTGCTAACAAGCTGTCGACCCGACTTTTCGCTGAATGCGTTTTCACACAACACATTTGCATTGTAACATGGTTCTTATATTTGGGAAAACTTTTCACACAACGTGGAACGTGTCCATTATAATGTGGAATGCACACTGTTAAAACGCCGAACGCGGCAATTATAATGCTTTCCTGAGCAGTCGACGATGAACGACTGTCTTGAGTTGCGCGGCTGAGCAGTTTGATACAGGATGCCGAATGATACAGTAACACGGCAGCCTAGCCTGAGTTGTTTATCCCACTTTGGAATGACTGCAGGTTTAATGTACTGTGAAAATGTGATTAACTCAGTAATTCCTTGCTTTGCGCGTTTTTACTTCAGGCGGAAATTTTCAGGAACGCATCTACCGCGTTACACGAGGAAACGCCGTAATCAGACTTCACAGCTTTTATGTGTTCATGCGATACTTACGGGATGATGACCTCCTGAAAATTGCCAACCATCTGCTTCACTACCATGATGACAGTGAGTTGAGAAGTCAGTTCAAAGAGACAGCCGTTTGGGGGACACTGGAGGGGGGATGGGGTGGAGAATAGATTCAGGTTAAACACTGAAGATATGAAATATTGGGTAATACATATATGGATACCACACATCATTTCTAATGATCCTCTCACATTCTTCTCTTCAGTCAATTGCACACTGCAAAAGTGACGGCTCCATATGTTAGAGGGGACAGTGATTAAGAATATCAATATTCTCCAGATTATAAGAAACACTTTCCCCCTCCCCCTCATGTATTTTAAATAAAGAAAATGGTGGCGCATCTGATAATGTTTTGTTTGTTGTCCTTCCCCCACACATCCGATGCAGACTGTGTACGGTGCAAAATAAGTTCAACACACAACATGCATACTGCAGTTGGTGTTTAGTATCAGGTGAGTTTAATTCCAGAGCATCGTCTAGTAAATATAATAATCGTAAAACATGAAATTAAGTTGGTAGAAAACACAGAGGCACTTAAATAATAAGCTCTATTCTTTATCCTTTATCTGTATTGTTTTTGAGAGGATTTCAATCAATGAATCGCCCTCGTGACGATTTTCTGCAAATCTGCAGCAGAAGTAGGCACCTTAATATAACACCAAATATACTCATAATCATCTCATGTGTCAATAAGTCTGCCTTCAAACAGAAACATGAGCAACAGGGGCACATTTTGGGCAATGGACTTTCTTCCGAGCATAGACTGCAAATACTCAGGGTGACTCTGAATGGCAATTATGTAAATGTTAAACTACGTGTCATTAACACTGTCTTAATGACATTGATTTAACGTGTGCACAACGCAATGCTGCTTAATTCCTTACTCCAGAATTCGTTCTTGATATATTACGGGGCCGTTCTCTAACACAACGTGCTCCACTGCGCCACAGTGAGTCATAGGTAGTGGCTAAATATATCCTTGAGGGGGTCTGAAATACTGTACATTTTTAAGGATGATCAAATATATAATTTTAAATAAATGGCGTTTGATAAATACGGTATATAATTGAAAATGTCCAATGAGAGACCACAAGGGTAGTACTTGCAAAGTATGTGATAAACTAACACCCTAAAGGTAACTGGGTTACCAATTGCATCAGTCTAACACGTGTTCTGCTCGTGGTGACCTCGTGCTCTCTCAAGTCTGGTTTCGAAAACTTTTTTACTCCGGAGACTGTGTTAATGCTAGAGCTGGTGACCAGGTGTGAAGACAATGAGGCCTTTTAGAGTTCCAAAAGAAAGAGTCCTTATTTCGACATTTCACCAACAGCACGGTGTGAAGACAATTGTTGGGAAAAATATCAACTACAAAAGTAAAACATAAAAATGTTGTACAAACAGCATAGAAAAGACAGGGCCAACCCCTCAGATCTACACACCTCCTCGATTCTCCATTTTCCAAAGTAAGTGTAGCTTCCGGGGAAGCCGATGAATTTCCCTTTGAAAAATGCAATGTAGAAAGACGCCGAGTAGAAGTTGACGAACTGAAATAAGAATTTCTTGAACGTCAGCCGATACTCATATTCTCCTTGCGTCTTGGGCATCTCTGTGGGTATGATACAAAGGCACACAGGGACACAGACATCAAACAGGGCAATCGGTTTTGATGTTACTTACATAGTTTCTGGCACACAGGCTACGAAAAGCCACTGATAATGATGCCGCATTGAGGAATAGCAACATTTCACAATGTGACGTGCTTTGATATCCATTAAAATGAATTTGAAGATCAAAAGTGAATTTCAAAGATGTTGCTGGGGAATGAGTGACAGTGGACAAGTTGTTTACCAGGTGTTGTTCACCACAATCACCCTGTGGAGTGTCCTTCAGTCTCCATTTGCAATTAAGCCATTTACACTGTCCGTATGATGTCTGAAAGCCAGTGCACTTGATTTTCAAATATCTTTAAGGTGTATTAAATTTCGATTTAAAGCTTTCGTGACTGCAAGGATTCATTTTCTTTGGTTCTTTCGGTAAAGTCACGTAGAATGAGAATAAAATAATAAATTGATAAAATAAAATAACACAATAATATTCTCACGACGCTTCGGCCACAACACAAGCGGCCTTCATCAGGTGAAGGGACGAGACTGTCTGGAGGACAGCGCTAATTATCATGGGTCACCTTTCAGAGGGGGTGCAGGCTTCAGCAGGATAAATTACTAATAAAGGGCTCAGTAGCGGGCAACATGACCAACACAAGCAGAGAGCTGTTTGCTGGCTAGAAGGTAGCAATGCAGCAGTGAGGGTCAGCCCACAATTACATTCAGTGATTCAATGGATCGAGAGGTGAAATCAGAGCGCTAAGTTGGCACCATTGAGATCCTGGGTTTAAATCCAGGCAGCGACCTCTGGTAACATGTGTTCTCAAGTGCAGTAAATTAATGGCTTCAGGACTATTACTAATGATGGCATTACATCTGTAACATACACCATTTGGTTCATCACTTAATTTGGTGAAATTTTAGTTGTGAGAATGAGCAATTTGACTGTTACGAGATTAACATTATATTCCGTAGCAGTGTGGATTGAAAAGTGCTTCCCTCTAATGTGTGAACCAGAGTTCACTTGAATGAAGGGTCTCAGAGGTAGCTCACTTCTAGGGCCATTTCATGACATTAAGGGTTGCACTGGTCTACAAGAGATCCCATTGGATACTTCATCTCAAGACACGATTCTGATAGCCCAATCGGAATGAAACTGGAGGAAAAATTTAACAGAGTTCTGACAAAAACAGGCAGTAGTTGAACAAGTGATTGGATGATGCACTGATGCTGCTATTCATGGCCTCATGGTGCAAGGTTAAAATCATGATGACATTTTACAGCGACAATATTTACCATGCACAACATTTATCCAATCTTCAAATTTACATGTGTTCTCTGGTGGCGTATAATAAAATAAACATATGCAAACCGTGATGGTGATGACACCTACCCAGATCAGTGAGGACGAGGGCCAGCTTGTCGTAACCTTTGTTGAGTAGTAATATGATTACGATGTTGAGGATGGAGGCCGTGATGGTGGTAACCATATCAGGTGTGAGTAGGGCACCGATCACCTTGATCTTGGTCACATGATTGGGGATACTCGAGGAGAGTATGCCAAAGATGGACAGGCGGTAAACAACCACACCCAAAATTGCAGCAAGAATCAGGAGGATCTGCCAGTAACACAAGAAACACAGAGGTGGGTGAGATTTACAGTCTTGTAGCTCTTTTCCACTGTATAACCAAGTCGTGAGTTAGCTGTGCCAAGCTAGCCTGGTGTGACTCAGGAGGTGCCAGTTCGTTTGTCTACTGCAGAACCAAATGACTGGCAAAACGTCGTACTCAGATTGTAGATATTGTGGATTTGCTGTACTAGTAACGAATTGGCATGTTCTGTTTACGTGAACAACTTTACTAATTGGCTGTGTCGGGTGGTGGTGGGTTTCATGGCATATATTTACGCGATCTAACCCAAAAAAAATATTATGGATGATATTGGTCGCGAAAAGCTTACATGTTAAACAGAACCTGAGCTGTTTCGCTAACATCACACACAATGAACGTGTAATGGTAACGTCACTTGGTCAAATGTAGAAAATGATGCAATGTTATGAAAGGAATTACTATCCCTGGCCCTGCTAGACCTCGAGCCAGGTTCAGATGTGAAGTTGAGACCAAAAGCTACAAGGCCAAGGTGAGGCCAAGGTGGCAGCTTTTTAGGCCACAATCAGTGTCAAGGTCACTCAAGGTTGGGTGCGCTAGTATGAGGCCAGTGTCAAGGTCGGTACCTCTAAGAAACCTCCTCGGACTGAGGCCACACACTCAAGGCCAAGGAGCTGAGGACATGTTTTTCATCTGGCCTTAAGGCCGAGTACTGGTCTCGAGAAACCCAAATCGAGGTTGACAGGAGCAGGTGGATAACATGATATGGCTCATGAGGTATTCATTGCCTTGGGGCAGCAGTAGATATTTCAGGTGATTGGATTGACAAAGGGCTGTAAGTTATATGATTATGCATGTATCTATACCCCCACTTGTAATCACTCAATGGATCACACAGGAGGAACAACATAGTTTGAGAGCGATTCTGACTGGGGGAGCAGCGTGTGGAGGTTGGGATTGGGTCAAGTAAAAATATATATGTATAACCCGTATATGAATCCACTGCTGGATGGTGGCCTCCCCAAACCTGTGCAGGTTGTCAGGGTTATTTTCCCATACTTCACCATGCACACCAGTACAGGTTGGTAAAGGATGGAAGCATGAGAATGCAGTTCTCTGTTGGCCACAAGGTAGCTCTGCAGCAGCCTACAGTCCATTTTGTGCATGATGGTTACCGATTCGTGCAGTACCCAGGCTCAAAACCTGCTTTGCCTCCAAGATGAGGCACATAGCAGGTGACTTGACCATAGCTCACTGGATCAGGAGAAGGGGTTCAATGTTGCTGTTGAGTTGGCGGACTCACCCAGAACAACACCATGATCCCAGAGAGGCAGTAACGGAACCTCAGTATCCTCTTAGGCATATGAGGCTCCTCCTCCTGCACTCACAATGCACGGACATAGACGGAAAAGCATTTGTATATAGATTAGTCTGTAGGAGTGACCAATGTTAGTGTGAGCCGTTAAGGTTGACTGATGAACCATTATTTGTTTTCCCCACTACTAGTTAAGCATGCGATGATATAAAGGAATGGATTTGATGGTTCTGATGTCTGAGAGTTGAGCTGGCAGCGCTGAGATTCATTGGCTTGAATCCAGGCAGCTGCCTACAATTAAACCAAGTAGTAAGCCGATCAGCCTGGTCACCAATATTACATTTGTTTCTTTTCTTAATTTGGCCAAATTTCACCTTTCAGAATAAAAAAAGATTAGTTTGACCATCATGAACATTTCTTTGTAGCAGGGCTGATGGGAAAGGGCCACCCTCTAGTGTGTGTTCACTTGAAGGGATCTTAGAAGTAATTATGTAACATCTGCTTGAGCAAACCTTTCCATAACATAGAGTTCCAAATGGACATTGTTTCATAACGATTCCGATAGTACAATCGGGATAATATTGGGAGGAAAACAAAATTGAGCAAAGGCCAACAAATATGTTAGAAGAAAAACTAGGAAAACAGTGAACAGTTACACATGCAACATTACAAAACAGAGGTGTGTGTGTGCAATGAGGTAGTCGCCGTGGTGACAGCAAAAAGCATTACCATGGTGATGATGTTACATTTCGTGGTCGTGCAGCGAGCCAGGTACTCGGGCCGAATGGGGTCTCCCTCCTGCGCTGCTGCCGTCAGGTCCCAGCGGTACGCGAGCGATGCCTGGCGACGCTTCCAAAATTCCAGGAACACCGTGGCTGTTGCGACACACCACACGGGGAGGATTTACTTTGAAAAGTAATTTGACTATCGATTGCTCAAGGGTTCAAAAGTTACCTAATGTAGTCTGTTAAATGTAATGTTCAAAGTAACTTCATTAGTATTTTTTTTTGTCTTTCATAAATACCTTTATTGGCTTTTTTTGGTACATTGCCACAATTTTATCCCACTTGCACCATGAGTGCATGGCATGAGATTGAGATTTCTTTTGGATCTATAACAGAGCAGTGCTGCTCTTCGTGTTACAAAACGTTACACAAAAGCGAATGTCACAGAGCTACCTCTGTGATCTCTGATCCACATAGTAGGGGTAGCTCTTTCCCAACTGCTTTGCCACGGAGAGGAGCGTTTGTTACGTGATAGTCAAGCTAACATTTTTATTCTCAGAGCTGGAATGTAGCCAAATTAAGTACAGAAGCAACTTCAACATTATGGATTTTTTCTATTTGTTGTGCAGATATCGGTGATTGAGTTGAGACCATCATCTCGCTATAATTGAAAAACTTGTTTAATCGCAGGTGGCCACTTTCATTTCAACACAGAATCTCAGCGGCGGCAACGCAGCACTCTGAACTCTGAGCCACCTGGCCACTTTGTATTTTTCATGGAATCGCCTTGGGGTAGCGCATTCGTTGCTTGTTGCAGAGGTTCGTGGTTCAAATTATGTGGCTGCCCTGATTAATATTGCCGGTGTATTAATTACACAAAAATACACACCATCTGCTTCACAGTGGACATTAAAGATTATCGGTTATCATTCGTAAGAGTAGGACAATGTGTACAAGTCATGGTCCAAATGTGCCCTCATTGAGCAGTGGGTTCATAATAGGACTGTCAGGATCACTGCATACGAACATTGCAAGACATGATGGTACTGTATATGGTTGTACGTATGTATGTTGAACTTCTTTAACACTGTACGTGGCCAAATGTGCTCATCATCATTGCAAACATGTTGATACTTGTCACTGTGTCTGGACAATGTGTGCCAATGCTTAGAATCACTTACCCCAAAGTCCCATGAAAACTGCGAAGAATATGGTGACCGGATTTTCATACATGTGTGAAGTCTGCAACGGCACAATCAGAGGTGTTAGTCACAATTAAACCTTAAATCTTAGCATCCACGTCTTTTCAATATCAACAGCAGGAAAGTAACGATGCATCGATTGATTTTTAAGTTAAAATAGATTAATCACTCATGAAACATCCATTAAATTGTGGAGATGACAATGCTCTACAATGTCTGATATTATAGTGCTATTCATGTATCAAACAAATCTGTATAAATGTGACAGAAAGAGCAAAATAAGCAATGGGCAGTTCCATGATTGTGGACATACATTTCAGACACTTTAAAGTGAATAATCATTATTTCGGCATGACATGTCAACTAATTAGCACTGAAATTCAGATTTCAAAATACTTTGTCCACTTGTATTGATCGTGGAGAAATACTCATGAAATACATCGTGTCGGATTTACTCAAAGTAACTTTTGCACTCCCGCTGGGATGTGACGATGCATTCATTTTCATGTATTTGTCTAACCATCGACTTAGTCCATTAAAATACCCTATTTGCTAAAACTATAACTAACTACCTTCAAAATGATCACACGTGTATTATTAGTATAATATTTTTTTAACACCCACACGAATGGCAGCATAGTGTTTAGCATGATGTGCTGCAATCTAGTGATCATGGTTAATGTTAATGATACAATCTCAGCAACGTGAGTTGGCTTTGTGATAATGATGCACATCACCAATAACCAATAAGTATCCTTATTTAGAGGGAACATCGATGGTGTATTTGTGTGATACCTTCGCAGTCTCGCAGGTATCATTTAGCCTCCAAAAGGTGCATTTTTGGTCACACTGGGGACACATGACCAAGGATCCTCCGATGGTGTTGTTGCATATTTCTCCACTGCACACATAGACACGCACGAACATAAACACACTAATGGGCATAATACACTTGGATGAGAAATATAATTTGCCTAAAGGTCATGCCACCTTTGAATGTGTCATACCCTCCCTTTAAACAAAGTCAGACTAAATTATGGGTTCCAACGTCGAGCATTTTCCAAAGTAAAATGTATTTCCTGATGTTTAATTATAATTTTCGTTGATATCAGTGGTGTAACATCTCTATGTATTGATTTCCAGGGGTGTTTACAGCCCTTTTATCAATCCACTTCTGGCTGAGGGCCTCCCCACACCTCGTGGGTCATGAGGGCTATTTAATTCTAGTCATCCCACACTGGTCAGTACGGGTTGAATATGGGAAGCGAAGACTCCAGACACAGAGTACAGCAATGTATTTCCTGCACTTGCTCCCCGCTGTTCGTCATGCAGCTCCACAGAGTCTATGTGTGTAAGTCGTATTATAAGGATACGTTTCACATTTAAACATTTTGGATTTGAATATGTTTTGCTTTTGATTTTCGGATTATTTACAATTCGTAAGAATGTACAATATATTCATGTGAACAAGAGTGACGAAACCCGATGCCACGTGATACGTGTCGTCGTGAGTGACGTCACAATGGGCGATGTCATGTTTTCTGAGCAATCCAAAACAATGTTTAATTTTCCCTGGATTGTCCGAAATATTGTAGCTAGGCTTGATTTTTTGGATTTACTTTTAGAAACAGAGACATTTGGAACATATATACATATACAATATATTGAATGTACTATATTTGTACTGTATATGTATATAAACTGTAGGAGATTGTATATATGTGCATATGTACTTTAATAGTGAAATGTTAAAGATGTGGCCCTGAAATTGCTTGCTCATGCCACTGCTGGTGGAAGGTCCTCCACTAAAGAATGCTCTAGATTGCCCATCGAGATGATATTTGGCCTACTCGTCCATGATGGCCAGACGTCTTGGACACGGTGGGAGTACCCACATTTTACCCCATCACATCTGAACTGCCAATCATCTAACTGCGGTGTCTCCGTTTATACTGCTGAGCATATGTGGGATAATTGAAGAAACCTAGCCATTATTTCAGCTGCCATGCCAGGCGATCGCACTGGAAATCTATAAACTGCAATTCTAGAAATGTAACTATTACACCATGGCAGCATCCCATGGGATTGTATATAAGTGTATATGTATGTCTATATGTACTTTACGTGTATATGTACTTGTGTATAGCCTTAGTAGGTGCTTTCTGATACTCATTGTTCAGTCTGTATTGCTATACAGGAGATCTGTGTGAGTTCTACATCTGACACATGAGTGTATGTGTGTGTGTGTTTGTATGCATTTGTCTGTATGCATGTGTTGGGCCAGTACCTAGTGATGTCACGGTCCTTGCTGAATACTCCAAAGAAAAAGGAGATCAGGCCGACGATTGCAGCGAAGATCAGCATCTTTGTGTAGAAGCCGAGCCATGCAAAATAGAGCCCCACTTGCTCCCCGAAGTATGACCTGTGCCGACAACATCACTCGCACACACAGCGCAAACATCACCAACCGCACATGGCACCAGTGGTGTAGCTATCGAATATGTAAGCAAGGACCATGGGCTGGAGGGAAATGTGAAGAGCAGGTAAGGCATGGGCAAATGCTATTCTGGAACTCCATTTCCCCAGCCATCTGTGCTATCAACTCCCAGCTAGCATTCAAGTCCAGCCTTAGGACCTTTCTGGACAGAGCACGTCCCTAAGAGGTACGATGGCCTGTGGTCGAGACTAAGAATGATGTGGCAGTCAAGAGAAGGAATGCGTCTGAGAGGATGTGCACCACAGAGATTTAAGTAATGAAATCAGCATGTGTGCAGGAGCCACATGGATTGTTGCATCAGGAGACTGGGAGAGATGGCGAAGGCTTGGGGAAGTCTTCATCCAGCAGTGGATAGGGCATGAACTTACCGCACAAGGTCAAGAGGCTGCTCCTTGAAAGAGCGCCCGGCTCTCGCCCACTCCCGTCGCAGCGTGTTGCGGTCGCCCAGCGTGTTCGGGTTTTTGGTGGGATGAACAGACTCACTCTGACATGGGGAAAGCAATTGTTAGTCACAAACACTGCATGGACATTCACAAATTACCAGCTCCACCCCCCCAAAACTCTGCCGTGGCGCTGCTGTGGTGTAATGGTGTTGCACACTTGCACACTGCACTGGACATGGGAACGACAGTTAAAACAATGACCACGTTTCTTAATCACGCTGCTTCTTCCCAGCAAGCAGTGTAAATGGGTGCACCCACAGTTAATCTATTGGTTGTTCACGTGTTGTGGGATGAAGTGTGGGTACTTCTAATTCTTCCAAAGACTTCTGTCCCACGTGAAATAGTCGGCCAAATACCCTTGAGAATGGCTCTCTAGAGTGCTCGTGGAGTCCTTTCCAATGCATGGATATTGAACTTCTTTTGCACCGTATGTAGCCAACCATGCAAATCAGAGGTGTGTTTAGTGAGCTGGGGAACCTGGACACCTATGCGGCGCATCTCTGTGGGACACTAATGTTAAGTATGTGGTAAGCTTTAGACTATGCAATAGCGTCCTAAACAGGTGTGCAATTCAGGTGTTGTACATAGGCCTCCCATAAGGTGTCAGTGTGCCCTCCACCCCCTACCCCCCCAACAACTTACGTCATGCAGTGGATAGGCTGCAGTATAGCAGCCATTTTCAATCATTTGGTTGATATTTAATATGTTCGTGCTGTCTTGTGGCATGGGGTTTTGCAGCATGTAGTGGACCTGTGTGAGCACACATGACACACATGACAAACATTACATGCATGAAACATAGGGCTGGGTGGGTAAGCTATTATTGACTCACTCCACTCTGAAATGTTTCCCCCTCTCCAACCACCACCAGCCTACACAGTTATAATGGGCCCACAACTCTTATTGAGTCCCGACTCGGAAAGGTCCATAGAACACCCCAAAAACTGAAGCAGATATGTACCGATTTCAGCAAGTACAATATCCAGATTTCAAGGAGACATTTTATGCATGCTTTCCATGCACAAAGGCAATTTATTCAGAATACAATACTATCAAAACCCCAAATGCCCATAATATTGGCTCGACAGGATACCTGCTCACCAAGAACCATATCAACAGTAGTCTTTCATTCTTTTGTTGTGCAGGGGAGAGTGATTGAGGGGACGTGGTTATATAATGTGGGCAGGACTTACAAAGGGTGGGGCTGCTAGCTCACCATGTCTCCTGGTTAAGCATCCCAAAAATTTGGTAGCTTTCTCTACAGGGACACATATTACCACAACCCCTAAATCATAAATCCAGGCATTCTTAATAAACCATAATGATTTACACTTCTAACCACATGTCACTCAGAGATCGCAAGTTGCGATACAGAGCTGAAAACTTTAATTAAAATGATAAAAACACGACAAAACCCTATTAAATTAACTTGTTTTTGCAAAAAAAACACCTCATTCTGGCATTATTTATACAGCATTATTGATACAAACGTACGATTTGGCTGCGTACGGCCGGTGGGATGAGGACGTCATGATCCTTTATAGGATAGATGTCCTGCTGCGAACGCCGGTAGGGTGCCGTGAAATAGTCCGGTTGTTTGGGCACGGCTCCCGGCTTCAGGTGGTGAATATTTCCCAGGTAGTGAAGAGGCCCACTGTCTGAGCCTGACACCTGGGGGAGGTCGCTCTCCTTGAGTGGCACCTGTTTGATTTTAAATGTATTAAACCCTTTGCCTCGAGCACATGGAATCATCATCAGCCAAAATCAGTCCACGAATGGATGAAGGTCTCCCCAAGTTGTTGCAATCTATACAAGTCCTATAATACAACAAGTCCTTTAATACAACAAGTCCTATAATACAACAAATCCTATAATACAACAAGTCCTATAATACAACGTTCTATACAAGTCCTATAATACAACAAGTCCTATAATACAACAAGTCCTTTAATACAAGTCCTATAATACAACAATTCCTATAATACAACAAGTCCTATAATACAACAAGTCCTATAATACAAGTCCAATAATACAACAAGTCCTATAATACAACAAGTCCTATAATACAAGTCCTATAATACAACAAGTCCTATAATACAACAAGTCCTATAATACAACAAGTCCTATAATACAACATTCTATACAAGTCCAATAATACAACAAGTCCTATAATAATACAAGTCCTATAATACAACAAGTCCTATAATACAACAAGTCCTATAATACAACAAGTCCTATAATAATACAAGTCCTATAATACAACAAGTCCTATAATACAACAAGTCCTATAATACAACAAGTCCTATAATACAACATTCTATACAAGTCCTATAATACAAGTCCTATAATACAACAAGTCCTATAATACAACAAGTCCTATAATGCAACAATTAATATGCCAAAAGCCTCCACTGCATATCCCACCCACTCTTCAAGTTGTCCCACCAATATCCCCAGTCATGAGCACACGCACATGAGCCAATCTTATCTCGCCATCTCTATGATATACATCATCTTGGGCACGTTCTCTCCTTCTGCTGCCACTCCAATGTCATTTTCGGCCAGCAGACATCATCCCTTCAAGCAACGTGCCCTTCCCGAGCCCATTCACTTTTCTAAAAAGAGTCAATATGTTGCTAATATGCATATTTTTCCAAATGTACGTTTTTCTAATCCGTTTGTATATTTACGTCTCTCGATATCTCGTAATGTCAGTGCTACGATTATTATCGTTGAACGTCATAAATTATAATCATCACAATCATCACCCTCACCATCATACTCTGTATCACATGCATGATCATCGCAATTATCATCACAACCATGATGAATCTTCACAAACATTATTGTCATCACATTCATTATCACCATCATAATCACAATCATCACCACAATCATCATCACAATCATCGGCATCATCATGATCATCATTACAATGACCATCAGAATCTTGCCTGGATGTGTAGAATCTCGGCATAGGTGGTGAGTGGGTTCCATGGCGCGTGTACTTTCACAAAGGTGGTGCGTCCGCTCACCGACTCCTAGTGGATGGCACGAAGTTCATCGTCAGACTCTAGATGAGTGCATTTAGTTGTATTTATTAGACTTTGTTTGACCAGGTGAGAGTTCAAGGGAACCGGATGGTCTCATTTGGAAGAGTGTCCACGGCCGCGTGGATTTTCGTGCTTGTGTCACGTGTTGTTAGCACCTCGTGCCGATCAACGTGTGGCACAACCCAAAAGCAAATTGCATAATGTACGTGCAGTTATCGAACACTTATTACTACAGTATAAATAGCTGGCATGCCACATTAAGGTGGAGACTGTTATACCCTCCAGTATAAATGGGTAAGCCACAATTAATCCATCTTAAGATTGTGCATGGTGGGGTAAAGTATGGGTATTCGCTATCTCTTTCAAGACGTCTGGCAAGCATAGAAGAGTAGGCCATATACCCTCCAGCGGGGATCTTTAGCGCTCCTACTCAAGGAATGTATGCCAGCAGTGATATTATGAAGCAATCACAGTCTAACACCTTTTTATTTGTATACAGTGTCTGTCATCTATAGCAGAGAGACACGCAGGAAACTTACCTCCTTGGGTTCAATCTCGAGATCTAGCCCCATCTTCATCAGGCTTGCCTGATATTCGGTCCTCTTCTTCTGTCAAACAAAATTGACCATCTGTGTTATACATTGTTCTCAGTTGTGTCACTGTGGGAGTCAAGTCAAGAGGTGAGGAAACTTCTTGAACTCTTACAGTGAGTAGAGCCTCACATGGGAATCAATCAGAGAACGGCTCTGCAAAGTAGCATCACTGAACTGCTTCAGTCGGTGTCACTTCAGCAGACCTTAATAAAATAAAAATTTGCACAGCTCTTTGTCAATCAACTGTTTGAGTTCACCTTATTTGTTACAGGGATGGTCTCACTTAGCTAGTTGCTTTGCTATTTTACAAGGGAGATAGATCCATTGTGCGTGGGTACAATAGCAACAAAATAAACAAAAACATCAATATTGCAGAGAATGCATACTGGGTACTTCAGCACTGTTGTAATAGTTTTCCATTTGGCAGTTAGAATGTGGATATTACATGTATCCTGTAAGTTATGTCTGGGTGTCGGTGTTTGCAATATGAAAGTGGTGTATTTATTTAGGAGTTGTGGATGGAGTGTGATACGTAACGATAATTGATTGTTGTTCGCCAAAGCAGTGAGGTGTATGGTTCAGGGTATGGATGTGCGAGTTGAGTGATGGGAGTCTAGCGTTCATTGACTAGCGTGGTCTGCAGTTGACGATACAGTTTGATAAAGGATGTATACTGTGGATTTAAAGACTCGTATGGAGGTGGCAGGGTGACTCAGCAGTCAGAGAGCTGAGCTGGCACCACTGCGTCAAACCTAGGTTTAGAGGCGTGTGGTGTTGCACGTGGGGAGGGGTGATAATGCTGGGTGCAGGAAGGTGGAGCATTATTTGTAGGTTCCTCGTTCTCACCTGATTGTTGATGGCGTCCTGAGAATGGACCTCATCATCGAACGCGAGGATGAAATCGATCCGACGGACTCCATCGCAAAAGTAGACAGTGTCCTACACGCAAAGGCAAGCATACACACGAATATGAGAGATGTAATAGCTTATGCATGAAATGTATATTTATTCATAAGCTCATGATACATGTATCAGGACATAAGTTAATCTGCTATTTGTATGCAAGTTGTTTATTGCTATGATGATGTACTAGTTTACCCAGGAAAACCTCAATGAGTTTACATTTTTATTTTCAAGGAGGGTCCTACCAAGTTCTGTTTTTTTGCAGTCGAGAACGAAGTTGCTTAGTTTAATTCCAATTGAATAATTTGCATGTATTTTTTCAGCATTGGTACGTTTGGCCAATACCAGTTACACTGTGTCATTTAGCTATGGGAGGAAACCAGAGACCTGGAGAAATATGTACACAAAGCATCTAGTCCCTGTGCATTATACAAAAAACATCAGTATTTTCTAAAGTGCATTGTGGTAATGCTATCTTAAACCACCATCAAAATAAAGTTGAGCAAATGTGACAGACTAACAGCAGCAGTGATGCAGTGATATGCAACTGTGGACCGGTGTAATCCTCATTCGGACTCATCAGCACAGTATAGTCACCAAAACGCACTGCTGCAAAGGCTGGAAATCTATAAATGAGGAGCAGCCATGTCTACACTTTGGGGCCCATTAGTTGGCGAATGCAAACAACTAAATCTGTAAATACCAGGAATCTCCCATCTTTGACATTAGCCAAGTTAATTTATAGGCTGTGCAAATCCACGTTGTGCCGCATCGTACCTGGGCCAGGGTAGATTGAAATGATGACGTCGAAAAGTCTTGTGGCACCGTTGAAGGCTGAGCCTCATGCCCCTCCGCTCCCTCCTCCTCATTCATTCTCTCCACGAGCTCTGCATAGGTAATGTGGGGGTAGAGGGTTCATTGCATTAGGGACAGGGGAGGCAGGTGCAGGGATGGGAATGTCGGTAAAGAACCGCACATGGTACTCATGTGTAAAGCTTTCTCATAAATGTCGACGCTGCTCCAGTGTGAGTACACCTGTGGTATAAAGTTGTATTACCATTAGGGGACTTTTACCCCATTGAATATCGTACACTTTAACAAAGCCGTGCCCAGCATGGTCAGACACAAACCAGGGCAAAAAATATTAGTTGGAATATGCAAAGTCATTTTTGCCCTGACAGCTTGTCAGCTATACTCTTTGGTTCTTTCGGTAAAGTCACGTAGGTGGAAAAAAAAATAGAAATAGAAATAAATCACGACGTTTCGAATGCAACATAAGCACTCATCATCAGGTGTGACAACCACAGCAAGGAAACTGTTTTACTGAAGTGGGAGAGAAACCAGGGTTAGGGCAGTTAAATAAGTCAGAGAGGGGGAGAGTGGGGGGTGAATGGGGCGAGGAGTGCGAGCGCTGCAAGCGCTGCAGAGACGCTGAGAGTAAAAAAAGAGGCAACATAATTACTGCCAAGATGGAAGCTTGTCAGCTTCTGCGAGAGCTTCCCCGTGACCACACAGATCATGGTGGTTACTTGACCACATTTCAATTGAAGTGCTGTCGTCCCGACAGTTCTGTTCCTTCATCTGAAGAAGGCCACTTGTGTTGTGGCCAAAACGTCGTGATTTTTGTTGTTTTATTTTTTACCTACGTGACTTTACCCAATAGAACCAAAGAGTATGGATCCTTGCAGTCACGAAAGCTTCAAATCCACATTTCACCACTCTGGTTAATGTGGGTTGGTGAAGACGTATAGTATGTATAGTACAACCAATTTTGATGGACTGCCCTTTGCTGCCCACCATGTAGCCCGACACTACACTTTTAGACCTGTTATGCACTATCCTGGCTCAAACCCTGCTGAGCGTCCGATTAAAACACTGACGAGATCTCAATATTTAAAAGTGGCCCAAAGCCCCGTCATAGCACGAACATTACACTTTACCTATCTCAACAAATGTGGACATCATGAATCTTTGGTCTAATCTCAGATCTTGTGAGTTAGAACTCGGGGGCTCCTCATGCACAGCCAGCCAAGGATAACTCCCCGCTATAGTGACGTCACAGGAAAAGGACGTGACGTCACCTAAATATGGGCGTGGTCAAAAGCGGCCCCATCCCCCGCTCTTCCCGACCTTGCTTCCCCCCTTGCCGAGGTTACCCACATGAACAATAATAATAAATCATAGATGTACATTATGAAAGAATCAATTATTTTTCACAAAACTGCTCCTGTACGACCTTTTGCCAATCCCCTTCTGGAGAGCCTCTTGACGATTGCACGAATCGTGTTGGTTATTTGCACATACTTCACCATGCCGGTGAGTATGGGTTGGTAAAGGAAAAGGAGGAGCATTAACGTACAAACAAAAACCTATTTTACTAGAATGCCTTCTGCTTCCCATCATGTAGCCTGTAACACCTGGTATGCGCTATCCAGACTCCAACCTCCTTAACGTTAGATGGAGACATCTGGCACATCCCCAGCAGTTTTGTCTACAGGCTCAACATATAACACAAACACACCTCCCTAACACTAACGTTAAACTTTACCTATCTCGACGAAGGTAGACATCGTGAATCTTTGATTTTTTTCGAATTCAGAGTCAGAAGTCAGGAGCTCCTCGCGTGCACAGGCAGCCCACGATAAAGTCCGACCCAGAATGATGTCACCGTGACGTCAGTTAAATATGGGCGTGGCCTGAATGTGGGTGTGGCCAACAGCGGCGGCTTCCCCGCCCCCCGCTGCCCCTCCCCGCAGGTTTCTCTCAACCCTCAGTGCGCATGCGCGGGCGGCATGTCTCGGACATCGCCTTCAGCGGCCTTTGGCGACGCGGTGGTTGTGGCGGGAAAATTAATAAAAAAAACTTCTCCGAATAACCGCGACCTTTAACTACCCTCACGGATAATCCACACGGATCTCTGGACGGCAAGGCGAAGACGATCAATGGAATAATCTCCGGTGAGAGACGGAGAGAGATGGGCAGGCGTGAGGGCGAGCCAGGTTCAACTTTGTTGAACGCTGAGCGCAGAGTGAATGGGGTTTATACTCTTTGGTTCTATTGGGTAAAGTCACGTAGGTGAAAATAAAATAACAATTTTCACCTACGTGACTTTACCCAATAGAACCAAAGAGTATGGATCCTAGCAGCCACGAAAGCTTTAAATCTAGAATTGAATGGGGTTTGCTTCCCTTAGCACGCGACTTGGACACTTCGGTGTGCAAAGTGTTGTCTGGTTGTGCCGTGTAAAGGAGGAGGACATTCAGTAAATGTCGTTGGTTTGTTAATGGGAGTGTGTGGCGCGGTAATGGACTGGGTACGACTTACAACACAAGTTCTGCTCACATTGCACGCTAAGGGTTAGCACGGCGATTACTACGTGTGCATTTATTAGTTATTGTTTATGTTAAAAGTAGTATTGATTGTTAAGACAATAATGTTTAGTATTTGTAGGTGAATCATTTCAATATTGTACAGTATAGCATTGTCCTGCTGTGTGGCTCTCACGTGGCGAGCATCAGTGCAGCAATATTCAGTACGTGGTTGTAATGCACTTCTATAGCCCCCTGCCACCAGTGCAGCAATATTCAGTACGTGGTTGTAATGCACTTCTATAGCCCCCTGCCATCAGTGCAGCAATATTCAGTACGTGGTTGTAATGTACTTCTATAGCCCCCTGCCATCAATGCAGCAATATTCAGTACGTGGTTGTAATGTACTTCTATAGCCCCCTGCCACCAGTGCAGCAATATTCAGCACGTGGTTGCAATGTACTTCTATAGCCCCCTGCCATCAGTGCAGCAATATTCAGTACGTGGTTGTAATGTACTTCTATAGCCCCCTGCCACAAGTGCAGCAATTTTCAGTACGTGGTTGTAATGTACTTCTATAGCCCCCTGCCATCAGTGCAGCAATATTCAGTACGTGGTTGTAATGCACTTCTATAGCCCCCTGCCACCAGTTCAGCAATATTCAGTACGTGGTTGTAATGAACTTCTATAGCCCCCTGCCATCAGTGCAGCAATATTCAGTACGTGGTTGTAATGCACTTCTATAGCCCCCTGCCACCAGTGCAGCAATATTCAGTACGTGGTTGTAATGTACTTCTATAGCCCCCTGCCATCCATGCAGCAATATTCAGTACGTGGTTGTAATGAACTTCTATAGCCCCCTGCCACCAATGCAGCTATGTTCAGTACGTGGTTGTAATGCACTTCTATAGCCCCCTGCCATCAGTGCAGCAATATTCAGTACATGGTTTTAATGCACTTCTATAGCCCCCTGCCATCACCAAACTCACACTGACCAGCGTGGTGAAGTATGGTAAATAACCCCTCCCCCTGGGAGCTGCATAGCATGGGACAGCTGTCAGCCAGCAATGGATTTAAAAAGGAGCTGTACTCCGCACACATTCTTATTCAGGGTAGGGTAAGGAACTTGGAGGTTCGGTACGCATAATGTGCTCGGAAAGTATTGTATTCTGTATGTGTGTTGAACCTCTTTCGCATCGTACAAAGCCAACCATGCTCTTCGGAGGTGCGATAATATATAAATATAAGTAGTCATACTACTGTAATACCACTTAATATTTAGCATTCATTGTATTAGTAGTACGGTAATTTTTTTATATGCAGGTGTGCATGCAAGCCTTCTCTTTTGAATACAGTGTGTTTTAAACATGGAGTTGTCTCCAGCTAATTCTTAAATGTATATCATTCATAATGTAGTAGTAGGCAGGTAGTGCATTTATGACACTTCAATTGTACATAGAGCTTGCAGGTGTGATGAAGGAAACCATGGGAAAGGCTGGAATTTTTGTTGAAAAAAGGACAACAGCCACAGTAGCTTAAGAGACCTAACGCGAAGTGGTCGACACTGGCCCATGCGATCGCGTTGCGACAGCGGACCCACTTTCCGCACACAGCAGCTCCTCATGGTGCCCCCCATACCAGGACCAGTGGTGACCTTGTAGCCACAGCCATTCCTCTCCCTGGCCCCATCCGGTCCAGGCATCCCAAATCGTACAAAATGTACTGCAACGGTGGTGAGACAAACAGCCCTTCGGGCGACAGCACGGTGACGGACACAAGCCCTCGCGGCAGCCTGGGCAGCACGCTGCTCCGGACCGGAAGCGGGGGCTAGCGCAGCCCTGTGGTGTGCGGAGAGCAGTGCTGCTCGTAGGCGAGCGGTGCGCTGGACGCCTACATCGAGGACTTTGAGCAGAGCGGAATCTGTGCGTCACCGCCACCCAGGATACGTGCAGAGCACAGCGCCACGCAGCATGGCGGAGCGGAGACGCGCGGAGGAGAGGAGGATGCACAGTGTGGATGAGGGTGGGTTGCGCCTCTCGCCACGCGAGGAATCGCTCCGTGGTGCTTGCACTCGAGTGGCTATCGAGTGTGCACGCGGTGCAATGGTATTGAAGCTATAGTAATAGGTTTTTACCCTTTTATCTGGCACAAAAACTGACACCTTTATACAAGGGATCATGTTTGCAATAACCACAACACAAGTAGTCAAAATGCAAACAAAAAAGTCAACTCTGATAATATGCACTGTCCTTGAATTTGATTGGTCCACACCCGAGATGGCTTTTCTGAGATCCCAGTCTCCACTGGTGTTGGACCAGAAGACGCAAAAAGGCGTCTTCTTATTCTTAGTGTCTTCTTGTTTGCATTTTGACTACTTGCGTTGTGGTTATCGCAAACATGATCCCTTGTATAAAGGTGTCAGTTTTTGTGCCAGATAAAAGGTAAAAACCTATTACTATATCTTGTTACTGGCAAAGGAGGTCTCATAAGGTATCGAAGCTAGTTGACTGGAAGGGGAATAATTGGAGAGGAGAACCCCATTTATTTGCTTGTACTGGGTGCTTGTCAATTATGCTATGCTATCATGAATGTAATGTAATTCCCCTAGAAAAAAACCCTTAATAAGGTCTAAAGATACATTTTCGTGAGAGTCCCACACTGGGATGCTTGGCAAATTCCATTAATGAGTTCATTTTATGTCAGAGAAAACTATCCACAGTAAGCACACGCATATGAGAGGATAGCATAGGTCTGAACAGATAGGTCGGTGCATGCATTTCTTTCTCCTGTCATCTTCCAGCAACTTCACTGATTATCGAGTTTGTAAAGTTTGTGAAATCTAAGTGATCCTCCAACCTTTGTGTCAAAATTTGCAGATCCTAGACTGGACACATCTGAAGTTTAAACAATAACAGCTCATGCACTGATTTATCCCATATTCTCACAAACTCCACAAACGGATAACATCATTAGTTACTGATGGTGCAAAGTAAGGCAACATTGCAGGATTGCCGTTCAGGGGTGAAGGAATCTAGGGGAGAGCAAATTCATTGTGTACCAGTAAAATGTCTGTGGGTCTTACATTGCAGGTGGCATGCTGCCTGTGGAGGACCTCATCTCGGGCACGCGCAGCCTCACTGCTGCGCTGCAGCGGTCATGGCTTATAGCCCGACGGTCAGTCTAACCACGGACCAGCTCCTAGAGGCGCCAGTTGACGGTTCCTCCAAGTCCTTGTTCCGCTCGCCTGGCGCCCACCGAGACCTCGCAGTGTCGCACAGAGGCAAGCGGTCATCTCTCGGGGTCACCGCGCACAGCCTCGGCGCATCATTGGTGAGGGGCAATAAGCCAACTGAACGGTTGAGCTCAACAGCGAGAAGCAACAAGGCCCTGATGCCATTAAATGAGTCGGCAAAGCCCAAAAATTATTTCTTTTCTAACCAGAAGAATGTTTTGTTGTACTTACGGAGCAGTGAAGCAACTAGGCGTGAGCACTTGCCGAACGGCGGCTGTGCGACAAGTACCTATCCCAGGTGGTTGACAAGCCAAAAGGATGAGCTGGATGTGTCGGGGATCACGAGCATTCCTGAGCTCAGGTACCCGGCCTGGCTGCGTGACTGCGATGTGGACTCCCAGACCAGCAGCCACGAGACGGATACCAGCACGAAGAGAGCAGGTGCCGCTCAGAGCCCGCAAAGCAGACCAAAGTACCCAGAGTGGCTCAAAGATTTGGACATCTCCGGCCTTACGAATGTAGCCAACGAGGAGCCCGTGTCAGAGGACCTTAGATCCCTAGGTGTGTGTGTATATATATAGTCTGTATATAGCAGATGACATTTCATATGTTTTCAGGTACATATTCAGTCTTTTCTCACAGAGACGACTGAGCGGCCACCCATGTGGTTGTGACGTGCGATGCGTGATTCTTGATGCACAGCCTCATTGGAGGAGCTGCTGAGCAGGGCGCGCATGGAGTTGGAATCCCCCGGCTTGGAGGCCCCCTCCCCGGGCAGCTTCAACACGGACGTCTTCCTAGGGGCTGATCGTCCCTGGGAAAACCCCTCCACGCCATTGTGAATTTATCTTTATATTCACACTCACGCACAGCATAGAGGCTGCACCGCCTCTAAGTATGATGTCAGATTATGAATGTTATAAGCTAAGCAGGTAAGCCTGGTTATTACTTGGATGGGAGACTATTTGGTAATAGCATATATTATAGATTTTGGCTGCTAGGTAACCAGGAGTTAGTAATACAGCAATGGAATCTTGAATCTATATCCGGAGTTTTGCATTTTACTCCCTCTGTTTTCACCGGGTTCTCCGATTTCCTCTCACATACCACTCGCTGATGAAATTTGCAAAATATCACTGCCAAACCCGCCTGAGACTTGGTGAGATTTTTCTGGCTTCCACCATGATAATAAGTCAACCAAGTAATTTTCTCTCAATCGTGTCTCTTCTCAGGGCCGTGTACCACCTGTCGCGTCTGAAAGAGCTGGTTGACACCATCAAGGAGAACAAGGATGGCTGCATTTTAAGGCGGTGGTCGAGGTTTGTACTCAGAAGGATACGTTCGCTTGGTCCTGCTAATTCATGGTTGTTAAACATCAATGGTACTTCAGGTGCTGTGGTGTGAATCGCAATTACTTGTGAACTTGTGGGGCCCATGGGGCACAGTAATTGCCCTGTTAATGGAAGTGCCACAACAAAGTATTGGAAAAATGTGATGAAGTTCGTTCAGGGTTGGAGTTAGTGAATGGTTGCAGCAGTATTTTGCACAGCAAATCCATGCAGACTCAAATGTCACTTGAAAGAGAACGGATATGTGAAAAATATTGTGAGCACAACTAAACTTATTTTGGTTTTAGCCATTTTGGAAGGTGACTACTTTATTGGGAACATACATGCTAGTAATTGTGTAGTTATAAACATTTGGGAAATCACTGTAAAAGTACATTTGCTTATTTAGATTGCACTATACCTGTATTGTAAAATTTCAGAACCTTTTATGTAACTTGTAATCAATAAACCAAAGTTGCATATTGTATGCAACCCATGACTTGGATTGTTTTTATCATGTCTTGTTTAGCATGGTTGGTTATGTACAGTTTGAAAGAAATTCAACATACATTAAATATTTTCTGATATTTGAATGTTTATATTGTACATGTATATTTATTTTACAATAAATCTGAGACAAAGGCTTATACACATGGAATTGAAAATATTCAGCTATGATTTGTATTTCTCAAGTATTTTAAGAAAAGTCAGCGAGTCTCGTGACATGTCTTCACATTTGGGGGTGATGATTGTGATGGATATCCAAGCATTAACCTGCTTACATTCCTAGAGTATGTAAGGTGAATTTGGGCATTCTGGGTGATTGGGTTTTAGGCCAAACACAGGCAGATGGTTGGGGATAGATGTTTTCAAGCATCTATTAATTATTCATCGGCATGTACTATCTTACTATGATGTAAAGTTCAAAGACATGGTTCATGAAGGGAATGGAATAAAAACTCAACTGTGCACAAGTATGGAGGAATTAATACTTGGAATTCAATGCAAAGATCTGGCCATATGGCGTTTACTGGGCACCAGGGTTGCCAAACAACACATGAAAGATGTGTATCAGGCACAGCCTCTGCATTATGAAAAAAATATCACTTCCTGAAGAAGTGCATTTTGCTTCTCCTGTCTTAGGTCACCAAAATAAATTAGAGCAAATGTGACTCGACTGACACAGGCAGCATTTATACTTGTGAAGTGTTCTCCTTCCGACGTGTGGTGTGTGTCGCACACACTGTCGAAGACGAGGTAGTTGCAGGAGACATCGTCTCTTTATTATCTTGTTCACACCAACTCCGGCCTCACTCGACCACGTTGCCATAGAGCCCGGCCTAGACACGACCCTGTCCGTGTTGCACCGACGGCGTCGACCGAGAAGGCCAGCTACTGTCTGGCCACGCAATGATTGGGCGAATGCGGTGGCAACGACAGCGACGACGAGACGAGTCCACTCCCAGAACCGGCAGCCCGGAGCTCTCGCTCTCCGCTGCTTATATTATATTCTATATTCTACTCGGCGCGGCTTGGCTCTGCCCTATCCACGCCTCCCTTCTCGAACCGACCAGAGGGTTCCAGAGGCTTCCCTATGAGGTCTTCCATGACCCTTGCCCCAATTCCTCTGCCCGGCCGGCATACCCGTATATATGCTCAACGGCGTGTGTGCAAACTTTCCACTGCAGTTGCCGCTGCTGGACAGCAGTCAGCGCTGTGTCACTACACTTGTATGAACACAAGAATTACATAATCATGTCTACACTTATATGTAATGGGCTGAGATAGGCGCACACAACTTCTTGGGAGGCAACACTATTTATTAACACCAACACATTACACTTAACATAAATTTCGATTTAAAGCTTTCATGACTGCAGGCTAACACCAATCCCGAATATCCGCCCCCACAGCCCTTTAAATAATCTCCAATACAGCCCCCCAATCGGCTATGCGTGTATGAGTGACGTCCCTGCCCTCTAACCCCCGACCCCCCCGTCCCGCGCGTGCGATTGGTGTGTCGCTCTAAAACTGACTCCAAATCCCCGCCCCGCAGCCCTTTAAACAATCTCCATTGCCCGGCATCGGCGGCAACGCGTGTGCGAAGGACGTCATTGCCCTCTGACCCCTGACCCCCCGTTCAGTTCGTGTGAGTGGTGCGCGGGGTTGTGTGAGCGGAGACGTCGCGTTTGAGTGGCTGAGAAGCGACGGATTGATTCCAGGCAGCCACGTGCCAGCCCCGAGCTATGCCCCACAAACAGGACCCGCGGACCCGAGGGGCTGCGGAGCGAGGAGAGGAGCCGGAGAGCGGCAGCCCTCTCACCGCGAGCGAGGAGTCGAGTAGCGGCTGCTCTCACTCGAGCGAGGAGTCCGGAGCCCGCAGCCCTCTCGAGATCAGCCCTCCCCCGGGGGGGGGGAGCCGGGGGCCCGCGTCCCCCACAACTGACAACCTGTGTACCAACTGGCCGAGCGAGAGTTTGTGTGTATTTGAGCGCAATCGTGCCAGTGTTTAGCTGTACCAGGGAGTTTGGTGCAGCAGAGTGTTTCGGTGTAGCAGGGTGTCCGGATTGTGCCGGCACACTACCCTTCTATCCATAATGTCGTAGGGTGAGCTCCATTAAACGTTAACTCGGACCCCAACCTGTCAAAGCGCCTAATCTCGGAACGTGGTTCTCAACCTCTTACCTTACCCATGCTACGTACCTTTGAGACGTCCTGCTTTTACAAATGTTGATGAACTGGAGGGCAAAGGTCTGGAGGACCCCACATGGTGTCTGGTTTCTCACACCCGAGCCTCCTGTGACATTTCTGGAGGCTTCTCTGGAATCTTTGTCCCATTTATTGAGTGCAGATTTGGCTTACTTCTAGCTTCATCCCAAGACGTCATCCAGTTTGGAAATACCCGAAGGTTGTGGGAGTCGCCCCGTGCTTCAGTTTCTTTCCAACCCTCGCAATGGCCGGTTGCTCACCAGCCGGAAGTCTTTTGCTGCTTACACCACGACCGAGGTGTTGAGAGCAGCCATCTCGTGGCTGGTCGGCAATGGAGATGGTATTGTCGATTTGGGGAGCGTGAGTCTGTGGCGTTGGTGGTGCTGCTGTCACGGAGGCGACACGAGTTTAGGAAATTCAGTTTTGTGGGTTTCCTGTAGCGAGCACTGAAAGATCCTCCCTTCCTCTTTCTCCACCCTTGTCTCTACTGTCTCCATGTCCCCGTTCAACTCTTTCTACACCGCTTTCCTTGAATGTGCAGCTGCCTTTACGGCCTCCCCTCTCCCCTTCTCTCCACCTCCAACCCATCTCCGTCGTAATCTCCTCCCCTTTGTTCAGGCTCTTCCCTCTCTTCCTCAGTCTATGGATGGGGTTATTGTTTATCGGGCTCTTATACAAAAAATGGAGCTTATTTTAGCCTTTGAATAGGATTTTCTGTTTTCTTTCGGTAGCATGTTGCGTACATAGGGAAGATCGAGCCACGCCACCGGTTCCCATTATCAAAATCTTTGTCAACTTGTTTCCCTCGGTAGGAATGCCTTTCCTTCTCCAGCAAGCAATTGTCTGCTCTCTCTCCTCCGGTATTTCTTCCGATGCGCTTTCTTAATCTCGCTTGCTGTGTGTATCGGCTCTATCATTCAACAAGGGCAAATTAAAAAAAATGCTTTTTTTTCCTCCACTGCTTTACCACTATACCTCCTGAGTGGGTACTCGGAGTTTCATCTAATGTACTATTTGATGAGTCGCTTCCACACAGCAGAAAGGCGGTAGCTATCCGAACTGTAAATTTTTATTCCAATTTCGATAGATTCTCGAATTATTCTTGGGCAGTAGTAGCTAGTTTTGCACAGAATTTCAACATTAAAATCAACTGAGTGTCCTTGTTGGCACGTGTGTTCTGCTACTGCTGAACATGGGTGCCAACAAATAATGCATTATTTAAATGCATGCCTATAAAGGGCAGCATACTTCAATAGGGATTACCATTGGTACGGCTATTTTAATACACAATAGACAGGAAGGACAAGATCAAAGGGCTCTCATAATGCACATGCATAATGTACGTTGACTCGGTAATCTCCCCCCCCCCCCCCCCCCCCACTTTGCGCGAGAGTGCCACAAATCTGGCTGTCGCCTGATGAAGCTAGTTGTAATTACTGGCAAAACGTCGTTCTCCGATTGTAAATGTTGTGGCTTGGCTCTCCAAAGTACCAGTGACGAATTGGCTTGTTCTGTTTCCGTGACAACCCTTACTAGTTGGCTGTGTCGAGTGGTGGCGGGTTTTAACGACACGTTTATATATGTATGCGATCTAATCCAAAAAACACCTCTATGGATGATATTGGGCGCGAAAGCCTACATGTTAAACCAAAATTTAAAATATATACAAAATAACAATAATTTATAGTTTTCCTCATTCACATCGTGATTCGTATGAAAAGACATGAGATGATTGAGACATGTTAAATCATAAACGTATTTATTAATATATATATACAGATAGTCCTCGACTGCAATGTCCTTGTCCACGTGCAAACAGAGTTAGGATAGCAGCCTCCTTTAAAAGTCAGAGTAGATTTATACGCTGTAGAAGACAGTTGACGAATCCTCGTTGCTTGATTCCTCCTCGGATCCCTTCAGCAGTGAGTCGTCACCAGTCTTCTCTGCCTGCTCATTCTCCATGTGGCACCGCTGGGGTGGGTGCAATACGCCAGGAGACTCCTTATGCAGCGAGCAGCGAAGCAGGCCCATCTCTGCCTGCTCATCCTCAACGTGGAATTGAGGCGATGGCGGTGAGCTGGGGGCATCGGTGAGGAGGGTGTTACGGAGACGGCCCAGCTCTGCCTGCTGCAGAATCGTCTGTACGACGAAGCGCTCGCGGCGCATGCAGGCGCGCACATGGGATGGCGTGTCCGGGATGATGTATGCAATGCAGGCCTTCGTGAGTAACACCACGTGCTGAAAAAGTCCACACACAGGTAAAGGATTTTCAGTTTCAGGATTTGCATGTAAAGGGTGCTTACTAAATATAATATAGCAGCATCTTAAAGTGCTTTACATCTCAGGTCAACTATTCCGGGGACCTGAAGCCTAGGGATATTATATTGTTACGTCGTTTTTCCCAATTAAATTAAGTCATTTGAGTAATTTTTGAACATTTGGCAAATTATACCGAGGCACTTTTTGAATTACTTAATGGGTTTTTTACGTTCACTATGCAGCAGGCAACATTTATGATGTGCAGTTAATGCACCCACAGTATTCACCTGGGCAGCCGCAAATTACCGCAACAATCAGCAAACACTTACACTCGGCCATGTCACCACTACAAAGATTCCCTGTGTAGCCTTTCACAGACTGAGACAAGTGCATCTATGAAGGGTGGCACAGTGCCTGCGGGGGTGGTGTGCACCTTTATCTCGCTAGTGATGATTTTCACACACTTCATCAAGTACTCATTTTAAGACAGAATCAACTTAAGGGAAGCTCAACACTGGTTCTAATATTTTCCACTGTTGTTGGCTGTGGCCAGAAATAGTACTCCGGTCACACAGGATTGGTAGCGCAGTTCACGAACAACTACGCAGCCGCTCCCCTTCCCACACGCACACATGCTTACGTGTGACATGTCATAAACAACATGGATCGTCTGCTGCATGATGACAGAGTGTATTGTATTACCACTATTATTTGTGATCTCAGAAATACTGTGCAATTGTGAGGTGTAATAGCATTACTGGCATTATCTGTAATGACCCATTGACAATGATCACGGTTTGCTCTGCTGACCTTAACAACTGCTCACAGATGAGTCTATACGATGGTGCAGTAGTGTAAGGCTTTGCACACTAGACTTGCAATCCAGAGATCGCGGGTGTGAATTGATCTTTGATCGTGGCAGTGTAAACAATGGTGAAAGTTTTTTTTTACATTCCACTGCCTCTATCCACCTAGCAGTGTAAATGGAATACATCCAGTCAATTGGTCGGCTGAGTTTGGTGCTGTTCAGTGCGGGAACTCCCAGCTCTTCCCAAGACGTCTGACCAGTGTGGAAGAGCAGTTCAAATACATCTTAAGGGTCTCTCTTGAGCTCCCTATAGCAGGAGCCCTTTTGCCATCAGTGACATGAGCAAGTAATTGGAGGGCTGTACCTTTATCTTTCAATGGGTTTATGAATGTGTGTGTGTGCATGTTGATGTGTACCTGCATGGCAATGACGAAGGCCAGCTTTGCCGTCAGTACTTGCCAGTACTGCTTGGTGACGGAGTAGGCTTGGGGATGATCCGGCGGGTAGCGATAACTTGGATACCTACACACATACAACCACAAGCACGCATGGACTATATTGAGCAAAGTGCCTCGAAAGTAGAGTTGGCGTTAAATTGAACAAGTGGTTGTGTACAAACGGTATATGCGTTCACAGCCCTTTAAAAAATCCGCTTCTGAAAGAGGGCCTTCCCACAACGTGCAGCTTGTGGGGGCTCTATTGACCATGGTTCACGCTGGTCCGTACCAGGTTGGTGAAGGTAGGGAGTACAGTTAATGGGAGAACAATATAGCACAACTATTAATTTTTCTGAACTACCCACTGCTGACAACCTAGCTCCAAAGTCGCCTACTGCACCTGCATTGTGCATGGTGTTCATCAATCTAAGCACGAACAAGGCTCAAGCCTGCTTGACTTCCGGAATCTAATATTAGCTGTATTCGTGGTGATTTGGTCATAGTCAAGTAAGGTTATATGAAATATCGATCAATATGGTTATATTGATTATAGTTGTGTATGCCAGCAATTCAAAAACGTTACAGAAAAGGGTTGGTAGATCGCATCAATTTCCTAACTAACTGTGCTGTGAGGAGACCAGAAGATGGCTGTAGAGCAAGTCATTACCATGGGTTCTCCAGGACCTCTTATTGCATCCCACATGCATAAAACCACCTTAAACTGGAATCCCAATGCACGGTCTTCCTGAAAAGGGATCTTGAGACTCAATTAAGCAGTCGTGGATCGATAGATAAATAAATAACATTACTCTTTAGCAGGGTAACAATGAGCTATAATTTATATCAATCTATTATTATATTTCTCTAAGTGGGACTTTGGTTGTGAAGCCATCCCACCCGTACCCACTGCTCCCCCCCTCCAATTCCCCCCCCCACCCCCTTTACTGTCCCCGCCCACCACGCACACTCCTCCCCCAACCCTACCACAACCCCTTACTACCCAACTAAGCCAAACCCTGTGTCCAGGGTAAGGGGCAGGGCCTAAACAGAGGTGGGGCCTAGGGGAAGTGTGGGTCTTAAAAGGAAAGTCACGGAGTGAAAAGAGGAAGAGAACGAGACTAATCAGGAAGGGGCGGAGCCAGGAGGACGCCACACCCAGAAGGATGTCGCATCTACCTGGACAACACACCCAGAGATCAGTGCATCACATTCGCAGGGACGGCACCCCCGATAGCTGGGCATGACACTGAATGGCACAAACCTGCAGGTTGTGTGGAATGCCGGATCAAACCAGGCTGGCAGGATGTTGGGATGATTTTGCTCCTTGAAGTCGCTGATCTTGAAAATTGAAAGGCTGTCCTCCGTGTACCCATGCATTGTAGGCGAACCTGTGCCATACTCTGCTGAGTATCCATAATAATACACCAGGCGTGGGATGATGTCCGTTGTGAACGCCAAGATGCATGACTGTGGAATTAGCATACGGAGGCACAGCGATAGCGGTCACTTAGCATGCAATGATTTGACCAAGGCTTCTGAACATCTTACCTTGGCAATTACATTAATTTTCACAAATACAATTTGGGGGGTTGCTGCCAGAGTGAAATGGTTACCATATAAGGACTTGCAATCTGGCAGTCGTCAGTTCAGTCTCCTGACACAACAGTTGAAGCAATGGATCATTTTCTTAAATCTCCCCCACCTCTGTCCAATTAGCAATATAAATGGGTTCATCACTGTTTTAGCGCAGGTAATTCCACATCTTACAACATGTCTGGTCATCATGGAAGAGTAGGCCAAATACCGTGTAGAGGGGTTCTCTAGAGCTACCTTTAGTTGAGGCCCTTCTGCCAGCAGTGACATGAGCAAACAATTGCAAGGCTTTACCTTTTGCGATTTTGGGAGAGAGTGGATAGGAGCGGTGGTGCAGTGATTCGTGCACTGCACTTTGAATTCAGCACACATGCAATTGACTTCCAGCTACGACTAACATCAGTGACGAGTGATACCCGAACCGCTCCTGGTTCCCCACTACACCTCTTCTCAAACCTGCCATGACCAGAATGGTGATGTATGGTAAAAAGAACCCACACGGCTAACATGACATGTTATGTCACTCATAAGATGGGATATTGAGCGAGAAAGCGAGTGGACAATCTGGCGATTTACATTGGTGATTACAGAGAGGGTGGCAACGATACTCAGAATATCGGCCCAGGCTCCAATTCCTCTTGCTCGCGAAACCACAGGCCTCCTCATCTTTGTTACGAGCTTCCACGCGTCGACCCGCACTTCGATGATGTTGTTCAGCAGTGCGAGCAATGGCGCAAGTGGAAATGATGCCACGAAGAGAGTGACAAACCCGAATTGGATAACTGGGGTATATTTTGAGAATGGGTAGGGGGGCAAGGATAGGATAATGAGTGAAACAGGATATAGACATACACTCTTAATGCTGTTATGTTGTGATTACTTTAAGCAAACAAAACATGTTTTCAATGCATTGAATGTGTTTTAGTCAAAGGAGACCCCAAAATATGGTCACATTTTCGTGTCATTTGTTCACAAAATTATCGTGTCCATTACATTGGCCACTAAGATGCTATCAGCCACTACCATCTTTAATGCTCAGCTCTGGTTCACCTGGGTTTCTTTTGCACCATTTTCCACCACTAGGTGGCTATAATAACTAGATCACATCCTGTATTGAGGACTCCATTAACCGTACCACACATTTTTAGGCATATGCACTGTGGCTGAAATGCCAACAAATCACAGCAGTTAACCACAGTGGACATGATGCACAAGAGTTTTAAATAAATAGTAAGGGGGAAAAACGTCAATCCAAGCTGACCAATGTAGCTGCATTGGTTAGCAGACAAGAGGAGCAAATATGTGCTCCTATTGTTTCTAAAACTTAACTCCGTACATATGCACATACGCGCATGCTCAAAGACAATTGTGTTACAGTATATCCATAGATTGGTGCCTATGGCCAAATCACCCAGTATGCGTCAGATTTAATCAGATCCCAGAAGTTAAGGAGAGCTGAGCCTGAAAATTGGTTGGATGGGTGACCATGCAATAGTTATTGTGGGGTTGTGAGCAGCAGAGGACAGTGCAGCAAATTACATTGTTGTATTGTACATCTAAGCTCTTACATCTGTGCTCCCTGCCTTCAACAACCCGAAGTGTGGGTAATTTCCCTCCCACAACAATGTCCGACTGATACACAGGGGCCGTACACACGTGCCTATATAATCAAATGATACCCAATTGTGTGTTTTTTTATAATAAAGTAAAACGCGTTGACTCCGTAGTGTGATCCTCTGAGCTCATTGTACCCATCTCGAGGTATTCATCAAAGAGTCCAAGTGGGCTCTGGGGCTGTAGGTCCAAGTGTTTGCTGGAAGAAGTGTTTGGTAACTGGATAAGACCATCAATGAGAAGCCAGTTTAATCGTGGTTCGGTGACAGAAAACCCAGAGTTTCACGGTTTAACCCAACATCCGAGCAGCACCACATCAGATCTCTAGACTCCTCAGCGCAGGCATACAGATATGGTCAACATATGCGTACATTAACTAATTTGTGAAATTATGAATTACATCCAAATGAAATGTAGTGTGTGCATTACTAGGACGTACCTAAAGGTGCCAGGTTGGATTCATCCACCTTGGGGATGCTCTGCTCCACGCAGCCTCCTGCTTCCGTGCAGTCCATCCTCTTGATGTCCGAATTCTGGCTGTTGCTACTGCTGCAATTGGTGACACTGGTGGTGGTCTTCTTTCTTTTAATGGACTTAGGTCTACTTCGCTTTTCCTTCTTCTTCTGCTGCAAGGTCATTAACACTTTCATGCTCGTAAAAGGATCGAGAGCAGCGTATGGTTTATTCTCACTGACTGGTGAAGCAGTTTGTTGATGTGGAACTAGGCCAAAGCATTCAAGAAATTTGGATTTCATGTCATTTATCTTAACGCCGCTATCTTTTGTCGAAGTGTAATCATGTTCAGGCTTCGGTCTGTACAAGAACTGTGCGTGAAGACTTTCATGATTTTTCAGGATTTCAATAGGACTTAAAAATCCGCAGACTGAGCACATCTCATAGGGCGATGGTGGATTCAACACCGCATTGGCAAAACTGCCGTTATTCACCAAACCTGGTGCACCCTTTATCATATAATCCTTTTCATGGGTCTTCATGTGCCTTTTTAATTTTCCTGGCTGATTAAACCTTTGTCCACATATGCCGCACCATTGCTCACGGGTCTCCTTATGCGTTCTTACGTGGGCTTCTAGGCACCATGCCAGTTGGAATTTTTTCCCACAGACGTCACAAGAGATACGTTTTTTCGCTCGTGTAACTCTACCGGATTGAGGTGGGGTTGAGACGGGTGCTGGTGAAGTGCCATCGATGGTGAAGGCAATTCTCCCAGCACCACCATGACTCGCAGCGGAGTTGCTCTCGCACATCTGAAACAAAAGACAAAGGTCACGCGCATGACACCCGTGTCACGAGTGTACTCGCACAGGCATACTTAAGGTGACATAAGATTCATATATACTACAACTCATTATACCAGAACTCCACAATATTGCAGTTCCTATCATGTACGATTTTACCCTCTTATCCACCCAAGTAATATTTTGTTTCTAAACAACAATGACTAACTACCTCCATTTTCCTAATGTTACCCACCAAATAGGTCTTTCTGTATATACACACCAACAATATAATGATTGCACCACACGTTCACTCCACTATTCACAACACTCTGACTCGCAATCTCCATGTAAGATTGTAATATCATTTCTGTATGAGGGCCCGTCAAGAAGTTTTGGGAATGGACACTTTTTTACAAACAACTACGTAAAATAGTCTTCATTAAAAGTACAGTATAGTACTATTAATGGCACTTATAACTGAACGTCATTATCTCTCATGCTAATTATTACAATGTTAACTAGTTACCCAGGAAAGCTTCATTGCGTCTAAGTACTGCATTTTCAGAAAGGTCCCATTGCATTGAGATGTTTGCGTGAGTGGAACCCAGAGAGACCCCACCTTGCATATTGCGAAATAACACAACTCCACACAGATGGATTCAACCCACAAGCTCAAAGCATTCCCTGTTCAACAAAGTACTCAGTGTAATGTTTAATATAATTTATTTGGTAATATACAGTATCGTAATTGTATAGTGAATCTACAGCAGTGAGGTATACAGTAGGGTTGGTAAAATAATACATAGTGTAATATTACAAGTCTAATATTATTATAATCTAACGTATAGGGTAGTGTATAGTAACGCAGTGTATAATTCAATGTTGGGGTCTGTCTATGGCAGTTTATAATAAAAAATATTATTTGGAGGCATATTATAATATTTTTTGCGACATAGAAGTGTAATGTATAATAACTTATTGTTAGTAGCTCAGCTTAGTGGAGAATATATTGAGTACATTGATTATATTGATGTATATTCTTAGTTTTTTCGGTAAAGTCACGTTGAAGAGAAACAAACAAAATAATATAATATATAAATCAATCAAAATTCTCACGACGTTTCGACCATAACTCAAACGGTCATCTTCAGGTGTGAAGATGACCGTTTGAGTTATGGTCGAAACGTCGTGAGAATTTTTATTGTTTTATATATATTATATTATTTTGTTTGTTTCTCTTCAACGTGACTTTACCGAAAAAACTAAGAATATGAAGTACTGCAGTCACGAAAGCTTTAAATCAAAATTTATATTGATGTAGTTTATATTTAGGTCTTTCACATCGGTTTATTGTATGATAGTTGGGTAGTTGCAGTTCTTTAGCGTCAATATACCAAATGCCTCTGTTGATATGTAAACTCTGACTTTAACATAGCTACTTCTGTCACCAGTTACATGCTAATTCCTCACATTAACATCATGCTAATCTCCCAGTTACATGCTAATTTCTGACTTTAACATCCTGCTAATTTATCACTTTAACACAGCTACTTCAATGCTAAATTCTTCTGTTGATATGTAAACTCCTTTGTCAAGGAGCTCTGCTCCTCCCACCCAGCTTAAAATACGCTGCCAAGCTTAGCAGTGTTCATTGGAGCGCTGTCTTTCCAACAGTTCTGTTTCTTCACCTGAGGAAGGCTACTTGTGTTGTGGCCAAAACGTCGTGAGAATTTTATTATGTTTTGATTTTATTATGTTATTATTTCCCTTCTACGTGACTTTACCGAAAGAACCAAGAAGATGAATCCCTGCAGTCACGAAAGCTTTAAATCGAAATTTATTCAAATCAAGTTGTTTTATTTTTACCACAGTACTTTATGGAATCCTCAAGAATTAATGCATTTTTATAAGTATTAAACTATACTTGAAGATGTGTCAGAATATAATTCTGCAGATGCAAGCACAGGCAAACTCGTATCTGCATATGCAAGTTTCTGGGCCTCCTCACTTCACCAAACCCGCATTGACCGGCATGGTGAAGTATGGTTAAACAACTCCCACGAACGACATGGTGTGGGGGAGGCCTCTATCAAACGCTGGATCGACAAAGGGCTGATACATGTCACGACATTGTACGTTAAGACCGTTCTCTCGTCAGCACAAGCCGTCTATGTGGACAATAGAGGGCACGACACTCGTGTACACGATGTTTGTGTGCGTTTATTCAGCGTGTGTATCACGTAATAATTATATAAGGTCGCGATTATGCTCAAAACGAACCAAATGTATAACGTCACGAATAACTTTGGAGGTCTCCAGAGCCTGAACAATATTTGAAGTAGACACTGACCCTTGTCACGAGTTCTTATGAACTATAAACTAAACTATAAACTATTTATATTTACCAGGTAAGGCCCACTGAGCTATATAACTCTTATCAGAAGCGACCTGGACACAAATGATAGCTCAACAAAAGTGGCTTATCATGTGGACATTTATAGCAGCCAAGTACTCTGAACTCACGTTTCTAAATGTGGAGGGGAAAACCGAAGGACCAGGAGAAGAATCTACGCGACCACAGGGGAAAAAAATAAACAAATACAGAGCAGGCGTCAGGATCTGGATGGAACCTCCACGCTGCTGTAGGCCTGGCGAGGTAGTTAACATCTCGACACCGCGGCGCCCCTTATTAAAAGCTTAGCCATGTCTAGCAAGGTTATTGACTCATTTCACTCGACTCACGGCACCACAAGTAATGTATTAAACAAATAAAACAATAATAAAGTAGAGAGGCGCTACTTACATTTAACAATGTTGTTGTTAACTTTAAAAGGAGCGCGCTTCTGTCTGGCTTGCAGTCCGGCGTTCGCGGTCTCCACTTCCTGGATAAGCCACGCCTGTCGCGGCTGTGCCCCGCCCACTGTCGTGCAAGCCACGCCCCCGCGGATCGGGCCAAGCTCACCCCACGGTGAAAGCCCCACATCCACAATCGGAATCTTTATTTACAGGCAGTCCTCGACTTACGAACGCCCAAATTACAAACAGCCGCCCTTCAGAACCAACTGGCATGAAATATAAATTATTTTATATCACCTGAAAACGCGAACTCGCGCTTGTGAGTGAGTGCGCGTGAGTGTGAGGAGGGGGCACAGGTGGTGCATCAGCCAGTCATCTCAGTCATCTCAGTCAGTCGACCAGTGGCACCCTTGGGTCTGCCCCGTGACCTCATGCCAGCGGGCGTTTGACACTTGACGTGGCCTCAAGGTGCACATGGCCTGGCACAAGCGTCGTGGTGACGTCACCGACACTTAGTGGCGAATGGCGGTTGTTGTTGTGAGACAGTGAGAGAGTGTGAGGTCGACTCAGCCTCAGATGAGTTCCTGGTGCGGTGTGGAGTGAACATCGCTACTGGGGGAGACAAAGGCGACCGTGGAGGCAAATCCTCCAGGTGCTCACCGACACACTCACCATGCAACTCACCAACATCACCAACCCAATCACCTCTCAAATCACACCGGGCAGCATCTGCACGCCACGTTGGTGGCCGGCAGGTGGCAGCATCTACATGCCGTATTCTTGGTTATGTCGGTAATGTCACGTCGATAGAAAATACAAATAATTAAATAAAATTGAAAATAATAAAAGCTTTTATTATAAGCTTTTATTATAAGCTTTTATTATTATTTTCAAAATAATAAAAGCTTTTATTATTTTCAATTTATCATTTGTATTTTTTAATTTAAAATAATTAAAAAATTTTTTTTTATTAAATTCGATTATTTTATTTTCAAATCTACGTGACTTTACCGAAAGAACCGAGAATATTTTTCGATTTAAAGCTTTCGTGACTGCAAAGATTCATCTTCTTTGGTTCTTTCGGTTAACGTCACATAGAATGAGAATAAAATAATAAATTGATAAAATAAAATAACAATAAAATTCTAACGACGTTTCGGCCACAACACAAGCGCCTTCAGCAGGTGAAGGGACGAGACTGTCTGGAGAACAGCGCTGGAGCGAACAAAGCCAAGCTCAGATCGTGACCTTTAAGCTGTGTGAGAAGAAACAGAGCGCCTTGACAAAGGAATTATCATAGAATTTAGCATTGAAATAGCTGAGTGATTAGCTTGTGACTGGTCACAGAAATGGCTATGTTAAAGTCAAAGCCTACACATCTGAGCTATTAACAGTAACTGGGTATACACTACACTAAAGAATGAATACTATATACAACATGGAGTATAACAGCGCCTCGCAGCTGTCTCTCTACCCCTCCTCTGTTCCGACCATGGATGAACTCGTCCGTCTGAATGGGGCTCGTAGCTGTCCGTGGTGCTAAAGTTAACGGTAAGAATCCACCAATTTTTTCGCCATATAGCATTGTGATATATAACGACTTATTGTGTGGTAGCTTAGCTGATTGGAGAATATATAGAGTTTATTGATAACATTGAGGTAATTTATATTTTAGTTTTTATTGGTTTATTATGTAGTATTCTTTATGTAGTGTAGTGTATACCCAGTTACTGTGAATAGCTCAGATGTGTAGGCTTTGACTTTAACATAGCCATTTCTGTGACCAGTCACAAGCTAATCACTCAGTTATTTCAATGCTAAATTCTCCTAGTTATTTCAATGCTAAATTCTCCTGTTTGATTTGTACTAGGTGCCTCTGTGAATGTGTATGCTTTGACTTTAACATAGCTATTTCTGTGACCAGTCACAAGCTAATCACTCAGCTATTTCAATGCTAAATTCTATGATAATTCCTTTGTCAAGGGGTGCCTCTGTGGATGTGTATGCTTTGACTTTAACATAGCCATTTCTGTGACCAGTCACAAGCTAATCACTCAGCTATTTCAATGCTAAATTCTATGATAATTCCTTTGTCAAGGTGCTCTGTTTCTTCTCACACAGCTTAAAGGTCGCGATCTGAGCTTGGCTTTGTTCGCTCCAGCGCTGTCCTCCAGACAGTCTCGTCCCTTCACCTGATGAAGGCCGCTTGTGTTGTGGCCGAAACGTCGTGATAATTTTATTGTGTCATTTTATTTTATCAATTTATTATTTTATTCTCATTCTACGTGACTTTACCGAAAGAACCAAGATTATGGCGTGTAGATGCTGCCATCTGCCGGCCACCAACGTGGCGTGTAGATTCTGCCAATTGAAAAATGAAAATAATAAATTGAAAATAATAAGCAAAAATCCAGATTCATATTCTTGGTTCTTTCGGTAAAGTCATGTAGATTTAAAAATAATCAAATAAATTTAAAACAAAATAAATCGGAAATAATAAAAGCTTTTATTATTTTCAATGTATTACTTTTATTTGTTATTTTTAAATTGACATAATCTACACGCCGTATTCTTGGTTCTTTCGGTAAAGTCACGTAGATTTGAAAATAAAAATAAAAGAATTAAATGAAAAATCATGAATTGTTATTATTAAATTTTGATTTAAAGCTTTCGTGACTGCAGGGATTCATATTATTGGTTCTTTCAGTAAAGTCACGTAGAAGGGAAACAATAAAATAATAAAAATATTTTAAAAAATATTGTTAAAAATTTTACTTTTCTTTTATTATTTATATTTTCTATCTACGTGACTTTACCCAAAGAACCAAGAAAATGGCGTGTAGATTCTGCCAATTTAAAAATACAAAAAAATAAATGGAAAATAATAAAAGCTTTTATTATTGTCAATTTATTATTTTAAAATCAAAATTTTGTTTCATTTTTTTTATCTCTGTGACTTTACCGAAAGAACCAAGAATATGAATGTGGGTTTTTTGCTTTAATTATTTTCAATTTCACACTTTTTATTTGTTTTGATTTTTTTTTCTATCAACGTGACTTTACCGATAGAACCAAGAATATGGCGTGTAGATGCTGCCAATTTAAAAATTAGAATAGATTGAAAATAATAATCAAATCCAGATTCATATTCTTGGTTCTTTCGGTAAAGCCATGTAGGTTGAAAATAAAAATAATAAAATTAAATAAAAAAATAACAAAATAAATGGAAAATAATGAAAGCTTTTATTATTTTCAATTTATTTTAATTTGTAATTTTTTTTAAATTGGCAGAATCTACACGCCATATTCTTGGTTCTTTTGGTAAAGTAACGTAGATTTGAAAATGAAAATAATAGAATTAAATGAAAAAATACTAAATCATGAATTGTTAGTTTTTTACTTTTCTTTATTATTTATATTTTACCCAAAGAACCAAGAATATGGCGTGTAGATGCTGCCACCTGCCAACGTTGGTGGCCACCAGATGGCAGCATCTACACGCCAGATTATTGCTTCCTTCGGTAAAGTTATAATAAAATTAAAATAATAAATTGAAAATAATAAAAGCTTTTCTTATTTTCAATTTATTATAAAATAATAAAAGCTTTTATTATTTTCAATTTATTATTTGTATTTTATTTTTTTATATTTTAAAATTTCAAGTAATAAATTGAAAATAATAAAAGCTTTTATTAGTTTCAATATATAATTTATATTTTTCAATTGAATTGAATTATTTTTATTTTCAAATCTACGTGACTTTACCTGAAGAACCAAGAATATGGCGTGTAGATTCTGCCAATTTAAAAAATTAAACAATAAATTGAAAATAATAAAAGCTTTTATTAGTTTCAATATATAATTTATATTTTTGAATTAAATTGAATTATTTTTATTTCAAATCTACGTTACTTTACCTGAAGAACCAAGAATATGGCGTGTATATTCTGCCAATTAAAAAAATTAAATAATAAATTGAAAATAATAAAAGCTTTCATTATTTAAAATTTATTTTTTGTATTTTTAATTAAAAAAAATAAATTTTATCTTATTATTTTAGTTTTATTTCTATCTACGTGACTTTACCGAAGCAACCAAGAATATGAATCTGGGGTTTTGCTTATTATTTTCAATTTCTTATTTTTATTAGTAACTTTTTAATTTGGCAGAATCTACACGCCACGTTGGTGGCCGGCAGGTGGCAGCAAAATAAAAATAATAAATTGTAAATAATCAAAGCTTTTATTATTTTAAATTTATTATTTGTATTTCTTTTCATAACAAATTGAAATTTTATTATAATAAAAGCTTTAAGTATAGCTTTTATTATAATATTAATATAATATTACAATCAAAGTTTTTATTATAATAAAAGCTTTTATTATTTTAGGATTCTCCTCCACGGCGGCCTTTGTCTCCCCCAGTAGCGATGTTTACGACACACTGCACCAGGTACTCATCTGAGGCTGAGTCGACCTCACACTCTCTTACTGTCTCAAAACAACCGCAATTCGCCACTAAGTGGTGGTGACGTCACCACGACGCTTGTGCCAGGCCATGTGCACCTTGAGGCCACGTGAAGTGTCGATCGCCGGCTGGCAGGAGGTCACGGGGCAGACCCAGGTGCCAATGGTCGACTGACTGACATGACTGAGATGACTGGCTGATGCACCACCTGTGCCCCCTACTGTGCCAACTTGCTGAGCTTTAGCCACCCGACGCTCCGCTCGTTTTTCTGAGCGTCGCTCCTCCGCCCTCCGTTGTTGTTGGAGGGCGACTGCCTCCAACTGCCCAGTAGCGTCCTTTACAAGCCTCCTCCACAGAGGCTGATCTTGACACCGCTTGTACCAGTCATCGGCAAGTCCACTCAGCTCCACATCCTCCTGTACCACATCACTCCATCTCTTCTCAAGTCCGTGCCACGCCCGTTTAGCTCCATCAATCCGGCCGAACAAAAGCTGTTTGGGCATGCGGTGATTGGGCATGCGGGCTACATGCCCAGCCAACACAGCCTTGCCTGCTGGAGGAGCTCGCCGATGGGACTTTGTCCAGATCTTTCGAGAATTTGTGAGCTCCTCACACAATCCAGCCTGGTTAAACCTAGGATTGATCGTAGGCAGGCCAGCCTAAATGTTTCTAACCGGTGAAGATGCTGCATTAGGGGGGTCCACGTTTCGCAAGCGTAGAGGGAGGGAATGACTGTGGCCGAGAAGACCCGAAGCTTCATGCGGAGCGACAGACCAGGTAGCTTCCACACGTTACACAACCGATGAAAAGATAATGCCGCTCGACTAATTCGGAGTGAGACCTCTGTTGTTAAACCAGAGCCGATCATGAGCACACTGCCCAGGTATGGGAAACTCTCCACTCTCTTCCCAACTGCCCCATCACCGATTGGGAGTTGTGGGGGTGGAGTGCCCGATGGCACAAAATACCCAGGCAGGTGCTTCGTTTTGGTGGGGCTGATGGTAAGGCCCCACCTCTTAGTGGCACACTCCAGTTTCAGCAGCAGCGCCTCCAACTCTTCCTCTGAATGAGCAGCAATTACCAGGTCGTCGGCATACATAATGTGGTTGACCAATAGGGAGCCATCCCTTGACCGCACCCGGGCATCGATCAGCCTCCCATTATATCTGTACCAGACGTAAATTGCTCTGGTACAGCTACTGAAGGCTTCACAAACTATGTGGTCGAAATAGATGTTAAATAATGTTGGAGCCAGAGGACATCCCTGTCGCAGGGAATGGCTCTGACTCCCGGCTACGTAGTTTTACCCGGGCCTGCTCACCATCATGAAGGTCCTTAATGAGTGTGAGCAGAGGGTCAGGGACTCTGAAAGCACGAAGAAAAACCCAGAGCCCAGGCCTACTGATGGTATCATAGGCCTTGACCAGGTCAATAAAGCAGAGATGTAGGTCTTGTTGGAATTCCCTCCACCTCTGCTGTAGCATACGGACAGAAAATATGACATCTGTGCAGGACCGCCCTTTCCTGAAACCGCATTGGGGCTCCGCAAGCCTCTGCTCAGCGTACCTAGCAAGGCGATGTTGAATAATCCTTGCCAGGACCTTTCCCAGCACACTGAGTGAGATGCCCCTGTAGTTGTTACAGTCTGTGCGGTCCCCCTTCATAAAGAGGGGGACCACCAGGGCATCCTTCCAATCCTGCGGAACCCATCCAGTGGCCCAGACTGTTGTTATGATGTCATGTAGGTCAGTCTACGCACAAACGCAACCCTCCCTCAGCATTTCGCTTGGGAGATCATCTCTGCTCGGTGCCTTTCCTGGTCTCAGACTCTGGATCGCCCTCAGTACTTCCTCAATGGATGGTACCTCAGCCAGCCACTCACAGGGGGTGACTTCCTCCTCTAATATTTGAGGCACCGCATCCTCAGCAGGGTCATCCCCACTTTGTCCCATGATGTTTTCCAGGCTGAGGGATTCCCCCTCCCCCAGGACCTCACAGAAATGCTCAGCAAATCTGCAAACCTGTCCCTGGGGGTCGGAGATTGGATCACCCTTCGTTCCCCTAATGGTGGTGTAGTGGGTATAAATTGACGAATAAACTTCTGATGAGGCAACACGATATTTATTGTCTTCCTTACAAGTCTCTAACACAAAGGGTATATCGGTCCCTTTACCCGATACCTGGGGAGGTATGGCCTCCGGATTATGCGGGCCCTATCACTAGGTACCCCGTTACCCTTCGTGCTCCGGCTGGGACCCTAGGAGAGGCTATTTGACCTGACCGTACCCGGTCCGTGGGTCCTGACCACTGGCCTCACTGAGCTCCGGCCCTTAGAAGGACAACGGAGCTTGGGGTCCAGAGTCCTATCTTCAGCCCAGGTCTTCATTCGTCAGCTTGCAGATGACTGAGCCAGACCTCTGAGAGGTCCGGCTTATGGTTCGTGGCTTGCTCCGCCCTAGCCACGCTTCCCTTCTAGAACGTTCTGGAAGGTGACATCATCCCCCGGTTCCCTCCTTCCGGGGCCCCGGGGAATGTGTCCCAGGATCCGTTTGCTAGGGTTTGTCGTTGGCCCCTTTTTGGGCCATGGACATTAGCCCTGGCGTGATAGCGCTTCCGCCCCCTATTGACGATAAGGGGAAGCTACCAGCCCACAGAGTGGTGAGTGACGATTACCCCTACAATGGTAATAGGTGTGGCGCTGTAGGTTACTTTTTTGATGGAGTTAAATAGGGATTTGTGATCGCGGGCAATTGAGGCAGACTCCATCTCCTCAGCAACCCGCGACCACCACCCATCCTTGCAGCGCCTCACGGCTCTCCGAACCTCCGAGCGAAGGCTGCGGTAAGCCTCCTCATTCTCTGACGTGGGATGCTGTAGACGATTAGAGTGGGCCTGTCGCTTTTTCTCAAACATCCTGAACACCTCCTCTGTCAGCCAGGGTCCCTGGGGAGGTCTGGACCGCGTACACAAAGCAGCCATTGCAGCTGCACGAGTCACAGACCTAAACCTCGCCCATTTACCCTCGACATCAGGAGGAGTGGGGGACGATGCTGTCTCACTCACACTCACTCACAGCACGAGGCCGACTCATTACATCTCGCGGAGGATCGCGCTGCGGAACAAAAAAAGTTCCGCGGTTTCAGTTTGCAAGCGCGAGTTCGCGTTTTAAGGCGATGGGGGCCGTCCATAAATGACGTCACACACCTGGGGAGGGGGGGTCAGACATTTGTGACGAGGGGGGGGGGGGGTTTGAGAAATGTGACGTCACGTCAAAATGCGCAACTTTAAATATAGACAACATGTTCTACTTAGTTAAATATACTTTTTAATAAATGTTTTCTCCTACAACATCAGAGTGCAGCGCCACATTAAATACAATGACAATAGTTTAAAGCGATTTGGAACATGTTTTATTTTCAAAATGAAAATATGGTTGGGGGGGGGGCAGAGCTTTGTGACGTCATACTTGAGGGGGGGGGGATCTGACTTTTTGTGACGCCGTGTGACGAGGGGGGGGGTCAAAAATCGCGTGGCGTCATTTATGGTCGTGATACATTATTTTTTATTTTATTTTTCCTACCTACGTGACTTTACCGAAAGAACCAAAGAGTACTTAGTTGGGTGGATAAGGAGTGAAATAGTAGATGATAGGATCTGCACTATTGAGGAGTTCTGTTATAATGAATCTGTTGTAATGAATCTTACGTCACCTTAAGTATGCCTTTGTGAGTACACTCGTGACACGGGTGTCATGCGCGTGACCTTTGTCTTTTGTTTCAGATGTGCGAGAGCAACTCCGCTGCGAGTCATGGTGGTGCTGGAAGAATTGCCTTTACCATCGATGGCACTTCACCAGCACCCGTCTCGACCCCACCTCAATCCGGTAGAGTTACAAGAGCGAAAAAACTCATCTCTTGTGACGTCTGTGGGAAAAAATTCCAACTGGCGTGGTGCCTAGAAGCCCACGTAAGAACGCACAAGGAGACCCGTGAGCAATGTTGCGGCTTATGTGGACGAAGCTTTGATCAGCCATGAAAATTCAAAAGGCATATGAAGACCCACGAAAAGTATTACATGATAAAGGGTGCATCAGGCTTGGTGAACAACGGCAGTTTTGCCAGAGCGGCGTTGAATCCGATAGCCACTAGAATCCGATAGAGTCACTAGAGTGAGAAAACGAATCTCTTGCGACGTCTGTAGGAAAACATTCCAACTGGCATGGTGCCTAGAGTCCCACATGAGAATGCACAAGACCGGTGGTCAAAGCTGCAATATCTGCGATCAAAGCTTTGATCAGCCCTACAAACTCAGAAGGCATATGGAGACCCACGGAAAGAACTCAAGGGGCGCACGTGGCATGGTGAATGACGGCAATTTTGCCACTGCGGTGTTGAAGGTGTGTCAGAGCTATTCTGCTGCGACTCATGGTGCTGGAAGAATTGCCTTTGCCATGGATGGCACCAGCAACAGCAGCAGCAGCTTGTCGAGTCCTGGTGGTGAGGAGGCAGAGTTGCAGACAATGCCACCTTCTGCAAAGGGCGCACCTGCGTGCAACGAAGTTATTGCTATCACAGCAACCGCGCATGGAACGAAGGCGCCTGCTGGGAAACGCCACGCCTGACCAGCGCCCGTCTCGACTCCACCTCACTCCCATAGTCACTAGAGTGAGAAAACAAATGTCTTGCCAAGTCTGTGGGAAAGCATTCCAACTGCCACCATTCCTAGAGTCCCACATGAGAACGGACAAAGAGACCCCTGACCAATGGCGTCTGCGGTCGAAACTTTGATCAGCTAGGCAAATTCAGAAGGCATATGGAAACCTACGAAAAGGACTATTGAATATTTCTTTGCTGTTCTATTACTGAAGCTATCAACAGAAGGTGTGTACCGGATTAATTGCACTTGTGGCAAATGCGATGTTGGGCAAACAGGACGAATGATCAGCACGAGACTAAAAGAATACCACAGAAATATGAAATGCTCACAAATACAACTGTCAGCAGTAGCAGAACACGCGTGCCCACAAAGACACTCAATTGATTTTGATAATGTTGAAGTTTTGTGCAAAACTTGTTACTACTGGCCAAGACTAATTACAGAATCTATCGAAATTTAAAGAAATAAAAATAACTGCAATCGTTTGGATAGCTACCGACTTAGTGCTGCATGGAAGAGAATCATCAAATTACCGTTTGTACGGCTATTTTAATACACACAATGGACACTAAGTACAAGATCAATGGGCTAGCATAATGTGCATGTATAATGTACGTTGATTCATTAATCCCCCCCCCATTTTGCGCTCAAAGAGCGCACAAGTGTTGTCATCACATCTATGCCTCTATATAAGGAATGAAACAGGTGGACTTCTCCCAAATGTTGCTGTTGCCTGATGAAGCTAGTTGTAATTACTGAAACGTCGTACTCCGATGGTTAATGTTGTGGCTTGGCTCTCCAACACACCACACACAAGTGTGCTGTACTAGTGATGAATTGGCATGTTCTGTTTACGTGACAACCCTTACTAGTTGGCTGTCGGGTGGTGGCGAATTTAACGACACATTTATATATTTACGCGATCCAACCCATAAAACCTGTATTATGGATATTTATCGCGAAAGCGTACGTGTGAAACTGCCATGTATTTTTACGTCTATTGCTGTATTTTCTTCCGTGCAATATATTTAATAAACCATCCTAATTTATTCATATTTTTGTTCGTAGTTATATCATTGTTGCGCGTGCGGTGTGGTCAGTGGATATTGTTCAGTGGGTCAAACCGAGACAAATATTTTTGCAGCAGCTGTGGCTGCACATTGCAACAGCGCATTCCGAATGATGTAGAACGCATCGCCCATAATCTGTATCTGTGTGCAAACACCAGGAATGGTTGGTAAGAAACACGTTTGGTTTTAAATGAATAGAACTCGAGCGTCAGCCATATTGTTCATTATAGACCCCACTTTATAAGAATTAATCACGCAAACCTTGCGCCTGATTCATTTGAGTCGGTGTGCTCATGAGCAACAGGGCATTTGTGGCAAGGTGTTAATGTACCACAGATTAGCACGGTTGGCTACGTACACTGCGAAAGAAGTTCAACACATATTCTTTGGGTATTTCCGTAAAGTCACGTAGATAGAACAATAAAATAATAAAAATAAAGTGAATAAAAATTAAAATAAATCACGACGTTTCGATCACAGCACAAGCAATCGTCATCAGGAGAAAAATGATGAAGATTGCTTGTGTTGTGATCAAAACGTCGTGATATTTTTATTATTATTTTGTATTCACTTTATTTTTATTATTTTATTGTTCTATCTACGTGACTTTACCGAAAGACCCAAAAATATGAATTCCTGCAGTCACGAAAGCTTTAAGTCAAGATTCAAGTTCAACACACTTTCATACATTGTGGAAAGCGAGTATCCTCGCACGTACAATGCACTGGACCGCATGTTCGTGTTAAGTGAGTCAAGGGCTTTGTCACTGCCTACCCCATGATATAAATAATCTCAGGGAATTCAATTGCAAGTGTGCAATCTCCCTTCCGGTGGGCATCGAGGATGAGTCATACCCTGGCTTGCCAGGAGGCAGTGGAACACAACTGTGGAATCCTTTCCATCTGCACGGGATAGAACGTTGCCCCCTTGCTCACATTCGTTCGTTTTCTGCGAGTGTACTGGTTTCCCCCCACATGTAAACACTCAGTAAGTGGCTGCAAATATCGGAATGTAAAGAGAACCGCAGAGCTTGGGCGATTGTTGGGAGTGCCGGCTCACCGCCTGGCTGCTGTCTCCCCACTCGTCTGTGGGAGACATAGAGGTACTGAATTAGATCTATATTCTCTACATAACATGATTCCTATCTACACAAAGCACTCACCGCGTGGAGTACAGCAAGTGATATTCCACGAAATAAAAAATAAACGTACATGACCATAACAGAAGCCAATGGGTACAGCTGTGCATACACGTACACAACATATACACGATTCCTACTGGTGGTTGGAACGATTCACCACTGCCGGAGAGTCAAGGAATTGTCATGATTCAGGATCATGAATGCAAATTGTCCCCGTTCTCAAACCTGAGTACGATTTAAAAGGTCATAGAACGCCTTTGTCGGAAGCAATTACTTCCCCATGTCACTGCGATGGGCAAATTCATGCAATTGCAGTCGGCTTACATATTGTCAGTAGACCCCCCCATACGCAAGCGTACGCATTTGGGTTAACCCCTCCTCCCCCCTCCATGCATACATACTAAATGGATGCCCCCTAACAGCTACACCACCACTCCCCACACGAGACAAGCACGTGACTCTCGGTGTAAATGGAGCCGGAGCGCGAATACACGTGCCGATGCCCCAAGTACAGTTGCCACCATTTCCACGACAGAGCAAACCCAGGCACATTTCTCAGCGAGCCCAGGTCTATTGTTAAAACTGTGCAGTTCACGGTGATAAAATTCAACCATAGCCATACCCGGGGTAGCAGATCTCGGCACAAATCAATTCCTGCTGCCACCCGAACACTGTCCGGGGGTCAAACACAGACAGGTGGCAGCCCCAGTCGCGAGGCCACATCTGCGCCGACTCACGGTAAATGTGTGCAGGGCCAGCAGGAAGAGCCCCGGGATCTCGGAGCGCAGCCACTGGTTCCACGCGCTGTCTCGGTCCACGTCCTCGCGTGACGACGACACTTCAAAATCACCTGACCGGAAGGAGGGGGGTGGGAGGGAGAGTAAGAAGGTACGAAGGGGAACCTTCAAACTCTTTCACAGTGACGCGTTCTTCGCGTGCGTCACCCTGCAGCCAACCTCTCTGCTCTCGTGTGTGAACGTGGGTCAGTTTGGTTTAATCGTTCAGAATGAATGGGGCATGACCCTGGCCCTTGTGCAACTTATTCAACGATAAATACTTTCAACGATAAATACTTTCAAACCGAGTTCGCTCGGAAATGACCCCACTAAACCGCACGTTTGTAAACGTTTGGCTTCAGTGGTTCCTCCGCCGCGTGCGAACGATGAAGTGCACGGCCTCTCGTGATGATGACCTCACACCCGCATGGCTGCACGAAAGGCGGTGCTGACGAGCATGAGGCAGGTGGAAGAGGCAAAACGAGGAGGCAAGATTGGAGTGCTGTAGTCGGTGGGGTATAGTGGGGCCTATTTCCGAATGATTGATTTATGTAGAAATGAAATTGGTCAAGAGTCCGTTACTTTGTAAACGTTAGCATGTATCTACTTCAATACCAAGTCTGCAGGGGTGGGAAAGATGAGGTCTGTTCATTCTGGTGGCAAAGGGAATTTCGACACTCCAAGTTAAGTCTGGTGGCATACGGATAAAATGCACCTTACAAATGTAAATAATGATTATTAATCCATCTTCGTCTTCACTCCCACGGCGTTTCCAACCAGGGTTAGGCCATGTAATGATCTGGCGTGCTGTACACTTGTACAGTTTACTGAATTATTGTATCATTATGAATTCAGTGCCCCTTCTGCGACCTTTTCCCTAGATACCCCTCTGGTGTATAACCTGGCCTGCTGACGTCAGGGCCGTAAGCCACAGATCCTTTTCCCTGCCAGCAGCCAGCGCTATACTGTTACATTACCATTCTATGCCACTACACAGGGACTCCTCTACTTACGAACATTCGACTTACGAACTTTCAGAGATATGGTCAAACCTGTCCGTATGTCCAGTTTCCTGTTCGGACCGAGAGTCGTAAGTTCAACCGCCGCACAATAGGTGGTGATGGTGGCATCTACATCTGCAGAACGTGAAGAACTAGAGGCAACTTTTAAAGCCATTCCCCGTGTTTAGTGTACAAGCCGTAAAACGTGTTTGAAATCGACGGGAGTAAAGTTGGACTCACGAACAAATCGACTGACGAACAGACCTCTGGAACCGAACTCGTTTGTACGTGCAAGAGTCTGTATATGGTGGTCACTCTGAACAACACAGACCCAGCCTCATTTTGATTATTTTTGGTCCATTAGGAAATTACCAGACGCATCTTTCTGTGCTAACGACCACACAATACACATTAGAGGTGTCACAACAGGTCACGTTTAATCGTCTAAACTTGTCTGGAGTAAGTCGCATACGGTAGACATTTCTGCACATTTGCAGAATTACATGTCTATGATAAAGGAACCATGTGTATTGCATTACACAGGGGTGCTTGATCAAGTGTGGATGCAGATTTCCTGCAGCAATAGAGGGAATAGGTTGTTCACAGCTCCACTGATTAATCAGAATCTTTTTTAAATCCTGGAGGAATCCGATGAGCTATGAAGATCTTTTCACATATGTCCAGTAGGGGCGGGTCAGCGAGCTATTTCCAAAACCGATGAGAGGCAAGATGGAGAAAATGTAAGCAACACAACAACCACAGCTCCAGACCACGACAAGACTCCACAAAGTCCCTCAATTGCATTGCATTAAAATTGAACGTTTAATGAGCGATATTTGAAATAGCGTTACCAAATGACAATATTCCCGTCGAATACTTGACTAATGAATGAGGCTAAGATGCTTGCAGTAATGTTAAAATATGCATCACTAGCCATTCAGAAGTGGTAGGCCTCACGTGACCACAGGGCACCACAGTGGCAATATGTTAACTACCTCGCCTGGTACGCAGGAGGCTGTGGATTCAATCCCGACCCTGTTGCCTGCTGTATATTTTGAGGTTGCATGTCTTTCTCACTACATTTAGAATAAACATCACGCGTTTAGAGTATTTGGCCTCTATAAATTTCCACGGGATAAGCCACTTCGTTGAAGATAACATTTGTGATAGCCAGGTTGCTTCTGAAAAATAGCTCCATAGCTCAGTGGGGCCTCAAACTGGTAAAATAAAAAAATATAGTTTAGATTCTTGGTTCTTTCGGTAATGTCACGTAGAAGGGAAACAATAAAATAATAAAAATATAAAACAATAAAATTCTCACGACGTTTCGACTGCAACACAAGCAATCAACATCACCTGATGATCATCATCACCTGATGATTCCTTGTGTTGCAGTCGAAACGTCGTGAGAATTGTATTGTTTTATATTTTTATTATTTTATTGTTTCCCTTCTACGTGACTTTACCGAAAGAACCAAGAATATGAATCCCTGCAGTCACGAAAGCTTTAAATCAAAATATAGTTTAGTTTAAAAGTTATAGTTTGAGAATTGCGGTCCGATGGGAGGGAGTGAAGGGGTATTGTGAGGAGGCGTCATCGGGAGTGGAAGCTGCTGGTGGGAGCATGGGAGGTGTGGGGAGTGTGAGGTGCATCGGCATTGTGGAGAGGGAAGGGGTGAGAGTGTTGTAAGCGATGGGGCTGGGGGAGGAGTGGTGGATATGACGATGTGGAAGCTGTGTCGGTGATGAGGTGTGTGCTTGAAGTGAGGATTACATGGGGAGCGGTGCCGAAGTGGTTAGCGCACCGAGCGACGGGATCCAGCGACCCGAGTTCTATTCCCACTCACGGCCAACATCGGTGACGAGTATCTGAACCAATCTCGGTCCCATCCCAGGTCTATTCTGCCTTAAAATGAGTATCCAGGTTCGGTGATTGGGAGGAGACAAAGGCGGCCAGAAGTGGTGCTGGCCACCCATCCCATCTGATGATGATGTTGATGACGATGGTGATGACGAGTCACTCACTTAGACTCACAGTGCCACACTCAGAGACTCACAGTCACTCACTTAGAATCACAGAGCCACACTCAAGAGACTCACAGAGTCACTCACTCAGACTCACAGAGCCACACTCAGAGACTCACAGAGTCACTCACTCAGACTCACAGAGCCACACTCAGAGACTCACAGAGTCACTCACTTAGACTCACAGAGCCACACTCAGAGACTCACAGCCACACTCAAGATACTCACAGAGTCACTCTCTCAGACTCACAGAGCCACACTCAAGAGACTGACAGAGTCACTCAGAGAATCACTGTCACTCACACAAACTCACACTCACTCAAGGAGACCCACAGACTCACTCACACAGACTCACAGAGTAACTCACACAGACTCACACTCACAGACTAGTTCTGGCACACACACACAGACTCGCAGAGTAACACGCACTTAGAGACTCACAGAGTCACGCTCAGTCACTCACTCAGGGACTCACACGCACTCACAGAGTCACACTCAGAGATTCAGTCACTCACTCAGAGACTCACAGTCACACTCAGAGACTCAGAGAGTCACGCTCAGTCACTCACTCAGAGACTCACAGAGTCACTCACTCAGAGACTTACACTCAGAGATTCAGTCACTCACTCAGAGACGTACAGTCACACTCAGAGACTCACAAAGTTAGTCACTCAGAGACTCACAGAGTCACTCACTCAGAGAGGTACGTGGATGACACCATTGTCATCTGGCCACATGGCCAGCCTGCTCTAGACCAATTCCGCGACCACATCAATTCCATACACCCAGCCATCAGATTTACCATGGAGGTCGAAAAAGATGGCAAACTACCCTTTTTGGATGTCTTAATTAAAAGGAGACATGATGGTTCAATGAGCCACTCTGTCTACAGGAAAGCCACCCATACAGATGCTTACTTGAAACCGGATTCCCACCACCATCCATCCCAGAAGAACTCCCTCATCAAGACGCTATACCATAGATCCCAATGCATTTCCGACCAGGAACACATTATCAGTGAACTCAAGCACGTACACCAGGCTCTCAGGGCTAATGGTTACTCCGACTACACAATCCGCAAAGCCATCATTCCAGTCATGAAGAAGGATTCTCTTGTGGAGCCACTCAAAACCATCACCCTTTTCTACATTGCAGGGGTCACTAAAAAGATCTCAAAAATCCTGAATAAACACAAGATCCAGGTCCGATTCAACACAATACATAAAATCCGTTATCTAGTTCCATCTGTAAAAGATGCTGTTCCAGACATACAGTACCCGGGCGTTTACAAACTAAAGTGCCTCTGTGGTAGTAGCTTCATTGGAGACACCAAACGACATATCTCGGACCGCATCCGTGAACATAAAGCAGACTTGAAACACGGTAGGACGAACTCCTCTGCCGTGGCAGATCACTGTTATAATTCAGTGGGTTCACATGACATTGACTTCTCCAAGATGGAGGTTCTTTGCAAACCAACCGGCTACCATGAGAGATTCGTTCATGAGGCCATTCACATATACAAGCACAGAGACAATTTCAACCGAGAAGATGGATTCTGGCTTAGTAACCATTGGAAAGATGTTTTAAACCATTTCCGTTCTTAATTAATTGTATTTTACGATGACCTTCAGACCGCAGCTCTTTCACCAGCATTGACTCTTAATACCTCTCACACCACGGTTAATGGTATGGTTTACAACATGGAGTATAATAGCGCCTCGCAGCTGTCTCTCTCCCCCTCCTCTGTTCCGACCTTGGACGAACTCGTGCGTCTGAATGGGGCCCGTAGCTATCCGTGTTGCTAAAGTTGAGGGTAAGAATCCACCCATTTTTTTCGCCATATAGCATTGTCATATATAACGACTTATTGTTGGTAGCTTAGCTGATTGGAAAATATAGAGTTTATTGATAACATTAAGGTAATTTATATTTTAGTTTTTTATTGGTTCACTATGTAGTATTCATTATACATTGTATTGTATACCCAGTTACTGTGAATAGCTCAGATGTGTAGACCTTGACTTCAACATAGCCATTTCTGTGACCAGTCACTAGCTAATCACTCAGTTATTTCAATGCTAAATTCGCCTAGTTATTTCAATGCTAAATTCTCCTGTTTGATTTGTACTAGGAGCCTCGGTGAATGTGTATGCTCTGACTTTAAACATAGCTATTTCTGTGACCAGTTACAAGCTAATCACTCAGCTATTTCAATGCTAAATTCTATGCTAATTCCTTTGTCAAGGGGTGCCTCTGCGGATGTGTATGCTTTAACTTAGCTATTTCAATGCTAAATTCTATGCTAATTCCTTTGTCAAGGGGTGCCTCTGCGGATGTGTATGCTTTAACTTTAACATAGCCATTTCTGTGACCAGTCACAAGCTAATCACTCGGCCATTTCAATGCTAAATTATATGCTAATTCCTTTGTCAAGGCGCTTTGTTTCTTCTGACACAGCTTAAAGGTCGTGATCTGAACGTGGCTTTTTTCACTCCAGCGCTGTCCTACCAGACAGTCTCGTCCCTTCACCTGATGAAGGCCGCTTGTGTTGTGGCCGAAACGTCGTGAGAATATTATTGTGTTATTTTATTTTATCAATTTATTATTTTATTCTCATTCTACGTGACTTTACCGAAAGAACCAAAGAAGATGAATCCTTGCAGTCACGAAAGCTTTAAATCGAAATATAACTGCAATTGTCTGAGGACTTTGAGTGCACGAGTTATGTGAAACAGTTCTCCGTGGCAATTGTTATTTTGTTAGTTTTAGATGTTTGTTTGGCCTCCTCCATACAATTGTCCTACTGGTGGTGTATTTAATGGGCTGTGAGCTGCTGTTGGTCATTGCTGGTCGATGATGATGATGTGTGAATGTTCAGAGTTGGGACGTGGCGGTGGTGGGGAGGTGAGGACAGAGAACTTTGGGCATAACCCCCCTGACTCTACTCCACATTATCATCATCACATTCAACCTCCTCATTATCTCGCTGCTGCTGCTTTTCATCATCATCATCATAGACTTCACAAGGCAGCAACAGCAGCAGTAGTAGTAGGATGTGTGGGGTGATGGGTGCCTTGTGTTTCGGCTCTTAGCAATGTGATCACAAGTTCCACATCGATACCCACACACGCCTCAATTACATTTTTTGGCGGGAAAGTTTATTTAAAATCTTTATTTAAAGCAGTCCTGGGCACAATGTGAGGAGATATGTGTTGCTGGATGTTGCTGTGCTCGTGGATATGAAAGAAAAGCGAGACCACTGTGTGTTGTAAGGACAACATTGTGGTGCTCACTCTGTGAGGAGTTTGTGTGCACCTTCCCAGGCAGGGTCGCCATCCGAGCCCCGTGGTCTCATCGCGGCCTACCTAAGTATTGCTTCCTGCGTGTCTGCCGCATTATTACCGCTGATTTAAGTTGTTGTCGCTGTCCAGCTCATTATATGACCGCTCCATCTTCGTGAACCAGCGTGTTGGGACGCTAATTCACTACTTTGAAGGAACAAACGCGTGTTGTAGGATGTGGCAGTGCATTTGTCTGCGTGGTTGTTGATACTGCGAAGGGGCAGTGGTGGCTGCTGAAGTGCGACTTCTGGAGCTTCTTCCTCCTCCTCATCCACACATTATTTTAAGTACACCACAGTACTTACAATAATTATTAGTCCATCTGTGGGTTGTATGAATGTCTCCTAACGCCGTGTTGGTCACAGGAAGTATTTGACTATACTTCACCATTCCTGGTGGGTGAGGGCTGGGGAAAGCCCTCCGATTCTATCCACCACACGGGGAATGTTAACAACACGCACTGCGCTTCTGGTCAAATAACTCGCACGGCATGGCAAGGCCCTCATCCAGCAGTGGATGGACCAGGGCTGCCCACGCTGCCTGCGTTGTGTTTGTGAGCGAGGGTGTGGGGAGCGGTGGCGCAGCGGTTAGCGCTACGCTGCGCTACGAACCCGGCGACCCGAGTTCGATTCCCGCTCACGGCCACCAACACCGGTGACGATTATCTGAACAGGTCTTGGGCCTCCCCTATGTCGACTCGGCCTCAAATGAGTACCTGGTTGCTGTGTGTAAACATCGCCAATGGGGGAGACAAAGGCGGCCGGCGTGGTGCTGGCCACCCACCCCCTCGTGTGCCGCGCCGGCCTTCGTAGGTGCTCGCTAACAGCACTTGCCCCTACAGTCTATTAAGGGTTCACTGGGGATCTTTGTTGTTGTTTGTTAGTCTGTGAGTCTGTGTGAGTGAGTTACTTTGTGAGTTCATGTGAGTTACTCCGAGTCTGTGTGAGTGTGTTACCCGGTGAGACTGAGTTGAGTGGGAGTGACTGTGAGTTACTGTGTAAGTCTGTGAGTGTGTGAGTTACTCTGAGTCTGTGTGAGTCTGAGTGAGTCTCCGAGTGTCTGAGTGAGTGACTTTGTGAGTCTCTGAGTGAGTGACTTTGTGAGTCTCTGAGTGAGTGACTCCGTGCGTCTCTGAATGTGGCTCTGTGAGTCTGTGGCTCTGAGTCTCTGAGTGAGTGACTTTGTGAGTCTCTGAGTGAGTGACTGTGAGTCTCTGAGTGAGTGACTGAGCGTGAGTCTCTGAGTGTGGCTCTGAGTCTCTGAGTGAGTGTCTGAATCTCTGAGTGTGGCTTTGTGAGTGCGTGCAAGTTTCTGAGTGAGTGACTGTGAGTCCCTGAGTGAGTGACTGAGCGTGACTCTGTGAGTCTCTGAGTGCGTGTTACTCTGCGAGTCTGTGTGTGTGTCAGAACTAGTATGTGAGTGTGAGTCTGTGTGTGAGTTACTCTGTGAGTCTGTGTGAGTGAGTCTGTGAGTGAGTCTGTGGGTCTCCTTGAGTGAGTGTGAGTCTGTGTGAGTGACTGTGATTCTCGGAGTGACTCTGTCAGTCTCTTGAGTGTGGCTCTGTGAGTCTGAGTGAGTGACTGTGAGTCTCTGAGTGTGGCTGTGAGTCTGTGGCTCTGTGAGTCTGAGTGAGTGACTGTGAGTCTCTTGAGTGTGGCTGTGAGTCTCTTGAGTGTGGTTCTGTGATTCTAAGTGAGTGACTGTGAGTCTCTGAGTGTGGCTCTGTGAGTCTAAGTGAGTGACTGTGAGTCTCTGAGTGTGGCTCTGTGAATCTGAGTGAGTGACTCGTCATCACCATCGTCATCAACATCATCATCACCGTCGTCACCATCTTCACCACCTCCATTATCCAGGTGCCATGGGGTGACACGCTGAGATGGGATGGGTAGCCAGCACCACGCCTGGCCGCCTTTGTCTCCTCTCATTCACCGAACCTGGATACTCATTTTAAGGCAGAATAGACCTGGGATGGGACCGAGATTGGTTCAGATACTCGTCACCGATGTTGGCCGTGAGTGGGAATAGAACTCGGGTCGCCGGATCCCGTCGCACGGTGCGCTAACCACTTCGGCACCGCTCCCCATGTAATCCTCACTTCAAGCACACACCTCATCACCGACACAGCTTCCACATCGTCATATCCACCACTCCTCCCCCAGCCCCATCGCTTACAACACTCTCACCCCTTCCCTCTCCACAATGCCGATGCACCTCACACTCCCCACACCTCCCATGCTCCCACCAGCAGCTTCCACTCCCGATGACGCCTCCTCACAATACCCCTTCACTCCCTCCCATCGGACCGCCGTTCTCCAACTATAACTTTTAAACTAAACTATATTTTGATTTAAAGCTTTCGTGAATGCAGGGATTCATATCTTGGTTCTTTCGGTAAAGTCACGTAGAAGGGAAACAATAAAATAATAAAAATATAAAACAATAAAATTCTCACGACTTTTCGACTGCAACACAAGGAATCATCATCACCTGATGATGATCATCATCACCTGATGATTGCTTGTGTTGCAGTCGAAACGTCGTGAGAATTTTATTGTTTTATATTTTTATTATTTTATTGTTTCCCTTCTATGCGACTTTACCGAAAGAACCAAGAATATAAACTATATTTTTTATTTGACCAGTTTGAGGCCCCACTGAGCTATGGAGCTATTTTTCAGAAGCAACCTGGCTATCACAAATGTTATCTTCAACGAAGTGGCTTATCCCGTGGAAATTTATAGATGCCAAATACTCTAAACGCGTGATGTTTATTCTAAATATAGTGAGAGAGACATGCAACCTCAAAATATACAGCAGGCGACAGGGTCCGGATTGAATCCACGGCCTCCTGCGTACCAGGCGAGGTAGTTAACATATTGCCACTGTGGTGCCCTGTGGTCACGTGAGGCCTACCACTTCTGAATGGCTTGTGATGTATATTTGAACATTACTGCAAGCGTCTTAGCCTCATTCATTAGTCAGGTATTCGAAGGGAATATTGTCATTTGGTAACGCTATTTCAAATATCGCTCATTAAACGTTCAATTTTAATGCAATGCAATTGAGGGACTTTGTGGAGTCTTGTCGTGGTCTGGAGCTGTGGTTGTTGTGTTGCTACCTTGCCCAAGCTTGCATTTGTTGACAAATTGGTAGGAATGTATGTACTTTGTATTTTTAGCAATTTGCTTACATTTTCTCCATCTTGCCTCTCATCGGTTTTGGAAATAGCTCGCTGACCCTCCCATACTGGACATATGTGAAAAAGATCTTCATAGCTCATCGGATTCCTCCAGGATATAAAATAGATTCTGATTCTGATTAATCAGTGGCGCTGCGAACAACCTATTCCCTCTATTGCTGCGGGAATCTGCATCCACACATGATCAAGCACCCCTGTCTAATGCAATACACATGGTTCCTAGGTCATAGGCATGTAATTCTGCAAATGTGCAGAAATGTCTACCGTATGCGACTTACTCCAGACAAGGTTAGACTATTAAACGTGACCTGTTGTGACACGTCTAATGTGTATTGTGTGGTCGTTAGCACAGAAAGATGCATCTGGTAATGTCCTAATGGACCAAAAATAGTAAAAAGGAGGCTGGGTCTGTGTTGTTCAGAGTGACCACCATATACAGACTCTTGTACGTACAAACGAGTTCGGTTCCATAGGTCTGTTCGTAAGTCGATTTGTTCGTGAGTCCAACTTTACTCCCGTCGATTTCAAACACGTTTTACGACTTGTACACTAAACACGGGGAATGGCTTTGACAGTTGCCTCTGGTTCTTCACGTTCTGCAGATGTAGATGCCACCATCACCACCTATTGTGCGGCGGTTGAACTTGCGACTCTCAGTCTGAACAGGAAACTGGACATATGGACAGGTTTGATCATATCATCTCTGAAAGTTCGTAAGTCGAATGTTCGTAAGTAGAGGAGTCCCTGTGTAGTGGCATAGAATCGTAATGTAACAGATAGCGCTGGTTGCTGGCAGGGAAAGGGATCTGAGGCTTACAGCCCTGACGTCTGCAGGCCAGGTTATACACCAGAGGGGGATCTAGGGAAAGGTCGCAGAAGGGGCACTGAATTCATAATGATACAATAATTCAGTAACACTGTACAAGTGTACAGCACGTCAGATAATTACATTGCCTAACCCTGGTTGGAAACACCGTGGGAGTGAAGAAGAAGAAGGATTAATAATCATTATTATTTACATTTGTAAGGTGCATTTCATCCGTATGCCACCAGACTTAACTTGGAGTGTCTAAATTCCCTTTGCCCACCGGAATGAACAGACCTCATCTTTCCCACCCCTGCAGACTTGGTATTAAAGTAGATACATGCTAACGTTTACAAAGTAACGGACTCATGACCAATTTCATTTCTACATAAATCAATCATTCGGAAATAGGCCCCACTATACCCCACCGACTACAGCACTCCAATCTTGCCTCCTCGTTTTGCCTCTTCCACCTGCCTCATGCTCGTCAGCACCGCCTTTCGTGCAGCCATGCGGGTGTGAGGTCATCATCACGAGAGGCCGTGCACTTCATCGTTCGCACGCGGCGGAGGAACCACTGAAGTCAAACGTTTACATTTGTGCAGTTTAGTCGGGTCATTTCCGAGCGAACTCGGTTTGAAAGTGTTTATCGTTAAATGTGGAAGGGCTTGGGTTAGTTTTCGGGTTGCCACCTTTTCCACTATGGAGATCAAACCCAGACCTACAGTGAGGGAAAAAAGTATTTGATCCCCTGCTGATTTTGTACGTTTGCCCACTGACAAATAAATGATCAGTCTATAATTTTAATGGTAGGTTTATTTGAACAGTGAGAGACAGAATAACAAGAAAATCCAGAAGAACGCATGTCAAAAATGTTCTAAATTGATTTGCATTTTAATGAGGGAAATAAGTATTTGACCCCTCTGCAAAAGATGACTTAGTACTTGTTATAATCTTTGTTCTTTCGGTAAAGTCACGTTGAAGGGAAACAATAAAATATATATAAAACAATACAAAATATATATTTTATTATTTTATTGTTTCCCTTCAACGTGACTTTACCGAAAGAACTAAGAATATGAATTACTGCAGTCACGAAAGCTTTAAATCTAAATTTAGTACTTGTTGGCAAAACCCTTGTTGGCAATCACAGAGGTCAGACGTTTCTTGTAGTTGGCCACCAGGTTTGCACACATCTCAGGAGGGATTTTGTCACCCTCCCCTTTGCAGATCTTCTCCAAGTCATTAAGGTTTCGAGGCTGACGTTTGGCAACTTGAACCTTCAGCTCCCTCCACAGATGTTCTATGGGATTAAGGTCTGGAGACTGGCTAGGCCACTCCAGGACCTTAATGTGCTTCTTCTTGAGCCACTCCTTTGTTGCCTTGGCCATGTGTTTTGGGTCATTGTCATACTGGAATACCCATCCACGACCCATTTTCAATGCCCTGGCTGAGGGAAGGAGGTTCTCACCCAAGATTTGACGGTACATGGCCCCGTCCATCGTCCCTTTGATGCGGTGATGTTGTCCTGTCCCCTTAGCAGAAAAACACCCCCAAAGCATAATGTTTCCACCTCCATGTTTGACGGTGGGGATGGTGTTATTGGGGTCATAGGCAGCATTCCTCTTCCTCCTCCAAACACGGCGAGTTGAGTTGATGCCAAAGAGCTCCATTTTGGTCTCATCTGACCACAACACTTTCACCCAGTTGTCCTCTGAATCATTCAGATGTTCATTGGCAAACTTCAGATGGGCATGTATATGTGCTTTCTTGAGCAGAGGGACCTTGCGGGCGCTGCAGGATTTCAGTCCTTCACGGCGTAGTGTGTTACCAATTGTTTTCTTGGTGACTATTGTCCCAGCTGCCTTGAGATCATTGACAAGATCCTCCCGTGTAGTTCTGGGCTGATTCCTCACCGTCCTCATGATCATTGCAACTCCACGAGGTGAGATCTTGCATGGAGCTTCAGGCCGAGGGAGATTGACAGTTCTTTTGTGTTTCTTCTATTTGCGAATAATCGCACCAACTGTTGTCACCTTCTCGCCAAGCTGCTTGGCAATGGTCCTGTAGCCCATTCCAGCCTTGTGTAGGTCTACAATCTTGTCCCTGACATCCTTGGAGAGCTCTTTGGTCTTGGCCATGGTGGAGAGTTTGGTATCTGATTGATTGATTGCTTCTGTGGACAGGTGTCTTTTATACAGGTAACAAGCTGAGATTAGGAGCACTCCCTTTAAGAGTGGGCTCCTAATCTCAGCTCGTTACCTGTATAAAAGACACCTGGGAGCCAGAAATCTTTATAATTGAGAAGGGGTCAAATACTTATTTCCCTCATTAAAATGCAAATCAATTTATAAAAATTTTGACGTGCGTTTTTCTGGATTTTGTTGTTGTTATTCTGTCTCTCACTGTTCAAATAAACCTACCATTAAAATTATAGACTGATAATTTCTTTGTCAGTGGGCAAACGTACAAAATCAGCAGGGGATCAAATACTTGTTTCCCTCACTGTATGTTTCAGTTGGTCTAGGTCTGTCAACAACCATGCAGTAGTAAAGTTCAGCACAGTACCGACACCAGATCTCGGTACAAATTAATTCATGCCACCCAAACACAGATGCCAATTCACAGACTGTCTCGGCTGGACCGGGACAGGAGGTAACCCAAGGGTAGTGGGAGGATAACCGCTTTGTGAGCTATTTGTAAGTAATGCGTTTATAGTATTTGGCTGCTATAAATTTCCACGTGATAAGCCATTTCGTTAAGCTATAATTTGTGGCCAGGTCGCTTCTGAAAAAGAGCTATATAGCTCTCAATGGGCCTTACCTGGTAAATAAAAAATAGTTTGCTTTAATGGTATACATACTTGAATTTTACTGCGGATGTTTTAAAACATGTCCTGTCTAACTGTCAACTTTGTTTGAATTTCAGTGGGAGAAGATGCTTCTCACACAGACGTTAAAGCAGGTACCAGAGTCCACCTGAAGCTCCTGCAGTGTGCGCCTCATATAGGATTCCGTCCATTACTGTTGGTGCGATGGTTTGGATTTCCAAGTTGAAATCTCCTAGTTCATTTTATTTTTACCCAGGCGACAACTCAATTGTCAAGGGTAGTCCTGTTTGGAAGAGGCTATCCTCGTCTCTTGAGTTCTACATCTTGGAGAGGATGTGATTAGTCAGCATCGATGCCATTTTAGTTGGTGTCACGCATCATGCGTGCATTCTTAAATTACTGACGCCGACTGAAGACTGAAGATGCAAGTGTGCCACCTGACAATGATAGTTATGAAGCCATTTTTTGTCATTGCCAATCTTCCTTTGTGCTCTGTCAGAGTCTGGGATAACACGGCCTTGGTGACGTCCCCTGGACTTGTGTAATTTCTGTATCAATTTTTTTTCATTTTGAAACCTCTGCTCCACGTCCTTCATTTGCATCCATCTGCACCTCCGATTAGCACGGCTGGCTGACGTACGGCGCGAAAGAGGTTCAACGTACATACCTACAAGGAGTGTAAATTCATACGGTGCCAGAAACTCTGCACGAGTTCGTGCCGCGTTCTCCCGATGTTTCCGTCGATGTTTGTCCAGCGACAAGCCATTCGTTGCCACGCGCGAACCTGTCTCACCTCCACAACCACAGGGCCGAGTGTGTGACGTGTCCGGCAAGCCGTGTGATGTGTCTGCGGATGATAATCTTCAGCAGAGGCCTGTGCCTTCTCCCACAGACGCCGCGCAACTGACGCCGCTCCCAGCGCCGCCGACCTGTGCTTCCCCGGCCACGGCCACGGGGAGTTCCTCTCCTCTGCTGGACACCCCGTGTGCTGGACCTGCTGCTCCACCACACTTGCCTGCCCACTACACAGGCACAAAGAGGTACGGGCAGAATTAATGCATAAACGCTTTCAACATAAGTTGGAGAGAGCTGAGCCTTTCTAGGAATTCGGCAATGCTTTCCCACCTGTGACTGCTCCCGATATATGACTCGAGAGCATGTAGGTTTTGCTTGCAGGCCACACACACACACACATGAATGATGTGTTTGGTATTATCTCATGGAAAATAATAAATTGCACAAGGGCCAGGGTCATGCCCCATTCATTCTGAACGATTAAACCAAACTGACCCACGTTCACACACGAGAGCAGAGAGGTTGGCTGCAGGGTGACACACGCGAAGAACACGTCGCTGTGAAAGAGTTAGAAGGTCCCCCTTCGTACCTTCTTACTCTCCTTCCCACCCCCCTCCTTCCGGTCAGGTGATTTTGAAGTGTCGTCGTCACGCGAGGACGTGGACCGAGACAGCGCGTGGAACCAGTGGCTGCGCTCCGAGATCCCGGGGCTCTTCCTGCTGGCCCTGCACACGTTTACCGTGAGTCGGCGCAGATGTGGCCTCGCGACTGGGGCTGCCACCTGTCCGCGTTTGACCCCCGGACAGTGTTCGGGTGGCAGCAGGAATTGATTTGGGCCAAGATCTGGTACCCCGGGTATAGCTGTGGTTGAATTTTATCACCGTGAACAGCACAGTTTTAACAATAGACCTGGGCTCGCTGAGAAATGTGCCTGGGTTTTCTCTGTCATGGAAATGGTGGCAACTGTACTTGAGGCATCGGCACTTTTATTCGCGCTCCGGCTCCATTTACACCGAGTCACGTGCTCGTCTCGTGTGGGGAGTGGTGGTGTAGCTGTTAGTATGAATTTTAGTATGTATGCATGGAGGGGGGAGGAGGGGTTAACCCAAATGCGTACGCTTGTGTATGGGGGGTCTACTGACAATGTGTAAGCCGACTCAACGGCATGAATCTGCCCATCGCAGTGACATGGGGAAGTAATTGCTTCCGACAAAGGCGTTCATTGACCTTTTAAATCGTACTCAGGTTTGAGAACGGGGACAGTTTGCATTCATGATCCTGAATCATGACAATTCCTTGACTCTCCGGCAGTGGTGAATCGTTCCAACCATCAGTAGGAATCGTGTATATGTGTGTACGTGTATGCACAGCTGTACCCATTGGCTTCTGTTATGGTCATGTACGTTTCTTTTTTATTTCGTGGAATTTCACTTGCTGTACTCCACGCGGTGAGTGCTTTGTGTAGATAGGAATCATGTTATGTAGAGAATATAAATCTAATTCAGTACCTCTATATGTCCCCCACAGACGAGCGGGGAGACAGCAGCCAGGCGGTGAGCCGGCACTCCCAACAATCGCCCAAGCTCTGCGGTTCTCTTTACATTCCGATATTTGCAGCCACTTACTGAGTGTTTACATGTGGGGGGAAACCAGTACACTCGCAGAAAACGAACGAATGTGAGCAAGGGGGCAACGTTCTATCCCGTGCAGATGGAACAGATTCCACAGTTGTGTTCCACTGCCTCCTGGCAAGCCAGGGTATGACTCATCCTCGATGTCCACCGGAAGGGAGATTGCACACTTGCAATTGAATTCTCTGAGATTATTTATATCATGGGGTAGGCAGTGACAAAGCCCCTGACTCACTTAACACGAACATGCGGTCCAGTGCATTGTACGTGCAAGGATACTTGCTTTCCAAAATGTATGAATGTGTGTTGAACTTGAATCTTGACTTGAAGCTTTCGTGACTGCAGGAATTCATATTTTTTGGGTCTTTCGGTAAAGTCACGTAGATAGAACAATAAACTAATAAAAATAAAGTGAATACGAAATAATAATACAATTATCACGACGTTTCGATCGCAACACAAGCAATCGTCATGATTTTTCTCCTGATGACGATTGCTTGTGTTGCGATCGAAACGTCGTGATATATTTTACTTTTTTATTCACTTTATTTTTATTATTTTATTGTTCTATCTACGTGACTTTACGGGAAGACCCAAAGAATATGTGTTGAACTTTTTTCGCAGTGTGCGTATCCAACCGTGCTAATCTGTGGTACATTAACACCTTGCCACAAATGCCCTGTTGCTCATGAGCACAGCGACTCAAATGAATCAGGCGCAAGGTTTGCGTGATTAATGCTTACAAAGTGGGGTCTATAATGAACAATATGGCTGAAGCTCGAGTTCTATTCATTTAAAACCAAACGTGTTTCTTACCAACCATACCTGGTGTTTGCACACAGATACAGATTATGGGCGATGCGTTCTACACCATTCGGAATGCGCTGTTGCAATGTGCAGCTACAGCTGCTGCAAAAATATTTGTCTCGGTTTGATCCACTGAACAATATCCACTGACCACACCGCACGCGCAACAATGATATAACTACAAACAAAAATATAATAAATTAGGATGGTTTATTAAATATATTGCACGTAAGAAAATACAGCAATAGACGTAAAAATACATGGCAGTTTAACACGTAGGCTTTTGCGACAAATATCCATAATACAGGTTTTATGGGTTGGATCGCGTAAATATATAAATGTGTCATTATGAGACCTCCTTTGCCAGTAGCAAGATATAGTAATAGGTTTTTACCGTTTTATCTGGCACCAAAACTGACACCTTTATACAAGGGATCATGTTTGCATCATCTGGTCCAACACCAGTGGAGACTAGGCTCTAAGAAAAGCCATCTCGGGTGTGGACCAATCAACTTCAAGGACAATGTATATTACTATCAGTTGTCTCTTTTTGTTTGCATTTTGATTGCTTGTCTTGTGGTTATTGCAAACATGATCCCTTGTATAAAGGTGTCAGTTTTGGTGCCATATAAAAGGGTAAAAACCTATTACAATATAAATGTGTCGTTAAACCCGCCGCCACCCGACAGCCAACTAGTAAGGGTTGTCACGTAAACAGAACATGCCAATTCATCACTAGTACAGCACACCGGTGTGTGGTGTGTTGGAGAGCCAAGCCACCACATTTACCATCGGAGTACGACGTTTCAGTAATTACAACTAGCTTCATCAGGCAACAGCAAGATTTGGGAGAAGTCCACCTGTTTCATTTCTTGTATAGAGGCGTAGATGTGATGACAACACTTGTGCGCTCTTTGAGCGCAAAGTAGGGGGGGGATTAATGAATCAACGTACATTATACATGCACATTATCCTAGCCCATTGATCTTGTACTTAGTGTCCATTGTGTGTACTAAAATAGCCGTACAAACGGTAATTTGATGATTCTCTTCCATGCAGAAACTAAGTCGGTAGCTATCCAAACGATTACAATTATTTTTATTTATTTTTATTTCGGTAGATTCTGTAATTAGTCTTGGCCAGTAGTAACTAATTTTGCACAGAACTTCAACATTATCAAAATCAATTGAGTGTCTTTGTGGGCACGCGTGTTCTGCTACTGCTGACAGTTGTATTTGTGAGCATTTCATATTTCTGTGGTGTTCTTTTAGTCTCGTGCTGATCATTCATCCTGTTTGCCCTACATAGAATTTGCCACAAGTGCAATTAATCCGGTACACACCTTCTGTTGATAGCTTCAGTAATAGAACAGCAAATAAATACCCAATAGTCCTTTTCGTAGGTTTCCATATGCCTTCTGAATTTGCCTGGCTGATCAAAGTTTCGACCGCAGATGCCATTGGTCAGGGGTCTCTTTGTCCGTTCTCATGTGGGACTCTAGGCATGATGGCAGTTGGAATGCTTTCCCACAGACTTGGCAAGACATTTGTTTTCTCACTCTAGTGACTATGGGAGTGAGGTGGAGTCGAGACGGGCGCTGGTCAGGCGTGGCGTTTCCCAGCAGGCGCCTTCGTTCCATGCGCGGTCGCTGTGATAGCAATAACTTCGTTGCACGCAGGTGCGCCCTTTGCAGAAGGTGGCATTGTCTGCAACTCTGCCTCCTCACCACCAGGACTCGACAAGCTGCTGCTGCTGGAGCTGCTGGTGCCATCCATGGCAAAGGCAATTCTTTCAGCACCATGACTCGCAGCCGAGTAGCTCTGACACACCTTTAACACCGCATTGGCAAAATTGCCGTCATTCACCATGCCACGTGCGCCCCTTGAGTTCTTTCCGTGGGTCTCCATATGCCTTCTGAGTTTGTAGGGCTGATCAAAGCTTTGATCGCAGATGTGGCAGCTTTGACCACCGGTCTTGTGCATTCTCATGTGGGACTCTAGGCACCATGCCAGTTGGAATGTTTTCCTGCAGACGTCGCAAGAGATTCGTTTTCTCACTCTAGTGACTCTATCGGATTCCAGTGGCTCTATCAGATTCAACACCGCATTGGCAAAACTGCCGTTATTCACCAAGCCTGGTGCACCCTTTATCATGTAATACTTTTCGTGGGTCTTCATATGCCTTTTGAATTTCCCTGGCTGATCAAAACTTCGTCCGCATATGCCGCACCATTGATCACGGGTCTCCTTGTGCGTTCTTACGTGGGATTCTAGGCACCATGCCAGTTGGAATTTTTTCCCACAGACGTCACAAGAGATGAGTTTTTTCGCTCTTGTAACTCTACCGGATTGAGGTGGGGTCGAGACGGGTGCTGGTGAAGTGCCATCGATGGTAAAGGCAATTCTCCCAGCACCACCATGACTCGCAGCGGAGTTGCTCTCGCACATCTGATACAAAAGACAAAGGTCACGCGCATGACACCCGTGTCACGAGTGTACTCACAAAGGCATACTTAAGGTGACATAAGATTCATTACAACAGATTCATTATAACAGAACTCCTCAATAGTGCAGATCCTATCATCTAATATTTTACTCCTTATCCACCCAACTAAGTACTCTTTGGTTCTTTCAGTAAAGTCACGTAGGTAGGAAAAATAAAATAAAAAATAATATATCACGACCATAAATGACGTCACGCGATTTTGGACGATTTTTGACCCCCCCCCTCGTCACACGGCGTCACAAAAAGTCAGACCCCCCCCCTCAAGTATGACGTCACAAAGCTCTGCCCCCCCCCCCAAACCATATTTTCATTTTGAAAATAAAACATGCTTCAAATCGCTTTAAACTATTGTCATTGTATTTAATGTGGCGCTGCACTCTGATGTTGTAGGAGAAAACATTTATTAAAAAGTCTATTTAACTAAATAGAACGTGTCGTCTATATTTATTTAAAGTTGCGCATTTTGACGTGACGTCACATTTCTCAAACCCCCCCTCCTCGTCACAAATGTCTGACCCCCCCTCCCTAGGTGTGTGACGTCATTTATGGACGGCCCCCATCGCCTTAAAACGCGAACTCGCGCTTGCAAACTGAAACAGCGGAACTTTTTTTGTTCCGCAGCGCGATCCTCCGCGAGATGTAATGAGTCGGCCTCGCGCTGTGAGTGAGTGTGAGTGAGACAGCATCGTCCCCCACTCCTCCTGATGTCGAGGGTAAATGGGCGAGGTTTAAGCCTGTGACTCATGCAGCTGCAATGACTGCTTTGTGTACGCGGTCCAGACCTCCCCAGAGACCCTGGCTGACAGAGGAGGTGTTCAGGATTGTTGAGAAAAAGCGACAGGCCCACTCTAATCGTCTACAGCATCCCACGTCAGAGAATGAGGAGGCTTACCGCAGCCTTCGCTCGGAGGTTCGGAGAGCCGTGAGGCGCTGCAAGGATGGGTGGTGATCGCGGGTTGCTGAGGAGATGGAGTCTGCCTCAATGGCCCGCGATCACAAATCCCTATTTAACTCCATCAAAAAAGTAACCTACAGCGCCACACCTATTACCATTATAGGGGTAATCGTCACTCACCACTCTGTGGGCTGGTAGCTTCCCCTTATCGTCAATAGGGGGCGGAAGCGCTATCACGCCAGGGCTAATGTCCATGGCCCAAAAAGGGGCCAACGACAAACCCTAGCAAACGGATCCTGGGACACATTCCCCGGGGCCCCGGGAGGGGGGAACCGGGGGATGATGTCACCTTCCAGAACGTTCTAGAAGGGAAGCGTGGCTAGGGCGGAGCAAGCCACGAACCATAAGCCGGACCTCTCAGAGGTCTGGCTCAGCCATCTGCAAGCTGAAGAACGAAGACCTGGGCTGAAGATAGGACTCTGGACCCCAAGTACCATTGTCCTTCTAAGGGCCGGAGCTCAGTGAGGCCAGTGGTCAGGACCCACGGACCGGGTACGGTCAGGTCAAATAGCCTCTCCTAGGGTCCCAGCCGGAGGAAGGGTAACGGGGTACCCAGTGATAGGGCCCGCATAATCCGGAGGCCATACCTCCCCAGGTATCGGGTAAAGGGACCGATATACCCTTTGTGTTAGAGACTTGTAAGGAAGACAATAAATATCGTGTTACCTCATCAGAACTTTATTCGTCAATTTATACCCACTACACCACCATTAGGGGAACGAAGGGTGATCCAAGCTCCGACCCCCAGGGACAGGTTTGCAGATTTGCTGAGCATTTCTGTGAGGTCCTGGGGGAGGGGGAATCCCTCAGCCTGGAAAACATCATGGGACAAAGTGGGGATGACCCTGCTGAGGATGTGGTACCTCAAATATTAGAGGAGGAAGTCACCCCCTGTGAGTGGCTGGCTGAGGTACCATCCATTGAGGAAGTACTGAGGGCGATCCAGAGTCCGAGAACAGGAAAGGCACCGAGCAGAGATGATCTCCAAAGCGAAATGCTGAGGGAGGGTGGCGTTTGTGCGTAGACTGCCCTACATGACATCATAACAACAGTCTGGGCCACTGGACGGGTTCCGCAGGATTGGAAGGATGCCCTGGCGGTCCCCCTCTTTAAGAAGGGGGACCGCACAGACTGTAACAACTACAGGGGCATCTAACTCCTCAGTGTGCCGGGAAAGGTCCTGGCAAGGATTATTCAACATCGCCTTGCTAGGTACGCTAAGGAGAGGCTTGCGGAGCCCCAATGCGGTTTCAAGAAAGGGCGGTCCTGCAAAAATGTCATATTTTCTGTCCGTCTGCTACAGCAGAGGTGGAGGGAATTCCAACTAGACCTACATCTCTGCTTTATTGACCTGGTTAAGGCCTATGATACCATCAGTAGGCCTGGGCTCTGGGTTGTTCTTCGTGCTTTCAGAGTCCCTGACCCTCTGCTCACACTCATTAAGGACCTTCATGATGGTGAGCAGACCCGAGTAAAACTACATAGCCGGGAGTCAGAGCCATTCCCTGCGACAGGGATGTCCTCTGGCTCCAACATTATTTAACATCTATTTCGACCACATAGTTCGTGAAGCCTTCAGTAGCTGTACCAGAGGAATTTACGTCTGGTACAGATACAATGGGAGGCTGATCGATGCCCAGGTGCGGTCATGTCTCCCTATTGGTCAACCACATTATGTATGCGACGACCTGGTAATTGCTGCTCATTCAGAGGAGGAGTTGGAGGCGCTGCTGCTGAAACTGGAGTGTGCCACTAAGAGGTGGGGCCTTACCATCAGCCCCACCAAAACGAAGCACCTGCCTGGGTATTTTGTGCCATCGGGCACTCTACCCCCACAACTCCCAATCGGTGATGGGGCAGTTGGGGAGAGAGTGGAGAGTTTTCCATACCTGGGCAGTGTGCTCATGATCGGCTCCGAATTAACAGCAGAGGTCTCACTCCGAATTAGTCGAGCGGCATTATCTTTTCATCGGTTGTGTAACGTTGTGTGAAAGCTACCTGGTCTGTCGCTCCGCATGAAGCTTCGGTTCTTCTCGGCCACAGTCATTCCCTCCCTTCTCTACGCTTGCAAAACGTGGACCCCCCCTAATGCAGCATCTTCACCGGTTAGAAACATTTAGGCTGGCCTGCCTACGATCAATCCTGGGTTTAACCAGGCTGGATTGTGTGAGGAGCTCACAAATCCTCGAAAGATCTGGACAAAGTCCCATCGGTGAGCTCCTCCAGCAGGCAAGGCTGCGTTGGCTGGGCCATGTAGCCCGCATGCCCAATCACCGCATGCCCAAACAGATCGAGGGAGCTAAACGGGCGTGGCACGGACTAGAGAAGAGATGAGTGATGTGGTACAGGAGGATGTGGAGCTGAGTGGACTTGCCAATGACTGGTACCAGCGGTGTCTCTACTGGGCAGTTGGAGGCAGTCGCCCTCCAACAACAACGGAGGGCGGAGGAGCGACGCTCAGAAAAACGAGCGGAGCGTCGGGTGGCTAAAGCTCAGCAAGTTGGCACAGTAGGGGGCACAGGTGGTGCATCAGCCAGTAATCTCAGTCATCTCAGTCAGTCGACCAGTGGCACCTGGGTCTGCCCCGTGACCTCCTGCCAGCCGGCGATCGACACTTCACGTAGCCTCAAGGTGCACATAGCCTGGCATAAGCGTCGTGGTGACGTCACCGCCACTTAGTGGCGCATGGCGGTTGTTGTTTTGAGACAGTAAGAGAGTGTGAGGTCGACTCAGCCTCAGATGAGTACCTGGTGCGGTGTGTCGTAAACATCGCTACTGGGGGAGACAAAGGCCGCCGTGGAGGAGAATCCTAAAATAATAAAAGCTTTGATTATAATAAAAGCTTTGATTATAATATTATGATATTATAATAAAAGCTATACTAAAAGCTTTTAAATTAAAAATACAAAACATTTTGAAATAATGAAAGCTTTTATTATTAAAAATGTATTATTTAATTTTTAAATTGGCAGAATCTACACGCCATATTCTTTGTTCTTCAGGTAAAGTCACGCAGATTTGAAAATAAAAATAATTAAATTTAATTTAAAAATATAAATTATAATATTTAAACTAATAAAAGCTTTATTATTTTCAAGTTATTATTTGAAATTTTAAAATACAAAAAAATAAAATACAAATAATAAATTGAAAATAATAAAGGTTTTATTATTTTATAATAAATTTAAAATAAAAGCTTTTATTATTTTCAATTTATTATTTTAATTTTATCAACAGGTCCCTGCAGGGTGGGCTGGTAGGGCAAGTCTCTGCGCTGCCTATTGCTGATTTTACACCCAACAGCACGAGATTTCACTTCGTTAAAGTATTGAAAGGGGACGGACGGACACATTAATATATTGCAGGCTGGTACACTCAGTTTACAACTTCGTTCCTACCAGTATTATGACTTTACCGAAGGAAGCAATAATCTGGCGTGTAGATGCTGCCATCTGCTGGCCACCATTGTTGGGTGTAGATTGTGACTTGAAACTTTCGTGACTTCAGGAATTCATATTCTTGGTTCTTTCGGTAGTCACGTCCATAGAAAATAAAAAAAAATATCAAATCAAATAAAAATGTGAAATTTTAAATAATAAAAGCAAAAAACCCACATTCATATTCTTGGTTCTTTCGGTAAAGTCACGGAGATAAAAAAAAAATACAATTTTAAAATAATCAATTGAATAAAAGCTTTTAATATTATTTAAGCTTTTGTTATATTCAATTTATTATTTTAATTTTTAAATTGGCAGAATCTACACGCCACGTTGGTGGCCGGCAGGTGGCAACATCTACACGCCGAATTCTTGTTTTTTTCGTTAAAGTCACGTAGATTTTAAAATAAAAATAATATAATTTAATTTAAAAATACAAATAATAAATTGAAAATAATAAAAGCTTTCATAATTTTCATTTTTTAATTTTATTATTATTTTCTATCTACGTGACTTTACCGAAGGAAGCAATAATATGGCGTGTAGATGCTGCCATCTGGTGGCCAACAACGTTGGCAGGTGGCAGCATCTACACGCCAGATTCTTGGTTCTTTGGGTAAAATATAAATAATAAAGAAAAGTAAAAAAATAATAATTCATGATTTAGTATTTTTTCATTTAATTCTATTATTTTCATTTTCAAATCTACGTTACTCTACCGAAAGAACCAAGAATATGGCGTGTAGATTCTGCCAATTTAAAAAAAATTACAAATTTAAATAATAAATTTAAATAATAAAAGCTTTCATTATTTTCCATTTATCTTTTGTATTTTTTATTTAATTTTATTGTTTTTATTTTCAACCTACATGGCTTTACCGAAAGAACCAAGAATATGAATCTGGATTTTGATTATTATTTTCAATCTATTTTAATTTTTAAATTGGCAGCATCTACACGCCATATTCCTGGTTCTATCGGTAAAGTCACGTCGATAGAAAATAAAAAATAATCAAATCAAATCAAATTAAAAGTGTGAAATGGAAAATAATAAAAGCAAAAAACCCACATTCATATTCTTGGTTCTTTCGGTAAAGTCACAGAGAAAAAAAAAATGAAACAAAATTTTGATTTTAAAATAATAAATTGAAAATAATAAAAGCTTTTATTATTTTCCATTTATTTTTTTGTATTTTTAAATTGGTAGAATCTACACGCTACATTCTTAGTTATTTGGGTAAAGTGACGTAGATAGAAAATATAAATAATAAAAGAAAAGTAAAAATTTAAATATTTTAAAAAATATTTATTTTATTTTATTGTTTCCCTTCTACGTGACTTTACTGAAAGAACCAATAATATGAATCACTGCAGTCACGAAAGCTTTAAATCAAAATATAATAATAACAATTCATGATTTTCATTTAATTATTTTCTTTTTATTTTCAAATCTACGTGACTTTACCGAAAGAACCAAGAATATGGCGTGTAGATTATGCCAATTGAAAAATTACAAATAAAAGTAATTTTATTATTTCCGTTTTTTTCATTCAATTTATTTAATTATTTTTAAATATACGTGACTTTACCGAAAGAACCAAGAATATGAATCTGGATTTTTGCTTATTATTTTCAATTTATTATTTTAATTTTTCAATTTGCAGAATCTACACGCCACGTTGGTGGCCGGCAGATGGCAGCATCTACACGCCATAATCTTGGTTCATCTTCTTTGGTTCTTTCGGTAAAGTCACGTAGCATGAGAATAAAATAATAAATTGATCAAATAAAATAACACAATAAAATTCTCACGACGTTTCGGCCACAACACAAGCGGCCTTCATCAGGTGAAGGGACGAGACTGTCTGGAGGACAGCGCTGGAGCGAACAAAGCCAAGCTCAGATCGAGACCTTTAAGCTGTGTGAGAAGAAACAAAGCGCCTTGACAAAGGAATTAGCATTGAATTTAGCATTGAAATGGCTGAGTGATTAGCTTGTGACTGGTCACAGATATGGCTATGTTAAAGTCAAAGCCTACACATCCACAGAGGCACCCCTTGACAAAAGAATTAGCATAGAATTTAGCATTGAAATAGCTGAGTGATTAGCTTGTGACTGGTCACAGAAATGGCTATGTTAAAGTCAAAGCATACACATTCACAGAGGCACCTAGTAAAAATCAAACAGGAAAATTTAGCATTGAAATAACTAGGAGAATTTAGCATTGAAATGGCTGAGTGATTAGCTTGTGACTGGTCACAGATATGGCTATGTTAAAGTCAAAGCATACACATCCACATAGGCACCCCTTGACAAAGGAATTAGCATAGAATTTAGCATTGAAATAGCTGAGTGATTAGCTTGTGACTGGTCACAGAAATGGCTATGTTAAAGTCAAAGCATACACATTCACAGAGGCACCTAGTAAAAATCAAACAGGAAAATTTAGCATTGAAATAACTAGGAGAATTTAGCATTGAAATAACTGAGTGATTAGCTTGTGACTGGTCACAGATATGGCTATGTTAAAGTCAAAGCATACACATCCACAGAGGCACCCCTTGACAAAGGAATTAGCATAGAATTTAGCATTGAAATAGCTGAGTGATTAGCTTGTGACTGGTGACAGAAATGGCTATGTTAAAGTCAAAGCATACACATTCACAGAGGCACCTAGTAAAAATCAAACAGGAAAATTTAGCATTGAAATAACTAGGAGAATTTAGCATTGAAATAACTGAGTGATTAGCTTGTGACTTGTCACAGAAATGGCTATGTTAAATTCAAAGCCTACACATCTGAGCTATTAATAGTAACTGGGTCAGTGTCTACTTCAAATATTGTTCAGGCTCTGGAGACTTCCAAAGTTATTCGTGATGTTATACATTTGGTTCGTTTTGAGCATAATCGCGACCTTATATAATTATGACGTGATACACACGCTGAATATACGCACACAAACATCGTGTACACGTGTGTCGTGCCCTCTATTGTCCACATAGACGGCTTGTGCTGACGAGAGAACGATCTTAACGTACAATGTCGTGACATGTATCAGCCCTTTGTCGATCCAGCGTTTTGATAGAGGCCTCCCCCACACCATGTCGTTCGTGGGAGTTGTTTAACCATACTTCACCATGCCGGTCAATGCGGGTTTGGTGAAGTGAGGAGGCCCAGAAACTTGTATATGCAGATACGAGTTTGCCTGTGCTTGCATCTGCAGAATTACATTCTCACACATCTTCAAGTGAGGTTTAATACTTCTAAAAATGCATTTATTCTTCAGGATTCCATAAAGTACTGTGGTAAAAAGAAAACAACTTGATTTGAATAAATTTCGATTTAAAGCTTTCGTGACTGCAGAGATTAATCTTCTTGGTTCTTTCGGTAAAGTCACGTAGAAGGGAAATAATAAACTAATAAAAATAAAACATAATAAAATAAAATTCTCACGACGTTTCGGCCACAACACAAGCAGCCGTCCTCAGGTGAAGCAACAGAACTGTCGGAAAGACAGTGCTCCAATGAACACTGCTAAGCTTGGCAGCGTATTTTAAGCTGGGTGGGAGGAGCAGAGCGCCTTGCCAAAAGAGTTTACATATCAACAGAATAATTTAGCAGTGTTAATGTGAGATATTAGCAGGATGTTAAAGTCAGAAATTAGCATGTAACTGGGAGATTAGCATGATGTTAATGTGAGGAATTAGCATGTAACTGGTCACGGAAGTAGCTATGTTAAAGTCAGAGTTTACATATCAACAGAGGCATTTAGTATATTGACGCTAAAGAACTGCAACTACCCAACTATCATACAATAAACCGATGTGAAAGAACTAAATATAAACTACATCAATATAATCAATGTACTCAATATATTCTCCACTAAGCTGAGCTACTAACAATAAGTTATTATACATTACACTTCTATGTCGCAAAAAATATTATAATATGCCTCCAAATAATATTTTTATTATAAACTGGCATAGACAGACCACAACATTGAATTATACACTGAGTTACTATACACTACCCTATACGTTAGATTATAATAATATTAGACTTGTAATATTACACTATGTATTATTTTACCAACCCTACTGTATACCACACTGCTGTAGATTCACTATACAATTACGATACTATATATTACCAAATAAATTATATTAAACATTACACTGAGTACTTTGTTGAACAGGGAATGCTTTGAGCTTGTGGGTTGAATCCATCTGTGTGGAGTTGTGTTATTTCCCAATATGCAAGGTGGGGTCTCTCTGGGTTCCACTCACACAAACATCTCAATGCAATGGGACCTTTATGAAAATGCAGTACTTAGACTCAATGAAGCTTTCCTGGGTAACTAGTTAACATTGTAATATTAGCATGAGAGATAATGACGTTCACTTATAAGTGCCATTAATAGTACTATACTGTACTTTTAATGAAGACTATTTTACGTAGTTTTTTGTAAAAAAGCGTCCATTCTCAAAACTTTTTGATCGGCCCTCGTACAGAAATGATATTACAATCTTATATGCAGATTGCGAGTCAGAGTGTTGTGAATAGTGGAGTGAACGTGTAGTGCCATCATTATATTGTTGGTGTGTATATACAGAAAGGCCTATTGGGTGGGTAACATTAGGAAATTGTAGGTAGATAGTCATTGTTGTTTAGAAACAAAATATTACTTGGGTGGATAAGAGGGTAAAATCGTACATGATAGGAACTGCAATATTGTGGAGTTCTGGTATAATGAGTTGTGGTATATATGAATCTTATGTCACCTTAAGTATGCCTGTGTGAGTACACTCGTGAAACGGGTGTCATGCGCGTGACCTTTGTCTTTTGTATCAGATGTGCGAGAGCAACTCCGCTGCGAGTCATGGTGGTGCTGGGAGAATTGCCTTTACCATTGATGGCACTTCACCAGCACCCGTCTCAACCCCACCTCAATCCGGTAGAGTTACAAGAGCTAAAAAACTCATCTCTTGTGACGTCTGTGGGAAAAAATTCCAGCTGGCATGGTGCCTAGAAGCCCACGTAAGAACGCATAAGGAGATCCGTGAGCAATGGTGCGGCATATGTGGACAAAGGTTTGATCAGCCAGGAAAATTCAAAAGGCATTTGAAGAGCCACAAAAAGGATTATATGATAAAGGGTGCACCAGGCTTGGTGAATAACAGCAGTTTTGCCAATGCGGTGTTGAATCCACCGTCGCCCTATGAGATGTGCTCAGTCTGCGGATTTTTAAGTCCTATTGAAATCCTGAAAACTCATGAAAGTCTTCAAGCACAGTTCTTGTACAGAGCGAAGCCTGAACATGATTACACTTCGACAAAAGATAGCGGCGTTAAGATAAATGACATGAAATCCAATTTTCTTGAATGCTTTGGCCTAGTTCCACATCAACAAACTGCTTCACCAGTCAGTGAGAATAAACCATACGCTGCTCTTGATCCTATTACGAGCATGAAAGTGTTGATGGCCTTGCAGCAGAAAAAGAAGGAAAAGCGAAGTAGACCTAAGCCCATTAAAATAAAGAAGACCACCACCAGCGTCACCAATTGCAGCAGTAGCAACAGCCAGAATTCGGACATCAAGAGGATGGACTGCACGGAAGCAGGAGGCTGCGTGGAGCAGAGCATCCCCAAGGTGGATGAACCCAACCTGGCACCTTTAGGTACGTCCTAGTAATGCACACACTACATTTCATTTGGATGTAATTCATAATTTCACAAATTTGTTAATGTACGAATATGTTGACCATATTTGTATGCCTGCGCTGAGGAGTCTAGAGATCTGATGTGGTGTTGCTCGGATGTTGGGTTAAACCGTGAACCGGGAACCGGTATAGACCGAGTCATTTCCACAATGGGAATTTCCTCTTCATTGTACTAACACCTAACTTCCATGCACATTTACTCATTCTTTTGCAGGTAATTATTGTGTAATTAATGAGCTGTAATAGAATAATCTGGCTCAACCACCTCAATGTTAAATTATAGTTGTTGCTCTGCATCAACATCAACCACACGAAGAAGTGCAAAATGTTGGGGCTTCAAAATATGCCCCAAAAATGTGTTCTTCTGATATTTTGCAGGAAATCAGTATCTTGCTTTTCTACTACTTGTACATATGTTGAACTTCTTTTGTACCATACATAGCCACCCGTGCTAATCGGAGGTATTTGTTGCTGGCCATTTGGCATTTTGGGCCTTTGGGCCTGTGGTTAGCAACCGTGATTGATAAAACGTCCCATATACATAGTGATGCAATGGCATCCACTGCATGGTGATGAATAAATTATGTATTAGCACGTGCATGTGCTCAACGGTGGATGTCTTGTGTTCCAGAGGAAAAGCCCTTCCCGTGCAGTGACTGCTCGTACGGAGCGACACAGAAGTCAAAGCTCAAGAGACACGTCCTGGGCGTTCACCACGTGCCCTTCGATAGCGCGCTGGACTCCGACTGCCCCAAGAAGAGAAGGCGGCTGGCTGGGTGCCGAGACCGCGGCTCAACTCTGGATTTGGAGCGCGCACGATGCTCACGGAGAACTCCCTGATGATTTATTTCATCCTGAGGCTGAGGTACCACATGTGGGGCGATGAACTCAAGGTTTTGTGCAGCGGACATTTCCATGATTAAATTTCGTCACGTTCACTGCTGCGAGGTTACATCTATTGCCGTATATTTCTAGTCAATTGCTGTATTTTCTTGTATTCAATATATTTAATAAATTGTCCTAATTTCATAACAAAGGTTTTTGGGTTAGATCGTGTAAGCATAAATGTGTCATAACTCTCCACCACCTGACACAGCCAATTAGTAAGGAATTTGTCACGTAAACAAAACTCCACTTAGTTACTACTTCAGCCCACCGGTGTTTTGGAGAGTAAATCCACAAGATGAGTACGACGTTTCACTGGTAATTACATCCAGCATCATCGGGCGATTTGCCAGAATAGTGAAGCCATCCCCCTGCTTCCGGTCTTAAATAGAGAAAGGCGATGTCATCACTGAACCCATCAGGTGCAGAAATCAGAGGCGGGGAGGGGGATTATTGAAATTATATAATTGATTAGTAATAATTAAATTAGTATGTTTCCTCTATAAGTAATGATAAATGTGAGATGTCTTCTTCCTCCACGCGTTTGTTCCAATCACGTGGGGTCCGCCGTCCTTGCCACCTTCTCCACACCGCCCCGTCCCGCGCCATCTCTCCCTCCGCTCCTTGGGCCACCACGTTCGACCGCATCACCACATCGCCCCACGTCTTCTTCTTCTGCCTTCATCTCCTCATCTTACAATCACAATTACTTAATAATACGCTTCCAGGCCGCACTAAGCCTGTAGCTGTCAGAGAGGTTAAAATAATACAAATTTTCTCAGTTTCAATGGATTCTCGAATTAGTCTTGGCCAGTAATAATGAGTTTTACACAACACTTCATCGTTATCAAAATACATTAAGTGTTCTTGTTGGCAAGCATGTACTGCAACTTCCGACAGTTATGTTTGAGAGTGTTTAATATTTATTTGGTGTTCTTTTAGTCTTGCGCTGTTACATCCCGTCTGTGCAATGTAACATCTGCCACGTAAGGCATTAATCCGATACACACCATCCGTTGATGACTTAAGCAATCAATCTTTAGTACAAGATACAATTTTTTGAATTTTGTGTACCGTGCCAAATCGTACTTAGATTTTTAGCTTTTTGCTTTTCCAAAACTCGCACTAATTTGTCAGTTACTCCCATGATATGTGGTATTTTAATTGTTTAATAACCTGATCACTTTCAGCAGTATTGCTGCTCGATCTTGGTTTGGCATTCACTGCTCTGTTAATTTGAGCATTATTGTAGACATTCAATCGTCGCATTTCTTTGACATGTTTAATCTCTCTCCTCAGACTTTCACCATCTGACACTGTTTTAGCCAGATGTATGAGCATCTTGATGAGAGAGGTTTTCTGTGCGGGGTGATGATGCGAATCTGCATTCAGATAGGCATCAGTGTGTGTTATACCATTTAGGCCTCGTCCGAGAAATCACCTCTCCAAAGGAAATAAGTATTTAGAGGCCACACGGGACCCGGGGAGGGGGGGGGAGTTTATTGTTGTGTCTGTTGCTGAGAGCAGATAGCGCGCAATGGAGAGCTTGCTCAGAGCGGAGCTGGGCACGGACTCGGTGAGGACGCTGGGCGCTTCGGCCGGTGGAGGCTGCATCAGCACCGGGCAGAGCTACGAGACGGGGCACGAACACGTGTTCACCAAGATCAACACCAAGAGCGGGGCACCCTCCTCTACGCCTCCTCACCACGCCACCTCAACACCTCACCTCCTGTACCCTCCTCTTTGCCTCCTCTACACCATCTTGCATCCACGCCTCAACCTTCATTCATTCAGCCCTGTATCACTTTTTTTTCACTGCGACTACTAGCACCACCGTGGTGAATGTTGCAGTGAACTTCACATCGTTGATTCCCCCCTGCACCCACGTTAAGGGACTCGGTCTACCAGAAACTTTGACCACATCGTCTCATTCACTCCGCGTTCAACCACCGCGCCTCACTGCAGGTCACAACAACGCACTCAACTAAACAACTCGGTCACCCACTCATCCAGTCACTAACTCAATCACCCTATCACACATTCATCCAGTCACTAACTCATCCAGTCACTAACTCAATCACCCTATCACACACTTATCTCGTCACTAATTCAATCACCCTATCACCCACTCATCCAGTCACCCACGCATCCAGTCGCCCACTCATCCAGTCACCCACGCATCCAGTCACCCACGCATCCAGTCACCCACGCAATCACCCTATCATCCAGTCACCCACTAACTCAATCACCCGATCACACATTCATCTCGTCACTAATTCAATCACACACTCAGCTAGTCACTCAGTCAATCATCCTATCACACACTCATCCAATCACCCACTCATCCAGTCACCCATTCATCCAGTCACCCATTCAATCACGCACTCATCCACTCACCCACTCATTCAGTCACCCACTCATTCAGTCACCCACTCATTCAGTCACCCACGCAATCATCCTATCACCTACGCATCCAGTCACCCACGCATCCAGTCACTCACGCATCCGGTCACTGACTCAATCACCCTATCACTCACTCCTCCACTCGTTTACTCAAACATTCACCCATTTACTCACCCACCCGCTCACCACCATGCAGGTCACCTCACTCTTCTTTTCAGCTTCATTAGTTTGCACTGCTCCACTCTGGAATCCACACCCGGTCTTCCTGTTTTCCCAAACTCTTGCAACAATAAACTTGATCAATTTAAGGAACGCGTTTCTTTGATCTTAATTATCTAATTACTCATTGGACAGTTATGTATTATTATTTTTGTTGTTGCTGGCCGCTTGGCGTTTGGTATTGTGTGGGGTTTGCATCGCTGTCAACCCCTTATCAGTGCCTTCCTTATTACAGGACAATTCAGACCTTGTTGGTCACCCCGTGCCCCTTATAAGTCCCATGACAAGGGAGAAACACACAAATAAACTTAACAAAAATGTTGCCCGTATTGAAACGGCCGTGTGCCGTATGGACCTGACAACTCACTTTCCCCCAACAGAATACGGGTAAACCGTGTGGGTTGGCGGCTATGGGTTTTGTTGTGTTTGCAAGTCCAAGTTATAGGACTGCACCATGAGTTGTGCGTGGTTCTTATTGGTGGGAGATTCCCTTCGCTGTGTTGCACGCCAGTGGCTGGGGGCTGCCTGGGGCCAGTGAAGTGTGAGCCGGTCCCAATGTGCACCGGCAAACATTTACCGCCAGGTGGCCCCAGTCCACACGTGGACACCTGAAGCCCTTGGATTTCTCCAGGTGCTCCGATTTCCTCCCACATGTAAACACTCATTGATCTTGATTTGAAGCTTTCGTGACTGCAGGAATCCTTACTCTTTGGTTCTTTCGGTAAAGTCACGTAGGTAGAAAAAATAATAATGGATCACGACGTTTCGATCGCCACACAAGCAATCTCACTGAGTTTCAAGACTCTTGTTCAGGAGGGGCCTGCCAACTTTTCGCTGGAGTAATTTGAATGTTTGGTTAGTACCAGTTACATTGTATGTTGTTGTTTTGCTATGGGAGTAAATCCACACAGAGAAAGGGACCAGAATGAGGAAAGCGAAGCCAGGCAGTCCTTCAGAAGATGTCATGCACGGGCGTGACCACTGCACCACCCTGCCGCCCAAACAAAAGTAATTTAAATAATGTACAATACTGGCATATAAACCCTATTAGTATCAACTGAATTTCTGGACAATGTGGCACGTGTATAGCTGCATCGGTGTTTCTAAAAGTCGTGTTCACATTGCCTGAAATTAATCATATTATAAAGTACAGGTTTCCCACCTCTGGTTTCGTTTTACTTACTGGTTGTCCTCATTATGTGTGTCACAGGTAATATGGCAAGGAAAATATTACGCAGCACAAGTTGTAGGATTAGTACAATTATGGTGACACACGTGACCCCCTCTACACAAGAAAACAGCTGAGAGTCAATGCTGTGGTGTTGTGCGATTGGTGCAAGCGACCCATCATTGTGTTTTGATGTTGAGCTGTTAAAATTGCACTGTTGTGAGGTGAGGTCAACGCCGATGACTTCTTCCAGCGGTGTCAAGATCAGCATTTTGAAGAGGCTCGCGGAGGATGATACTGGGCACTAGGGTGCAGTCTCCCTCCATGAACAACAGAGGGCAGAGGAGCGACACTCACAACAATTATTGGCGTAGCACTGGGCGTATAAAACACAAAGTTGGAAGAAAGTTTATCTCGGGGAGTTAACCCACAACACCTGGGTCTGTCCCGCGTGTTCACACGATAACGCGTTTTCACTACGTTGAGATTTATAAGGGCACGGGGTGACCAATAAAGTCTGAATTGGTCTGTAATAAGCTCGGCCCTGATAAGGGGTTAACAGATATGAAATAATCGAGCAGACAGACACGGGCCTGACTTCATCCACAGATGCCTTGTTGAGTCTCTAATTTTTAGGATTCTGCTTGAGACGTCTTGCCAGTTCCTCACCAAATAATGTGTACGTGTGAGTAACCAGACCTACCTGAGATCTCACGCCTCGTAGAGAGCCAAAATAAATATCGTACGTTTATAGATTGCTCGGTAACCTCCGTTCCATGCTGCCATCGACTGGCCAAGAATGTGGCCTGTAGATGCTGCCATCTGCTGGCCACTGATGTAGATGGCAGCATGGAAGGTGGTGAATTGCGGTCGTTGAGATGAGTTTTGATTGGTGAGATGAGTGAGGTTGGTGCTGTGGATGAGATGGGTGCAGTCAGTATGGTGACTGTGTGGTTGGTGTGGTGAATGTAGTGGTTGGTGTGATGAATGTAGTGGTTGGTGTGGTGAATGTAGCGGTTGGTGTGGTGAATGTAGTGGTTGGTGTGGTGAATGTAGTGGGTGGTGTGGTGAATGTAGTGGTTGGTGTGGTGAATGTAGTGGTTGGTGTGGTGAATGTAGCGGTTGGTGTGGTGAATGTAGTGGTTGGTGTGGTGAATGTAGTGGGTGGTGTGGTGAATGTAGTGGTTGGTGTGGTGAATGTAGTGGTTGGTGTGGTGAATGTAGTGGGTGGTGTGGTGACTGTGTGGTTGGTGTGGTGAATGTAGTGGGTGGTGTGGTGAATGTAGTGGTTGGTGTGGTGGATGTAGTGGTTGGTGTGGTGACTGTGTGGTTGGTGTGGTGAATGTAGTGGTTGGTGTGGTGAATGTAGTGGGTGGTGTGGTGACTGTGTGGTTGGTGTGGTGAATGTAGTGGTTGGTGTGGTGAATGTAGTGGTTGGTGTGGTGAATGTAGTGGTTGGTTTGGTGAATGTAGTGGGTGGTGTGGTGAATGTAGTGGTTGGTGTGGTGAATGTAGTGGGTGGTGTGGTGACTGTGTGGTTGGTGTGGTGAATGTAGTGGGTGGTGTGGTGAATGTAGTGGGTGGTGTGGTGAATGTAGTGGTTGGTGTGGTGAATGTAGTGGGTGGTGTGGTGAATGTAGTGGTTGGTGTGGTGAATGTAGTGGTTGGTGTGGTGAATGTAGTGGTTGGTGTGGTGAATGTAGTGGTTGGTGTGGTGAATGTAGTGGTTGGTGTGGTGAATGTAGTGGTTGGTGTGGTGAATGTAGTGGTTGGTTTGGTGAATGTAGTGGTTGGTGTGGTGAATGTAGTGGTTGGTTTGGTGAATGTAGTGGGTGGTGTGGTGAATGTAGTGGGTGAGATGAGTGTAGTAGGTGTGATGAGTGCCATTTTTGCGGTTAGTGGAGTTGGTGTTTGGTGAGTGAGGTGAGTGTGGTGTGATTGGTGAGGTGTAATTGGTGAAGTTAGGTTTGTGAGGTGTAATTGGGGTGGTGAGGTGGGTGAGGTGTCATTGGTGAGGTAAAGTTGGTGAGTGTATCAGTGAGCACCTGGAGGATTCTCCTCCACGGTCGCCTTTGTCTCCCCCAGTAGCGATGTTCACTCCACACCGCACCAGGAACTCATCTGAGGCTGAGTCGACCTCACACTCTCTCACTGTCTCACAACAACAACAACAACCGCCATTCGCCACTAAGTGGCGGTGACGTCACCACGACGCTTGTGCCAGGCCATGTGCACCTTGAGGCCACGTGAAGTGTCGAACGCCCGCTGGCAGGAGGTCACGGGGCAGACCCAGGTGGTGCCACGGGTCGACTGACTGAGATGACTGAGATGACTGGCTGATGCACCACCTGTGCCCCCTGCTCACACTCACGCACGCGCACTCACTCACAAGCGCGAGTTCGCGTTTTCAGGCGATATAAAATAATTTATATTTCATGCCAGTTGGTTCTGAAGGGCGGCTGTTTGTAATTTGGGCGTTCGTAAGTCGAGGACTGTCTGTAAATAAAGATTCCGATTGTGGGGCTTTCACCGTGGGATGAGCTTGGCCCGATCCGCAGGGGCGTGGCTTGCACGACAGTGGGCGGGGCATAGCCGCGACGGGCGTGGCTTATCCAGGAAGTGGAGACCGCGAACGCCGGACTGCAAGCCAGACAGAAGCGCGCTCCTTTTAAAGTTAACAACAACATTGTTAAATGTAAGTAGCGCCTCTCTACTTTATTATTGTTTTATTTGTTTAATACATTACTTGTGGTGCCGTGAGTCGAGTGAAATGAGTCAATAACCTTGCTAGACATGGCTAAGCTTTTAATAAGGGGCGCCACGGTGTCGAGATGTTAACTACCTCGCTAGGCCTACAGCAGCGTGGAGGTTCCATCCAGACCCTTACGCCTGCTCTGTATTTGTTTATTTTTTTCCCCTGTGGTCGCGTAGATTCTTCTCCTGGTCCTTCGGTTTTCCCCTCCACATTTAGAAACGTGAGTTTAGAGTACTTGACTGCTATAAATGTGCACATGATAAGCCACTTTCGTTGAGCTATCATTTGTGTCCAGGGCGCTTCTGGTAAGAGTTATATAGCTCAGTGGGCCTTACCTGGTTAAATAGAAATAGTTTATGGTTTAGTTTATAGTTCATAAGAACTCGTGACAAGGGTCAGTGTCTACTTCAAATATTGTTCAGGCTCTGGAGACCTCCAAAGTTATTCGTGATGTTATACATTTGGTTCGTTTTGAGCATAATCGCGACCTTATATAATTATTACGTGATACACACGCTGAATATACGCACACAAACATCGTGTACACGTGTGCCGTGCCCTCTATTGTCCACATAGACGGCTTGTGCTGACGAGAGAACGATCTTAACGTACAATGTCGTGACATGTATCAGCCCTTTGTCGATCCAGCGTTTTGATAGAGGCCTCCCCCACACCATGTCGTTCGTGGGAGTTGTTTAACCATACTTCACCATGCCGGTCAATGCGGGTTTGGTGAAGTGAGGAGGCCCAGAAACTTGTATATGCAGATACGAGTTTGCCTGTGCTTGCATCTGCAGAATTACATTCTCACACATCTTCAAGTGTAGTTTAATACTTCTAAAAATGCATTTATTCTTCAGGATTCCATAAAGTACTGTGGTAAAAAGAAAACAACTTGATTTGAATAAATTTCGATTGAAAGCTTTCGTGACTGCAGGGATTCATCTTCTTGGTTCTTTCGGTAAAGTCACGTCGAAGGGAAATAATAAAATAATTAAAATTAAACAATAAAATTCTCACGACGTTTCGGCCACAACACAAGTAGCCTTCCTCAGGTGAAGAAACAGAACTGTCGGAAAGACAGTGCTCCAATGAACACTGCTAAGCTTGGCAGCGTATTTTAAGCTGGGTGGGAGGAGCAGAGCGCCTTGACAAAGGAGTTTACATATCAACAGAATAATTTAGCATTGAAGTAGATGTGTTAATGTGAGATATTAGCAGGATGTTAACGTCAGAAATTAGCATGTAACTGGGAGATTAGCATGATGTTAATGCGAGGAATTAGCATGTAACTTGTCACGGAAGTAGCTATGTTAAAGTCAGAGTTTATATATCAACAGAGGCATTTAGTATATTGACGCTAAAGAACTGCAACTACCCAACTATCATACAACAAACCGATGTGAAAGAACTAAATATAAACTACATCAATATAATCAATGTACTCAATATATTCTCCACTAAGCTGAGCTACTAACAATACGTCATTATACATTACACTTCTATGTCGCAAAAATTATTATAATATGCCTCCAAATAATGTTTTATTATAAACTGCCATAGACAGACCCCAACATTGAATTATACGCAGCGTTACTATACACTACCCTATACCTTAGATTATAATAATATTACACTGTATTATTTTACCAACCCTACTGTATACCACACTGCTATATATTGACTATACAATTACGATACTATATATTACCAAATAAATTATATTAAACATTACACTGAATACTTTGTTAAACAAGGAATGCTTTGAGCTTGTGGGTTGAATCCATCTGTGTGAAGTTGTGTTATTTCCCCATATGCAAGGTGGGGTCTCTCTGGGTTCCACTCACACAAACATCTCAATGCAATGGGACCTTTCTGAAAATGCAGTACTTAGACTCAATGAAGCTTTCCTGCGTAACTAGTTAACATTGTAATAATTAGCATGAGAGATAATGACGTTCAGTTATAAGTGCCATTAATAGTACTATACTGTACTTTTTTTGAAGACTATTTTACGTAGTTGTTTGTAAAAAAAAGTGTCCATTCTCAAAACTTTTTGACGGGCCCTCGTACAGAAATGATATTACAATCTTATATGGAGATTGCGAGTCAGAGTGTTGTGAATAGTGGAGTGAACGTGTGGTGCCATCATTATATTGTTGGTGTGTATATACAGAAAGGCCTATTTGGTGGGTAACATTAGGAAAATGGAGGTAGTTCGTCATTGTTGTTAAACAAAATCTTATTTGGGTGGATTAGAGGAGTAAAATCGTACATGATAGGAACTGCAATATTGTGGAGTTCTGGTATAATGAGTTGTAGTATATATGAGTCTTATGTCACCTTAAGTATGCCTGTGTGAGTACACTCGTGACACGGGTGTCATGCGCTTGACCTTTGTCTTTTGTTTCAGATGTGCGAGAGCAACTCCGCTGTGAGTCAAGGTGGTGCTGGGAGAATTGCCTTCACCATTGATGGCACTTCACCAGCACCCATCTCAACCCCACCTCAATCCGGTAGAATTACAAGAACGAAAAAACGTATCTCTTGTGACGTCTGTGGGAAAAAATTCCAGCTGGCATGGTGCCTAGAAGCCCACGTAAGAACACACAAGGAGACCCGTGATCAATGGTGCGGCATATGCGGAAAAAGGTTTGATCAGCTAGGAAAATTAAAAAGGCATTTTAAGACCCATGAGAAGGATTATATGATAAAGGGTGCACCAGGCTTGGTGAATAACGGCAGTTTTGCCAATGCGGTGTTGAATCCACCGTCGCCCTATGAGATGTGCTCAGTCTGCGGATTTTTAAGTCCTATTGAAATCCTGAAAACTCATGAAAGTCTTCACGCACAGTTCTTGTACAGACCGAAGCCTGAACATGATTACACTTCGACAAAAGATAGCGGCGTTAAGATAAATGACATGAAATCCAATTTTCTTGAATGCTTTGGCCTAGTTCCACGTCAACAAACTGCTTCACCAGTCAGTGAGAATAAACCATACGCTGCTCTCGATCCTATGACGAGCATGAAAGTGTTGATGGCCTTGCAGCAGAAGAAGAAGGAAAAGCGAAGTAGACCTAAGCCCATTAAAAGAAAGAAGACCACCACCAGCGTCACCAATTGCAGCAGTAGCAACAGCCAGAATTCGGACATCAAGAGGATGGACTGCACGGAAGCAGGAGGCTGCATGGAGCAGAGCATCCCCAAGGTGGATGAACCCAACCTGGCACCTTTAGGTACGTCCGAGTAATGCACACACTACATTTCATTTGGATGTTTCACAAATTAGTTAATGTACGCATATGTTGACCATATCTGTATGCCTGCACTGAGGAGTCTAGAGATCTGATGTGGTGCTGCTCGGATGTTGGGTTAAACCGTGAAACTCTGGGTTTCAGTCACCGAGCCATGATTAAACTGGCTTCTCATTGATGTTCTTATCCAGTTACCAAACACTTCTTCCAGCAAACACTTCTGATGTCGCGTGATGTGTAGGAAATTGCAATAACCTCCTAGTGGATAAAAAACGGTCACGAAGGGATGTCATGAGTAGTGCAATGATATCGCCTTCCACGAGCTGTTCTCTTACATGAGGTGGTTCACTGCTGTGTGAGAGTTGCACAGGGATACTTCATCTCATGACATGGAGCCAATAGCACCATTGGAAGGAAACTGAGTAAAATACATTGCTTGACAAATTCCAAAAAGTATCTATTTCTTAACCGGGGTAAATTTTGCTTAAACAAGTGGGTAAATTTAGGGAACATTTTTGAATGTATAGACCGAGTCATTTCCACAATGGGAATTTCCTCTTCATTGTACTAACACCTAACTTCCATGTGTATTTACTCATTCTATTGCAGGTAATTATTGTGTAATTAATGAGCTGTAATATAATAATCTGGCTCAACCACCTCAATGTTAAATTATAGTTGTTGCTCTGCATCAACACCAACCACACGAAGAAGTGCAAAATGTTGGGGCTTCAAAATAAGCCCCAAAAATGTGTTCTTCTGATATTTTTCAGGAAATCAGTATCTTGCTTTTCTACTATTTGCACGCATGTTGAACTTCTTTCGTACCATACGTAGCCAACCGTGCTAATCGGAGGTATTTGTTGCTGGCCATTTGGCATTTTAGGCCTTTGGGCCTTTGGGCCTGTGGTCAGCAACCGTGATTGATAAAACGTCCCATATACATAGTAATGCTATGGCATCCACTGCATGGTGATAAATAAATTATGTATTAGCGCGTGCGTGTGCTCAACGGTGGATGTCTTGTGTTCCAGATGAAAAGCCCTTCCCGTGCAGTGACTGCTCGTACGGAGCGACGCAGAAGTCGAAGCTCAAGAGACACGTCCTGAGCGTTCACCACGTGCCCTTCGATAGCGCGCTGGACTCCGACTGCCCCAAGAAGAGAAGGCGGCTGGCTGGGTGCCGAGACCGCGGCTCAACTCTGGATTTGGAGCGCGCACGATGCTCACGGAGAACTCCCTGATGATTTATTTCATCCTGAGGCTGAGGTACCACGTGTAGGGCGATGAACTCAAGGTTTTGTGCAGCGGACATTTCCATGATGAAATTTCGTCACGATCACTGCTGCGAGGTTACATCTATTGCCGTATATTTCTAGTCAATTGCTGTATTTTCTTGTATTCAATATATTTAATAAATTGTCCTAATTTCATAACAAAGGTTTTTGGGTTAGATCGTGTAAGCATAAATGTGTCATAACTCTCCACCACCTGACACAGCCAATTAGTAAGGAATTTGTCACGTAAACAAAACTCCACTTAGTTACTACTTCAGCCCACCGGTGTTTTGGAGAGTAAATCCACAAGATGAGTACGACGTTTCACTGGTAATTACATCCAGCATCATCGGGCGATTTGCCAGAATAGTGAAGCCATCCCCCTGCTTCCGGTCTTAAATAGAGAAAGGCGATGTCATCACTGAACCCATCAGGTGCAGAAATCAGAGGCGGGGAGGGGGATTATTGAAATTATATAATTGATTAGTAATAATTAAATTAGTATGTTTCCTCTATAAGTAATGATAAATGTGAGATGTCTTCTTCCTCCACGCGTTTGTTCCAATCACGTGGGGTCCGCCGTCCTTGCCACCTTCTCCACACCGCCCCGTCCCGCGCCATCTCTCCCTCCGCTCCTCGGGCCACCACGTTCGACCGCATCACCACATCGCCCCACGTCTTCTTCTTCTGCCTTCATCTCCTCATCTTACAATCACAATTACTTAATAATACGCTTCCAGGCCGCACTAAGCCTGTAGCTGTCAGAGAGGTTAAAATAATACAAATTTTCTCAGTTTCAATGGATTCTCGAATTAGTCTTGGCCAGTAATAATGAGTTTTACACAACACTTCATCGTTATCAAAATACATTAAGTGTTCTTGTTGGCAAGCATGTACTGCAACTTCCGACAGTTATGTTTGAGAGTGTTTAATATTTATTTGGTGTTCCTTTAGTCTTACGCTAATGTTACATTCCATCTGTCCAATATAACATCTGCCACATAAGCCATTAATCCGATACACACCATCCGTTGACAACTTAGGCAATTCATCTTAAGTACAAGATACTATTTTTTGACTTTTGTGTACCGTGCCAAATCTTACTTAGATGTTTAGCTTTTTGCTTTTCCAAAACTCGAGCTAATTTCTCAATTACTCCCACGATATATGGTATTTTAATTGTTTAATAACCTGATTCAGCAGTATTGCTGTTCGATCTTGGTTTAGCATTCATTTCTGTTAATTATTTGAGCATTATTGTAGACATTCAATCGTAGCGTTTCTTTGACATGTTCAATCTCTCTCCCCAGACGTTCACCATCTGACACTGTTTTAGCCAGATGTATGAGCATCTTGATGAGAGAGGTTTTCTGTACGGGGTGATGATGCGAATCTGCATTCAGATAGGCATCAGTATGCGTTCCCTTTTGGTAAACGCTGTGTGTGTTATTTTACCATTTAGGCCTCATCCGATAAATCACCTCTCCCAAGGAAATAAGTATTTAGAGGCCACACGGGACCGGGGGGGGGGGGGGGAGTTTATCGTTGTGTCTGTTGCTGCGAGCAGATAGCGCGCAATGGAGAGCTTGCTCAGAGCGGAGCTGGGCACGGACTCGGCGAGGACGCTGGGCGCTTCGGCCGGTGGAGGCTGCATCAGCACCGGGCAGAGCTACGAGACGGGGCGCGGACACGTGTTCACCAAGATCAACGCCAAGAGCGGGGCACCCTCCTCTACGCCTCCTCTACGCCTCCTCACCACCTCACCTCCTCTACCCTTCTCCTCGCCTCCTCTACGCCTCCTCACCATGCCACCTCACCAAGCCACCTCACCTCCTCACCACGCCACCTCACCTCCTCACCACGCCACCTCACCTCCTCACCACGCCACCTCAACACCTCACCACCTCACCTCCTCTACCCTCCTCTTCGCCTCCTCTACACCACCCCGCATCCTTGCCTCAACCTTCATTCAGCCCTGTCATTAATGTATCACTTTTTTTTAGCTGCGACTACTAGCTAATTTGTCAGTTACTCCCACAATATATGGTATTTTAATTGTTTAATAACCTGATTCAGCAGTATTGCTGTTTGATCTTGGTTTAGAATTCACTGCTCTGTTAATTTGAGCATTATTGTAGACATTCAATCGTAGCGTTTCTTTGACATGTTTAATCTCTCTCCTCAGACTTTGACCATCTGACACTGTTTTAGCCAGATGTATGAGCATCTTGTTGAGAAAGGATTTATGTGCGGGGTGATGATGCCAATCTGCATTCAAATAGGCATCAGTATGTGTTCCCTTTCGGTAAACGCTGTGTGTGTTACTTTACCATTTAGGCCTCGTCCGAGCAAAATATCCAGGAAAGGGAGTGTGTTATTCACCTCCATTTCCATGGTGAACTGGATGGCCGTTTTTTGTGAATTGAGATGATTTAGACATTCATTCATTAAGTGTATCCTTCCCATGTCGCCAGACAACCAAAGTGTCATCTACATATCTACACCAAAAAGTGGGTTTTAATGTACTTGAAGCAAGTGCTCTTGCAACCCGGGGGTTGAGGACCCCTGTGTTAGAGGCCACACGGGGGGGGGGGGGGAGTTTAACGTTGTGTTTGTCGCTGCGAGCAGACAGCGTGCAATGGAGAGCTTGCTCAGAGCGGAGCTGTGCACGGACTCGGCGAGGCCGCTGGGCGCTGCGGCCGGTGGAGGCTGCATCAGCACCGGGCAGAGCTACGAGACGGGGCGCGGACACGTGTTCACCAAGATCAACGCCAAGAGCGGGGCACCCTCCTCTACGCCTCCTCACCACCTCACCTCCTCTACCCTCCTCTTCGCCTCCTCTACACCACCTTGCATCCTCGCCTCAACCTTCATTCAGTCAGCCCTGTATCACTCTTTTTTCGCTGCGACTACTAGCACCACCGTGGTGAATGTTGCAGTGAACTTCCCCTCGTTGATTCCCCCCTCCACCCACGTTAAGGGACTCGGTCTACCAGACACTTTGACCGCTTCGTCTCATCCACTCCGCGTTCAACCACCGCGCCTCACTGCAGTTCACAACAACGCACTCAACTAAACAACTCGGTCACCCACTCATCCAGTCACTAACTCAATCACCCTATCACACATTCATCCAGTCACTAACTCATCCAGTCACTAACTCAATCACCCTATCACACACTTATCTCGTCACTAATTCAATCACCCTATCACCCACTCATCCAGTCACCCACTCATTCAGTCACCCACTCAATCACCCTATCACCCACTCATCAAATCAGCCACGCATCCAGTCACCCACTCATCCAGTCATCCACGCAATCACCCTATAACCCGCTCATCCAGTCACCCACTCAATCACCCTATCACATACTCATCTAGTCACTAATTAAATCACCCTATCACCCACTCATCCAGTCACCCACTCATCTAGTCACCCACTCATTTAGTCACCCACTCAATCACCCACTCATCTAATCACCCACGCATTCAGTCACCCACGCATCCAGTCACCCACTCATCCGGTCACTGACTCAATCACCCTATCACACACTCCTCCACTCGTTTACTCAAACACTCACCCATTTACTCACCCACCCACTCACCACCATGCAGGTCACCTCACTCTTCTTTTCAGATTTATCAGTTTGCACTGCTCCACTCTGGAATCCACACCCGGTCTTCCTGTTTTCCCAAACTCTTGCAACAATAAACTTGATCAATTTAAGGAACGCGTTTCTTTGATCTTAATTATCTAATTACTCATTGGACAGTTATGTATTATTTTTTATTGTTACTGGCCGTTTGGCGTTTTGTATTGTGTGGGGTTTGCATCGCTGTCAACCCCTCATCAGTGCCTACCTTATTACAGACCAATTCAGACCTTGTTGGTCACCCCGTGCCCCTTATAAATCCCAACGTCCATCCTACAAAGTCCCATGACAAGGGAGAAACACACAAATAAACTTAACAAAAATGTTGCCCGTATTGAAACGGCCGTCTGCCGTATGGACCTGAAAACTCACTTTCCCCCAACAGAATACGAGTAAACCGTGTGGGTTGGCGGCTATGGGTTTTGTTGTGTTTGCGAGTCCAAGTTCTAGGACTGCACCCTGGGTTGTGCGTGGTCCTCATTGGTGGGAGATTCCCTTCGCTGTGTTGCACGCCAGTGGCTGGGGGCTGCCTGGGGCCAGTGACGTGTGAGCCGGTCCCAATGTGCACCGGCAAACATTTACCGCCAGGTGGCCCCAGTGTTTATTGCCCGTCCACACGTGGATACCTGAAACCCATGTCAATCCACTGCTGGATGAGTCCCGCAATGAAGATACAATCAGTACATCCACTTTGCTTTTGGACACCACCTGTTCCATTGGCGGCCGAATGCGAATCTAAATGTGCATACGTTAGAGACTGGTTAATGTGCATAGAAATCAAACCAATTGACCTACGACCCCATCAACTTTTGTAGAATTTTAGACGTGCATTACAGCTACATTAGCCGGATGGTTGTGGTGGCTATATATCCCTGTAATCAACGACTACGTGGAGGTGAGGGTTGGTGGATCACAAAAATGTTGCGACAACTCCCACCCCTTGGTCGTCAAGGAGGTAGAGAAGGCGGTGTCGAATAATGTGGACTCCGCCTGTTCCATCTGTAGATTTGTGATAGAGCATTTGCTTGGATTTCTCCAGGTGCTCCGATTTCCTCCCACATGTAAACACTCATTAATCTTGATTTGAAGCTGTCGTGACTGCAGGAATCCTTACTCTTTGGTTCTTTCGGTAAAGTCACGCAAGTAGAAAAAACTAATTAAAAAAATCGTGGATTGCTTGTGTGGCGATCGAAACGTCGTGATCCATTATTATTTGTTCTACCTACGCGACTTTACCTAAACAACCAAAGGGTACAAAGTCTCATTAATTGGCCGATAACATCTTTATATAAAGAGGACAACAGAGCATGGGCAGGAGTGGTGGGGGGGGGATTTGTTGCCAGCTGCTCACCATTTGACTGCCGCCTTCCCTCATCTGTAGTTCCTCGCGCCAAAGTGAAGGAATACTGTGTGCCAGTTACAATTATCACTTGAACGTAACTTGATGTTTCAATGAAAACAGCCACTGAGATTTAATACTGAAAATCTTTATTTTTCACATGCAGTGAAACAATGTTGTTAGTAGGCTTGTTTCCCTGGGAAAGCCTCACTGAGTCTCAAGACTCTTTTTCAGGAGGGGCCTGCCAACTTTTCGCAGGAGTAATTTGGATGTTTGGCTAGTACCAGTTACATTGTATGTTGTTGTTTTGCTATGGGAGTAAACCCATACAGAGAAAGGGACCAGAATGAGGAAAGCGAAGCCAGGCAGTCCTTCAGAAGATGTCATGCACGGGCGTGACCACTGCACCACCCTGCCACCCAAACAAATGTAATTTAAATAATGTACAATACTTGCAAATAAACCCTATTAGTATCAACCGAATTTCTGGACATTCTGGCACGTGTATAGCTGCATCGGTGTTTCTAAAAGTCGTGTTCAAATTGCTTATTAATAATATTATAAAGAACAGGTTTCCCACATCTGGTTTCATTTGACTTACCGGTTGTCCTCATTATGTGTGTCACAGGTAATATGGCAAGGAAAATATTACCCAGCACGAGTTGTAGGATTAGGGCAATTATGGTGACACACGTGACCCCCTCTACACAAGTAACAGCTGAGAGTCAATGCTGGGATGTTGTGCGATTGGTGCAAGCGACCCATCATTGTGTTTTGATGTTGAGCTGTTAAAATTGCACTGTTGTGAGGTGAGGTCAAGGCCGATGACTGCTTCCAGCGGTGTCAAGATCAGCAATTTGAAGAGGCTCGCGGAGGATGATACTGGGCACTAGGGTGCAGTCTCTCTCCATGAACAACAGAGGGCAGAGGAGCTACGCTCACAACAATTATTGGCGGAGCACCGGGCGTATAAAACACAAAGTTGGAAGAAAGTTTATCTCGGGGAGTTAACCCACAACACCTGGGTCTGTCCCGCGTGTTCACACGATAACGCGTTTTCACTACAACGTGTTTTCTTTACTTTAGGGAACGCTTCTCGCACAACGCGGAACGCGCTCCGTCACAACGCGCTTTCTGAGCGGACTACTTTCTTGAGCAGTGAAATTAATTAAAATCTTTTGCTCTGCCATTTGATTTTAAATTACGACTCTTCAAAGAGCTTTGGTTGTAGTAAGCAATATTTGAATTTGTTTAAGCGACCTGTATTCTCTTACAACATGTTTTATATTCCTAGGCATTAAATGTGTACTAAAGATTCAGACTAATTGTAAATCTAATGGGACCACTTTAATCGATGTCCGTTAATATATGTAGGCGTGGTAAGGTTTCGAGACGCACTCGGCGATGCGTGAAACGCAGTCCGTGTCCTTCCTCGTCCATTTGTCTTCATTCCAACGTCAACTTTGTTCTGCCGGTCTCTCTCATTAAGGCCACATGGCCACACTGTGTCTCTTAGTTCTTGCAAGCTAAGCTGGAGTCAGTCTCTCTCATTAAGGCCACATGGCCACACTGTGTCTCTTAGTTCTTGCAAGCTAAGGTGGAGTCAGTCTCTCTCATTAAGGCCGCATGGCCACACTATGTCTCTTAGTTCTTGCAAGCTAAGCTGGAGTCAGTCTATCTCATTAAGGCCGCATGGCCACACTATGTCTATTAGTTCTTGCAAGCTATGCTGGAGTCATTCTCTTTTTGACATATGTCCCACCAAATTCTGTAATAATAATGTTCCAGTTTCTCTATATGTTTTTAAATGTAGATTTATTTAAATAAATCTACATTTAAAAATCCACAAATCTGGCTGCCTCCTGATGACGCTGGTTGTAATTACTGGCGAAACGACGTACTCAGATTGTTAATGTTGTGGCTTTGCTCTCTAACACACAACCGGTGTGCTGTACTAGTAACGAATTGGCATGTTCTGTTTAAGTGACAAACCTTACTAATTGGCTGTTTCGGGTGGTGGTGGGTTTACCGACATTTTTATATTTACGTGATCTTACCTAAAAAACCTGTATTATGTAAAAATACATTTATTTTCCTCCTTTCTTTTTGGACAGTTTCAAATCTCTAACGTCTTTCAAATTGTTCTGATGTACAGTGCTACATTTCAAATTACTGTCATGTTTGCAACGGGTTGTTTAAAATATATTTAAATGGTGTAGATTCATGTTTAAACTCGCTTCGAATCTGCATTCATCATTTTCTTCTTAAGCAGTCCGTAACCACAATTGGTGCATCGATGCATGACCCATTTGATTGTTGTTTGTTGGTCTTAATTTATCAATTAAAATGTTGAGTGTGCCAAATCCTAAAGAGTGGCGTTTGAGTCGACCTTATTTATTTTATATTCACATCTGAAACGCCTGTGCACATGAATGTAATCCAATTACACACTCTCCTACTTGTTCATCAACTCTCTTCGTGGTGTAGATTTGATGGCTTGTATAGCAACCATAAACAAACACAACAAATCCGGGTGACTCATGATCCATGACTCACGATGCCAGTGGGCCAGGTTTCACTCTCAACTCTCTACCTGTGTGGCATGAATAAAACGCACCTGTAAATTTGACCTGAAATGATTGCACAACAATTGCCCCGCCTTCATGCGATGTTTATCCTCCACTGTTTATCTGGCTTTGACCTGAATTATATAAAAGTGCGGCTCTGCAACTGCTGTAGAGTCATATTGGTATAAACACATTTTACAATATGAACAGCGCATTGAAAACGCGTACTATTTTATGTATTGTTTAACAAGTGTGTTCACAAATCCACACTGAGAAACACGATGATTGGCAGAGGGGAGTAAATTATGTTTTCGATAGTGTATTTAAATAGAGCTTATGTAGGTAAGTAGTTTTCAGTTTTAAAGGCGTAGTTTAACAAGACAACACCTGCCACCATCCTTCAAACCCATTGGTGAAAAAGAGCAAAGTTTATGTTTACATCATAATATAAACGTTACATTTATTATATTATATAATGTAAACATTATATAATAGAATGTTTTTCATTATATATAATATATAATATGTTTACATTATAACATAATGTTTATATATAATATAATGTTTACATTATATATAATATAATGTTTATATTATATAATATATAATATAATGTTTATGCAAGAGCCGGGGACTTATGGGACCCCGGGGTCCCACCATAAGGTTCATATGAATGGTTACCTAATAACGTTTGAAACACGGTAATCGCTATGAAGTGCAGTTTCCAATTCTTATTGTTCACTCAATCTCCCTGGCCTTTCTATGCAATATGAAGAAGGGTCATTGCCCGAAAAGTCGCTTATCGGATTTTTTTTCCTTTTTCAAGGCCCCAGTACTACTGATGCATGAATTTGTTTGGTATTTGAAATGATACGAAGGCTCAGCAAGTGATTCCTTGCAGACATAAACAGAAGCGATACTCGCCACCCCAGCCACCCATGTCGCGAATCAATCGATTATCGCGATTGAGGGCTCGTGAATAAATTCTAGATTCAACGCCTTGTTTTAAAACGTGAACACAGCCGGCTCTAGTGACTGGAGTGGGTGGGTGTTGGACAATGTGAAACAATGACACGCAACGTATACAAATCTAAAACATAAATTCTTACGCACGCGATCCGGTGTGCATATCGCGATCTTCAGGATGAATGATCACGTCCGAATCAATGCGTCGTCGTTGCTCCCCTAGCATGCGCTCTGCATAACCCGCTCGTGTTGTTGTTGTTGTTTGCGGCAGAGTTTAGGACCTTCATGGCCAAGAGCCGCAGCTCCCGAGGCAAAGGAGTGATGGCACGCTTCAAGGTGCCGGACTTGCTGAAGCATCTCATGGAACGATACGGGGCTCCGGATATTCACGATCTGGGCATCCGTATCACCAGCATACCTCTGGACATTTCCCTACGTGCCGTGCCTGCGTGTACGAGCGTGTGTGTGTGTACGTGTGTATGCATTGCGTCGCTTGTTGACTGCGAATTGTATTATTTTTGGATGCCTCAAGTTATACTCTTTGGTTCTTTCGGTAAAGTCACGTAGGTATAAAATAAAATAAATCACGACGTTTCGGGCGCGACACAAGCGTCCGTCATCAGGTGATAAAGCCTTGGTGTGCTACTGAGGCAGACTGTTTCAAATGGTTTGAAATGTGTGTAGCCCATGGATCATAAAGAAGTGTCCAGGGCTAGTGATGTTAACGTGAGAAATTAGCGTGCAACTGTAAGGTAGGAAAGCGGACTCCTCCTCGATTGTTAATGTTGTGGCTTTGCTCTCTAACACACAACCGGTGTGCTGTACTAGTAACGAATTGGCATGTTCTGTTTAAGTGACAAACCTTACTAATTGGCTGTTTCGGGTGGTGGTGGGTTTACCGACATTTTTATATTTACGTGATCTTACCTAAAACACCTGTATTATGTAAAAATACATTTATTTTCCTCCTTTCTTTTTGGACAGTTTCAAATCTCTAACGTCTTTCAAATTGTTCTGATGTACAGTGCTACATTTCAAATTACTGTCATGTTTGCAACGGGTTGTTTAAAATATATTTAAATGGTGTAGATTCATGTTTAAACTCGCTTCGAATCTGCATTCATCATTTTCTTCTTAAGCAGTCCGTAACCACAATTGGTGCATCGATGCATGACCCATTTGATTATTGTTTGTTGGTCTTAATTGATCAATTACAATGTTGAGTGTGCCAAATCCTAAAGAGTGGCGTTTGAGTCGACCTTATTTATTTTATATTCACATCTGAAACGCCTGTGCACATGAATGTAATCCAGTTACACACTCTCCTACTTGTTCATCAACTCTCTTCGTGGTGTAGATTTGATGGCTTGTATAGCAACCATAAACAAACACAACAAGTCCGGGTGACTCATGATCCATGACTCACGATGCCAGTGGGCCAGGTTTCACTCTCAACTCTCTACCTGTGTGGCATGAATAAAACGCACCTGTAAATTTGACCTGAAATGATTGCACAACAATTGCCCCGCCTTCATGCGATGTTTATCCTCCACTGTTTATCTGGCTTTGACCTGAATGATATAAAAGTGCGGCTCTGCAACTGCTGTAGAGTCACATTGGTATAAACGCATTTTACATTATAACATAATGTTTATATATAATATAATGTTTATATTATATAATATAATGTTTATGCAAGAGCCGGGGACTTATGGGACCCCGGGGTCCCACCATAAGGTTCATATGAATGGTTACCTAATAACGTTTGAAACACGGTAATCGCTATGAAGTGCAGTTTCCAATTCTTATTGTTCACTCAATCTCCCTGTCCTTTCTATGCAATATGAAGAAGGGTCATTGCCCGAAACGTCGCTTATCGGATTTTTTTTTCCTTTTTCAAGGCCCCAGTGCTACTGATGCATGAATTTGTTTGGTATTTGAAATGATACGAAGGCTCAGCAAGTGATTCCTTGCAGACATTAACAGAAGCGATACGCGCCACCCCAGCCACCCATGTCGCGAATCAATCGATTATCGCGATTGAGGGCTCGTGAATAAATTCTAGATTCAACGCCTTGTTTTAAAACGTGAACACAGCCGGCTCTAGTGACTGGAGTGGGTGGGTGTTGGGCAATGTGAAACAATGACACGCAACGTATACAAATCTAAAACATAAATTCTTACGCACGCGATCCGGTGTGCATATCGCGATCTTCAGGATGAATGATCACGTCCGAATCAATGCGTCGTCGTTGCTCCCCTAGCATGCGCTCTGCGTAACCCGCTCGTGTTGTTGTTGTTGTTTGCGGCAGAGTTTAGGACCTTCGTGGCCAAGAGCCGCAGCTCCCGAGGCAAAGGAGTGATGGCACGCTTCAAGGTGCCGGACTTGCTGAAGCATCTCATGGAACGATACGGGGCTCCGGAAATTCACGATCTGGGCATCCGTATCACCAGCATACCTCTGGGCATTTCCCTACGTGCCGTGCCTGCGTGTACGAGCGTGTGTGTGTACGTGTGTATGCATTGCGTCGCTTGTTGACTGCGAATTGTATTATTATTGGATGCCTCAAGTTATACTCTTTGGTTCTTTCGGTAAAGTCACGTAGGTATAAAATAAAATAAATCACGACGTTTCGGGCGCGACACAAGCGTCCGTCATCAGGTGATAAAGCCTTGGTGTGCTACTGAGGCAGACTGTTTCAAATGGTTTGAAATGTGTGTAGCCCATGGGTCATAAAGAAGTGTCCAGGGCTAGTGATGTTAACGTGAGAAATTAGCGTGTTACTGTAAGGTAGGAAAGCGGCCTCCTCCTCGATTGTTAATGTTGTGGCTTTGCTCTCTAACACACAACCGGTGTGCTGTACTAGTAACGAATTGGCATGTTCTGTTTAAGTGACAAACCTTACTAATTGGCTGTGTCGGGTGGTGGTGGGTTTACCGACATTTTTATATTTACGTGATCTTACCTAAAACACCTGTATTATGTAAAAATACATTTATTTTCCTCCTTTCTTTTTGGACAGTTTCAAATCTCTAACGTCTTTCAAATTGTTCTGATGTACAGTGCTACATTTCAAATTACTGTCATGTTTGCAACGGGTTGTTTAAAATATATTTAAATGGTGTAGATTCATGTTTAAACTCGCTTCGAATCTGCATTCATCATTTTCTTCTTAAGCAGTCCGTAACCACAATTGGTGCATCGATGCATGACCCATTTGATTATTGTTTGTTGGTCTTAATTTATCAATTAAAATGTTGAGTGTGCCAAATCCTAAAGAGTGGCGTTTGAGTCGACCTTATTTATTTTATATTCACATCTGAAACGCCTGTGCACATGAATGTAATCCAGTTACACACTCTCCTACTTGTTCATCAACTCTCTTCGTGGTGTAGATTTGATGGCTTGTATAGCAACCATAAACAAACACAACAAGTCCGGGTGACTCATGATCCATGACTCACGATGCCAGTGGGCCAGGTTTCACTCTCAACTCTCTACCTGTGTGGCATGAATAAAACGCACCTGTAAATTTGACCTGAAATGATTGCACAACAATTGCCCCGCCTTCATGCGATGTTTATCCTCCACTGTTTATCTGGCTTTGACCTGAATTATATAAAAGTGCGGCTCTGCAACTGCTGTAGAGTCACATTGGTATAAACACATTTTACAATATGAACAGCGCATTGAAAACGCGTACTATTTTATGTATAGTTTAACAAGTGTGTTCACAAATCCACACTGAGAAACACGATGATTGGCAGAGGGGAGTAAATTATGTTTTCGATAGTGTATTTAAATAGAGCTTATGTAGGTAAGTAGTTTTCAGTTTTAAAGGCGTAGTTTAACAAGACAACACCTGCCACCATCCTTCAAACCCATTGGTGAAAAAGAGCAAAGTTTATGTTTACATCATAATATAAACGTTATATTTATTATATTATATATAATATATAATATGTTTACATTATAACATAATGTTTATATATGATATAATGTTTACATTATATATAATATAATATAATGTTTATATTATATAATATATAATATAATGTTTATGCAAGAGCCGGGGACTTATGGGACCCCGGGGTCCCACCATAAGGTTCATATGAATGGTTACCTAATAACGTTTGAAACACGGTAATCGCTGTGAAGTGCAGTTTCCAATTCTTATTGTTCACTCAATCTCCCTGGCCTTTCTATGCAATATGAAGAAGGGTCATTGCCCGAAACGTCGCTTATCGGATTTTTTTTCCTTTTTCAAGGCCCCAGTACTACTGATGCATGAATTTGTTTGGTATTTGAAATGATACGAAGGCTCAGCAAGTGATTCCTTGCAGACATAAACAGAAGCGATACTCGCCACCCCAGCCACCCATGTCGCGAATCAATCGATTATCGCGATTGAGGGCTCGTGAATAAATTCTAGATTCAACGCCTTGTTTTAAAACGTGAACACAGCCGGCTCTAGTGACTGGAGTGGGTGGGTGTTGGACAATGTGAAACAATGACACGCAACGTATACAAATCTAAAACATAAATTCTTACGCACGCGATCCGGTGTGCATATCGCGATCTTCAGGATGAATGATCACGTCCGAATCAATGCGTCGTCGTTGCTCCCCTAGCATGCGCTCTGCATAACCCGCTCGTGTTGTTGTTGTTGTTGTTTGCGGCAGAGTTTAGGACCTTCATGGCCAAGAGCCGCAGCTCCCGAGGCAAAGGAGTGATGGCACGCTTCAAGGTGCCGGACTTGCTGAAGCATCTCATGGAACGATACGGGGCTCCGGATATTCACGATCTGGGCATCCGTATCACCAGCATACCTCTGGGCATTTCCCTACGTGCCGTGCCTGCGTGTACGAGCGTGTGTGTGTGTGTACGTGTGTATGCATTGCGTCGCTTGTTGACTGCGAATTGTATTATTTTTGGATGCCTCAAGTTATACTCTTTGGTTCTTTCGGTAAAGTCACGTAGGTATAAAATAAAATAAATCACGACGTTTCGGGCGCGACACAAGCGTCCGTCATCAGGTGATAAAGCCTTGGTGTGCTACTGAGGCAGACTGTTTCAAATGGTTTGAAATGTGTGTAGCCCATGGATCATAAAGAAGTGTCCAGGGCTAGTGATGTTAACGTGAGAAATTAGCGTGCAACTGTAAGGTAGGAAAGCGGACTCCTCCTCGATTGTTAATGTTGTGGCTTTGCTCTCTAACACACAACCGGTGTGCTGTACTAGTAACGAATTGGCATGTTCTGTTTAAGTGACAAACCTTACTAATTGGCTGTTTCGGGTGGTGGTGGGTTTACCGACATTTTTATATTTACGTGATCTTACCTAAAACACCTGTATTATGTAAAAATACATTTATTTTCCTCCTTTCTTTTTGGACAGTTTCAAATCTCTAACGTCTTTCAAATTGTTCTGATGTACAGTGCTACATTTCAAATTACTGTCATGTTTGCAACGGGTTGTTTAAAATATATTTAAATGGTGTAGATTCATGTTTAAACTCGCTTCGAATCTGCATTCATCATTTTCTTCTTAAGCAGTCCGTAACCACAATTGGTGCATCGATGCATGACCCATTTGATTATTGTTTGTTGGTCTTAATTGATCAATTACAATGTTGAGTGTGCCAAATCCTAAAGAGTGGCGTTTGAGTCGACCTTATTTATTTTATATTCACATCTGAAACGCCTGTGCACATGAATGTAATCCAGTTACACACTCTCCTACTTGTTCATCAACTCTCTTCGTGGTGTAGATTTGATGGCTTGTATAGCAACCATAAACAAACACAACAAGTCCGGGTGACTCATGATCCATGACTCACGATGCCAGTGGGCCAGGTTTCACTCTCAACTCTCTACCTGTGTGGCATGAATAAAACGCACCTGTAAATTTGACCTGAAATGATTGCACAACAATTGCCCCGCCTTCATGCGATGTTTATCCTCCACTGTTTATCTGGCTTTGACCTGAATGATATAAAAGTGCGGCTCTGCAACTGCTGTAGAGTCACATTGGTATAAACGCATTTTACATTATAACATAATGTTTATATATAATATAATGTTTATATTATATAATATATAATATAATGTTTATGCAAGAGCCGGGGACTTATGGGACCCCGGGGTCCCACCATAAGGTTCATATGAATGGTTACCTAATAACGTTTGAAACACGGTAATCGCTATGAAGTGCAGTTTCCAATTCTTATTGTTCACTCAATCTCCCTGGCCTTTCTATGCAATATGAAGAAGGGTCATTGCCCGAAACGTCGCTTATCGGATTTTTTTTCCTTTTTCAAGGCCCCAGTACTACTGATGCATGAATTTGTTTGGTATTTGAAATGATACGAAGGCTCAGCAAGTGATTCCTTGCAGACATTAACAGAAGCGATACGCGCCACCCCAGCCACCCATGTCGCGAATCAATCGATTATCGCGATTGAGGGCTCGTGAATAAATTCTAGATTCAACGCCTTGTTTTAAAACGTGAACACAGCCGGCTCTAGTGACTGGAGTGGGTGGGTGTTGGACAATGTGAAACAATGACACGCAACGTATACAAATCTAAAACATAAATTCTTACGCACGCGATCCGGTGTGCATATCGCGATCTTCAGGATGAATGATCACGTCCGAATCAATGCGTCGTCGTTGCTCCCCTAGCATGCGCTCTGCATAACCCGCTCGTGTTGTTGTTGTTGTTTGCGGCAGAGTTTAGGACCTTCATGGCCAAGAGCCGCAGCTCCCGAGGCAAAGGAGTGATGGCACGCTTCAAGGTGCCGGACTTGCTGAAGCATCTCATGGAACGATACGGGGCTCCGGATATTCACGATCTGGGCATCCGTATCACCAGCATACCTCTGGGCATTTCCCTACGTGCCGTGCCTGCGTGTACGAGCGTGTGTGTGTGTGTACGTGTGTATGCATTGCGTCGCTTGTTGACTGCGAATTGTATTATTATTGGATGCCTCAAGTTATACTCTTTGGTTCTTTCGGTAAAGTCACGTAGGTATAAAATAAAATAAATCACGACGTTTCGGGCGCGACACAAGCGTCCGTCATCAGGTGATAAAGCCTTGGTGTGCTACTGAGGCAGACTGTTTCAAATGGTTTGAAATGTGTGTAGCCCATGGATCATAAAGAAGTGTCCAGGGCTAGTGATGTTAACGTGAGAAATTAGCGTGCAACTGTAAGGTAGGAAAGCGGACTCCTCCTCGATTGTTAATGTTGTGGCTTTGCTCTCTAACACACAACCGGTGTGCTGTACTAGTAACGAATTGGCATGTTCTGTTTAAGTGACAAACCTTACTAATTGGCTGTTTCGGGTGGTGGTGGGTTTACCGACATTTTTATATTTACGTGATCTTACCTAAAACACCTGTATTATGTAAAAATACATTTATTTTCCTCCTTTCTTTTTGGACAGTTTCAAATCTCTAACGTCTTTCAAATTGTTCTGATGTACAGTGCTACATTTCAAATTACTGTCATGTTTGCAACGGGTTGTTTAAAATATATTTAAATGGTGTAGATTCATGTTTAAACTCGCTTCGAATCTGCATTCATCATTTTCTTCTTAAGCAGTCCGTAACCACAATTGGTGCATCGATGCATGACCCATTTGATTATTGTTTGTTGGTCTTAATTGATCAATTACAATGTTGAGTGTGCCAAATCCTAAAGAGTGGCGTTTGAGTCGACCTTATTTATTTTATATTCACATCTGAAACGCCTGTGCACATGAATGTAATCCAGTTACACACTCTCCTACTTGTTCATCAACTCTCTTCGTGGTGTAGATTTGATGGCTTGTATAGCAACCATAAACAAACACAACAAGTCCGGGTGACTCATGATCCATGACTCACGATGCCAGTGGGCCAGGTTTCACTCTCAATTCTCTACCTGTGTGGCATGAATAAAACGCACCTGTAAATTTGACCTGAAATGATTGCACAACAATTGCCCCGCCTTCATGCGATGTTTATCCTCCACTGTTTATCTGGCTTTGACCTGAATGATATAAAAGTGCGGCTCTGCAACTGCTGTAGAGTCACATTGGTATAAACGCATTTTACATTATAACATAATGTTTATATATAATATAATGTTTATATTATATAATATATAATATAATGTTTATGCAAGAGCCGGGGACTTATGGGACCCCGGGGTCCCACCATAAGGTTCATATGAATGGTTACCTAATAACGTTTGAAACACGGTAATCGCTATGAAGTGCAGTTTCCAATTCTTATTGTTCACTCAATCTCCCTGTCCTTTCTATGCAATATGAAGAAGGGTCATTGCCCGAAACGTCGCTTATCGGATTTTTTTTCCTTCTTCAAGGCCCCAGTGCTACTGATGCATGAATTTGTTTGGTATTTGAAATGATACGAAGGCTCAGCAAGTGATTCCTTGCAGACATTAACAGAAGCGATACGCGCCACCCCAGCCACCCATGTCGCGAATCAATCGATTATCGCGATTGAGGGCTCGTGAATAAATTCTAGATTCAACGCCTTGTTTTAAAACGTGAACACAGCCGGCTCTAGTGACTGGAGTGGGTGGGTGTTGGACAATGTGAAACAATGACACGCAACGTATACAAATCTAAAACATAAATTCTTACGCACGCGATCCGGTGTGCATATCGCGATCTTCAGGATGAATGATCACGTCCGAATCAATGCGTCGTCGTTGCTCCCCTAGCATGCGCTCTGCGTAACCCGCTCGTGTTGTTGTTGTTGTTTGCGGCAGAGTTTAGGACCTTCGTGGCCAAGAGCCGCAGCTCCCGAGGCAAAGGAGTGATGGCACGCTTCAAGGTGCCGGACTTGCTGAAGCATCTCATGGAACGATACGGGGCTCCGGATATTCACGATCTGGGCATCCGTATCACCAGCATACCTCTGGGCATTTCCCTACGTGCCGTGCCTGCGTGTACGAGCGTGTGTGTGTACGTGTGTATGCATTGCGTCGCTTGTTGACTGCGAATTGTATTATTATTGGATGCCTCAAGTTATACTCTTTGGTTCTTTCGGTAAAGTCACGTAGGTATAAAATAAAATAAATCACGACGTTTCGGGCGCGACACAAGCGTCCGTCATCAGGTGATAAAGCCTTGGTGTGCTACTGAGGCAGACTGTTTCAAATGGTTTGAAATGTGTGTAGCCCATGGGTCATAAAGAAGTGTCCAGGGCTAGTGATGTTAACGTGAGAAATTAGCGTGTTACTGTAAGGTAGGAAAGCGGCCTCCTCCTCGATTGTTAATGTTGTGGCTTTGCTCTCTAACACACAACCGGTGTGCTGTACTAGTAACGAATTGGCATGTTCTGTTTAAGTGACAAACCTTACTAATTGGCTGTGTCGGGTGGTGGTGGGTTTACCGACATTTTTATATTTACGTGATCTTACCTAAAACACCTGTATTATGTAAAAATACATTTATTTTCCTCCTTTCTTTTTGGACAGTTTCAAATCTCTAACGTCTTTCAAATTGTTCTGATGTACAGTGCTACATTTCAAATTACTGTCATGTTTGCAACGGGTTGTTTAAAATATATTTAAATGGTGTAGATTCATGTTTAAACTCGCTTCGAATCTGCATTCATCATTTTCTTCTTAAGCAGTCCGTAACCACAATTGGTGCATCGATGCATGACCCATTTGATTATTGTTTGTTGGTCTTAATTGATCAATTACAATGTTGAGTGTGCCAAATCCTAAAGAGTGGCGTTTGAGTCGACCTTATTTATTTTATATTCACATCTGAAACGCCTGTGCACATGAATGTAATCCAGTTACACACTCTCCTACTTGTTCATCAACTCTCTTCGTGGTGTAGATTTGATGGCTTGTATAGCAACCATAAACAAACACAACAAGTCCGGGTGACTCATGATCCATGACTCACGATGCCAGTGGGCCAGGTTTTACTCTCAACTCTCTACCTGTGTGGCATGAATAAAACGCACCTGTAAATTTGACCTGAAATGATTACACAACAATTGCCCCGCCTTCATGCGATGTTTATCCTCCACTGTTTATCTGGCTTTGACCTGAATGATATAAAAGTGCGGCTCTGCAACTGCTGTAGAGTCACATTGGTATAAACACATTTTACAATATGAACAGCGCATTGAAAACGCGTACTATTTTATGTATAGTTTAACAAGTGTGTTCACAAATCCACACTGAGAAACACGATGATTGGCAGAGGGGAGTAAATTATGTTTTCGATAGTGTATTTAAATAGAGCTTATGTAGGTAAGTAGTTTTCCGTTTTAAAGGCGTAGTTTAACAAGACAACACCTGCCACCATCCTTCAAACCCATTGGTGAAAAAGAGCAAAGTTTATGTTTACATCATAATATAAACGTTATATTTATTATATTATATATTATATATAATATGTTTACATTATAACATAATGTTTATATATAATATAATGTTTACATTATATATAATATAATGTTTATATTATATAATATAATGTTTATGCAAGAGCCGGGGACTTATGGGACCCCGGGGTCCCACCATAAGGTTCATATGAATGGTTACCTAATAACGTTTGAAACACGGTAATCGCTGTGAAGTGCAGTTTCCAATTCTTATTGTTCACTCAATCTCCCTGGCCTTTCTATGCAATATGAAGAAGGGTCATTGCCCGAAACGTCGCTTATCGGATTTTTTTTCCTTTTTCAAGGCCCCAGTACTACTGATGCATGAATTTGTTTGGTATTTGAAATGATACGAAGGCTCAGCAAGTGATTCCTTGCAGACATAAACAGAAGCGATACTCGCCACCCCAGCCACCCATGTCGCGAATCAATCGATTATCGCGATTGAGGGCTCGTGAATAAATTCTAGATTCAACGCCTTGTTTTAAAACGTGAACACAGCCGGCTCTAGTGACTGGAGTGGGTGGGTGTTGGACAATGTGAAACAATGACACGCAACGTATACAAATCTAAAACATAAATTCTTACGCACGCGATCCGGTGTGCATATCGCGATCTTCAGGATGAATGATCACGTCCGAATCAATGCGTCGTCGTTGCTCCCCTAGCATGCGCTCTGCATAACCCGCTCGTGTTGTTGTTGTTGTTTGCGGCAGAGTTTAGGACCTTCATGGCCAAGAGCCGCAGCTCCCGAGGCAAAGGAGTGATGGCACGCTTCAAGGTGCCGGACTTGCTGAAGCATCTCATGGAACGATACGGGGCTCCGGATATTCACGATCTGGGCATCCGTATCACCAGCATACCTCTGGGCATTTCCCTACGTGCCGTGCCTGCGTGTACGAGCGTGTGTGTGTGTACGTGTGTATGCATTGCGTCGCTTGTTGACTGCGAATTGTATTATTTTTGGATGCCTCAAGTTATACTCTTTGGTTCTTTCGGTAAAGTCACGTAGGTATAAAATAAAATAAATCACGACGTTTCGGGCGCGACACAAGCGTCCGTCATCAGGTGATAAAGCCTTGGTGTGCTACTGAGGGAGACTGTTTCAAATGGTTTGAAATGTGTGTAGCCCATGGATCATAAAGAAGTGTCCAGGGCTAGTGATGTTAACGTGAGAAATTAGCGTGCAACTGTAAGGTAGGAAAGCGGACTCCTCCTCGATTGTTAATGTTGTGGCTTTGCTCTCTAACACACAACCGGTGTGCTGTACTAGTAACGAATTGGCATGTTCTGTTTAAGTGACAAACCTTACTAATTGGCTGTTTCGGGTGGTGGTGGGTTTACCGACATTTTTATATTTACGTGATCTTACCTAAAACACCTGTATTATGTAAAAATACATTTATTTTCCTCCTTTCTTTTTGGACAGTTTCAAATCTCTAACGTCTTTCAAATTGTTCTGATGTACAGTGCTACATTTCAAATTACTGTCATGTTTGCAACGGGTTGTTTAAAATATATTTAAATGGTGTAGATTCATGTTTAAACTCGCTTCGAATCTGCATTCATCATTTTCTTCTTAAGCAGTCCGTAACCACAATTGGTGCATCGATGCATGACCCATTTGATTATTGTTTGTTGGTCTTAATTGATCAATTACAATGTTGAGTGTGCCAAATCCTAAAGAGTGGCGTTTGAGTCGACCTTATTTATTTTATATTCACATCTGAAACGCCTGTGCACATGAATGTAATCCAGTTACACACTCTCCTACTTGTTCATCAACTCTCTTCGTGGTGTAGATTTGATGGCTTGTATAGCAACCATAAACAAACACAACAAGTCCGGGTGACTCATGATCCATGACTCACGATGCCAGTGGGCCAGGTTTCACTCTCAACTCTCTACCTGTGTGGCATGAATAAAACGCACCTGTAAATTTGACCTGAAATGATTGCACAACAATTGCCCCGCCTTCATGCGATGTTTATCCTCCACTGTTTATCTGGCTTTGACCTGAATTATATAAAAGTGCGGCTCTGCAACTGCTGTAGAGTCACATTGGTATAAACACATTTTACAATATGAACAGCGCATTGAAAACGCGTACTATTTTATGTATAGTTTAACAAGTGTGTTCACAAATCCACACTGAGAAACACGATGATTGGCAGAGGGGAGTAAATTATGTTTTCGATAGTGTATTTAAATAGAGCTTATGTAGGTAAGTAGTTTTCAGTTTTAAAGGCGTAGTTTAACAAGACAACACCTGCCACCATCCTTCAAACCCATTGGTGAAAAAGAGCAAAGTTTATGTTTACATCATAATATAAACGTTATATTTATTATATTATATATAATATATAATATGTTTACATTATAACATAATGTTTATATATAATATAATGTTTACATTATATATAATATAATATAATGTTTATATTATATAATATAATGTTTATGCAAGAGCCGGGGACTTATGGGACCCCGGGGTCCCACCATAAGGTTCATATGAATGGTTACCTAATAACGTTTGAAACACGGTAATCGCTGTGAAGTGCAGTTTCCAATTCTTATTGTTCACTCAATCTCCCTGGCCTTTCTATGCAATATGAAGAAGGGTCATTGCCCGAAACGTCACTTATCGGATTTTTTTTCCTTTTTCAAGGCCCCAGTGCTACTGATGCATGAATTTGTTTGGTATTTGAAATGATACGAAGGCTCAGCAAGTGATTCCTTGCAGACATTAACAGAAGCGATACGCGCCACCCCAGCCACCCATGTCGCGAATCAATCGATTATCGCGATTGAGGGCTCGTGAATAAATTCTAGATTCAACGCCTTGTTTTAAAACGTGAACACAGCCGGCTCTAGTGACTGGAGTGGGTGGGTGTTGGACAATGTGAAACAATGACACGCAACGTATACAAATCTAAAACATAAATTCTTACGCACGCGATCCGGTGTGCATATCGCGATCTTCAGGATGAATGATCACGTCCGAATCAATGCGTCGTCGTTGCTCCCCTAGCATGCGCTCTGCGTAACCCGCTCGTGTTGTTGTTGTTGTTTGCGGCAGAGTTTAGGACCTTCGTGGCCAAGAGCCGCAGCTCCCGAGGCAAAGGAGTGATGGCACGCTTCAAGGTGCCGGACTTGGTGAAGCATCTCATGGAACGATACGGGGCTCCGGATATTCACGATCTGGGCATCCGTATCACCAGCATACCTCTGGGCATTTCCCTACGTGCCGTGCCTGCGTGTACGAGCGTGTGTGTGTACGTGTGTATGCATTGCGTCGCTTGTTGACTGCGAATTGTATTATTATTGGATGCCTCAAGTTATACTCTTTGGTTCTTTCGGTAAAGTCACGTAGGTATAAAATAAAATAAATCACGACGTTTCGGGCGCGACACAAGCGTCCGTCATCAGGTGATAAAGCCTTGGTGTGCTACTGAGGCAGACTGTTTCAAATGGTTTGAAATGTGTGTAGCCCATGGGTCATAAAGAAGTGTCCAGGGCTAGTGATGTTAACGTGAGAAATTAGCGTGTTACTGTAAGGTAGGAAAGCGGCCTCCTCCTCGATTTTACGTGACTTTACCGAAAGAACCAAAGAGTGTGGATTCCTGCAGTGGCGAAAGCTTCAAATCAAGACTGCCTCAAGTATGTATTGTTGTTGCCCTTGAGGGGGTTTACTTTCGGAATTAAATGCGTTCTGGAATTGCTGACACACAGCCACAACGTACGTGTCGCTGTGTTCACACCTGAGAGTGACACTGCATCAGCCTTTTACCAATATTCCCCCGCCCCTGCGTTTGCCTTACACGGCCACAACGCTGAGCTATCCTCAGTTGCTCAGGCACACAAGTTTCACACCTGTCTCCCTGTCAAGTGAATGTGGTGTATCCTTTTGTCATGCAGTCTGAGACAGACTTCCAACACGACTTCAGTTTTGTGGGTGCAGTGCTGTGACAAGAGCACTGAAGTGACTGCTCGTGTAAGTACATCATGTTAATATATACCGCTCCTTACAGAAATCTTCTTTCCCGAGTGGTTGTGCATTTGTCGCTTGTTTCAGAGGTTTGCGATTCGATCCCAGGAGTCGCCCTAGTTAATATTGCGGGTGTATTATCCAAAACTGCATTTCTATATGCTTCACAAATAATGTAAAAAAAAATCCCGTGTTGTTAATAATGAATGAGGAGGACGTGTGTGCCGGCGTCAGAATCAAAATTTGCAAATCTAAACAAGTACTCAGAAATGACTGGATTGGGTAAAACCACAAGTATATATGTTGAACTTCTTTCGCACTGTACGTAGCCAACTGTGCTAATCGGAGGTGTGGAGGACAACAAACTGAACACAAAAAGCAGTTCTAAAGAAATTGTTTTCAATCTAGATTTAAAAGTGCATAGCTCCAATTGCTTCCTAATATCGGAAGGAAGAGCATTCCAGTTGACCGCAGAAGCCCATCTGATAGCGAGTGATGCGGTGACTGTCTTTGTTCGATGGCTTGCCAAAAGCCACTGCTGCTAGGATGATCCACCAATCCCATCTCTCGATTGCAATCGTGCATTAGCAGCACACCTTGCATTCGCTGTTGAACCACTTGTCCATCACGTGTTCCATCATCGCAACTACAGCACTGCCCTGCACCTGTGGCCGCCACAGTTGCTAACATTGTGTTGTTTGTTTAGGTGATCGGCAAGGCCCAGAAAGGCGAGCGGGAGGCGATGGACCGTGGGCTGGCTCGCATCGAGTGTGACATCAAGCAGGAGGTGGAGGGCCGGCCACACAAGGTCAAGAAATACCTGTTGGAGTCGTTCCCCTTGCCAGGGACGAGCGCCGATCTTCGCCAACAGTTCACGACACAGCCGGCGGCCGAGATGGTGCTGCAGGTCTTCCAGAACGCCGATGACATCTTTGTGAATAAGCTGAAGAAGGTGGGCCCATGGCGTCTGGACTTAATGCAACAAAATTACCGTGCGAGAAAGTTCATGCATTTGCTTAGATTTGTCAAAGATTTTCCAAAATACATTTGTTCTCGGAATTATTTAATGAGTGATAATCGCCATACGTTTCAAGTCTGTTGATACTTCCACCAGTATCAATGGCTTGTTCTACCACTGAATTAACTCTCCTCTATAATATTTAGGGCCATCGCTTTCACAAAATTCAGTCACACGTTGAGACAAAAGTAAGGGGGGCATTGAAATCGGTAGGACATCTATGCATGTGTCACCCTCTATTTGTCCCAACAGAGTGATATGGCTGCACGTGGTTTGGGTCCTTTGTTGTTTCCACCAACAGTGTGTGCAGGACTTCTTGGGGCAGGTGAAAGGGGACACGCTGGCCCAGAAGCTGTTTCAGTTGGCCCTGTGCTGTGGCTCCCTCGAGACTCCTCGCGACCTCGTGGTCAAGGAGAAACCGGCCGCGTTTCTCGGCAACATCAGCACTCCCGACACCAGACCGCCGCCTCCTCCGGGGAGTAAGGAGACAAATTTGCATATACATTAGACTCTCGATTGTCCACGCTAATTACGGGGAAGATGGCTGCGGATGATAAAAAATCTCGGATTATCCAAATATATCTATTTTCTGCGGATCTCTATGCCACAAACTAACGATCGACCGATCGATGCACGTGGTCGGTGATAAAACTTTCCTGCTCCTGAGCAGAGGACTCGGCCCTCTAAGTGGATAGCAGAGCCACGCCAATCACCATCAATCAAACTCCACCCACTGTTGTAAAGATATGCAACTACTGTACTGTCGAGGTGATCACGTAGATTTCGGATTCACGGGCACACATATTTGCTCGATATAAGCACGTGACTTGTAACAAACATTTCCAAGAATTACAATGTATAACTATTTTTAGATTATTAATTTGGGCCTAAGGGGAAATCCATGAGTTATTAATAAGTTAAAATCTCATGTGCGTGGTTAATCCGCAAATCAGATAAACCGCACACGGATAATCAAGAGTCTACTGGATTGCACGTGCGCTGAACTGTCGTAGCTTCTCTAAACACCTTATTTCACATCTCGTCTCGATTATTACTAATGCATTAGTAAGAGTTTGGCATATCACGACGCATCAGTTTATCAAATTTACATCGAGATGACCCGGGTGGCTGAGAGAGATTATTAGCATTGAGCTGGAAACGCTGAGATCCTGGGTTCGAATCTGGGTAACCACCTGTGATTAAACTTGCTTTTGTCAAGTGCAGCCAGTTGATGGTCTCAGCTCGGTCATTAATGACTGTCAAAAAAACCCAAAACATACTCAATAAATGGCTATGCACTTAATTTTACCAAGTCCAATATCGGCTCAACAGAGTGGGTGGGAATGTGCTTCCCTTTACTCTGTGGACCAGAGGTCACTAGAAGCAATGTCAGAGGTAGCTTTGTGATGTTCTCTTCTGCGGGCCATTCTCCAATAGGACGGGTTCCGCTGCTCCGTGAGAGATCCGAGTGGATACTCCGTCTCATGACACGATATCGAAAGCACAATCTGAATAAAATGTAGTTTCTTCTATTGTACATAAGGGGTCAGACCACGGAGGACCTTCAGAATGCTGAGTGTGAACTTGAAATTGATTCTGGACTGGTTCAGGGGATAGTTGAACAATTCGAATATTGGGGCGATATCGTCTTGCATACGGGTGTGAGTGAGAAGTCTGCCAGTGGTTTTTTTAGGCCATCATCTAGATTTTTGGGTTAGATCACGTAAACATGCACTCAATAATACGCGTTAAAATGCACTTTTTACATGACCTAACCCAAAAATCTCAATTATGGATAATATTGGTCGCGAAGGCCTTCGTGTTAAACTTGTTTTTTGAGTCATCTGGAGAGTGATGATGAAACTTATCGGGAGGCCGTAGATGAGACGTGGGGGTGGGGGGGCAGAGAGAGAGTTGCAGTTGTTGAGCCTATTGGAGCGAGTTACAGCATCGTTGTCCTCTCCTACAATGGCATTGCTTGTCTCCTTCGCAGAGGCGGTAGCCGAGCATCTGGTCCGTCTGCTGAGCCACGAAAGTAAGATGGCAGAGCCCCTGGGCCTACCCGCGCTGTCACGCCTGGAGAAACAGCTTGCCGAGCACTTTGACTCGCGCGACCTCCCCAGCCTGGGCCTCGGCTCCTTCTTGGACATCCTCCATCGCGACGCCCAGGTGCGTACGTGGCGTGCGTGAGCCCACCCGCCTCCAGCTGGTAAGAGGCAGTACAGCAAGTAGGTGTACGACACTGCCCGTGCAAAGTTTGAGTGTACTTACCGCCTCCGAGTGGCGCTCAATGTTAAGTTTGTTTCCAAAATTGTGCGCGGTAATATTAGTTTATTATTACGAACTTAAAACTCATTTGTCGATAACTCGAATACGTTTAAGCGTTATGTAATAACTGCCAATTCAGAGCGCAACAAAGTGTCACGTAAGATGCATGGGTTTTCTCTTGTCACTCTTAAAAAATATCTGTGAATTTGGCAAACATCCCAAAGGTAGATATTGAAAATCACCGTTAAAATTGAGTGTACAGCGGTGACATTCAGATAAAATATATGATAACACTATATATGCAAAGTGGCCAGGTGGCTCAGAGATCAAAGCGGTGCATTGGCAATAATGAGATTCTGGGCTTGAATCTGGATTTTGACCGCTTGGGTTGAAACCGAGGTCTCAAGTCTTATCAAGTCGATCGTCCGAGCCCCGTCACCAGCGACTGCACAAAATTACAGTCTCATTAAACTTGAGTTTTGCACTTCATTTTCCTAATTCCATCTTTGAGAATAACAATTTCAGCTTGACTCTCGTGCGCCGCACAATCTCATAACACAGCTAATGTGAAAGTGTTGGCTCCTATTGTGTACAAGATAAAAGGCCACCCCCCACATTTTATGACACAGGGCCTGCACGGCTATGCGAGATTTACGAATGGATGATTTATTTGTCTCTTGACATTACGTCGATAGTGCATTTGGAAAACTAAAATTGAGAACGAATTTTGTGTTAATTTGCAAACTTAAATCTGTAATATTTAATCAGTTTTCGTGCACTGCATTGTGAGATGCAGCTCCATGCGTATCGTTTAGCTTTAAGCTGGTGTTTGCCTTGCGGTCGCCTCGGTGTCAACCAACTGATGTTGACGGATTTGTTGTGTCTGTGGTAGCTGTTGGACGAGACTGGGGTTGTGATCTCTGCCCTGGGTGGATCTGGAGCCACAGCGGGAAGCTTCTGTCCAAAGCGCGACGAGCTGCATGGAGTTCATCCACCAGTGCGGCAGCCTCGACACCGCAGCGGTGAGACACGGGCCCCAGTAGGGGCCAGAGGGGCGGCTCAGAGATGGGGATAAGGATTTGGAGATTTAGGGCGCTCGCGGAAATAAACTCTTCAACTCAAAGCGCCTTACAGCAACGTCTCATCTCAACCATTCCATTGCTCTGCGGCAGTCTACCCGAGGAGACCCCCCCCCAATGGCAGCTGTTCCTATTTGGCACGTGGTGCACGCACTACCGGCCTGTGAATGGACATGTCTGCCAATTGGGAGCGATGTTTGAGTTTCCTACATGGTTTTTTCCCCGATAAAGTAATTTGCAAGTATTTGATCTGATTTGGAAAATTTGGAACATGATGCGGTTACACGTGGCCAATTCTATTTTTTTAATACAGTGTCACAGGATTATTATCATACATTGTGAAACAGATCTCTTTGTTTATGGTGAATAAACCGGCAACATTAACCCGGGCGGATGCTGGGCTTGAACCGAGAACCACCACTCGACCATGTTTCCATAAATTTGTGCAGTCACATTAACGCTGTTCACGTCGTACGCAATGAACACTTTATTATTAGCACCACCTCTGGACCTGTTTGGCCCCTGGTCCATTTTGAGAGGTCTTGTAAGGGCGGCGTATACAGTTTGATTTTATATCGGCAGAGCAAATAGCCAATGGAAAACCACCCGTTCCGTGGGGGTGCTACGCGCTGGCACGGATCGGATGCGCCAGTGGAAAAGGGCTGCTAGCAACCCGGCCGCCTCCAAACGAAAGAGAGAGGGTTCCAGGTCTCTGTTGTTGGCTGTGTGCTCTGCAGCTGCCGGCCGTGGACTGTGCTGTGGGGCAGCACTACGGCGTGCATTCCTGCCGCAACCTTGGGCACGGCCCCGTGGCCAACCTGGTAAAACTGGCGCAGAAGGCCAAGCCCGGTGGCAGCAGCGGCGGTGCCCATCGGTGCGCCGTCTTGTACGAGACGGCGCTGTGTGCTCGTGACTCGAGGTTTGGCAGCCCCCTCCAAAGTGCCCTCCTCCTCACCTCTCTGCTCACCTCGTGATCTGCCTGACCGCCACGGGTCGCTCCTCAAAATTGTTGAGTCGGCGACAGACACTTGGGGTTCTTTAATCTTTCACATCAAAGGGTCAGAGAGCCACACCAATATGCCATTGGTAATGTAACTTAAGGATTCAATGTTCAAGGCAAGTGATTGTCGAGACAAACTGATGATTGTGTGTGTTACACCCCTCTGGCAGTCCACTGTCTGATGAAGGCCTCACCACGTTGCTTTGGTCATGGGGGTTGTTGCACCAAACTTTACCACGCTTGGTGAAGGGGGCGCGGATTAGGTTCAGGACTTGTTCAGATATCAGTCACCACTGACGTTAGCCATGGCTAGGAATCCAACTCGGATCGCCGCGTTAGTATCGCAGTGCACCAAACATTGCAGCAGTGCTTCAGAAATCATTCCGAAGTTGCTTGATATTGCACACAGTTTGAATAAACCATCATTTCTTCAGGAATATATATTTGTAGTTAAAAGTTTACTTTATACATGCTGTGATCGTTATAAAGAGTTGTGCTAGTTAGTAGTAACAGCGCGATACATTGGTTAAATCGATTAATATTTATTATTCAGCTGACAATTCATGTATTGAATTGCACGTGTAAGAATCAACTTCAAAAAATTGTATCGCTTTTTATTTTAATAGTTTCACATTGCCACTGCAGAGAGTCGACATGATCAGTGTAAGTTCAAAAGAACTGACACACCTTGTGAAAAACCCAACGCAGAAGATCCCTGGGCTTGATATTCCACGAAGATCATGGTCCCCCTAAACCACATCTGCACAAACCATGGCAGATGCGGATACCTGATGCACAAATGGAAAATTTTAAACTCTCCAGTGTTTGACTGTGGTCATCCAGAACAGATCGTACAACGTGAAACGACGCAATAGAAAATTAAAGTCAAGCCACAGTGCGATTGTGACCATCCAACCCAAGCTATTCACGATATTGTGAACCACAGTCGTTTGTGCTCCTTCAACGGAGTAGTTTTAGTTTAGTTTAGTTTCATTTATTTGGTTTAGCCCTGTGAGCCATTCGGCTCTTGAATCGGGTGCAACCTCAACAAACAAAAAAGACAAAAACATGAACAAGAAAACATCTTAAAGTGACTTTGTGCATGTGCAAACAGAAAATCCAGGAAAAAACGTCAAAATATTCCTGATATAGCACCGTACACCAACGCTGTGTGCAAAAATCCCAGTGGGATGCAAGACAAACAACAACAAGAAAACTTAGATTAAGGCCATCAGTCTAACTCCGTACTACAATAAACAAAAACATGGCCAAACCAAAACACTTTTAGAAATCACCAAAATAAAGCTATAAATGCAATGTAACAGTGATCATAGGAACTGTGACCGAATTTTTAACAATAAACTACATAAATAACATGTATCACCAAACCCTAGAGCCACAGCTGGCTGCATGAGTCACTCCACAAACAACAGGAGGAGCAGGAATAGTAACCCTACATGAAGCCCTCTCGTCGTGACCAGCAGACCTCGGACATTGGCTTATGGCTCCTGAACATGTTGCCCTCATGCGCAGGAATAGAATAGCTCAGGGGATGGCAATCTGTGTCTCCCGGTGCCGCATGCTGCTCTTTAAAGACTGTTTGGTGATGTTGTTTATGAAGGACCACTGTCTCGTATTCACCACAGTGCATTGCGCCTCTTGAAATATTGAGTTGAGTAGTCCCGGTAGTTGAGAAACTAAGGTAGTTGAGTACCCCGGGAACACGCTGTGGTTCGTGTCGCGTTAATAGCTCCGTACCATGCCGTGTAACTCACCAAGCAGCCGATTGCTCGCGTGCAGTGGTAGTGCCGTGTTCATTGATAACGCTGCACACTCCGTGCAGTGGTAGTGCCGTGTTCATTGATAACACTGCACACTCCGTGCAGTGGTAGTGCCGTGTTCATTGATAACACTGCACACTCCGTGCAGTGGTAGTGCCGTGTTCATTGATAACACTGCACACTCCGTGTAGTGTTAGTGCCGTGTTCATTGATAACACTGCACACTCCGTGCAGTGGTAGTGCCATGTTCATTGATAACACTGCACACTCCGTGCAGTGGTAGTCCCGTGTTCATTGATAACGCTGCACACTCCGTGCAGTGATAGTGCCGTGTTCATTGATAACGCTGCACACTCCGTGCAGTGGTAGTGCCGTGTTCATTGATAACACTGCACACTCCGTGCAGTGGTAGTGCCGTGTTCATTGATAACACTGCACACTCCGTGCAGCGTTGTGTGAGGATGGCTCACTAAATGAAAGGGGAGTCGTAGCTATCGCACTGTGGGGTGGTCATCGCCCTCCTCCCCCTGGGCATGTGACGTGTGTGTTGTGTGCGTCGTGAGTCGTGGCGATGTAAACCCGGGGTAGCTCCTCTCTCCGTCTCTTCGTTTGTTGCTGTCCCGGCGAAGCTCGAGTTGGTGAGCGCAACGCGTGGCAGATCCGGCTTCACCCGTTCTCACTCCTCCCAGTCAGCGACTCCCAAACCCCCACTCAATAATCGCAGATCACTACCCAGGTCCTTATCAACCAAATGATTTTTAACTAAACTCTTTTTTGTATTCTTAACAATGTATCCACAGTTCAGTTTTAAAGTACAATTTTACCGAGGCACTGTATGTTGTCTTGGTGTGGACTGTGGCTGTTTTTGCTATTGTTTTACTGCCTTTCCCAAGCTTGGAAATGTATGTATGAATGCAATTGTAACTTATATACTTCATTTATTTACTAATTGACAAACTATTTTTATTTTACCAGGTAAGGCCCACTGAGCATATATAGCAGTTTTTCAGAAGCGACCTGGCCATCGCAAATGATAGCTCAACGAAGTGGCTTATCGTCACGTGGACATTTATAGCAGACAAATATACAGCATGCGTCAGGGTTGGGATGGAACCCACGACCTCCTGCGTACCAGGGGAGGTAGTTAACATCTCCCAGCCACCGTGGTGCCCTGTGGTCACGTGAGGCCTTCCACTTCTGAATGGCTTGCGATGCATATTTGAACATTACTGCAAGCGTCTTAGCCTCGTTCATTAGGTATTCAAGGGGAATATTGCCATTTAGTAACGCTGTTTCAAATATTGCGCATTGAACTTTCGATTTTAATTTGCAATGTAATTACATTTGCAATGTAATTGTTGTCTTGTCGTGGTCTGGTGCTTTGTTGTGTTGCTGCCTTGCCCAAACTTGCATTTGGTGACAAATCGGCAGGAATCTATGTACTTTGTATTTTTAGCAACATGCTTACATTTTCTCCATCTTGCCTCTCATATCGTTTTTGTACATACCTCGCTGACCCGCCCCTACTGGACATATGTGAAAAGAGCTTCATAGCTCATTGGATTCCTCCAGGATGAAAAAAAAGATTCTGATTAATCAGTGGCACTGCCAACAGCCTGCATCCACACACGACCAAGCACCCCTTGTAATGCCATACACATGGTTCCTTTCCCATGGACATGTAATTCTGCAAATGTGCAGAAATGTCTGCCGTATGCAAATTACTCCAGACAAGTTTAGAGTATTAAACGCGACCTGTTGTGACTCGTCTAATGTGTATCGCGTGGTCGTTAGCACAGAAAGATGCGTCTGGTAACGTCCTAATGGACCAAACATCGTAAAAAGGAGGCTGGGTCTGCGTTGTTCAGAGTGACCACCATATACGTGGACTCTTCTACTTGCGGACGAGTTAGGTTCCAGAAGTCTGTTCGTAAGTCCAACTTTACTCCTGTCGATTCCAAACATGTTGTACGGCGTGTACACTAAACACAGGGAATGGCTTTAAGAGTTGTATAATCTCCTGTAGACGTAGACGCCACTGGTTCTTCACGTTGTGTAGATGTAGATGCCAACACCACCATCTATTGCGTGGCAGTTGAACTTATGAATCTCGGTACAAACAGGCAACTGGACATATGGACAGGTTTCGTTGTATCTCTGAGACTTTCTAAGTTAAATGTTTTTTAAGTGAAGAAGTCCCCGTAAATATTTTTGAGGACCACTGGGATCTTCAGTTTAAACCGTGAGTCTTGGAGTCATTGGACCAGAAAGAAGTGAGATAAAAACGACAGTAACATTGAAAAATATGTACACAGGGCAGGGAGGGCCCAGCCGCATGACAGCATTTATTCAGCGGTATCGTCACGGCAACAGAAACAGCGCTCCCGTAAGAATCGCAGAATCCCCTGAATATTCCGCCTCAGGCGGGAGAATCTCCGTCCAGGCCCGCGTGACGCCTTTGGCCCAATCTTGTCGACGGCATCATCATCCTCCTCCTCGTTGTTGTTGTTGCCTGGTTGGAGAGCAGGGCCCCGCCTGGCAAATGGACGCACGCGCCATCGTTAGCACGGTCGGCTACAGTTAGCACGGTCGGCTACGGTTAGCACGATCGGCTACGTACGCGTTCAAAATTATTTCAACGTACACACATGCGCGTATCCATTACGCCACCGTCTGCCCCATCGTGCATTCTCGGCTGTGCTTACACTGGTTGCTGCAGTGCACCTCATATGTGTCCGGCCGCTCAAATGCGAGGTAGGAGGATGCCACACATCTCTCACTATGGCCAGTAACGGAATGCTACATTCCTATAACAGGAGCCAATGTTGGTGTATAATAGGATGACCGCTGTTGACTTCCCACAAAATGGGATTTATTATTTGACTATAGCTCGGGTTGATAAATAAGCTGTTAACCTTCTTCACCTGGATTTTGAACTCGCAAGCGTACAGTGATCGTGGAGTGCTCTAACCGCAGCACCTCCAAGTGGGATGCAGTGCAATTCATATATTTATAATTAAGATATATATTTTTTACTAGGAATGCATTTAGCTGCAGATTGGTGGAGATGAGGTTAGGGATAAGATATTACATTCTGTGGAGCCCTGGGATATTTACATCTTCAAGTGAGATGAACTAAAGAGGTGAATGCCATTACAGAATCCTCATTTCACAACTCCTCATGAAACATATTCCCCGTTTTTACAATACAGAACTTGTCTCATCTGATACAGAACCCAAATCTCATGTGTCCTCAATATTTTTTACTTCCTCTCAATTGTGAATACCACATTGTGGGAATCAACAGTGGTTGTAATATGAATCGACTTGCCCTTGCTATAGGAATGTGTGATTTACTCAAATAACTAATTTCTGATGATCGATGGTGTTTGCTATATGCTAATTTATATCAGGAGACACTTTGTCGGAATGACCTCCCCAATACACATTTTTCTCAAGGTGCATTTCTGCGTGGAGACTCACTCTTGTCTCGTGGCCGACTCCATCTCCTCCTCCGCGATGACGTCATTGGTGCCACCACTTTGATTGGGGAATTTTTCAGACAGGCGTGTTACCGCACAGTCACCCACCGACTCCACTCCCCGCTCCGACTCCATTCCCCAATCCGACTTCGAAGCCCACTCGCTCCCAGAAACTGAGCCTGCAGTATTTTGATTTGACCAAGTGGACTCCGAAGTCTGCTCGCTTGCAGCAGGGACTTGGCAATCTCCCTGGCTGAGACGGGGGACTGCCGAGAGGCTGCAGGCCGCCACCGGCTCCGTGTCCATGGCTGGGCAAGGCGGGAAGTTCGCTTGCGGTGGCACGGCCCTGCTGCCCAACAATAATGGGTGGTTGAGGGCCTCCGTGGGTGTGAGGCGACGTTGGGGATCCCACCTGCCAAGGAGGCAAACGGAGGGAGTCAGGTGCCTGTTGCATTCTAAAATCGCTTCATTGAATCGTGGTCTGGGGTGAAATGCGCAATTCTATCCTCAACACTTTTGTCAGAAACGATATTTATTTGAAAAAGCGACGAGATGAAGAAACGATGCCCCAGTGTGACACAAAACTTTGCAGTCCTAGCCCAAACGACACGTGAGGTCTAAGATCGTTTCCAGTAATGTTGATGGTAGACGCAAAGTGATTTATATGTAATTATTTGTACGAGGTGAAATGTAGACAATAGTAACAAGTCTCTTACTGAAGGCACCCGCGGAGAAAATTGATGAACTTTTGATTGCGGGTTCCCAGAACCGCCTTCAAAGACACGGAGCACGGGACGATCCGTTTCCCGTTGACGACGGGGCGATTCTTTTTGTCTGTTTATCGGAGAGAGAAAAAGAGAGAAACACTGAATTAGTTGTGGCGATCAGTACAATGCGGCGGCGGTCCTTAACCCTCCAATTGCGATGTTTGCAAATATGATTCCATGTTGGCGGTCGACTACAGCCTGTCATCCCTCCAGGGTCGATAAAATTTGTAACCGTTTGTGAGACGTTTGCAGTAGTCGTGTGGAAAGGATGGCTCCTAAGCGTGAAAGTGAAATTCCCACTCTCAACTCTGGGCCACCAGAGGAGACGAGAACCTCCTGATACTTGTTTGAGCAAGGAGACACTTTGATGTTTATTTTAGAATTATATTATTATTTGCATCACTTGGAGAGGATGGTAATTTGTTGTACAAGCATGCTTTTAAGCATAATATATTTCTCAATCAAGGACCCACAGTTTGTGTGGAGGGTTGTTCTCTGTGGTTGTTTTGTACTATGGTAGAACTGCTCTATGCTGATTTAGGATACCGTCGCATCTGCCACACAATTTTTAAAAATTGTGCTAAGTCATGCTGAAATAAAAAAAAACGGCCACTCATCTTCATGAAAAATGTGATGGCCAGAATTCCATGTAATTAATACACACGGCCTCTGTTGGATTGCAAATCCCTATGGGTTTTCCAAATATACTGTGCTACCTAAACATTACCGTTCCTTTTAAAGTATTTTTTTCATAAGACTCCTTACTGTCACACTAATTCAACACGTACTGACGAGTACGTTGCCAAGACCGTTGTGACTTTTAAACCCAAATAAAGCACAGTTCATTTTTACATTACGCGAAGCAGTTTCCATGCCTTTCTATTCAAGCACAGAGCACGAGACACGCGGCTGCATGGCCACGACTCTCCGGGCAGTGACAGCAGCAGCAGCAGCAACAGCTACGAACTCCAACACCACCACCTCACCACCCCCCCTGTCCACTCACCAAAGGAGATAATGTTGTGGGTCGAGGCGTCAATCATGGCTTTGGGTGGGAGCCCCAACATCTGAAACCAAGATCACAAGAGGGATGAGTTGGATGAGGTCCGTCGCTCGAGTGAACAGAGCGTACGTACGCTGCACTTTGTCTCATTGAAACGTCGATGAACAATGAACTTTGCCTGCTCTTGTACATACTGTTTGCAGATATTTATCTCTATCATCAAGCGAAGCATACATATTTGGTCTTTAATTGATGACGTGGTTACTACGTGCGGCTTCGTTGCTCTCCAACACAGGCTCTGAAAGCCTCGGGGATTAACAACAAACCACAATAATCATAATAATAGTAATCATTCCGAAGGACATCAGCCTGACGCTCTGATTATCTGGTATTACCGATGAACCCGAAATCTCTCTTTCCTTCTTTACTCATGCAAATGGTGCGTGATCACGCAGTGAACACGTCCACTCCTCTCCCGTGTACCGGCAGCTGAGCGACATTTTTTGACCAGTGAAAGGCCCAGAGGATGACGACAGCCCTGCACGTAACCAGCTTTGTCGCATGAGCCATCGCACAGCGGGTCTGTACGCTGGTGGATCGTCGTGCGCCATCAGTCATAACCAACCCCCTGCTGCTGCTGCTGCTGTTGTTGTTTATCGTGGACTCCATCGTTGCTTCAAATTCGAATTAAACCGTCCCTCCTCCTTTATATGGCGCAGTTGGAACGGTCCCATGGGAAATATGACGCCCGGTTTGGTGGTGCCGTATCGGGCTCAAGGTTTGTTACAATAAAAATTATAGAATTCATCAGTATGTATATGTTATAATAATTAATATTTGTAAGGCGCATTTAATCCGATGATCCCAATGTGCCCCGTGTATGGAAAGCAGGGAAATGAGACGACCAAAACGAGGAAATGAGACGACCAAAACTATGGGGAATTGGCCATTTTACCTAGGTGAGTTTTCATGGCGAGATTTAAATAGCTTTAAAAATTCTGTCTTGTTATCAGAGGCCAACGCGTTCCATCGTTTTGGAGCTGCACTGGCAAAAAGCCCGATCGCCCACAGGAATTGAGACTTGACCTCAGAAAACTGAGTAGGAGATCAGAAGATCTCAAGGACCTCATTGGTGTACATGAGTGGATCAGCTCCTGTAAGTATTGTGGGGCTAACCCACTGACAGCCTTGTAGCTCAACAGCAGGACCTTATAACCAACTGGATATATATGCAGTGGTGTTTTCCTACGCATCAGATACCTGGATGAGATAGCCGATGTGGTCTTCCGAGCTTGTCTTGAAGAGCGGGTTCCCGAGGAGCATCTCGGCCACCACACATCCGAGTGACCACATGTCCGCGCTGCATGTGATCGGGAGCCCAAAGTACATTTCGGGGGCCATGTACCACATCGAGCCAAGACACCAAGCTCCTAGCGGCACACGGACAGACAGGTGACCAAACAAGGTGGCACTTGCACATTATTCACCTGTACTTGTGAAGTGCAGAATAGATGAGGGTATGCACACGCAGTCACGTATGGCACTCAAAATACGCACAATGACAAAGATCGCCCACGTAAATGCGTGTATCAGCTGGGTAGCACTTAGAAATGTAAATTATTTTAATTACACTGGTGCCAGCTATCATAGAGTGCAGCTGTCGTGTCGCGAGAGTTCTCTGCGGTGAGTAACAACTTATTTAAAAGCAACGGCGCTGCGACGCCTCTCTGAATAAAATTAACGCCGAGCCGCTTTGCGCGTTTCAAGATTCAGTGATGAACCGGGGACACCTACCACCACCCTGTAACGTGCAGACGTCTCGGAACGGGAAAAGGTTAAGTGAGGAATGAGGACAAAGGTACTTAGGGCTGCCATGCGATCTGTACATTTGCAAATGTAAATCACATGTAAATCACACGTAAATCAGCCATCCGCGACGAAAATTCCAATGGGATTGGCTACTGACTCCAGACTTTCAATTCCAGCAATCGATTATGAAAATTGTTACCGGTTTACTGGTTCTTGTTTGACAACTACCCTCCTCAAAACTGGGAGGTTGAGAGTTGAAATCCTGGCCAAATGATTGACGAAATGTAACGTTTGAAGGGTATCAGTGTCACTACCACACTTTGTTTAAGCGGTGCTAACCAGCACGCCACCACAGCACGAAGACAAAGACCCCCCATATAGCTTAAACAGGCTCATAGCGCAGCGTGCTAACCGTTAACACCACCGCTCCCCACAAACACTGTGACACGCACACACACATGCTGCTACACACGTACACACACACAGGGCAGCTAGATCACTCACTTGGGCAGGTCTCGCTGATGCTCAGGCCAAAATCCGTGAGCCTGATATTGCCACTGATGTGGTCTTTGACTAAGATGTTTGCCTGCAAAAAAGACAGAGTGGTTGTCAGTGAAACTCGTGGTGTGTCGGTGAGATTGCGTCTTGTTGAATTGGTTCATGGCGGTTTACTCAAAGATTTCATGTACTCATTTTTGTTGAACACTTAATGCCCTTTGTAAATGTCATCATGCTTAAAGATCTCCCTACCCCATGCCGTGTTAATCAAGGGGGTTGTATGGCCATACCTCACCATGCTGCTCTGGGGGCTTTTGAAGGCAATGGGATCCAGGACCGGTTCAGATATCGCCCAAACCCTGGTTTTAGCCGTGGCCAGAAATCGAATTCGGGTCATTAACCTCTGAGTGCAGTTTGCGAACCACCGCACCACTGCTACGCCCATCATTTAGCTTTGGCATTCGGAATTGTTGCTTAGGGCAGTGGTCGTTGTTGTTTAACGCAAATTAGAAAATATTAAATGTTCCGCGGAGCGTTGGTTGTTGAGAGCAAACAGAGATCCACGTGAAAAGTTGTATTTCTATTCAAGTTTTGGCTATCTGTGTTTATGAAATAGCAAGTCGTGGCATGAGTGTTGTTGCGGTGTAGAATAAGATATCTCGAAATCTTGTTACTAAGGTTTACAAGAGTGTTCTCATTTTCTACAACTGCACAAACTGAGGCACTAACTCCATACTGACGGACAAAAGACGCAGCGGGCTGCTTAGTTTACTAACCGGCTTCAGATCCGCGTGAATGATGTGCATCGCCTTCAGCTTTGCCAGGGCCCGCAGCATGGAGCCCACGTACGGCTTCAATTCCGTCATGTATAAGCCATAGGTCTCGTCCAGCTTCTGGAGGAGGTCTCCGCTGCGTGACGACACAAAACGTGAACGGTTACAGTTTCTTCCTGCTTGTGACCCATTCCCTGATTGGCCCCTTGAACAGGAGCACACGTGCTTGACTGAGGCGAAGCCGCACGGAGTAACCATACAGGGTTGCCGCTCAACTCAAAAGACAGTCAATGAGGCAGGAAGGCATTATAAACAATTATGTCTGACCATGGAGCCGCGTACAAAGACAATAATTCTAGGGTATTCTGAAAGCCTACGGACATTTATTCTACATCCAAATTATTCATGTGTGTGAATACACGGACGCATCGGTGTTTGGGGGAGCGGTGGTGCGGCGTTTAGCGCGTTGCTCTACAATTCCCGCTCACGGCCAAGACCGGTGACGATTATCTGAACCAATCCTGGGCCTCCCCTAGATCGACTCAGCCTCAAATGAGTACCTGGTGCGGTGTGTAAACATCGCCACTGGGGAGACAAAGGCTGCCGGGCGTGGTACTGCCCACCCACCCCCTCGTGTGCCTTGCCCGTCTTCATAGGTACTACTTGCTAACAGCACTTGCCCCAACAATCTTCCGAGGCTATACTGGTTAATCTTTGTCTTTGGATCGGTGTTCATCGGACGCCATGACACTCACCTGATGAGCTCCAGGACGACGCAGTTGTGTCCCCGGAAGGTGAAGTTGTCCAGGAGGGTGACGATGTTGTTGTTGTCAGGGTCCCCCTTGCTCTGCAGGATCTTCATGATCTCCAACTCCAGCTGCTGTCTCTTGTTGTTGATGCTGTGGGGTGGGAGAACGCACGGAATGAGAGTTGTCACCTCGCTCTGAGCATCGCAACACGCAGGGGCGGAGGCAATGCTCATTCACCCTCCATGAGTGGTCCTAAGCCAAGAGTGTGAATCCCACTGGCTGAGGGAACCATTAAACACACCGTGAACACGCTGTTTGTGTTTAGTTTGTTGCCCTTCCTCTGCACCTCCGATTAGCATGGTCGGTTACATACGGTGCGAAAGAAGTTGAACATTACATACTTACAATGAATGTCAGAATCGGCATGTGTATTTATACTGGAGGAATTTGATGAGCTACAAAGAACTTTTTCACAGACGTCCAGTAGGGGCGGGTGAGAACGTTACAACAACAAACAATACAAAAATACGATAGCAGTGCAAAGTACAAGAAAGGTAAACAAATTACCCAAACGCATGTAAATAAAAACAATCCTTCATAATGAAGGTTTTTGGGTTAGATCGCGTTTATTTATAAATGTGTCGTAACCCCCCACCACCCGACACGGCCAATTAGCAAAAAAAGTGTCTTTTCGTATTCCTCCAGGATATAAAAAAGATTCTGATTCTGATTAATCAGTGGCTATGCGAACAACCTATTCCCTGTATTGCTGCGGGAATCTGCATCCACACATGATCAAAACACCTGTGTAATGCAATACACATGGTTCCTTTATCATTGACATGTAATTCTGCAAATGTGCAGAAATGTCTACCATATGCGACTTACTCCAGACAAGTTTAGACTATTAAACGTGACCTGTTGTGACACGTCTAATGTGTATTGTGTGGTCGTTAGCACAGAAACATGGGTCTGGTAATGTCCTAATGGACCAAAAATAGTAAAAAGGAGGCTGGGTCTGTGTTGTTCAGAGTGACCACCATATACAGACTCTTGTACGTACAAACGAGTTCGGTTCCAGAGGTCTGTTCGTAAGTCGATTTGTTCGTGAGTCCAACTTTACTCCCGTCGATTTCAAACACGTTTTACGGCTTGTACACTAAACACGGGGAATGGCTTTGACAGTTGCCTCTGGTTCTTCACGTTCTGCAGATGTAGATGCCACCATCACCACCTATTGTGCGGCAGTTGAACTTACGACTCTCGGTCCGAACAGGAAACTGGACATACGGACAGGTTTGATCATATCTCTGAAAGTTCATAAGTTAAATGATCGTAAGTAGAGGATTCCCTGTGTTTTGGCATAGAATCGTAATGTAACAGTATAGCGCTGGCTGCTGGCAGGGAAAGGGATCTGCGGCTTACGGCCCTGACGTCAGCAGGCCAGGTTATACACTAGAGGGGTATCTAGGGAAAGGTCGCAGAAGGGGCACTGAATTCATAATGATACAATAATTCAGTAACACTGTACAAGTGTACAGCACGTCAGATCATTACATGGCCTAACCCTGGTTGGAACACCTTGGGAGTGAAGAAGAAGATTGATTAATAATCATTATTATTTACATTTGTAAGGTGCATTTCATCCTTATGCCACCAGACTTAACTTGGAGTGTCTAAATTACCTTTGCCCACCAGAATGAACAGACCTCATCTTTCCCACCCCTGCAGACTTGGTATTAAAGTAGATACATGCTAATGTTTACAAAGTAACGGACTCTTGACCAATTTCATTTCCGCATAAATCAATCATTCGGAAATAGGCCCCACTATACCCCACCGACTACAGCACTCTAATCTTGCCTCCTCGTTTTGCCTCTTCCACCTGCCTCATGCTCGTCAGCACCGCCTTTCGTGCAGCCATGCGGGTGTGAGGTCATCATCACGAGAGGCCGTGCACTTCATCGTTCGCACGCGGCGGAGGAACCACTGAAGTGAAACGTTTACATACGTGCGGTTTAGTGGGGTCATTTCCGAGCGAACTCGGTTTGAAAGTGTTTATCGTTGAATGTGGAAGGGTTTGGGTTAGTTTTCGGGTTACCACCTTTTCCACTATGGAGATCAAACCCAGACCTATGTTTCAGTCTGTCTAGGTCTGTCAACAACCATGCAGTAGTAAAGTTCAGCACAGTACCGGTACCAGATCTCGGTACAAATTAATTCATGCCACCCAAACACAGATGCCAATTCACAGACTGTCTCGGCTGGACCGGGACAGGAGGTAACCCAAGGGTAGTGGGAGGATAACCGCTTTGTGAGCTATTTGTAAGTAATGCGTTTAGAGTATTTGGCTACTATAAATTTCCACGTGATAAGCCACTTCGTTAAGCTATAATTTGTGGCCAGGTCGCTTCTGAAAAAGAGCTTAATAGCTCTCAATGGGCCTTACCTGGTAAATAAAAAATAGTTTACTTTAATGGTATACATACTTGAATTTTACTGCGGATGTTTTAAAACATGTCCTGTCTAACTGTCAACTTTGTTTGAATTTCAGTGGGAGAAGATGCTTCTCACACAGACGTTAAAGCAGGTACCAGAGTCTACCTGAAGCTCCTGCAGTGTGCGCCTTACATAGGATTCCGTCCATTACTGTTGGTGCGATGGTTTGGATTTTCAAGTTGAAATCTCCTAGTTCATTTTATCTTTACCCAGGCGACAACTCAATTGTCAAGGGTAGTCCTGTTTGGAAGAGGCATCCATGTCTCTTGAGTTCCACATCTTGGAGAGGATGTGATTAGTCAGCATCGATGCCATTTTAGTTGGTGTCACGCATCATGCGTGCATTCTTAAATTACTGACGCCGACTGAAGACTGAAGGTGCAAGTGTGCCATCTGACAATGATAGTTATGAAGCCATTTTTTGCCATTGCCAGTCTTCTTTTGTGCTCTGTCAGAGTCTGCGATAACACGGCCTTGGTGAAGTCCCCTGGACTTGTATAATTTCTGTATCAATTTCTTTTGTTTCATTTTGAAATCTCTGCTCCACTTCCTTCAATTGCATCCATCTGCACCTCCGATTAGCACGGCTGGCTGACGTACGGCGCGAAAGAGGTTCAACGTACATACCTACAAGTAGTGTAAATTCATACGGTGCCAGAAACTCTGCACGAGTTCGTGCCGCGTTCTCCCGATGTTGCCGTCGATGTTTGTCCAGCGACAAGCCATTCGTTGCCACGCGCGAACCTCTCTCACCTCCACAATCACAGGGCCGAGTGTGTGACGTGTCCGGCAAGCCGTGTGATGTGTCTGCGGATGATATTCTTCAGTAGAGGCCTGTGCCTTCTCCCACAGACGCCGCGCAACTGACGCCGCTCCCAGCGCCGCCGACCTCTGCTTCCCCGGCCACGGCCACGGGGAGTTCCTCTCCTCTGCTGGACACCCCGTGTGCTGGACCTGCTGCTCCACCACACTTGCCTGCCCACTACACAGGCACAAAGAGGTACGGGCAGAACTAATGCATACAGTGACGGAAAAAAAGTCTTTGATCCCCTGCTGCTTTTGTACGTTTGCCCACTGACAAAGAAATGATCAGTCTATATTTTTAATGGTAGGTTTATTTGAACAGTGAGAGACAGAATAACAACAAAAAAATCGAGAAAAACGCATGTGAAAAATGTTATAAATTGATTTGCATTTTAATGAGGGAAATAAGTATTTGACCCCTTGTTGGCAATCACAGAGGTCAGAAGTTTTGCTTGCAGGCCACACACACACACATGAATGATGTGTTTGGTATTATCTCATGGAAAATAATAAATTGCACAAGGGCCAGGGTCATGCCCCATTCATTCTGAACGATTAAACCAAACTGACCCACGTTCACACACGAGAGCAGAGAGGTTGGCTGCAGGGTGACGCACGCGAAGAACGCGTCACTGTGAAAGAGTTAGAAGGTTCCCCTTCGTACCTTCTTACTCTCCCTCCCACCCCCCTCCTTCCGGTCAGGTGATTTTGAAGTGTCGTCGTCACGCGAGGACGTGGACCGAGACAGCGCGTGGAACCAGTGGCTGCGCTCCGAGATCCCGGGGCTCTTCCTGCTGGCCCTGCACACGTTTACCGTGAGTCGGTGCAGATGTGGCCTCGCGACTGGGGCTGCCACCTGTCTGTGTTTGACCCCCGGACAGTGTTCGGGTGGCAGCAGGAATTAATTTGTGTCGAGATCTGGTACCCCGGGTATGGCTATGGTTGAATTTTATCACCGTGAACTGCACAGTTTTAACAATAGACCTGGGCTCGCTGAGAAATGTGCCTGGGTTTGCTCTGTCGTAGGAATGGTGGCAACTGTACTTGGGGCATTGGCACGTTTATTCGCGCTCCGGCTCCATTTACACCGAGAGTCACGTGCTTGTCTCGTGCGGGGAGTGGTGGTGTAGCTGTCAGGGGGCATCCATTTAGTATGTATGCATGGAGGGGGGAGGAGGGGTTAACCCAAATGCGTACGCTTGCGTACTACTGACAATGTGTAAGCCGACTGCAATGGCATGAATCTGCCCATCGCAGTGACATGGGGAAGTAATTGCTTCCGACAAAGGCGTTCTACGACCTTTTCAATCGTACTCAGGTTTGAGCACGGGGACAGTTTGCATTCATGATCCTGAATCATGACAATTCCTTGACTCTCCGGCAGTGGTGAATCGTTCCATCAGTAGGAATCGTGTATATGTGTGTACGTGTATGCACAGCTGTACCCATTGGCTTCTGTTATGGTCATGTACGTTTATTTTTTATTTCGTGGAATATCACTTGCTGTACTCCACGCGGTGAGTGCTTTGTGTAGATAGGAATCATGTTATGTAGAGAATATAAATCTAATTCAGTACCTCTATATGTCTCCCACAGACGAGCGGGGAGACAGCAGCCAGGCGGTGAGCCGGCACTACCAACAATCGCCCAAGATCTGCAGTTCTCTTTACATTCCGATATTTGCAGCCACTTACTGAGTGTTTACATGTGGGGGGAAACCAGTACACTCGCAGAAAACGAACGAATGTGAGCAAGGGGGCAACGTTCTATCCCGTGCAGATGGAAAGGATTCCACAGTTGTGTTCCACTGCCTCCTGACAAGCCAGGGTATGACTCATCCTCGATGCCCACCAGAAGGGAGATTGCACACTTGCAATTGAATTCCCTGAGATTATTTATATCATGGGGTAGGCAGTGACAAAGCTCCTGAATCACTTAACACGAACATGCGGTCCAGTGCATTGTACGTGCAAGGATACTCGCTTTACAAAATGTATGAATGTATGTTGAACTTGAATCTTGACTTAAAGCTTTCGTGACTGCAGGAATTCATATTCTTTGGGTCTTTCGGTAAAGTCACGTAGATAGAACAATAAAATAATAAAAATAAAGTGAATACAAAATAATAATAAAAATATCACGACGTTTTGATCTCAACACAAGCAATCTTCATCATTTTTCTCCTGATGACGATTGCTTGTGTTGCGATCGAAACGTCGTGATATATTTGACTTTTTTATTCACTTTATTTTCATTATTTTATTGTTCTATCTACGTGACTTTACGGAAAGACCCAAAGAATATGTGTTGAACTTCTTTCGCAGTGTACGTAGCCAACCGTGCTAATCTGTGGTACATTAACACCTTGCCACAAATGCCCTGTTGCTCATGAGCACACCGACTCAAATGAATCAGGCGCAAGGTTTGCGTGATTAATGCTTACAAAGTGGGGTCTATAATGAACAATATGGCTGAAGCTCGAGTTCTATTCATTTAAAACCAAACGTGTTTCTTACCAACCATACCTGGTGTTTGCACACAGATACAGATTCTGGGCGATGCGTTCTACACCATTCGGAATGCGCTGTTGCAATGTGCAGCCACAGCTGCTGCAAAAATATTTGTCTCGGTTTGATCCACTGAACAATATCCACTGACCACACCGCACGCGCAAAAATGATATAACTATGAACAAAAATATGAATAAATTAGGATGGTTTATTAAATATATTGCACGTAAGAAAATATAGCAATAGACGTAAAAATACATGGCAGTTTAACACGTAGGCTTTCGCGACAAATATCCATAATACAGGTTTTATGGGTTGGATCGCGTAAATATATAAATGTGTCATAAGACCTCCTTTGCCAGTAGCAAGATATAGTAATAGGTTTTTACCCTTTTATCTGGCACCAAAACTGACACCTTTATACAAGGGATCATGTTTGCAATAACCACAACACAAGCAGTCAAAATGCAAACAAAAAGAGACAACTCTGATAATGATATACACTGTCCTTGAAGCTGATTGGTCCACACCCGAGACGGCTTTTCTTAGAGCCTAGTCTCCACTGGTGTTGGACCAGATGACGCCAAAAGGCATACAACTCAAAAACAGCGCACTATCAGAGTATTGAGAGCTCGGGGTAAGAATTTACATTATGAGACCTCCTTTGCCAGTAGCAAGATATAGTAATAGGTTTTTACCCTTTTATCTGGCACCAAAACTGACACCTTTATACAAGGGATCATGTTTCCATAAAGGTGTCAGTTCTGGTGCCAGATAAAAGGGTAAAAACCTATTACAATTTAAATGTGTCGTTAAACCCGCCACCACCCGACAGCCCACTAGTAAGGGTTGTCACGTAAACAGAACATGCCAATTCATCACTAGTACAGCACACCGGTGTGTGGTGTGTTGGAGAGCCAAGCCACAACATTTACCATCGGAGTACGGCGTTTCAGTAATTACAACTAGCTTCATCAGGCAACAGCAAGGTTTGGGAGAAGTCCACCTGTTTAATTCCTTATATAGAGACGTAGATGTGGTGACAACACTTGTGCACTCTTTGAGCGCAAAGTGGGGGGGGATTAATGAATCAACATACATTATACATGCACATTATGCTAGCCCATTGATCTTGTACTTAGTGTCCATTGTGTGTATTAAAATAGCCGTACAAACGGTAATTTGATGATTCTCTTCCATGCAGCACTAAGTCGGTAGCTATCCAAACGATTACAATTATATTTTGATTTAAAGCTTTCGTGACTGCAGTAATTCATATTATTAGTTTTTTCGGTAAAGTCACGTTGAAGAGAAACAACAAAATAACAAAATATATATAAAACAATAAAAAAAAATTATCACGACGTTTCGACCATAACTCAAACGGTCATCATCAGGTGTGTTGGTTTGCATAAATGTATTTTTAAAACGGCACATTTATTTATTTATAAAAAACGTTGGCGTCACGCGCAGCGATTGGCAGTTTGCCCAGGACTAGTCCATCTATTTTTTTTTTAAAAGAGGAGGGGGGAGACGAAATTTTTTATAATGTATGCTGTCTGAAAGCCACTGTAAGCGTGAACAATCAATCAAGAACTGAAATGATTTATCAAATCTTTCCAATGATTGCTAAGATAGAATCCATCTTCTCGGTTGAAATTGTCTCTGTGCTTGTATATGTGGATAGCCTCATGAACGAATCTCTCATGGAAGCCAGATGGCTTACAAAGAACCTCCGTCTTGGAAAAGTCAATGGCATGTGAGCCTACTGAATTAGAACAATGATCTGCTACGGCCGAGGTGTTGGTCCTACCGTGTTTAAGGTCTGCTTTATGTTCACGAATGCGGTCCGAGACATGGCGTTTGGTTTCTCCAATGTAACTACTACCACAGAGGCAACTTAGTTTGTAGACACCAGGGTATTGTATGTCCGGAATCACATCTTTTACAGACGGAACCAGATCACGGATTTTATGTAATGTGTTGAAACGGACCTGGATCTTGTGTTTATTCAAGATTTTGGAGATCTTTTTTGTGATCCCAGCAATGTAGGGTGTGTGATCCCAGCAATGTACGGTAAAGTGATGGTTTTGAAAACCATCACTTTACCCTACATTGCTGGGATCACAAAAAAGATCTCCAAAATCTTGAATAAACACAAGATCCAGGTCCGTTTCAACACATTACATAAAATCCGTGATCTGGTTCCGTCTGTAAAAGATGTGATTCCGGACATACAATACCCTGGTGTCTACAAACTAAGTTGCCTCTGTGGTAGTAGTTACATTGGAGAAACCAAACGCCATGTCTCGGACCGCATTCGTGAACATAAAGCAGACCTTAAACACGGTAGGACCAACACCTCGGCCGTAGCAGATCATTGTTCTAATTCAGTAGGCTCACATGCCATTGACTTTTCCAAGACGGAGGTTCTTTGTAAGCCATCTGGCTTCCATGAGAGATTCGTTCATGAGGCTATCCACATATACAAGCACAGAGACAATTTCAACCGAGAAGATGGATTCTATCTTAGCAATCATTGGAAAGATTTGATAAATCATTTCAGTTCTTGATTGATTGTTCACGCTTACAGTGGCTTTCAGACAGCATACATTATAAAAAATTTCGTCTCCCCCCTACTCTTTTAAAAAAAAAATAGATGGACTAGTCCTGGGCAAACTGCCAATCGCTGCGCGTGACGCCAACGTTTTTTATAAATAAATAAATGTGCCGTTTTAAAAATAAATTTATGCAAACCAACACACCTGATGATGACCGTTTGAGTTATGGTCGAAACGTCGTGAGAATTTTTTATTTTTTATTGTTTTATATATATTTTGTTATTTTGTTGTTTCTCTTCAACGTGACTTTACCGAAAAAACTAAGTATATGGATTACAATTATTTTCATTTCTTTAAATTTCGATAGATTCTGTAATTAGTCTTGGCCAGTAGTAACAAGTTTTGCACAGAACTTCAACATTATCAATTGAGTGTCCTTGTGGGCACGTGTGTTCTGCTACTGCTGACAGTTGTATTTGTGAGCATTTCATATTTCTGTGGTGTTCTTATAGTCTTGTGCTGATCATTCATCCTGTTTGCCCAACATAGCATTCCACAAGTGCAATTAATCCGGTACACACCTTCTGTTGATAGCTTCAGTAATAGAACAGCAAAGAAATATCCAATAGTCCTTTTCGTAGGTTTCCATATGCCTTCTGAATTTGCCTGGCTGATCAAAGTTTCGACCGCAGATGCCATTGGTCAGGGGTCTCTTTGTCCGTTCTCATGTGGGACTCTAGGCATGATGGCAGTTGGAATGCTTTCCCACAGACTTGGCAAGACATTTGTTTTCTCACTCTAGTGACTATGGGAGTGAGGTGGAGTCGAGACGGGCGCTGGTCAGGCGTGGCGTTTCCCAGCAGGCGCCTTCGTTCCATGCGTGATCGCTGTGATAGCAATAACTTCGTTGCATGCAGGTGCGCCCTTTGCAGAAGGTGGCATTGTCTGCAACTCTGCCTCCTCACCACCAGGACTCGACAAGCTGCTGCTGGAGCTGCTGGTGCCATCCATGGCAAAGGCAATTCTTCCAGCACCATGACTCGCAGCCGAGTAGCTCTGACACACCTTCAACACCGCATTGGCAAAATTGCCGTCATTCACCGTGCCACGTGCGCCCCTTGAGTTCTTTCCGTGGGTCTCCATATGCCTTCTGAGTTTGTAGGGCTGATCAAAGCTTTGATCGCAGATGTGGCAGCTTTGACCACCGGTCTTGTGCATTTTCATGTGGGACTCTAGGCACCATGCCAGTTGGAATGTTTTCCTGCAGACGTCGCAAGAGATTCGTTTTCTCACTCTAGTGACTCTATCAGATTCTAGTGACTCTATCGGATTCAACACCGCATTGGCAAAACTGCCGTTATTCACCAAGCCTGGTGCACCCTTTATCATGTAATCCTTTTCATGGGTCTTCATATGCCTTTTGAATTTTCCTGGCTGATCAAAGCATTGTCCGCATATGCCGCTCCATTGATCACGGGTCTCCTTGTGCGTTCTTACGTGGGATTCTAGGCACCATGCCAGTTGGAATTTTTTCCCACAGACGTCACAAGAGATGAGTTTTTTTGCTCTTGTAACTCTACCGGATTGAGGTGAGGTCGAGACGGGTGCTGGTGAAGTGCCATCGATGGTAAAGGCAATTCTCCCAGCACCACCATGACTCGCAGCAGAGTTGCTCTCGCACATCTGATACAAAAGACAAAGTTCACGCACATGACACCCGTGTCACGGGTGTGCTCACAAAGGCATACTTAAGGTGACATGAAATTCATTACAACAGATTCATTATAACAGAACTCCTCAATAGTGCAGATCCTATCATCTACTATTTTACTCCTTATCCACCAAAATAAGTACTCTTTGGTTCTTTCGGTAAAGTAACATAGGTAGGAAAAATAAAATAAAAAATAATATATAACGACCATAAATGACGTCACGCGATTTTGGACGATTTTTGACCCCCCCCCCCCCTCGTCACACGGCGTCACAAAAAGTCAGACCCCCCCCTCAAGTATGACGTCACAAAGCTCTGCCCCCCCCCCCAAAACCATATTTTCATTTTGAAAATAAAACATGCTTCAAATCGCTTTAAACTATTGTCATTGTATTTAATGTGGCGCTGCACTCTGATGTTGTAGGAGAAAACATTTTAAAAAAAGTATATTTAACTAAATAGAACGTGTCGTCTATATTTATTTAAAGTTGCGCATTTTGACGTGACGTCACATTTCTCAAACCCCCCCCCTTGTCACAAATGTCTGACCCCCCCCTCCCCAGGTGTGTGACGTCATTTATGGACGGCCCCCATCGCCTTAAAACGCGAACTCGCGCTTGCAAACTGAAACCGCGGAACTTTTTTTGTTCAGCAGCGCGATCCTCCGCGAGATGTAATGAGTCGGCCTCGCGCTGTGAGTGAGTGTGAGTGAGACAGCATCGTCCCCCACTCCTCCTGATGTCGAGGGTAAATGGGCGAGGTTTAGGTCTGTGACTCATGCAGCTGCAATGGCTGCTTTGTGTACGCGGTCCAGACCGCCCCAGAGACCCTGGCTGACAGAGGAGGCGTTCAGGATGGTTGAGAAAAAGCAACAAGCCCACTATAATCGTCTACAGCATCCCACGTCAGAGAATGAGGAGGCTTACCGCAGCCTTCGGTCGGAGGTTCGGAGAGACGTGAGGCGCTGCAAGGATGGGTGGTGGTCGCGGGTTACTGAGGAGATGGAGTCTGCCTCAATGGCCCGCGATCACAAATCCCTATTTAACTCCATTAAAAAAGTAACCTACAGCGCCACACCTATTACCATTGTAGGGGTAATCGTCACTCACCACTCTGTGGGCTGGTAGCTTCCCCTTATCGTCAATAGGGGGCGGAAGCGCTATCACGCCAGGGCTAATGTCCATGGCCCAAAAAGGGGCCAAGACAATAAATATCGTGTTGCCTCATCAGAAGTTTCTTCGTCAATTTATACCCACTACACCATCATTAGGGGAACGAAGGGTGATCCAATCTCCGACCCCCAGCGACAGGTTTGCAGATTTGCTGAGCATTTCTGTGAGGTCCTGGGGGAGGGGGAATCCCTCAGCCTGGAAAACATCATGGGACAAAGTGGGGATGACTCTGCTGAGGATGCGGTGCCTCAAATATTGGAGGAGGAAGTCACCCTCTGTGAGTGGCTGGCTGAGGTACCATCCGTTGAGGAAGTACTGAGGGCGATCCAGAGTCTGAGAACGGGAAAGGCACGGAGCAGAGATGATCTCCCAAGCGAAATGCTGAGGGAGGGTGGCGTTTGTGCGTAGACTGCCCTACATGACATCATAACAACAGTCTGGGCCACTGGACGGGTTCCGCAGGATTGGAAGGATGCCCTGGCGGTCCCCCTCTTTAAGAAGGGGGACCGCACAGACTGTAACAACAGGGGCATCTAACTCCTCAGTGTGCCGGGAAAGGTCCTGGCAAAGATTATTCAACATCGCCTTGCTAGGTACGCTAAGGAGAGGCTTGCGGAGCCCCAATGCGGTTTCAAGAAAGGGCGGTCCTGCAAAAATGTCATATTTTCTGTCCGTCTGCTACAGCAGAGGTTGAGGGAATTCCAACTAGACCTACATCTCTGCTCTATTGACCTGGTTAAGGCCTATGATACCATCAGTAGGCCTGGGCTCTGGGTTGTTCTTCGTGCTTTCAGAGTCCCTGACCCTCTGCTCACACTCATTAAGGACCTTCATGATGGTGAGCAGACCCGAGTAAAACTACATAGCCGGGAGTCAGAGCCATTCCCTGCGACAGGGATGTCCTCTGGCTCCAACATTATTTAACATCTATTTCGACCACATAGTTCGTGAAGCCTTCAGTAGCTGTACCAGAGGAATTTACGTTTGGTACAGATACAATGGGAGGCTGATCGATGCCCAGGTGCGGTCAAGGGATGTCTCCCTATTGGTCAACCACATTATGTATGCCGACGACCTGGTAATTGCTGCTCATTCAGAGGAGGAGTTGGAGGCGCTGCTGCTGAAACTGGAGTGTGCCACTAAGAGGTGGGGCCTTACCATCAGCCCCACCAAAACGAAGCACCTGCCTGGGTATTTTATGCCATCGGGCACTCTACCCCCACAACTCCCAATCGGTGATGGGGCAGTTGGGGAGAGAGTGGAGAGTTTTCCATACCTGGGCAGTGTGCTCATGATCGGCTCCGGTTTAATAGCAGAGGTCTCACTCCGAATTAGTCGAGCGGCATTATCTTTTCATCAGTTGTGTAACGTTGTGTGGAAGCTACCTGGTCTGTCGCTCCGCATGAAGCTTCGGTTCTTCTCGGCCACAGTCATTCCCTCCCTTCTGTACGCTTGCAAAACGTGGACCCCCCTAATGCAGCATCTTCACCGGTTAGAAACATTTAGGCTGGCCTGCCTACGATCAATCCTGGGTTTAACCAGGCTGGATTGTGTGAGGAGCTCACAAATCCTCGAAAGATCTGGACAAAGTCCCATCGGTGAGCTCCTCCAGCAGGCAAGGCTGCGTTGGCTGGGCCATGTAGCCCGCATGCCCAATCACCGCATGCCCAAACAGCTTTTGTTCGGCCGGATCGAGGGAGCTAAACGGGCGTGGCACGGACTAGAGAAGAGATGGAGTGATGTGGTACAGGAGGATGTGGAGCTGAGTGGACTTGCCAATGACTGGTACCAGCGGTGTCTCTACTGGGCAGTTGGAGGCAGTCGCCCTCCAACAACAACGGAGGGCGGAGGAGCGACGCTCAGAAAAACGAGCGGAGCGTCGGGTGGCTAAAGCTCAGCAAGTTGGCACAGTAGGGGGCACAGGTGGTGCATCAGCCAGTAATCTCAGTCATCTCAGTCAGTCGACCAGTGGCACCTGGGTCTGCCCCGTGACCTCCTGCCAGCCGGCGATCGACACTTCACGTAGCCTCAAGGTGCACATAGCCTGGCATAAGCGTCGTGGTGACGTCACCGCCACTTAGTGGCGCATGGCGGTTGTTGTTTTGAGACAGTAAGAGAGTGTGAGGTCGACTCAGCCTCAGATGAGTACCTGGTGCGGTGTGTCGTAAACATTGCTACTGGGGGAGACAAAGGCCGCCGTGGAGGAGAATCCTAAAATAATTAAAGCTTTTATTATAATAATAATAAAAGCTTTGATTATAATATTATGATATTATAATAAAAGCTATACTAAAAGCTTTTTAAATTAAAAATACAAAATTTTTTGAAATAATGAAAGCTTTTATTATTTAAAATTTATTATTTAATTTTATAATTGGCAGAATCTACACGCCATATTCTTGGTTCTTCAGGTAAAGTCACGTAGATTTGAAAATAAAAATAATTACATTTAATTTAAAAATATAAATTTTAATATTTAAACTAATAAAAGCTTTATCATTTTCAATTTATTATTTGAAATTTTAAAATACAAAAAAATAAAATACAAATAATAAATTGAAAATAATAAAAGCTTGTATTATTTTATATTAAATTGAAAATAAAAGCTTTTATTATTTTCAATTTATTATTTTAATTGTATTAACAGGTCCCTGCAGGGTGGGCTGGTAGGGCAAGTCTCTGCGCTGCCTATTGCTGATTTTACACCCAACAGCACGAGATTTCACTTCGTTAAAGTATTGAAAGGGGACGGACGGACACATTAATCTATTGCAGGCTGGTACACTCAGTTTACAACTTCGTTCCAACCAGTATTATGACTTTACCGAAGGAAGCAATAATCTGGCGTGTAGATGCTGCCGTCTGCTGGCCACCATTGTTGGGTGTAGATTGTGACTTAAAACTTTCGTGACTTCAGGAATTCATATTCTTGGTTCTTTCGGTAAAGTCACGTCCATAGAAAATAAAAAAAATATCAAATCAAATAAAAATGTGAAATTTTAAATAATAAAAGCAAAAAACCCACATTCATATTCTTGGTTCTTTCGGTAAAGTCACGGAGATAAAAAAATACAATTTTAAAATAATCAATTGAATAAAAGCTTTTAATATTATTTAAAAGTAAAGTCACGGAGATAAAAAAAATACAATTTTAAAATAATCAATTGAATAAAAGCTTTTCATATTATTTAAGCTTTTGTTATATTCAATTTATTATTTTAATTTTTAAATTGGCAGAATCTACACGCCACGTTGGTGGCCGGCAGGTGGCAACATCTACACGCCGAATTCTTGTTTTTTTCGTTAAAGTCACGTAGATTTTAAAATAAAAATAATAGAATTTGATTTAAAAATACAAATAATAAATTGAAAAGAATAAAAACTTTCATAATTTTCATTTTTTATTTAATTATTATTTTCTATCTCCATTACTTTACCGAAGGAAGCAATAATATGGCGTGTAGATGCTGCCATTTGGTGGCCAACAACGTTGGCAGGTGGCAGCATCTACACGCCAGATTCTTGGTTCTTTGGGTAAAATAGAAATAATAAAGAAAAGTAAAAAAATAATAATTCATGATTTAGTATTTTTTCATTTAATTCTATTATTTTCATTTTCAAATCTACGTTACTTTACGGAAAGAACCAAGAATATGGCGTGTAGATTCTGCCAATTTTAAAAAAATTACAAATTAAAATAATAAATTTAAAATAATAAAAGCTTTCATTATTTTCCATTTATCTTTTGTATTTTTCATTTAATTTTATTATTTTTATTTTCAACCTACATGGCTTTACCGAAAGAACCAAGAATATGAATCTGGATTTTGATTATTATTTTCAATCTATTTTAATTTTTAAATTGGCAGCATCTACACGCCATATTCTTGGTTCTATCGGTAAAGTCACGTCGATAGAAAATAAAAAAAATAATCAAATCAAATAAAAAGTGTGAAATGGAAAATAATAAAAGCAAAAAACCCACATTCATATTCTTGGTTCTTTCGGTAAAGTCACAGAGATAAAAAAAATGAAACAAAATTTTGATTTTAAAATAATAAATTGAAAATAATAAAAGCTTTTATTATTTTCCATTTATTTTTTTGTATTTTAAAAGTGGCAGAATCTACACGCTATATTCTTAGTTCTTTGGGTAAAGTCACGTAGATAGAAAATATAAATAATAAAAGAAAAGTAAAAATTTTAATAATATTTTAAAAAATATTTATTTTATTTTATTGTTTCCCTTCTACGTGACTTTACTGAAAGAACCAATAATATGAATCACTGCAGTCACGAAAGCTTTAAATCAAAATATAATAATAACAATTCATGATTTTCATTTAATTATTTTCTTTTTATTTTCAAATCTACGTGACTTTACCGAAAGAACCAAGAATATGGCGTGTAGATTATGCCAATTGAAAAATTACAAATAAAAGTAATTTTATTATTTCCGATTTATTTTGTATTTAAATTTATTTAATTATTTTTAAATCTACGTGACTTTACCGAAAGAACCAAGAATATGAATCTGGATTTTTGCTTATTATTTTCAATTTATTATTTTAATTTTTCAATTTGCAGAATCTACACGCCACGTTGGTGGCCGGCAGATGGCAGCATCTACACGCCATATTCTTGGTTCATCTTCTTTGGTTCTTTCGGTAAAGTCACGTAGCATGAGAATAAAATAATAAATTGAAAAAATAAAATAACACAATAAAATTCTCACGACGTTTCGGCCACAAGACAAGCGGCCTTCATCAGGTGAAGGGACGAGACTGTCTGGAGGACAGCGCTGGAGCGAACAAAGCCAAGCTCAGATCGAGACCTTTAAGCTGTGTGAGAAGAAACAAAGCGCCTTGACAAAGGAATTAGCATTTAATTTAGCATTGAAATGGCTGAGTGATTAGCTTGTGACTGGTCACAGATATGGCTATGTTAAAGTCAAAGCATACACATCCACAGAGGCACCCCTTGACAAAGGAATTAGCATAGAATTTAGCATTGAAATAGCTGAGTGATTAGCTTGTGACTGGTCACAGAAATGGCTATGTTAAAGTCAAAGCCTACACATCTGAGCTATTAATAGTAACTGGGTCAGTGTCTACTTCAAATATTGTTCAGGCTCAGGAGACTTCCAAAGTTATTCGTGATGTTATACATTTGGTTCTTTTTGAGCATAATCGCGACCTTATATAATTATTACGTGATACACACGCTGAATATACGCACACAAACATCGTGTACACGTGTGTCGTGTCCTCTATTGTCCACATAGACGGCTTGTGCTGATGAGAGAACGATCTTAACGTACAATGTCGTGACATGTATCAGCCCTTTGTCGATCCAGCGTTTTGATAGAGGCCTCCCCCACACCATGTCGTTCGTGGGAGTTGTTTAACCATACTTCACCATGCCGGTCAATGCGGGTTTGGTGAAGTGAGGAGGCCCAGAAACTTGTATATGCAGATACGAGTTTGCCTGTGCTTGCATCTGCAGAATTACATTCTCACACATCTTCAAGTGTAGTTTAATACTTCTAAAAATGCATTTATTCTTGAGGATTCCATAAAGTACTGTGGTAAAAAGAAAACAACTTGATTTGAATAAATTTCGATTTAAAGCTTTCGTGACTGCAGAGATTCATCTTCTTGGTTCTTTCGGTAAAGTCACGTAGAAGGGAAATAATAAAATAAAACATAATAAAATAAAATTCTCACGACGTTTCGGCCACAACACAAGCAGCCGTCCTCAGGTGAAGAAACAGAACTGTCGGAAAGACAGCGCTCCAATGAACACTGCTAAGCTTGGCAGCGTATTTTAAGCTGGGTGGGAGGAGCAGAGCGCCTTGCCAAAAGAGTTTACATATCAACAGAATAATTTAGCATTGAAGTAGCTGTGTTAATGTGATAGATTAGCAGGATGTTAAAGTCAGAAATTAGCATGTAACTGGGAGATCAGCATGATGTTAATGTGAGGAATTAGCATGTAACTGGTCACGGAAGTAGCTATGTTAAAGTCAGAGTTTACATATCAACAGAGGCATTTAGTATATTGACGCTAAAGAACTGCAACTACCCAACTATCATACAATAAACCGATGTGAAAGAACTAAATATAAACTACATCAATATAATCAATGTACTCAATATATTCTCCACTAAGCTGAGCTACTAACAATAAGTTATTATACATTAAACTTCTATGTCGCAAAAAATATTATAATATGCCTCCAAATAATATTTTTATTATAAACTGGCATAGACAGACCACAACATTGAATTATACACTGAGTTACTATACACTACCCTATACGTTAGATTATAATAATATTAGACTTGTAATATTACACTATGTATTATTTTACCAACCCTACTGTATACCACACTGCTATATATTGACTATACAATTACGATACTATATATTACCAAATAAATTATATTAAACATTACACTGAAAACTTTGTTAAACAAGGAATGCTTTGAGCTTGTGGGTTGAATCCATCTGTGTGAAGTTGTGTTATTTCACCATATGCAAGGTGGGGTCTCTCTGGGTTCCACTCACACAAACATCTCAATGCAATGGGACCTTTCTGAAAATGCAGTACTTAGACTCAATGAAGCTTTCCTGGGTAACTAGTTAACATTGTAATAATTAGCATGAGAGATAATGACGTTCACTTAATTGTACTATACTGTACTTTTATTGAAGACTATTTTACGTAGTTGTTTGTAAAAAAAAGTGTCCATTCTCAAAACTTTTTGACGGGCCCTCGTACAGAAATGATATTACAATCTTATATGGAGATTGCGAGTCAGAGTGTTGTGAATAGTGGAGTGAACGTGTGGTGCCATCATTATATTGTTGGTGTGTATATACAGAAAGGCCTATTTGGTGGGTAACATTAGGAAAATGGAGGTAGTTCGTCATTGTTGTTAAACAAAATCTTATTTGGGTGGATAAGAGGAGTAAAATCGTACATGATAGGAACTGCAATATTGTGGAGTTCTGGTATAATGAGTTGTAGTATATATGAATCTTATGTCACCTTAAGTATGCCTGTGTGAGTACACTCGTGACACGGGTGTCATGCGGGTGACCTTTTTCTTTTGTTTCAGATGTGCGAGAGCAACTCCGCTGCGAGTCAAGGTGGTGCTGGGAGAATTGCCTTCACCATTGATGGCACTTCACCAGCACCCATCTCAACCCCACCTCAATCCGGTAGAATTACAAGAACGAAAAAACGTATCTCTTGTGACGTCTGTGGGAAAAAATTCCAGCTGGCATGGTGCCTAGAAGCCCACGTAAGAACGCACAAGGAGACCCGTGATCAATGGTGCGGCATATGCGGGAAAAGGTTTGATCAGCTAGGAAAATTAAAAAGGCATTTGAAGACCCATGAGAAGGATTACGTGATAAAGGGTGCACCAGGCTTGGTGAATAACGGCAGTTTTGCCAATGCGGTGTTGAATCCACCGTCGCCCTATGAGATGTGCTCAGTCTGCGGATTTTTAAGTCCTATTGAAATCCTGAAAACTCATGAAAGTCTTCACGCACAGTTCTTGTACAGACCGAAGCCTGAACATGATTACACTTCGACAAAAGATAGCGGCGTTAAGATAAATGACATGAAATCCAATTTTCTTGAATGCTTTGGCCTAGTTCCACGTCAACAAACTGCTTCACCAGTCAGTGAGAATAAACCATACGCTGCTCTCGATCCTATGACGAGCATGAAAGTGTTGATGGCCTTGCAGCAGAAGAAGAAGGAAAAGCGAAGTAGACCTAAGCCCATTAAAAGAAAGAAGACCACCACCAGCGTCACCAATTGCAGCAGTAGCAACAGCCAGAATTCGGACATCAAGAGGATGGACTGCACGGAAGCAGGAGGCTGCGTGGAGCAGAGCATCCCCAAGGTGGATGAACCCAACCTGGCACCTTTAGGTACGTCCTAGTAATGCACACACTACATTTCATTTGGATGTAATTCATAATTTCACAAATTAGTTAATGTACGCATATGTTGACCATATCTGTATGCCTGCGCTGAGGAGTCTAGAGATCTGATGTGGTGCTGCTCGGATGTTGGGTTAAACCGTGAAACTCTGGGTTTCAGTCACCGAGCCATGATTAAACTGGCTTCTCATTGATGGTCTTATCCAGTTACCAAACACTTCTTCCAGCAAACACTTCTGATGTCGCGTGATGTGTAGGAAATTGCAATAACCTCCTAGTGGATAAAAAACGGTCACAAAGGGATGTCATGAGTAGTGCAATGATATCTCCTTCCACGAGCTGTTCTCTTACATGAGGTGGTTCACTGCTGTGTGAGAGTTGCACAGGGATACTTCATCTCATGACATGGAGCCAATAGCACCATTGGAAGGAAACTGAGCAAAATGCATTGCTTGACAAATTCCAAAAAGTACCTATTTCTTAACTGGGGTAAATTTTACTTAAACAAGTGGGTAAATTTAGGGAACATTTTTGAATGTATAGACTGAGTCATTTCCACAATGGGAATTTCCTCTTCATTGTACTAACACCTAACTTCCATGTGTATTTACTCGTTCTATTGCAGGTAATTATTGTGTAATTAATGAGCTGTAATAGAATAATCTGGCTCAACCACCTCAATGTTAAATTATAGTTGTTGCTCTGCATCAACATCAACCACACGAAGAAGTGCAAAATGTTGGGGCTTCAAAATAAGCCCCAAAAATGTGTTCTTCTGATATTTTTCAGGAAATCAGTATCTTGCTTTTCTACGATTTGCACGCATGTTGAACTTCTTTCGTACCATATGTAGCCAACCGTGCTAATCGGAGGTATTTGTTGCTGGCCATTTGGCATTTTAGGCCTTTGGGACTTTGGGCCTGTGGTCAGCAACCGTGATTGATAAAACGTCCCATATACATAGTAATGCTATGGCATCCACTGCATGGTGATAAATAAATTATGTATTAGCGCGTGCGTGTGCTCAGCGGTGGATGTCTTGTGTTCCAGAGGAAAAGCCCTTCCCGTGCAGTGACTGCTCGTACGGAGCGACGCAGAAGTCAAAGCTCAAGAGACACATCCTGAGCGTTCACCACGTGCCCTTCGATAGCGCGCTGGACTCCGACTGCCCCGAGAAGAGAAGGCGGCTGGCTGGGTGCCGAGACCACGGCTCAACTCTGGATTTGGAGCGCGCACGATGCTCACGGAGAACTCCCTGATGATTTATTTCATCCTGAGGCTGAGGTACCACGTGTGGGGCGATGAACTCAAGGTTTTGTGCAGCGGACATTTCCATGATGAAATTTCGTCACGTTCACTGCTGCGAGGTTACATCTATTGCCGTATATGTTTAGTCAATTGCTGTATTTTCTGGTATACAATATATTTAATAAATTGTCCTAATTTCATAACAAAGGTTTTTGGGTTAGATCGTGTAAGTATAAATGTGTCATAACCCTACACCACCTGACACAGCCAATTAGTAAGGAATTGTCACGTAAACAAAACTCCACTTAGTTACTACTTCAGCCCACCGGTGTTTTGGAGAGTAAATCCACAAGATGAGTACGACGTTTCACTGGTAATTACATCCAGCATCATCGGGCGATTTGCCAGAATAGTGAAGCCATCCACCTGCTTCCGGTCTTAAATAGAGAAAGGCGATGTCATCACTGAACCCATCAGGTGCAGAAATCAGAGGCGGGGAGGGGGATTATTGAAATTATATAATTGATTAGTAATCATTTAATTAGTATGTTTCCTCTATAAGTAATGATAAATGTGAGATGTCTTCTTCCTCCACGCGTTTGGTCCACTCACGTGGGGTCCGCCGTCCTTGCCACCTTCTCCACACCGCCCCGTCCCGCGCCATCTATCCCTCCGCTCCTCGGGCCACCACGTTCGACCGCATCACCACATCGCCCCACGTCTTCTTCTGCCTTCATCTCCTCATCTTACAATCACAATTACTTAATAATACGCTTCCAGGCCACACTAAGCCTGTAGCTGTCAGAGAGGTTAAAATAATAACATTTTTCTCAGTTTCAATGGATTCTCGAATTAGTCTTGGCCAGTAATAATGAGTTTTACACAACACTTCATCGTTATCAAAATACATTAAGTGTCCTTGTTGGCAAACATGTTCTGCAACTTCCAACAGTTATGTTTGAGAGTGTTTAATATTTATTTGGTGTTCTTTTAGTCTTACGCTAATGTTACATCCCATCTGTACTATATAACATCTGCCACATAAGCCATTAATCCGATACACACCATCCGTTGACAACTTAGGCAATTCATCTTAAGCACAAGATACTATTTTTTGAATTTTGTGTACCGTGCCAAATCTTACTTAGATGTTTAGCTTTTTGCTTTTCTAAAACTCGAGCTAATTTCTCAATTACTCCCACGATATATGGTATTTTATTGTTTAATAACCTGATTCAGCAGTATTGCTGTTCGATCTTGGTTTAGCATTCATTGCTGTTAATTTGAGCATTATTGTAGACATTCAATCGTAGCGTTTCTTTGACATGTTCAACCTCTCTCCCCAGACATTCACCATCTGACACTGTTTTAGCCAGATGTATGAGCATCTTGATGAGACAGGTTTTCTGTACGGGGTGATGATGCGAATCTGCATTCAGATAGGCATCAGTATGCGTTCCCTTTTGGTAAACGCTGTGTGTGTTTTTTTACCATTTAGGCCTCGTCCGATAAATCATCTCTCCAAAGAAAATAAGTATTTAGAGGCCACACGGGACCGGGGGGGGGGGGGGGGGGGGCGTGAGTTTATCGTTGTGTCTGTTGCTGCGAGCAGATAGCGTGCAATGGAGAGCTTGCTCAGAGCGGAGCTGGGCACGGACTCGGCGAGGACGCTGGGCGCTTCGGCCGGTGGAGGCTGCATCAGCACCGGGCAGAGCTACGAGACGGGGCGCGGACACGTCCTCACCAAGATCAACGCCAAGAGCGGGGCACCCTCCTCTACGCCTCCTCTACGCCTCCTCACCACCTCACCTCCTCTACCCTTCTCCTCGCCTCCTCTACGCCTCCTCACCACGCCACCTCACCACGCCACCTCACCTCCTCACCACGCCACCTCACCTCCTCACCACACCACCTCACCTCCTCACCTCCTCACCACGCCACCTCACCTCCTCACCACGCCACCTCACCTCCTCACCACGCCACCTCACCTCCTCACCACGCCACCTCACCTCCTCACCACGCCACCTCACCTCCTCACCACGCCACCTCACCACGCCACCTCACCTCCTCACCACGCCACCTCACCTCCTCACCTCCTCACCACACCACCTCACCTCCTCACCACGCCACCTCACCTCCTCACCACGCCACCTCACCTCCTCACCACGCCACCTCACCTCCTCACCACGCCACCTCACCTCCTCACCACGCCACCTCAACACCTCACCTCCTCTACCCTCCTCTTCGCCTCCTCTACACCACCCCGCATCCTTGCCTCAACCTTCATTCATTTAGCCCTGTCATTAATGTATCACTTTTTTTTTGCTGCGACTACTAGCTAATTTGTCAGTTACTCCCACGATATATAGTATTTTAATTGTTTAATAACCTGATTCAGCAGTATTGCTGTTTGATCTTGGTTTAGCATTCACTGCTCTGTTAATTTGAGCATTATTGTAGACATTCAATCGTAGCGTTTCTTTGACATGTTTAATCTCTCTCCTCAGACTTTGACCATCTGACACTGTTTTAGCCAGATGTATGAGCATCTTGTTGAGAAAGGATTTCTGTGCGGGGTGATGATGCCAATCTGCATTCAAATAGGCATCAGTATGTGTTCCCTTTCGGTAAACGCTGTGTGTGTTACTTTACCATTCAGGCCTCGTCCGAGCAAAATATCCAGGAAAGGGAGTGTGTTATTCACCTCCATTTCCATGGTGAAATGAATGGCCGGTTTTTGTGACTTGAGATGATTTAGACATTCATTAAGTGTATCCTTACCATGTCGCCAGACAACCAAAGTGTCATCTACATATCTACACCAAAAAGTGGGTTTTAATGTACTTGAAGCAAGTGCTCTTGCAACCCGTGGGTTGAGGACCCCTGTGTTAGAGGCCACACGGGACGGGGGGGGGGGGGTGGGGAAGTTTAACGTTGTGTTTGTCGCTGCGAGCAGACAGCTCACAATGGAGAGCTTGCTCAGAGCAGAGGTGGGCACGGACTTGGCGAGGCCGCTGGGCGCTGCGGCCGGTGGAGGCTGTATCAGCACCGGGCAGAGCTACGAGACGGGGCGCGGACACGTGTTCACCAAGATCAACGCCAAGAGCGGGGCACCCTCCTCTACGCCTCCTCACCACCTCACCTCCTCTACCCTCCTCTTCGCCTCCTCTACACCACCTTGCATCCTCGCCTCAACCTTCATTCAGTCAGCCCTGCATCACTTTTTTTCGCTGCGACTACTAGCACCACCATGGTGAATGTTGCAGTGAACTTCCCCTCGTTGATTCCCCCCTCCACCCACCTTAAAGGACTCGGTCTACCAGACACTTTGACCGCTTCGTCTCATCCACTCCGCGTTCAACCACCGCGCCTCACTGCAGTTCACAACAACACACTCAACTAAACAACTCGGTCACCCACTCATCCAGTCACTAACTCAATCACCCTATCACACATTCATCCAGTCACTAACTCATCCAGTCACTAACTCAATCACCCTATCACACACTTATCTCGTCACTAATTCAATCACCCTATCACCCACTCATCCAGTTAACCACTCATCCAGTCACCCACTCATTCAGTCACCCACTCATCCAGTCACCCACTCATTCAGTCACCCACTCAATCACCCTATCACCCACTCATCAAATCAGCTACGCATCCAGTCACCCACTCATCCAGTCATCCACGCAATCACCCTATAACCCACTCATCCACTCATCCAGTCACCCACTCAATCACTCTATCACATACTCATCTAGTCACTAATTAAATCACCCTATCACCCACTCATCCAGTCACCCACTCATCTAGTCACCCACTCATTTAGTCACCCACTCAATCACTCACTCATCTAATCACCCACGCATTCAGTCACCCACGCATCCAGTCACCCACTCATCCGGTCACTGACTCAATCACCCTATCACACACTCCTCCACTCGTTTACTCAAACACTCACCCATTTACTCACCCACCCGCTCACCACCATGCAGGTCACCTCACTCTTCTTTTCAGCTTCATCAGTTTGCACTGCTCCACTCTGGAATGCACACCCGGTCTTCCTGTTTTCCCAAACTCTTGCAACAATAAAGTTGATCAATTTAAGGAACGCGTTTCTTTGATCTTAATTATCTAATTACTCATTGGACAGTTATGTATTATTATTTTTTATTGTTACTGGCCGTTTGGCGTTTTGTATTGTGTGGGGTTTGCATCGCTGTCAACCCCTCATCAGTGCCTACCTTATTAAAGAACAATTCAGACCTTGTTGGTCACCCCTTGCCCCTTATAAGTCCCATGACAAGGGAGAAACACAAATAAACTTAACAAAAATGTTGCCCGTATTGAAACGGCCGTGTGCCGTATGGACCTGACAACTCACTTTCCCCCAACAGAATACGGGTAAACCGTGTGGGTTGGCGGCTATGGGTTTTGTTGTGTTTGCGAGTCCAAGTTATAGGACTGCACCCTGGGTTGTGCGTGGTTCTCATTGGTGGGAGATTCCCTTCGCTGTGTTGCACGCCAGTGGCTGGTGGCTGCGTGGGGCCAGTGACGTGTGAGCCGGTCCCAATGTGCACCGGCAAACATTTACCGCCAGGTGGCCCCAGTGTTTATTGCCCGTCTCCACGTGGATACCTGAAGCCCATGTCAATCCACTGCTGGATGACTCCCGCAATGAAGATGCAATCAGTACATCCACTTTGCTTTTGCACTCCACCTGTTCCATTGGCGGCCGAATGCGAATCTAAATGTGCATAGAAATCAAACCAATTGACCTACGACCTTTGCCCCATCAACTTTGTAGAATTTTAGATGTGCATTACAGTACTTTAGCCGGGTGGTTGTGGTGGCTATGTATGCCTGTAATCCACGACTGCGTGGAGGTGAGGGTTGGTGGATCACAATAATGTTGCGACAACTCCCACCCCTTGGTCGTCAAGGAGGTAGAGAAGGCGGTGTGGAATAATGTGGACTCCGCCTGTTCCATCTGTAGATTTGTGATAGAGCATTTGCTTGGATTTCTCCAGGTGCTCCGATTTACTCCCACATGTAAACACTCATTAATCTTGATTTGAAGCTTTCGTGACTGCAGGAATCCTTACTCTTTGGTTCTTTCGGTAAAGTCACGTAGGTAGAAAAAATAATAATGGATCACGACGTTTCGATCGCCACACAAGCAATCTCACTGAGTCTCAAGACTCTTGTTCAGGAGGGCCTGCCAACTTTTCGCAGGAGTAATTTGGATGTTTGGCTAGTACCAGTTACATTGTATGTTGTTGTTTTCCCATGGGAGTAAACCCATACAGAGAAAGGGACCAGAATGAGGAAAGCGAAGCCAGGCAGTCCTTCAGAAGATGTCATGCACGGGCGTGACCACTGCACCACCCTGCCGCCCAAACAAATGTAATTTAAATAATGTACAATACTGGCAAATAAACCCTATTAGTATCAACTGAATTTCTGGACAATGTGGCACGTGTATAGCTGCATCGGTGTTTCTAAAAGTCGTGTTCACATTGCCTGAAATTAATAATATTATAAAGTACAGGTTTCCCACCTCTGGTTTCGTTTTACTTACTGGTTGTCCTCATTATGTGTGTCACAGGTAATATGGCAAGGAACATATTACGCAGCACGAGTTGTAGGATTAGGGCAATTATGGTGACACACGTGACCCCCTCTACACAAGAAACAGCTGAGAGTCAATGCTGTGGTGTTGTGCGATTGGTGCAAGCGACCCATCATTGTGTTTTGATGTTGAGCTGTTAAAATTGCACTGTTGTGGGGTGAGGTCAAGGCCGATGACTTCTTCCAGCGGTGTCAAGATCAGCATTTTGAAGAGGCTCGCGGAGGATGATACTGGGCACTAGGGTGCAGTCTCCCTCCATGAACAACAGAGGGCAGAGGAGCGACGGTCACAACAATTATTGGCGGAGCACTGTGTGATTGGTGTGGTGAATGTAGTGGTTGATGTGGTGAATGTAGTGGTTGGTGTGGTGAATGTAGTGGTTGGTGTGGTGAATGTAGTGGTTGGTGTGGTGAATGTAGTGGTTGGTGTGGTGAATATAGTGGTTGGTGTGGTGAATGTAGTGGTTGGTGTGGTGACTGTGTGGTTGGTGTGGTGAATGTAGTGGTTGGTGTGGTGAATGTAGTGGTTGGTGTGGTGAATGTAGTGGTTGGTGTGGTGAATGTAGTAGGTGGTGTGGTGAATGTAGTGGTTGGTGTGGTGAATGTAGTGGTTGGTTTGGTGAATGTAGTGGGTGGTGTGGTGAATGTAGTGGGTGAGATGAGTGTAGTAGGTGTGATGAGTGCCATTTGTGCGGTTAGTGGAGTTGGTGTTTGGTGAGTGAGGTGAGTGTGGTGTGATTGGTGAGGTGTAATTGGTGAAGTTAGGTTTGTGAGGTGTAATTGGGGTGGTGAGGTGGGTGAGGTGTAATTGGTGAGGTAAAGTTGGTGAGTGTATCAGTGAGCACCTGGAGGATTCTCCTCCACGGTCGCCTTTGTCTCCCCCAGTAGCGATGTTCACTCCACACCGCACCAGGAACTCATCTGAGGCTGAGTCGACCTCACACTCACTGTCTCACAACAACAACAACAACCGCCATTCGCCACTAAGTGGCGGTGACGTCACCACGACGCTTGTGCCAGGCCATGTGCACCTTGAGGCCACGTGAAGTGTCGAACGCCCCCTGGCAGGAGGTCACGGGGCAGACCCAGGTGGTGCCACGGGTCGACTGACTGAGATGACTGAGATGACTGGCTGATGCACCACCTGTGCCCCCTGCTCACACTCACGCACGCGCACTCACTCACAAGCGCGAGTTCGCGTTTTAAGGCGATATAAAATAATTTATATTTCATGCCAGTTGGTTCTGAAGGGCGGCTGTTTGTAATTTGGGCGTTCGTAAGTCGAGGACTGTCTGTAAATAAAGATTCCGATTGTGGGGCTTTCACCGTGGGATGAGCTTGGCCCGATCCGCAGGGGCGTGGCTTGCACGACAGTGGGCGGGGCATAGCCGCGACGGGCGTGGCTTATCCAGGAAGTGGAGACCGCGATCGCCGGACTGCAAGCCAGACAGAAGCGCGCTCCTTTTAAAGTTAACAACAACATTGTTAAATGTAAGTAGCGCCTCTCTACTTTATTATTGTTTTATTTGTTTAATACATTACTTGTGGTGCCGTGAGTCGAGTGAAATGAGTCAATAACCTTGCTAGACATGGCTAAGCTTTTATTAAGGGGCGCCGCGGTGTCGAGATGTTAACTACCTCGCTAGGCCTACAGCAGCGTGGAGGTTCCATCGAGACCCTGACGCCTGCTCTGTATTTGTTTATTTTTTTCCCCTGTGGTCGCGTAGATTCTTCTCCTGGTCCTTCGGTTTTCCCCTCCACATTTAGAAACGTGAGTTTAGAGTACTTGACTGCTATAAATGTCCACATGATAAGCCACTTTCGTTGAGCTATCATTTGTGTCCAGGTCGCTTCTGATAAGAGTTATATAGCTCAGTGGGCCTTACCTGGTTAAATAGAAATAGTTTATAGTTTAGTTTATAGTTCATAAGAACTCGTGACAAGGGTCAGTGTCTACTTCAAATATTGTTCAGGCTCTGGAGACCTCCAAAGTTATTCGTGATGTTATACATTTGGTTCGTTTTGAGCATAATCGCGACCTTATATAATTATGACGTGATACACACGCTGAATATACGCACACAAACATCGTGTACACGTGTGTCGTGCCCTCTATTGTCCACATAGACGGCTTGTGCTGACGAGAGAACGATCTTAACGTACAATGTCGTGACATGTATCAGCCCTTTGTCGATCCAGCGTTTTGATAGAGGCCTCCCCCACACCATGCCGTTCGTGGGAGTTGTTTAACCATACTTCACCATGCCGGTCAATGCGGGTTTGGTGAAGTGAGGAGGCCCAGAAACTTGTATATGCAGATACGAGTTTGCCTGTGCTTGCATCTGCAGAATTACATTCTCACACATCTTCAAGTGTAGTTTAATACTTCTAAAAATGCATTTATTCTTGAGGATTCCATAAAGTACTGTGGTAAAAAGAAAACAACTTGATTTGAATAAATTTCGATTTAAAGCTTTCGTGACTGCAGAGATTCATCTTCTTGGTTCTTTCGGTAAAGTCACGTAGAAGGGAAATAATAAAATAAAACATAATAAAATAAAATTCTCACGACGTTTCGGCCACAACACAAGCAGCCGTCCTCAGGTGAATTAACAGAACTTCGGAAAGACAGCGCTCCAATGAACACTGCTAAGCTGGGCAGCGTATTTTAAGCTGAGTGGGAGGAGCAGAGCGCCTTGCCAAAAGAGTTTACATATCAACAGAATAATTTAGCATTGTAGCTGTGTTAATGTGATAGATTAGCAGGATGTTAAAGTCAGAAATTAGCATGTAACTGGAAGATTAGCATGATGTTAATGTGAGGAATTCGCATGTAACTGGTCACGGAAGTAGCTATGTTAAAGTCAGAGTTTACATATCAACAGAGGCATTTAGTATATTGACGCTAAAGAACTGCAACTACCCAACTATCATACAATAAACCGATGTGAAAGAACTAAATATAAACTACATCAATATAATCAATTTACTCAATATATTCTCCACTAAGCTGAGCTACTAACAATAAGTTATTATACATTACACTTCTATGTCGCAAAAAATATTATAATATGCCTCCAAATAATATTTTTTTATTATAAACTGGCATAGACAGACCAAAACATTGAATTATACACTGAGTTACTATACACTACCCTATACGTTAGATTATAATAATATTAGACTTGTAATATTACACTATGTATTATTTTACCAACCCTACTGTATACCACACTGCTGTAGATTCACTATACAATTACGATACTATATATCACCAAATAAATTATATTAAACATTACACTGAGTACTTTGTTGAACAGGGAATGCTTTGAGCTTGTGGGTTGAATCCATCTGTGTGGAGTTGTGTTATTTCCCAATATGCAAGGTGGGGTCTCTCTGGGTTCCACTCACACAAACATCTCAATGCAAGGGGACCTTTCTGAAAATGCAGTACTTAGACTCAATGAAGCTTTCCTGGGTAACTAGTTAACATTGTAATTTTAGCATGAGAGATAATGACGTCCACTTATAAGTGCCATTAATAGTACTATACTGTACTTTTAATGAAGACTATTTTACGTAGTTTTTTGTAAAAAAGTGTCCATTCTCAAAACTTTTTGACGGGCCCTCGTACAGAAATTATATTACAATCTTATATGGAGATTGCGAGTCAGAGTGTTGTGAATAGTGGAGTGAACGTGTGGTGCCATCATTATATTGTTAGTGCGTATATACAGAAAGGCCTATTGGGTGGGTAACATTAGGAAATTGGAGGTAGTTAGTCATGTTGTTTAGAAACAAAATATTACTTGGGTGGATAAGAGGGTAAAATCGTACATGATAGGAACTGCAATATTGTGGAGTTCTGGTATAATTAGTTGCAGTATATATGAATCTTATGTCACCTTAAGTATGCCTTTGTGAGTACACTCGTGACACGGGTGTCATGCGCGTGACCTTTGTCTTTTGTTTCAGATGTGTGAGAGCAATTCGGCGGCGAGTCATGGTGGTGCTGGGAGAATTGCCTTTACCAGCGATGGCACTTCACCAGCACCCGTCTCAACCCTACCTCAATCCTGTAGAGTTACGAGAGCTAAAAAACTAATCTCTTGTGACGTCTGTGGGAAAAAATTCCAGCTGGCATGGTGCCTAGAAGCCCACGTAAGAACGCATAAGGAGACCCGTGAGCAATGGTGCGGCATATGTGGACAAAGGTTTGATCAACCAGGAAAATTCAAAAGGCATTTGAAGAGCCACGAAAAGGATTATATGATCAAGGGTGCACCAGGCTTGGTGAATAACAGCAGTTTTGCCAATGCGGTGTTGAATCCACCGTCGCCCTATGAGATGTGCTCAGTCTGCGGATTTTTAAGTCCTATTGAAATCCTGAAAACTCATGAAAGTCTTCACGCACAGTTCTTGTACAGACCGAAGCCTGAACATGATTACACTTCGACAAAAGATAGCGGCGTTAAGATAAATGACATGAAATCCAATTTTCTTGAATGCTTTGGCCTAGTTCCACATCAACAAACTGCTTCACCAGTCAGTGAGAATAAACCATACGCTGCTCTCGATCCTATTACGAGCATGAAAGTGTTGATGGCCTTGCAGCAGAAGAAGAAGGAAAAGCGAAGTAGACCTAAGTCCATTAAAAGAAAAAAGACCACCACCAGCGTCACCAATTGCAGCAGTAGCAACAGCCAGAATTCGGACATCAAGAGGATGGACTGCACTGAAGCAGGAGGCTGCGTGGAGCAGAGCATCCCCAAGGTGGATGAACCCAACCTGGCACCTTTAGGTACGTCCTAGTAATGCACACACTACATTTCATTTGGATGTAATTCATAATTTCACAAATTAGTTAATGTACGCATATGTTGACCATATCTGTATGCCTGCGCTGAGGAGTCTAGAGATCTGATGTGGTGCTGCTCGGATGTTGGGTTAAACCGTGAAACTCTGGGTTTCAGTCACCGAGCCATTAAACTGGCTTCTCATTGATGGTCTTATCCAGTTACCAAACTTCTTCCAGCAAACACTTCTGATGTCGCGTGATGTATAGGAAATTGCAATCACCTCCTAGTGGATAAAAAACGGTCACGAAGGGATGTCATGAGTAGTGCAATGATATCTCCTTCCACGAGCTGTTCTCTTACATGAGGTGGTTCACTGCTGTGTGAGAGTTGCACAGGGATACTTCATCTCATGACATGGAGCCAATATCACCATTGGAAGGAAACTGAGCAAAATACATTGCTTGACAAATTCCAAAAAGTATCTATTTCTTAACCGTGGTAAATTTTACTTAAACAAGTGGGTAAATTTAGGGAACATTTTTGAATGTATAGACCGAGTCATTTCCACAATGGGAATTTCCTCTTCATTGTACTAACACCTAACTTCCATGTGTATTTACTCGTTCTATTGCAGGTAATTATTGTGTAATTAATGAGCTGTAATAGAATAATCTGGCTCAACCACCTCAATGTTAAATTATAGTTGTTGCTCTGCATCAACATCAACCACACGAAGAAGTGCAAAATGTTGGGGCTTCAAAATAAGCCCCAAAAATGTATTATGATATTTTTCAGTAAATCAGTATCTTGCTTTTCTACTATTTGTACGTATGTTGAACTTCTTTCGTACCATACGTAGCCAACCGTGCTAATCGGAGGTATTTGTTGCTGGCCATTTGGCATTTTGGGCCTTTGGGCCTGTGGTCAGCAACCGTGATTGATAAAACGTCCCATATACATAGTAATGCTATGGCATCCACTGCATGGTGATAAATAAATTATGTATTAGCGAGTGCGTGTGCTCAACGGTGGATGTCTTGTGTTCCAGAGGAAAAGCCCTTCCCGTGCAGTGACTGCTCGTACGGAGCGACGCAGAAGTCGAAGCTCAAGAGACACGTCCTGAGCGTTCACCACGTGCCCTTCGATAGCGCGCTGGACTCCGACTGCCCCAAGAAGAGAAGGCGGCTGGCTGGGTGCCGAGACCACGGCTCAACTCTGGATTTGGAGCGCGCACGATGCTCACGGAGAACTCCCTGATGATTTATTTCATCCTGAGGCTGAGGTACCACGTGTGGGGCGATGAATGCAAGGTTTTGTGCAGCGGACATTTCCATGATGAAATTTCGTTACGTTCACTGCTGCGAGGTTACATCTATTGCCGTATATTTTTAGTCAATTGCTGTATTTTCTGGTATACAATATATTTAATAAATTGTCCTTATTTCATAACAAAGGTTTTTGGGTTAGATCGTGTAAATATAAATGTGTCATAACCCTACACTACCTGACACAGCCAATTAGTAAGGAATTTGTCACGTAAACAAAACTCCACTTAGTTACTACTTCAGCCCACCGGTGTTTTGGAGAGTAAATCCACAAGATGAGTACGACGTTTCACTGGTAATTACATCCAGCATCAACGGGCGATTTGCCAGAATAGTGAAGCCATCCCCCTGCTTCCGGTCTTAAATAGAGAAAGGCGATGTCATCACTGAACCCATCAGGTGCAGAAATCAGTGGCGGGGAGGGGGATTATTGAAATTATATAATTGATTAGTAATCATTTAATTAGTATGTTTCCTCTATAAGTAATGATAAATGAGAGATGTCTTCTTCCTCCACGCGTTTGTTCCACTCACGTGGGGTCCACCGTCCTTGCCACCTTCTCCACACCGCCCCGTCCCGCGCCATCTCTCCCTCCGCTCCTCGGGCCACCACGTTCGACCGCATCACCACATCGCCTAACGTCTTCTTCTTCTGCCTTCATCTCCTCATCTTACAATCACAATAACTTAATAATACGCTTCCAGGCCGCACTAAGCCTGTAGCTGTCAGAGAGGTTAAAATAATACAAATTTTCTCAGTTTCAATGGATTCTCGAATTAGTCTTGGCCAGTAATAGTGAGTTTTACACAACACTTCATCGTTATCAAAATACATTAGGTGTCCTTGTTGGCAAACATGTTCTGCAACTTCCAACAGTTATGTTTGAGAGTGTTTAATATTTATTTGGTGTTCTTTTAGTCTTGCGCTAATGTTACGTCTCATCTGTCCAATATAACATCTGCCACATAAGCCATTAATCCGATACACACCATCCGTTGACAACTTAGGCAATTCATCTTAAGTACAAGATACTATATTTTGAATTTTGTGTACCATGCCAAATCTTACTTAGATGTTTAGTTTTTTTCTTTTCCAAAACTCGAGCTAATTTCTCAATTACTCCCACGATATATGGTATTTTAATTGTTTAATAACCTGATTCAGCAGTATTGCTGTTCGATCTTGGTTTAGCATTCATTGCTGTTAATTTGAGCATTATTGTAGACATTCAATCGTAGCGTTTCTTTGACATGTTCAATCTCTCTCCCCAGACATTCACCATCTGACACTGTTTTAGCCAGATGTATGAGCATCTTGATGAGAGAGGTTTTCTGTACGGGGTGATGATGCGAATCTGCATTCAGATAGGCATCAGTATGCGTTCCCTTTTGGTAAACGCTGTGTGTGTTATTTTACCATTTAGGCCTCGTCCAATAAATCACCTCTCCTAAGGAAATAAGTATTTAGAGGCCACACGGGACCGGGGGGGGGGGGGGGGGAGTTTATCGTTGTGTCTGTTGCTGCGAGCAGATAGCGCGCAATGGAGAGCTTGCTCAGAGCGGAGCTGGGCACGGACTAGGCGAGGACGCTGGGCGCTTCGGCCGGTGGAGGCTGCATCAGCACCGGGCAGAGCTACGAGACGGGGCGCGGACACGTGTTCACCAAGATCAACGCCAAGAGCGGGGCACCCTCCTCACCACCTCCTCTACCCTTCTCCTCGCCTCCTCTACGCCTCCTCACCACGCCACCTCACCACGCCACCTCACCTCCTCACCACGCCACCTCACCTCCTCACCACGCCACCTCACCTCCTCACCACGCCACCTCAACACCTCACCACCTCACCTCCTCTACCCTCCTCTTCGCCTCCTCTACACCACCCTGCATCCTTGCCTCAACCTTCATTCATTCAGCCCTGTCATTAATGTATCACTTTTTTTTTAGCTGCGACTACTAGCTAATTTGTCAGTTTCTCCCACGATATATGGTATTTTAATTGTTTAATAACCTGATTCCGCAGTATTGCTGTTTGATCTTGGTTTAGCATTCACTGCTCTGTTAATTTGAGCATTTTTGTAGACATTCAATCATAACGTTTCTTTGACATGTTTAATCTCTCTCCTCAGACTTTGACCATCTGACACTGTTTTAGCCAGATGTATGAGCATCTTGTTGAGAAAGGATTTCTGTGCGGGGTGATGATGCCAATCTGCATTCAGATAGGCATCAGTATGTGTTCCCTTTCGGTAAACGCTGTGTGTGTTACTTTACCATTTAGGCCTCGTCCGAGCAAAATATCCAGGAAAGGGAGTGTGTTATTCACCTCCATTTCCATGGTGAACTGGATGGCCGGTTTTTGTGAATTGAGATGATTTAGACATTCATTCATTAAGTGTATCCTTACCATGTCGCCAGACAACCAAAGTGTCATCTACATATCTACACAAAAAAGTGGGTTTATATGTACTTGAAGCAAGTGCTCTTGCAACCCGGGGGTTGAGGACCCCTGTGTTAGAGGCCACACGGGACGGGGGGGGAGGGGGAGTTTAACGTTGTGTTTGTCGCTGCGAGCAGACAGCGTGCAATGGAGAGCTTGCTCAGAGCGGAGCTGGGCACGGACTCGGTGAGGCCGCTGGGCGCTGCGGCCGGTGGAGGCTGCATCAGCACCGGGCAGAGCTACGAGACGGGGCGCGGACAGGTGTTCACCAAGATCAACGCCAAGAGCGGGGCACCCTCCTCTACGCCTCCTCACCACCTCACCTCCTCTACCCTCCTCTTCGCCTCCTCTACACCACCTTGCATCCTCGCCTCAACCTTCATTCAGTCAGCCCTGTATCACTTTTTTTCGCTGCGACTACTAGCACCACCGTGGTGAATGTTGCAGTGAAATTCCCCTCGTTGATTCCCCCCTCCACCCACGTTAAGGGACTCGGTCTACCAGACACTTTGACCGCTTCGTCTCATCCACTCCGCGTTCAACCACCGCGCCTCACTGCAGTTCACAAGAACGCACTCAACTAAACAACTCGGTCACCCACTCATCCAGTCACTAACTCAATCACCCTATCACACACTCATCCAGTCACCCACGCATCCAGTCGCCCACGCAATCACCCTATCATCCAGTCACCCACTCACTCAATCACCCTATCACACACTCATCTCGTCACTAATTCAATCACACACTCAGCTAGTCACTCAGTACATCATCCTATCACTCACTCATCCAATCACCCACTCATTCAGTCACCCATTCATCCAGTCACCCATTCATCCAGTCACCCACTCATCCAGTCACCCACTCATCCAGTCGCCCATTCAATCACGCACTCATCCACTCACCCACTCATTCAGTCACCCACTCATCCAGTCAACCACACAATCATCCTATCACCTACGCATCCTGTCACCCACTCATCCAGTCACCCACTCATCCAGTCACCCACTCATCCAGTCACCCACTCATCCAGTCACTCACGCATCTGGTCACTGACTCAATCACCCTATCACACACTCCTCAACTCTTTTACTCAAACACTCACCCATTTACTCACCCACCCGCTCACCACTATGCAGGTCACCTCACTCTTCTTTTCAGCTTTATCAGTTTGCACTGCTCCACTCTGGAATCCACACCCGGTCTTCCTGTTTTCCCAAACTCTTGCAACAATAAACTTGATCAATTTAAGGAACGCGTTTCTTTGATCTTAATTATCTAATTACTCATTGGACAGTTATGTATTATTATTTTTTATTGTTGCTGGCCGCTTGGCGTTTTGTATTGTGTGGGGTTTACATCGCTGTCAACCCCTCATCAGTGCCTACCTTATTACAGAACAATTCAGACCTTGTTGGTCACCCCGTGCCCCTTATAAGTCCCATGACAAGGGAGAAACACAAATAAACTTAACAAAAATGTTGCCCGTATTGAAACGGCCGTCTGCCGTATGGACCTGACAACTCACTTTCCCCCAACAGAATACGGGTAAACCGTGTGGGTTGGCGGCTATGGGTTTTGTTGTGTTTGCAAGTCCAAGTTATAGGACTGCACCCTGGGTTGTGCGTGGTTCTCATTGGTGGGAGATTCCCTTCGCTGTGTTGCACGCCAGTGGCTGGGGGCTGCCTGGGGCCTGCCTGGGGCCAGTGACGTGTGAGCCGGTCCCAATGTGCACCGGCAAACATTTACCGCCAGGTGGCCCCAGTGTTCATTGCCCGTCCACACGTGGATACCTGAAGCCCATGTCAATCCACTGCTGGATGACTCCCGCAATGAAGATACAATCAGTACATCCACTTTGCTTTTGGACACCACCTGTTCCATTGGCGGCCGAATGCGAATCTAAATGTGCATACGTTAGAGACTGGTTAATGCGCATAGAAATCAAACCAATTGACCTACGACCTTTACCCCATCAACTTTTGTAGAATTTTAGATGTGCATTACAGCTACTTTAGCCGGATGGTTGTGGTGGCTATGTATGCCTGTAATCCACGACTACGTGGAGGTGAGGGTTAGTGGATCACAAAAATGTTGCGACAACTCCCACCCCTTGGTCGTCAAGGAGGTAGAGAAGGCGGTGTCGAATAATGTGGACTCCGCCTGTTCCATGTGTAGATTTGTGATAGAGCGTTGGCCCCTCATTTGCTTGGATTTCTCCAGATGCTCCGATTTCCTCCCACATGTAAACACTCATTAATCTTGATTTGAAGCTGTCGTGACTGCAGGAATCTATACTCTTTGGTTCTTTCGGTAAAGTCACGTAGGTATAAAAAACAAATAAAAAAAATCGTCAATTGCTTGTGTGGCGATCGAAACGTCGTGATCCATTATTATTTGTTCTACCTACGCGACTTTACATAAACAACCAAAGAGTACAAACTCTCATTAATTTGCCGATAACATCTTTATATAAAGAGGACAACAGAGCATGGGCAGGAGTGGTGGGGGGGGATGTTGCCAGCTGCTCACCATTTGACTGCCGCCTTCCCTCGTCTGTAGTTCCTCGCGCCAAAGTGAAGGAATTCTGTGTGCCAGTTACAATTATCACTTGAACGTAACTTGATGTTTCAATGAAAACAGCCACAGATTTAATCCTGAAAATCTTTATTTTTCACATGCAGTGAAACAATGTTGTTAGTAGGCTTGTTTCCCTGGGAAAGCCTCACTGAGTCTCAAGACTCTTTTTCAGGAGGGGCCTGCCAACTTTTCGCAGGAGTAATTTGGATGTTTGGCTAGTACCAGTTACATTGTATGTTGTTGTTGTTTTGCTATGGGAGTAAACCCATGCAGAGAAAGGGACCAGAATGAGGAAAGCAAAGCCAGGCAGTCCTTCAGAAGATGTCATGCACGGGCGTGACCACTGCACCACCCTGCCGCCCAAACAAAAGTAATTTAAATAATGTACAATACTGGCAAATAAACCCTATTAGTATCAACTGAATTTCTGGCCAATATGGCACGTGTATAGCTGCATAGGTGTTTCTAAAAGTTGTGTTCACATTGCCTGAAATTAATAATATAAATAACAGATTTCCCACCTCTGCTTTCATTTGGATTACCGGTTGTCCTCATTATGTGTGTCACAGATAATATGGAAAGGAAAATATTACGCAGCACGAGTTGTAGGATTAGGGCAATTATGGTGACACACGTGACCCCCTCTACACAAGAAACAGCTAAGATTCATATTCTTGGTTCTTTCGGGAAAATCACGTCGAAGGGAAACAATAAAATAATACAAATATAAAACAATTAAATTCTCGCGACCTTTTGACTGCAACACAAGCAATCATCATCAGGTGTGAAAACCACAACAAGAAAATTTGAAAGAACCAAGAATATGAATCTCTGCAGTCACTAAAGCTTTAAATCAAAATTTAACAGCTGAGAGTCAATGCTGTGGTGTTGTGCGATTGGTGCAAGCGACCCATCATTGTGTTTTGATGTTGAGCTGTTAAAATTGCACTGTTGTGGGGTGAGGTCAAGGCCGATGACTGCTTCCAGCGGTGTCAAGATCAGTATTTTGAAGAGGCTCGCGGAGGATGATACTGGGCACTAGGGTGCAGTCTCCCTCCATGAACAACAGAGGGCAGAGGAGCGACGCTCACAACAACAATTGGCGGAGCACCGCGCGTATAAAACACAAAGTTGGAAGAAAGTTTATCTCGGGGAGTTAACCCACAACACCTGGGTCTGTCCCGCGTGTTCACACGATAACGCGTTTTCACTACAACGCGTTTTCTTTACTTTAGGGAACGCTTCTCGCACAACGCGGAACGCGCTCCGTCACAACGCGCTTTCTGAGCGGACTACTTTCTTGAGCAGTGAAATTAATTAAAATCTTTTGCTCTGCCATTTGATTTTAAATTACGACTCTTCAAAGAGCTTTGGTTGTAGTAAGCAATATTTGAATTTGTTTAAACGACCTGTATTCTCTTACAACATGTTTTATATTCCTAGGCATTAAATGTGTACTAAAGATTCAGACTAATTGTAAATCTAATGGGACCACTTTAATCGATGTCCGTTAATATATGTAGGCATGGTAAGGTTTCGAGACGCACTCGGCGATGCGTGAAACGCAGTCCGTGTCCTTCCTCGTCCATTTGTCTTCATTCCAACGTCAACTTTGTTCTGCCGGTCTCTCTCATTAAGGCCACATGGCCACACTGTGTCTCTTAGTTCTTGCAAGCTAAGCTGGAGTCAGTCTCTCTCATTAAGGCCACATGGCCACACTGTGTCTCTTAGTTCTTGCAAGCTAAGCTGGAGTAAGTCTCTCTCATTAAGGCCACATGGCCACACTGTGTCTCTTAGTTCTTGCAAGCTAAGCTGGAGTGAGTCTCATTAAGGCCACATGGCCACACTGTGTCTCTTAGTTCTTGCAAGCTAAGCTGGAGTCAGTCTCTCTCATTAAGGCCACATTGCCACACAGTGTCTCTTAGTTCTTGCAAGCTAAGCTGGAGTCAGTCTCTCTCATTAAGGCCACATGGCTACACTGTGTCTCTTAGTTCTTGCAAGCTAGCTGGAGTGAGTCTCTCTCATTAAGGCCACATGGCCACAGTGTGTCTCTTAGTTCTTGCAAGCTAAGCTGGAGTCAGTCTCTCTCATTAAGGCCACATGACCACACTGTGTCTCTTAGTTCTTGCAAGCTAAGCTGGAGTGAGTCTCTCTCATTAAGGCCACATGACCACAGTGTCTCTTAGTTCTTACAAGCTAAGCTGGAGTCAGTCTCTCTCATTAAGCCACATGGCCACACTGTGTCTCTTAGTTCTTGCAAGCTAAGCTGGAGTGAGTCTCATTAAGGCCACATGGCCACACTGTGTCTCTTAGTGCTTGCAAGCCAAGCTGGAGTCAGTCTCTCTCATTAAGGCCACATGGCCACACAGTGTCTCTTAGTTCTTGCAAGCTAAGCTGGAGTCAGTCTCTTTTCGACATATGTCCCACCAAATTCTGTAATAATAATGTTCCAGTTTCTCTATATGTTTTTAAATTTAGATTTAAATAAATCTACATTTTAAAATCCACAAATCTGGCTGCCTCCTGATGATGCTGGTTGTAATTACTGGCGAAACGTCATACTCAGATTGTTAATGTTGCGGCTTTGCTCTCTAACACACAACCGGTGTGTTGTACTAGTAACGAATTGGCATGTTCTGTTTAAGTGACAAACCTTACTAATTGGCTGTGTCGGGTGGTGGTGGGTTTACCGACATTTTTATATTTACGCGATCTTACCCAAAAAAACCTGTATTATGTAAAAATACATTTATTTTCCCCCTTTCTTTTTGGACTGTTTCAAATCTCTAACGTCTTTCAAATTGTTCTGATGTACAGTGCTACATTTTAAATTACTGTCATGTTTGCAACGGGTTGTTTAAAATATATTCAAATGGTGTAGATTCATGTTTAAACTCGATTCGAATCTGCATTCATCATTTTCTTCTTAAGCAGTCCGTAACCACAATTGGTACATCGATGCATGACCCATTTGATTATGGTTTGTTGGTCTTAATTTATCAATTAAAATGTTATTGAGTGTGCCAAATCCTAAAGAGTGGCGTTTGAGTCGACCTTATTTTATATTCACATGTGAAACGCCTGTGCACATGAATGTAATCCAGTTACACACTCTCCTACTTGTTCATCAACTCTCTTCGTGGTGTAGATTTGATGGCTTGTATAGCAACCATAAACAAACGCAACAAATCCGGGAGACTCATGATCCATGATTCACGATGCCAGTGGGCCAGGTTTCACTTTCAACCTGTGTGGCATGAATTAAACGCACCTGTAAATTTGACCTGAAATGATTGCACAACAATTGCCCCGCCTTCATGGGATGTTTATCCTCCACTGTTTATCTGGCTTTGACCTGAATTATATAAAAGTGCGGCTCTGCAACTGCTGTAGAGTCACATTGGTATAAACGCATTTTACAATATGAACAGCGCATTGAAAACGCGTACTATTTTATGTATTGTTTAACAAGTGTGTTTACAAATCCACACTGTGAAACACGATGATTGACACAGGGGAGTAGATTATGTTTTCGATAGTGTATTTAAATAGAGCTACTGTAGGTAAGTAGTTTTCAGTTTTAAAGGCATAGTTTAACAAGACAACACTTGCCACCATCCTTCAAACCCATTGGTGAAAAATACCACAGTTTATGTTTACATTATAATATGTTTATATAATATATAATATAATGTTTATATTATAATATAATGTTTACATTATATATAATATAATGTTTATATATAATATAATGTTTACATTATAATACAATGTTTACATTATATATAATATAATGTTTATGCAAGAGCCGGGGACTTATGGGACCCCGGGGTCCCACCATAAGGTTCATATGAATGGTTACCTAATAACTTTTGAAACACGGTAATCGCTGTGAAGTGCAGTTTCCAATTCTTATTGTTGACTCAATCTCTCTGGCCTTTCTATGCAATATGAAGAAGGATCATTGCCCGAAACGTCGCTTATCGGATGTTTTCCCTTTTTCAAGGCCTCAGTGCTACTGATGCATGAATTTGTTTGGTATTTGAAATGATACGAAGGCTCAGCAAGTGATTCCTTGCAGACATAAACAGAAGCGATACGCGCCACCCCAGCCACCCATGTCGCGAATCAATCGATTATCGCGATTGAGGGCTCGTGAATAAATTCTAGATTCAACGCCTTGTTTTAAAACGTGAACACAGCCGGCTCTAGTGACTGGAGTGGGTGCGTGTTGGACAATGTGAAACAATGACACGCAACGTATACAAATCTAAAACATAAATTCTTACGCACGCGATCCGGTGTGCATATCGCGATCTTCAGGATGAATGATCACATCCGAATCAATGCGTCGTCGTTGCTCCCCTAGCATGCGCTCTGCGTAACCCGCTCGTGTTGTTGTTGTTGTTTGCGGCAGAGTTTAGGACCTTCGTGGCCAAGAGCCGCAGCTCCCGAGGCAAAGGAGTGATGGCACGCTTCAAGGTGCCGGACTTGCTGAAGCATCTCATGGAACGATACGGGGCTCCGGATATTCACGATCTGGGCATCCGTATCACCAGCATACCTCTGGGCATTTCCGTACGTGCCGTGCCTGCGTGTATGAGCGTGTGTGTACGTGTGTATGCATTGCGTCGCTTGTTGACTGCGAATTGTATTATTATTGGATGCCTCAAGTAGACTCTTTGGTTCTTTCGGTAGAGTCACGTAGGTATAAAATAAAATAAATCACGACGTTTCGGGCGCAACACAAGCGTCCGTCATCAGGTGGGAAAGCCTTGGTGTGCTGCTGAGGCAGACTGTTTTAAATGGTTTGAAATGTGTGTAGCCCATGGGTCATAAAGGAGTGGCCAGGGCTAGTGATGTTAACGTGAGAAATTAGCGTGTTACTGTAAGGTAGGAAAGCGGCCTCCTCGATTTTACGTGACTTTACCGAAAGAACCAAAGAGTCTGGATTCCTGCAGTCGCGAAAGCTTCAAATCAAGATTGCCTCAAGTATGTATTGTTGTTGCCCTTGAGGGGGTTTACTTTCTGAATTAAATGCGTTCTGGAATTGCTGACACACAGCCACAACGTACGTGTCGCTGTGTTCACACCTGAGAGTGACACTGCATCAGCCTTTTACCAATATTCCCCCGCCCCTGCGTTTGCCTTACACGGCCACAATGCTGAGCTATCGTCAGTTGCTCAGGCACGCAAGTTTCACACCTGTCTCCCTGTCAAGTGAATGTGGTGTATCCTTTTGTCATGCAGTCTGAGACAGACTTCCAACACGACTTCAGTTTTGTGGGTGCAGTGCTGTGACAAGAGCACTGAAGTAACTGCTCGTGTAAGTACATCATGTTAATATATATCGTATAGAAGGCTGAGGCCTATTTTACTGTACCACTCCTTACAGAAATCTTCTTTCCCGAGTGGTTGTGCATTTGTCGCTTGTTTCAGAGGTTCGCGATTCGATCCCAGGAGTCGCCCTAGTTAATATTGCGGGTGTATTATCCAAAACTGCATTTCTATATGCTTCACAAATAATGTAAAAAAAAATCCCGTGTTGTTATCAATGAATGAGGAGGACATGTGTGCCGGCGTCAGAATCAAAATTTGCAAATCTAAACAAGTACTCAGAAATGACTGGATTGGGTAAAACCACATGTATATATGTTGAACTTCTTTCGCACTGTACGTAGCCAACTGTGATAATCGGAGGTGTGGAGGACAACAAACTGAACACAAAAAGCAGTTCTAAAGACATTGTTTTCAATCTAGATTTAAAAGTGCTGTTGTATATGTGGGTGTGTGAAAATTGATGAAAAATAATTAAAATTAAATGAAATTCGAAATTTGCATAATTAATCCGAAATTATGCTAATTCGTGTAATTATGCGTGTAACTATGCTAATTAGAGAGGTAATCGTATTCATTTATACGAGTGGGTGTGGTTGTGTTAATGATAGCCTTTATGATAATCAGGCCCCGCCTCGTTGACGAGGTGGGGTTATCAATCAGGATAACGCAATCAATCGTGTGCTGTTATGCTAGTGTCAATTCGGCCTCGTTGTCTAACTTCGTATTATTGATCAGCATAATACAATGATTCTCGCTTTAACACTCCCCGAGTGTTCATATTTTAGGTCCCAAGTTCATATCATTCGCTTTAAAGTTTAATGAGTGTGGATTGGTGTGTTTATAGTTTAGGTTCCCGAGTTCATATCTCGTCGCAGGATACAGATCTTATGCAAAAATTTCAGGAAAGAATCACACGACCACTTCTGTATTAATCAATTTATTTTCTAATTAAACCTTAACTATAATATGTATGTGAACTCTCAATCTCGGAACTTCAACACGGTATCCACACGGTATCAAGACAGTATCATCAACGACTGTACGATTTCACTTTGATAACACATGGACCCCGCATAAAGCGATTGCTGTTAGTGAGAGAGAGAGTCAGGACATGCAAATGCTATGCTACACAAAAGCTTATACATTATAATATGAACGATTATTATGCTTGAAATGGTCAGCACATTATCACAGGCGATTGATTAACATGCCACGGTATTCATATAAAAAGACAATCAAACAGTTATTATTTCCAAAGGCATAAATGTAACAACAGATCCACCGGACAGACTATAAGATTACCGAAATGGCTTAGTGTGAGGGTATGCGGTGGAACGTGTTATCTCACGGGATATTAATTAATTAATTCGTGAATAAGATTGTATGATCAGAAAATCGGTTTAGCACGATTCCTCCGCGGGAGCGTAGCTCCGTGGCGAAGGCTCCAAGGGTTAATTCGTATTGATGGATCGGTTGGTAACTTATGCGATTAGAAGTACAGTCCAAAACAAAATATTAAAGAGGGAAATTATGAATATACTTATAAATGTCAGACTGTTATCACACGATCGATGCTTCCACAGCCAGATGGTTCACGGACTTGAGTGTTCGCCTCTGGTTAAGGACCCATGTATGTTTGAGTGATATTAATTGTTTTGAATAGTCAGTGTTTGGAATTTCGATTTAAATTTCGATTTAAAGCTTTCATGACTGCAATGATTCATCTTCTTTGGTTCTTTCGGTAAAGTCACGTAGAATGAGAATAAAATAATAAATTGATAAAATAAAATAACACAATAATATTCTCACGACGTTTCGGCCACAACACAAGCGGCCTTCATCAGGTGAAGGGGGCGAGACTGTCTGGTAGGACAGCGCTGGAGTGAGAGAGCCACGTTCAGATCACGGCTTTTAAGCTGTGTGAGAGGAACAAAGAGCCTTGACAAAGGGATTAGCATAAAATTTAGCATTGAAATGGCTGAATGATTAGCTTGTGACTGGTCACAGAAATAGCTATGTTAAAAGTTAAAGCATACACATCCGCAGAGGCACCCATTGTTAAAAGGAATTAGCATAGAATTTAGCATTGAAATAGCTAAGTTAAGGCATACACATCCGCAGAGGCACCCCTTGACAATGGGATTAGCATAGAATTTAGCATTGAAATGGCTGAGTGACTCGCTTGTAACTGCTACAGGAATAGTTACGTTGAAGTCACAGCATACACATTCACCGAGGCACTTAGTACAAATCAAACAGGAGAATTTAGCATTGAAATAACTAGGCGAATTTAGCATTGAAATAACTGGGTGATTTGCTAGTGACTGGTCACAGAAATGACTACACATCTGAGCTATTCACAGTACTATATAGTGAACCAATAAAAACTAAAATATAAATTACCTTCATGTTATCAATAAACTCTATATTCTCCAATCAGCTAAGCTACCAACCATAAGTCGTTATATATCACAATGCTATATGGCGAAAAAATGGGTGGATTCTTACCCTCAAATTTCCGTACCACGGATAGCTACGGGCCCCGTTCAGAAGGACGAGTTCGTCCATGGTCGGAACAGAGGAGGGGGAGAGAGACAGCTGCGAAGCCCTAGTATACTCCATGTTGTAAACCATACCATTAACCGTGGTGTGAGAGGTATTAAGAGGCAATGCTGGCGAGAGAGCTGCGGTCTGAAGGTCATCGTAAAATTACAATTAATTAAGAACAGAAATGATTTAACACATCTTTCCAGTGGTTACTAAGCCTGAATCCATCTTCTCGGTTGAAATTGTCTCTGTGCTTGTATATGTGAATGGCCTCATGAACGAATCTCTCATGGTAGCCAGTTGGTTTGCAAAGAACCTCCATCTTGGAGAAGTCAATGTCATGTGAGCCCACTGAATTGTAACAGTGATCTGCCACGGCAGAGGAGTTCGTCTTACCGTGTTTCAAGTCTGCTTTATGTTCGCGGATGCGGTCCGAGATATGTCTTTTGGTTTCTCCAATGTAGCTACTACCACAGAGGCACTTTAGTTTGTAAACGCCCGGGTACTGTATGTCTGGAAGAGCATCTTTTACAGATGGAACTAAATCACGGATTTTGTGTACTGTGTTGAATCGGACCTGGATCTTGTGTTTATTCAGGATTTTGGAGATCTTTTTAGTGACCCCTGCAATGTAGGGTAAGGTGATGGTTTTGAGTGGCTCCACAAGAGGATCCTTCTTCATGACTGGAGTGATGGCTTTGCGGATTGTGTAGTCGGAGTAGCCATTAGCCCTGAGAGCCTGGTGTACGTGCTTGAGTTCACTGGTAATGTGTTCCTGGTCGGAAATGCATTGGGCTCTATGGTATAGAGTCTTGATGAGGCAGTTCTTCTGGGATGGATGGTGGTGGGAATCCGGTTTCAAGTAAGCATCTGTATGGGTAGCTTTCCTGTAGACAGAGTGGCTCATTGAACCATCATGTCTCCTTTTAATTAAGACATCCAGAAAGGGTAGTTTGCCATCTTTTTCGACCTCCATGGTAAATCTGATGGCTGGGTGTATGGAATTGATGTGGTCGCGGAATTGGTCTAGAGCAGGCTGGCCATGTGGCCAGATGACAAAGGTGTCATCAACGTACCTCTTCCATAAGGTCGGGCGTAGAGTGGCAGTCTGGATGGCGTCAGTTTCAAATTTTTCCATGAATACGTTGGCTACAACCGGAGATAGGGGGGAGCCCATTGGGGTGCCCTCAGTTTGTTTGTAGAAAGTTCCATTCCAGGTGAAGTATGTGTTGGTTAAGCAATGTCTCACCAGGGGGGGTACATCAGTATGCAGTCCTTGATGAACCAGGTCTTCAATGATAGCGATGGTGTCAGGTACCGGGACTTTGGTGAACAAGGACACCACATCAAAACTGACAAGCAGGTCGTTTGGGGACAGCTGCCATGGTTGAGTAGTAGTCTTTGATTGTCGATACCAGGTGAGTAGAATTTAGTACCGCAGAGGTGGTTTTTCCAGTGAAAGGTCGCAGTATATCAGCCAGAAAACGTGCCAGTTTGTAGGTGGGGGAGCTGATAGTAGAGACGATGGGACGAAGGGGTGTATCTTCTTTGTGTATCTTTGGAAGGCCATATAATCTTGGTGGTCTGGCAGCAGAGGGTTTAACGAGAACTGTTTGATCTCATCAATTAATGCTGTTGAATCAGAGATAATTTTGTTCGTTTTGGTGACCAGGCTGTTGGTGGGATCTCTTTTTATTTTTGTATAGCTGCCATGGTTGAGTAGTTCTTGAATTTTGTTGTTATATTCTGTTTTGTCCATGATGACAGTGGCATTGCCTTTGTCGGCTGAAAGAACGACAATATCATCCCTCTTTTTTAATTGAGATAATTCAAAACGTTCGTCTTTGCTGATGTTGCTAGGTGGCAACTTAGCGTTTTTGAGGGTTGCAGCGATTTCAGATCTTGCTACGTCTGCAGAGATGTGACTCAAGCCCTTGAGTGCAACGTCGACATGGGCAATGATATCATTAACCGGTAAGTGTCTCGGTGTGACAGCAAAGTTTAGACCTTTAGCTAAAACGGATTTCAGACCATCAGAAATGGAACTGTTACTGCGATTAATTACGACTTTGTTGACGTCTATCTTTTCGGTGTGTGGATCCGATTTTTTGCTGGAGAGGTGATTGAATTTGGAAATCAAATTGTCCCTACATTTGTTCGACATAGTGGCAGCCGAAGAGGTAGTCATATTGTCTACATGTTCCCAATCCGATGTAGACATTGTTGCTGTCAATTTTAAGTGTGATTTGTAGAGTGTCTTGTCTAACTGATCGAGTTCGGTGCGTGTAAGTCTGATTTTTTTTTGTTTGGAATTCTTTGCGTTGCCATACGCTGAAGTTGGCATTGCTTGTAGAAGTAGCCTCGCTCCCTTTAGAGCGGTGAGGTGTGTGAGAGTTGTGCATCATACGTATCGGCGTTCCCTCCTCCACACAGCAGCCAACCTCTGTCCACGGGGGAGAGTTGCTTGATCGCTCTCAGTTCTGCTCAGTGGACACCTCTCTCCACTGCTGGATGAGCTGCGCGATCACGCTCGTGCTGGTTCGCTGACAGCAGTTTCTCTCCGCTGTTGGATGAGCTGCATCGGCACGCTCCCTCTCTCTGGGTGGAGAACTCGAACGTGCTCGTTGCTGGTTTGCTGAAAGCAGGTTTTTCTCCACTGCTGGATGACTCAAGTCGCACGTGCTCTTGCTCTGGTTTGCAGAAGCTCTTGCTTGGTGCGTCGGTCGCTCTGCAGCTGGACTCAATGTAGAATAATCTTTCAGCAATACTCTGTCTTTCAGCTCTTGGAAATCACACTAGGTGACGCCTCACTACCCTGCGAGTCTTGCCAACGTCAGTGGGTAGCGACGGGGCCACTTTGGCTTCTGCTCGCCGCCCCCTGCTCTGCAGCTCGCCGGCTGGCGACCTGTTGCTCTCGTTCCCGATTGGAACGGCTCCTGAGCCGACCCACTGGTCGAACTCCCCGCGTTCCGACCTCCTCCGAGTCGAACTCCCCGAGTTCCGACCCCCCTGGTCGAACTCTTCCGAGTTGCTCCTCCGAGTCAAACTGTCTCCCGAGAGTCGACCCCCCGGTCGAACTCTGGTGAGCCGACCCCCCCCGGGTCGAACTCTGGTGACCCGACCCACTCCTGTCGAACTGATGTTTCAATGCTCAGGATCCTCTTTTTATGCCCAAAAATCCCTTCACTCGGATCCTGCCCACAAGGCGGGGTTTCTTTCGATTTTTGCTGTGTCAGGATTTGTCCGTATGTATCTGTGTCCGTGTGTGTCCGTACGTGTGTCAGTGTGTGTCCTTGTGCATCACCCACGGTATATTCCGTTGTCATACTCCTACCATAAAACCCACAAGTAAAACAATCAAATGTTATAAATTGTCTCGAAGGCGCCTCTCTGTCTGGGTGCACAACCTGGAGGGAGGGGCGATATTCCCTCCGACTTTCACCGACGCACAAAGAAATGGTTAAAAAGTTTTAAGTTAACATTTCATTTCATCAGAGTTCAATAGTTATGATTCTGTATTAATCCAAGGTCTGAGTCAGCTTCTCGTTGTGGTGTTTGACTCGTGTTTCCCCAAGCGTATACACACTCCTACCCCGCGCTGCAGGGATACAAAGACGGCCGGGATTTCGCTTTCTCTCCGACCCTGGGTTTAACATCGCCCTTTGCTTACGTTGCAGTTTTGCTGTGCGCTTGCATTCCTTTTCCTCTCTACTCTTACTTTAACCCTGCTTATTATTTGTGTATGGGTGGAGGCTAGAGCATTTATGTTGACTTAGGAAAACCTGATTGTTATAGGCTTCGGGTCAAGTCGTATAGAAATTATTAAAATATGGAAATACATTTCATATTAAATTAATAGACGGTTGATGGTTACATTGATGTAGCTATTGGCAGGGTTCAATTGAAGTTGGTGTGAAGATCAATAACTTTAGCCTACCCTGTCGTTGAATTCCGATTTTAAGTTACTTTAATAGTAATGTAGAACCAATCAGCTTTTTGACTGAACTATATCTAGGCTAACGCAAACTCCCAGTGACCCTGGCTTGGTGTGTTTACGTCAGCCCCTGGCAATCCGCTGTGCTCTGCTCTCTATCTGCTCCCGCTGACCCTGGGAGGGCTCTTAATGTCAAAATCGTGTTAGTGGGTCATGGTAAAGATAACCTCCACATGCCATGCGGAGGCCTGGTTTGGTGTTTTTATTCATTATTATAAAAAAAAACAATAGAAACATGTATCTATATGTATCGGAAAATTACCTGTTAACATTAAGATGGAAAAGGGGCCTAGATACAACAGTGCATAGCTCCAATGGCTTCCTAATATCGGAAGGAAGAGCATTCCAGTTGGCCGCAGAAGCCCATCTGAAAGCGAGTGATGCGGTGACTGTCTTTGTTCGATGGCTTGCCAAAAGCCACTGCTGCTAGGATGATCCACCAATCCCATCTCTCGATTGCAATCGTGCATTAGCAGCACACCTTGCATTCGCTGTTGAACCACTCGTCCATCACGTGTTCCATCATCGCAACTACAGCACTGCCCTGCACCTGTGGCCGCCACAGTTGCTAACATTGTGTTGTTTGTTTAGGTGATCGGCAAGGCCCGGAAAGGCGAGCGGGAGGCGATGGACCGTGGGCTGGCTCGCATCGAGTGTGACATCAAGCAGGAGGTGGAGGGCCGGCCACACAAGATCAAGAAATACCTGTTGGAGTCGTTCCCCTGGCCAGGGACGAGCGCCGATCTTCGCCGACAGTTCACGACACAGCCGGCGGCCGAGATGGTGCTGCAGGTCTTCCAGAACGCCGAGGACATCTTTGTGAATAAGCTGAAGAAGGTGGGGCCATGGCGTCTGGACTTAATGCAACAAAATTACCGTGCGAGAAAAATCATGCATCTGCTTAGATTTGTCAAAGATTTTCCAAAATACATTTGTTCTCGGAATTATTTAATGAGTGATAATCGCCATACGTTTCAAGTCTGTCGATACTTCCACCAGTATCAATGACTTGCTCTACCACTGAATTAACTCTCCTCTATAATATTTAGGGCCATCGCTTTCACAAAATTCAGTCACACATTGAGACAAAAGTAAGGGGGGCATTGAAATCGGTAGGACATCTATGCATGTGTCACCCTCTATTTGTCCCAACAGAGTGATATGGCTGCACGTGGTTTGGGTCCTTTGTTGTCTCCACCAACAGTGTGTGCAGGACTTCCTGGGGCAGGTGAAAGGGGACACGCTGGCCCGGAAGCTGTTTCAGTTGGCCCTGTGCTGTGGCTCCCTCGAGACTCCTCGCGACCTCGTGGTCAAGGAGAAACCGGCCGCGTTTCTCGGCAACATCAGCACTCCCGACACCAGACCGCCGCCTCCTCCGGGGAGTAAGGAGACAAATTTGCATATACAGTAGACTCTCGATTGTCCGCGCTAATGACGTGGAGGATGGCTGCGGATAATTAAAATGACAGATGATCCAAAGATATCTATTTTTTGCGGCTCTCTATGCCACAAACTAACGATCAACCGATCGATGCACGTGGTCAGTGATAACACTTTCCTGCTAATTTGACCAAGTCCAATATCGGCTCAACTTTCATGTGACGGACGTTACTCTCACGTTCAGAGTGGGTTGGAATGTGCTTCCCTTTACTCTGTGGACCAGAGGTCACTAGAAGCAATGTCAGAGGTAGCTTTGTGATGTTCTCTTCTGCGGGCCATTCTCCAATAGGACGGGTTCCACTGCTCCGTGAGAGATCTGAGTGGATACTCCGTCTCATGACACGATATCGAAAGCACAATCTGAATAAAATGTAGTTTCTTGTATTGTACATAAGGGGTCAGACCACGGAGGACCTTCAGAATGCTGAGTGTGATCTTGAAATTAATCCTGGACTGGTTCGGGGGATAGTTGAACAATTCGAATATTGGGGCAATATTGTCTTGCATACGGGTGTGAGTGAGAAGTCTGCCAGTGGTTTTTTGAGTCCATCATCTAAATTTTTGGGTTAGATCATGTAAACATGCACTCAATAATACGCGTTAATATGCGCTTTTTATGTGACCTAACCCAAAAATCTCTATTATGGATAATATTGGTCGCGAAGGCCTTCGTGTTAAACTTGTTTTTTGAGTCATCTGGAGAGTGATGATGAAACTTATCGGGAGGCCGTAGATGAGACGTGGGGGTGGGGGGGCAGAGAGAGAGAGTTGCAGTTGTTGAGCCTATTGGAGCGAGTTACAGCATCGTTGTCCTCTCCTACAATGGCATTGCTTCTCTCCTTCGCAGAGGCGGTAGCCGAGCATCTGGTCCGTCTGCTGAGCCACGCAAGTAAGATGGCAGAGCCCCTGGGCCTACCCGCGCTGTCACGCATGGAGAAGCAGCTTGCCGAGCACTTTGACTCGCGCGACCTCCCCAGCCTGGGCCTCGGCTCCTTCTTGGACATCCTCCATCGCAACGCCCAGGTGCGTACGTGGCGTGCGTGAGCCCACCCGCCTCCAGCTGGTAAGAGGCAGTACAGCAAGTAGGTGTACGACACTGCCCGTGCAAAGTTTGAGTGTACTTATCGCCTCCGAGTGGCGCTCAATGTTAAGTTTGTTTCCAAAATTGTGCGGGGTAATATTAGTTTATTATTACGAACTTAAAACTAATTTATCGATAACTCGAATACGTTTAAGCATCATGTAATCACTGCCAATGCAGAGCGCAACAAAGTGTCACGTAAGATGCATGGGTTTTCTCTTGTCACTCTTAAAAAATATCTGTGAATTTGGCAAACATCCCAAAGGTATAGGTATAAAAATCCCAAAGGTAGATATTGAAAATCACCGTTAAAATTGAGTGTGCAGCGGTGACATTCAGATAACATATATGATAACACTATATATGCAAAGCGGCCAGGTGGCTCAGATATCAAAGCGGTGCGTTGGCAATAATGAGATGCTGGGCTTGAATCTGGATTTTGACCGCTTGGATGGAAACCGAGGTCTCAAGTCTTATGAAGTCGATCATCCAAGCCCAGTCACCAGCGACTGCACAACATTACAGTCTCATTAAACTTGGGTTTTGCACTTCATTTTCCTAATTCCATCTCTGAGAATAACAATTTCAGCTTGACTCTCGTGCGCCGCACAATCTCATAACACAGCTCATGTGAAAGTGTTGGCTCCTATTGTGTACAAGATCAAAGGCCACCCACTGCATTTTATGACACAGGGCCTGCACGGCTATGCGAGATTTACGAATGGATGATTTATTTGTCTCTTGACATTACGCCGATAGCGCATTTGGAAAACTAAAATTGAGAACAAATTTTGTGTTAATTTGCAAACTTAAATCTGTAATATTTAATCAGTTTTCGTGCACTGCATTGTGAGATGCAGCTCCATGCGTATCGTTTAGCTTTAAGCCGGTGTTTGCCTTGCGGTCGCCTCGGTGTCAACCAACTGATGTTGACGGATTTGTTGTGTCTGTGGTAGCTGTTGGAGGAGACTGGGGTTGTGATCTCTGCCCTGGGTGGATCTGGAGCCACAGCGGGAAGCTTCTGTTCATCCACCAGTGCGGCAGCCTCGACACCGCAGCGGTGAGACACGGGCCCCAGTAGGGGCCACAGGGGCGGCTCAGAGATGGGGATAAGGATTTGGAGATTTAGGGCGCTCGTGGAAATAAACTCTTCAACTCAAAGCGCCTTACAGCAGCGTCTCATCTCAACCATTCCATTGCTCTGCGGCAGTCTACCCGAGGGGACCCCCCCCCATTGGCAGCTGTTCCTATTTGGCACGTGGTGCACGCACTACCGGCCTGTGAATGGACATGTCTGCCATTCGGGAGCGATGTTTGATTTTCCTACGTGGTTTTTCACCGATAAAGTAATTTGCAAGTATTTTATCTGATTTAGCAAATTTGGAACATGATGCGGTTACACGTGGCCAATTCTATTTTTTTAATACAGCGTCACAGGATTATTATCATACATTGTGAAACAGATCTCTTTGTTTGTGGTGAATAAACTGCCAACATTAACCAGGGCGGATGCTGGGCTTGAACCGAGAACCACCACCCGACCATGTTTCCATAAATTTGTGCAGTCACATTAACGCTGTTCACGTCGTACGCAATGGACACTTTATTATTAGCACCACCTCTGGACCTGTTTGGCCCCTGATCCATCTTGAGAGGTCTTGTAAGGGCGGCGTATTACAGTTTGATTTTATATCGGCACAGCAAATAGCCAATGGAAAACCACCCGTTCCGTGGGGGTGCTACGCGCTGGCACGGATCGGATGCGCCAGTGGAAAAGGGCTGCTAGCAACTCGGCCGCCTCCAAACGAAAGAGAGAGGGTTCCAGGTCTCTGTTGTTGGCTGTGTGCTCTGCAGCTGCCGGCCGTGGACTGCGCTGTGGGGAAGCACTACGGCGTGCATTCCTGCCGCAACCTTGGGCACGGCCCCATGGCCAACCTGGTAAAACTGGCGCAGAAGGCCAAGCCCGGTGGCAGCAGCGGCGGTGCCCATCGGTGCGCCGTCTTGTACGAGACGGCGCTGTGTGCTCGCGACTCGAGGTTTGGCAGCTCCCTCCAAAGTGCCCTCCTCCTCACCCCTCTGCTCACCTCGTGATCTGCCTGACCGCCACGGGTCGCTCCTCAAAATTGTTGAGTCGGCGACAGACACTTGGGGTTCTTTAATCTTTCACATCAAAGGGTCAGTGAGCCACACCAATATGCCATTGGTAATGTAACTTAAGGATTCAATGTTCAAGGCAAGTGATTGTCGAGACAAACTGATGATTGTGTGTGTAACACCCCTCTGGCAGTCCACTGCCTGATGAAGGCCTCGCCACGTTGCTTTGGTCATGGGGGTTGTTGCACCAAACTTTACCACGCTTGGTGAAGGGGGCGCGGATTAGGTTCAGGACTTGTGCAGATATCAGTCACCACTGACGTCAGCCATGGCTAGGAATCCAACTCGGATCGCCGCGTTAGTATCGCAGTGCACCAAACATTGCAGCAGTGCTTCAGAAATCATTCCGAAGTTGCTTGATATTGCACACAGTTTGAATAAACCATCATTACTTCAGGAAATATATTTTTAGTTAAAATTTTACTTTGTACATGCTGTGATCGTAATGAAGAGTTGTGCTAGTTAGTAGTAACAGCGCGATACATCGGTTAAATCGATTAATATTTATTATTCAGCTGACAATTCATGTATTGAATTGCACGTGTAAGAATCAACTCTTAAAAAATTGTATCCCTTTTTATTTTAATAGTTTCACATCGCCACTAGAGAGAGTCGACATGATCAGTGTAAGTTCAAATGAACTGACACACCTTGTGAAAAACCCAACGCAGAAGATCCCTGGGCTTGATATTCCACGAAGCTCATGGTCGCCCTAAACCGCATCTGCACAAACCATGGCAGATGCGGATACCTGATGCACAAATGGAAAATTTTAAACTCTCCAGTGTTTGACTGTGGTCATCCAGAACAGATCGTACAACGTGAAACGACGCAATAGAAAATTAAAGTCAAGCCACAGTGCGATTGTGACCATGCAACCCAAACTATGCACGATATTGTGAACCACAGTCGTCTGTGCTCCTTCAACGGAATAGGAATAGTAACCCTACACGAAGTTTCTCCTGAAGCCCTCTCGTCGTGACCAGCAGACCTCGGACATTGGCTTATGGCTCCTGAACATGTTGCCCTCATGGGCAGGAATAGAATAGCTCAGGGGTTGGCAATCTGCGTCTCCCGGTGCCGCATGCTGCTCTTTAAAGACTGTTTGGTGATGTTGTTTATGAAGGACCACTGTCTCGTATTCACCACAGTGCATTGCGCCTCTTGAAATATTGAGTTGAGTAATCCCGGTAGTTGAGAAACTAAGGTAGTTGAGTACCCCGGAAACACGCTGTGGTTCGTGTCGCGTTAATAGCTCCGTACCGTGCCGTGTAACTCACTAAGCAGCCGATTGCTCGCGTGCAGTGGTAGTGCCGTGTTCATTGATAACACTGCACACTCCGTGCAGTGGTAGTGCCGTGTTCATTGATAACACTGCACACTCCGTGCAGTGGTAGTGCCGTGTTCATTGATAACGCTGCACACTCCGTGCAGTGGTAGTGCCGTGTTCATTGATAACGCTGCACACTCCGTGCAGCGTTGTGTGAGGATGGCTCACTAAATGAAAGGGGAGTCGTAGCTATCGCACTGTGGGGTGGTCATCGCCCTCCTCCCCCTGGGCATGTGCCGTGTGTGTTGTGTGCGTCGTGAGTCGTGGCGATGTAAACCCGGGGTAGCTCCTCTCTCCGTCTCTTCGTTTGTTGCTGTCCCGGCGAAGCTCGAGTTGGTGAGCGCAACGCGTGGCAGATCCGGCTTCACCCGTTCCCACTCCTCCCAGTCAGCGACTCCAAAACCCCCACTCAATAATCGCAGATCACTACCTAGGTCCTTATCAACCAAATGATTTTTAACTAAACTATTTTTTGTATTCTTAACAATGTATCCACAGTTCAATTTTAAAGTACAATTTTACCGAGGCACTGCATGTTTTCCTGGTGTGGACTGTGGCTGTTTTTGCTATTGTTTTACTGCCTTTTCCAAGCTTGGAAATGTATGTATGAATGAAATTGGAACTTATATACTTCATTTATTTACTAATTGACAAACTATTTTTATTTTACCAGGTAAGGCCCACTGAACATATATAGCAGTTTTTCAGAAGCGACCTGGCCATCGCAAATGATAGCTCAACGAAGTGGCTTATCGTCACGTGGACATTTATAGCAGACAAATATACAGCATGCGTCAGGGTTGGGATGGAACCCACGACCTCCTGCGTACCAAAATCCGTGAGCCGTACCAAAATCCGTGAGCCTGATATTGCCACTGATGTGGCCTTTGACCAAGATGTTTGCCTGCAAAAAAGACGGTGGTTGTCAGTGAAACTCGTGGTGTGTCGGTGAGATTGCGTCTTGTTGAATTGGTTCATGGCGGTTTACTCAAAGATTTCATGTACTCATTTTTGTTGAACACTTAATGCCCTTTGTAAATGTAATCATGCTTGAAGATCTCCCTACCCCATGCCGTGTTAATCAAGGGGGTTGTATGGCCATACCTCACCATGCTGCTCAGGGGGCTGTTGAAGGCAATGATCATCAGGTGATGATGATTGCTTGTGTTGCAGTCGAAACGTCGTGAGAATTGTATTGTTTTATATTTTTATTATTTTATTGTTTCCCTTCTACGTGACTTTACCGAAAGAACCAAGAATATGAACAATATTTTTTATTTTACCAGTTTGAGGCCCCACTGAGCTATGGAGCTATTTTTCAGAAGCAACCTGGCTATCACAAATGTTATCTTCAACGAAGTGGCTTATCCCGTGGAAATGTATAGAGGCCAAATACTCTAAACGCGTGATGTTTATTCTAAATGTAGTGAGAGAGACATGCAACCTCAAAATATACAGCAGGCGACAGGGTCCGGATTGAATCCATGGCCTCCTGCGTACCAGGCGAGGTAGTTAACATATTGCCACTGTGGTACCCTGTGGTCACGTGAGGCCTACCACTTCTGAATGGCTTGTGATGCATATTTGAACATTACTGCAAGCGTCTTAGCCTCATTCATTAGTCAGGTATTCGAAGGGAATATTGTCATTTGGTAACGCTATTTCAAATATCGCTCATTAAACGTTCAATTTTAATGCAATGCAATTGAGGGACTTTGTGGAGTCTTGTCGTGGTCTGGAGCTGTGGTTGTTGTGTTTCTACCTTGCCCAAGCTTGCATTTGTTGACAAATTGGCAGGAATGTATGTACTTTGTATTTTTAGCAATTTGCTTACATTTTCTCCATCTTGCCTCTCATCGGTTTTGGAAATAGCTCGCTGACCCGCCCCTACTGGACATATGTGAAAAAGATCTTCATAGCTCATCGGATTCCTCCAGGATATAAAAAAGATTCTGATTAATCAGTGGCGCTGCAAACAACCTATTCCCTGTATTGCTGCGGGAATCTGCATCCACACATGATCAAGCACCCCTGTGTAATGCAATACACATGGTTCCTTTATCATAGACATGTAATTCTGCAAATGTGCAGAAATGTCTACCGTATGCGACTTACTCCAGACAAGTTTAGACTATTAAACGTGACCTGTTGTGACTCGTCTAATGTGTATTGTGTGGTCGTTATCACAGAAAGATGCATCTGGTAATGTCCTAATGGACCAAAAATAGTAAAAAGGAGGCTGGGTCTGTGTTGTTCAGAGTGACCACCATATACAGACTCTTGTACGTACAAACGAGTTCGGTTCCAGAGGTCTGTTCATAAGTCGATTTGTTCGTGAGTCCAACTTTACTCCCGTCGATTTCAAACACGTTTTACGGCTTGTACACTAAACACGGGGAATGGCTTTGACAGTTGCCTCTGGTTCTTCACGTTCTGCAGATGTAGATGCCACCATGAACTTGCGACTCTCGGTCCGAACAGGAAACTGGACATACGGACAGGTTTGATCATATCTCTGAAAGTTCGTAAGTCGAATGTTCGTAAGTAGGGGTGTCCCTGTGTAGTGGCATAGAATCGTAATGTAACAGCATAGCGCTTGCTGCTGGCAGGGAAAGGGATGTGAGGCTTACGGCCCTGACGTCAGCAGGCCAGGTTATACACCAGAGGGGGATCTAGGGAAAGGTCGCAGAAGGGGCACTGAATTCATAATGATACAATAATTCAGTAACACTGTACAAGTGTACAGCACGTCAGATAATTACATTGCCTAACCCTGGTTGGAAACACCGTGGGAGTGAAGAAGAAGAAGGATTAATAATCATTATTTACATTAGTAAGGTGCATTTCATCCGTATGCCACCAGACTTAACTTGGAGTGTCTAAATTCCCTTTGCCCACTAGAATGAACAGACCTCATCTTTCCCACCCCTGCAGACTTGGTATTAAAGTAGATACATGCTAACGTTTACAAAGTAACGGACTCATGACCAATTTCATTTCTACATAAATCAATCATTCGGAAATAGGCCCCACTATACCCCACCGACTACAGCACTCCAATCTTGCCTCCTCGTTTTGCCTCTTCCACCTGCCTCATGCTCGTCAGCACCGCCTTTCGTGCAGCCATGCGGGTGTGAGGTCATCATCACGAGAGGCCGTGCACTTCATCGTTCGCACGCGGCGGAGGAACCACTGAAGTCAAACGTTTACATTTGTGCAGTTTAGTGGGGTCATTTCCGAGCGAACTCGGTTTGAAAGTGTTTATCGTTAAATGTGGAAGGGCTTGGGTTAGTTTTCGGGTTGCCACCTTTTCCACTATGGAGATCAAACCCAGACCTACAGTGAGGGAAAAAAGTATTTGATCCCCTGCTGATTTTGTACGTTTGCCCACTGACAAATAAATGATCAGTCTATAATTTTAATGGTAGGTTTATTTGAACAGTGAGAGACAGAATAACAAGAAAATCCAGAAGAACGCATGTCAAAAATGTTCTAAATTGATTTGCATTTTAATGAGGGAAATAAGTATTTGACCCCTCTGCAAAAGATGACTTAGTACTTGTTATAATCTTAGTTCTTTCGGTAAAGTCACGTTGAAGGGAAACAATAAAATATATATAAAACAAGACAAAATATATATTTCATTATTTTATTGTTTCCCTTCAACGTGACTTTACCGAAAGAACTAAGAATATGAATTACTGCAGTCACGAAAGCTTTAAATCTAAATTTAGTACTTGTTGGCAAAACCCTTGTTGGCAATCACAGAGGTCAGACGTTTCTTGTAGTTGGCCACCAGGTTTGCACACATCTCAGGAGGGATTTTGTCACCCTCCCCTTTGCAGATCTTCTCCAAGTCATTAAGGTTTCGAGGCTGACGTTTGGCAACTTGAACCTTCAGCTCCCTCCACAGATGTTCTATGGGATTAAGGTCTGGAGACTGGCTAGGCCACTCCAGGACCTTAATGTGCTTCTTCTTGAGCCACTCCTTTGTTGCCTTGGCCATGTGTTTTGGGTCATTGTCATACTGGAATACCCATCCACGACCCATTTTCAATGCCCTGGCTGAGGGAAGGAGGTTCTCACCCAAGATTTGACGGTACATGGCCCCGTCCATCGTCCCTTTGATGCGGTGATGTTGTCCTGTCCCTTTAGCAGAAAAACACCCCCAAAGCATAATGTTTCCACCTCCATGTTTGACGGTGGGGATGGTGTTATTGGGGTCATAGGCAGCATTCCTCCTCCTCCTCCAAACACGGCGAGTTGAGTTGATGCCAAAGAGCTCCATTTTGGTCTCATCTGACCACAACACTTTCACCCAGTTGTCCTCTGAATCATTCAGATGTTCATTGGCAAACTTCAGATGGGCATGTATATGTGCTTTCTTGAGCAGAGGGACCTTGCGGGCGCTGCAGGATTTCAGTCCTTCACGGCGTAGTGTGTTACCAATTGTTTTCTTGGTGACTATTGTCCCAGCTGCCTTGAGATCATTGACAAGATCCTCCCGTTTAGTTCTGGGCTGATTCCTCACCGTCCTCATGATCATTGCAACTCCACGAGGTGAGATCTTGCATGGAGCTTCAGGCCGAGGGAGATTGACAGTTCTTTTGTGTTTCTTCCATTTGTGAATAATCGCACCAACTGTTGTCACCTTCTCGCCAAGCTGCTTGGCAATGGTCCTGTAGCCCATTCCAGCCTTGTGTAGGTCTACAATCTTGTCCCTGACATCCTTGGAGAGCTCTTTGGTCTTGGCCATGGTGGAGAGTTTGGTATCTGATTGATTGATTGCTTCTGTGGACAGGTGTCTTTTATACAGGTAACAAGCTGAGATTAGGAGCACTCCCTTTAAGAGTGGGCTCCTAATCTCAGCTCGTTACCTGTATAAAAGACACCTGGGAGCCAGAAATCTTTATAATTGAGAAGGGGTCAAATACTTATTTCCCTCATTAAAATGCAAATCAATTTATAAAAAAAATGACATGCGTTTTTCTGGATTTTTTTGTTGTTATTCTGTCTCTCACTGTTCAAATAAACCTACCATTAAAATTATAGACTGCTAATTTCTTTGTCAGTGGGCAAACGTACAAAATCAGCAGGGGATCAAATACTTGTTTCCCTCACTGTATGTTTCAGTTGGTCTAGGTCTGTCAACAACCATGCAGTAGTAAAGTTCAGCACAGTACCGACACCAGATCTCGGTACAAATTAATTCATGCCACCCAAACACAGATGCCAATTCACAGACTGTCTCGGCTGGACCGGGACAGGAGGTAACCCAAGGGTAGTGGGAGGATAACCGCTTTGTGAGCTATTTGTAAGTAATGCGTTTATAGTATTTGGCTGCTATAAATTTCCACGTGATAAGCCACTTCGTTAAGCTATAATTTGTGGCCAGGTCGCTTCTGAAAAAGAGCTATATAGCTCTCAATGGGCCTTACCTGGTAAATAAAAAATAGTTTGCTTTAATGGTATACATACTTGAATTTTACTGCGGATGTTTTAAAACATGTCCTGTCTAACTGTCAACTTTGTTTGAATTTCAGTGAGAGAAGATGCTTCTCACACAGACGTTAAAGCAGGTACCAGAGTCCACCTGAAGCTCCTGCAGTGTGCGCCTCATATAGGATTCCGTCCATTACTGTTGGTGCGATGGTTTGGATTTCCAAGTTGAAATCTCCTAGTTCATTTTATTTTCACCCAGGCGACACCTCAATTGTCAAGGGTAGTCCTGTTTGGAAGAGGCTATCCTCGTCTCTTGAGTTCTACATCTTGGAGAGGATGTGATTAGTCAGCATCGATGCCATTTTAGTTGGTGTCACGCATCATGCGTGCATTCTTAAATTACTGACGCCGACTGAAGACTGAAGATGCAAGTGTGCCACCTGACAATGATAGTTATGAAGCCATTTTTTGTCATTGCCAATCTTCCTTTGTGCTCTGTCAGAGTCTGGGATAACACGGCCTTGGTGACGTCCCCTGGACTTGTGTAATTTCTGTATGAATTTTTTTTCATTTTGAAACCTCTGCTCTACGTCCTTCATTTGCATCCATCTGCACCTCCGATTAGCACGGCTGGCTGACGTACGGCGCAAAAGAGGTTCAACGTACATACCTACAAGGAGTGTAAATTCATACGGTGCCAGAAACTCTGCACGAGTTCGTGCCGCGTTCTCCCGATGTTGCCGTCGATGTTTGTCCAGCGACAAGCCATTCGTTGCCACGCGCGAACCTGTCTCACTTCCACAATCACAGGGCCGAGTGTGTGACGTGTCCGGCAAGCCGTGTGATGTGTCTGCGGATGATAATCTTCAGCAGAGGCCTGTGCCTTCTCCCACAGACGCCGCGCAACTGACGCCGCTCCCAGCGCCGCCGACCTCTGCTTCCCCGGCCACGGCCACGGGGAGTTCCTCTCCTCTGCTGGACACCCCGTGTGCTGGACCTGCTGCTCCACCACACTTGCCTGCCCACTACACAGGCACAAAGAGGTACGGGCAGAATTAATGCATACACGCTTTCAACATAAGTTGGAGAGAGCTGAGCCTTTCTAGGAATTCGGCAATGCTTTCCCACCTGTGACTGCTCCCGATATATGACTCGAGAGCATGTAGGTTTTGCTTGCAGGCCACACACACACACACACATGAATGATGTGTTTGGTATTATCTCATGGAAAATAATAAATTGCACAAGGGCCAGGGTCATGCCCCATTCATTCTGAACGATTAAACCAAACTGACCCACGTTCACACACGAGAGCAGAGAGGTTGGCTGCAGGGTGACGCACGCGAAGAACACGTCGCTGTGAAAGAGTTAGAAGGTCCCCCTTCGTACCTTCTTACTCTCCTTCCCACCCCCCTCCTTCCGGTCAGGTGATTTTGAAGTGTCGTCGTCACGCGAGGACGTGGACCGAGAAAGCGCGTGGAACCAGTGGCTGCGCTCCGAGATCCCGGGGCTCTTCCTGCTGGCCCTGCATACGTTTACCGTGAGTCGGCGCAGATGTGGCCTCGCGACTGGGGCTGCCACCTGTCCGCGTTTGACCCCCGGACAGTGTTCGGGTGGCAGCAGGAATTGATTTGGGCCAAAATCTGGTACCCCGGGTATAGCTGTGGTTGAATTTTATCACCGTGAACAGCACAGTTTTAACAATAGACCTGGGCTCGCTGAGAAATGTGCCTGGGTTTTCTCTGTCGTGGAAATGGTTGCAACTGTACTTGAGGCATCGGCACGTTTATTCGCGCTCCGGCTCCATTTACACCGAGTCACGTGCTCGTCTCGTGTGGGGAGTGGTGGTGTAGCTGTTAGTATGAATTTTAGTATGTATGCATGGAGGGGGGAGGAGGGGTTAACCCAAATGCGTACGCTTGTGTATGGGGGGTCTACTGACAATGTGTAAGCCGACTCAACGGCATGAATCTGCCCATCGCAGTGACATGGGGAAGTAATTGCTTCCGACAAAGGCGTTCATTGACCTTTTAAATCGTACTCAGGTTTGAGAACGGGGACAGTTTGCATTCATGATCCTGAATCATGACAATTCCTTGACTCTCCGGCAGTGGTGAATCGTTCCAACCATCAGTAGGAATCGTGTATATGTGTGTACGTGTATGCACAGCTGTACCCATTGGCTTCTGTTATGGTCATGTACGTTTATTTTTTATTTCGTGGAATTTCACTTGCTGTACTCCACGCGGTGAGTGCTTTGTGTAGATAGGAATCATCTTATGTAGAGAATATAAATCTAATTCAGTACCTCTATATGTCTCCCACAGACGAGCGGGGAGACAGCAGCCAGGCGGTGAGCCGGCACTCCCAACAATCGCCCAAGCTCTGCGGTTCTCTTTACATTCCGATATTTGCAGCCACTTACTGAGTGTTTACATGTGGGGGGAAACCAGTACACTCGCAGAAAACGAACGAATGTGAGCAAGGGGGCAACGTTCTATCCCGTGCAGATGGAACAGATTCCACAGTTGTGTTCCACTGCCTCCTGGCAAGCCAGGGTATGACTCATCCTCGATGTCCACCGGAAGGGAGATTGCACACTTGCAATTGAATTCTCTGAGATTATTTATATCATGGGGTAGGCAGTGACAAAGCCCCTGACTCACTTAACACGAACATGCGGTCCAGTGCATTGTACGTGCAAGGATACTTGCTTTCCAAAATGTATGAATGTGTGTTGAACTTGAATCTTGACTTGAAGCTTTCGGGACTGCAGGAATTCATATTTTTTGGGTCTTTCGGTAAAGTCACGTAGATAGAACAATAAACTAATAAAAATAAAGTGAATACGAAATAATAATAAAATTATCACGACGTTTCGATCGCAACACAAGCAATCGTCTTCATTTTTCTCCTGATGACGATTGCTTGTGTTGTGATCGAAACGTCGTGATATATTTTACTTTTTTATTCACTTTATTTTTATTATTTTATTGTTCTATCTACGTGACTTTACGGGAAGACCCAAAGAATATGTGTTGAACTTTTTTCGCAGTGTGCGTATCCAACCGTGCTAATCTGTGGTACATTAACACCTTGCCACAAATGCCCTGTTGCTCATGAGCACAGCGACTCAAATGAATCAGGCGAAAGGTTTGCGTGATTAATGCTTACAAAGGTGGGGTCTATAATGAACAATATGGCTGAAGCTCGAGTTCTATTCATTTAAAACCAAACGTGTTTCTTACCAACCATACCTGGTGTTTGCACACAGATACAGATTATGGGCGATGCGTTCTACACCATTCGGAATGCGCTGTTGCAATGTGCAGCTACAGCTGCTGCAAAAATATTTGTCTCGGTTTGATCCACTGAACAATATCCACTGACCACACCGCACGCGCAACAATGATATAACTACAAACAAAAATATAATAAATTAGGATGGTTTATTAAATATATTGCACGTAAGAAAATACAGCAATAGACGTAAAAATACATGGCAGTTTAACACGTAGGCTTTCGCGACAAATATCCATAATACAGGTTTTATGGGTTGGATCGCGTAAATATGTAAATGTGTCATTATGAGACCTCCTTTGCCAGTAGCAAGATATAGTAAATAGGTTTTTACCGTTTTATCTGGCACCAAAACTGACACCTTTATACAAGGGATCATGTTTGCATCATCTGGTCCAACACCAGTGGAGACTGGGCTCTAAGAAAAGCCGTCTCGGGTGTGGACCAATCAACTTCAAGGACAATGTATATTACTATCAGAGTTGTCTCTTTTTGTTTGCATTTTGATTGCTTGTCTTGTGGTTATTGCAAACATGATCCCTTGTATAAAGGTGTCAGTTTTGGTGCCATATAAAAGGGTAAAAACCTATTACAATATAAATGTGTCGTTAAACCCGCCACCACCCGACAGCCAACTAGTAAGGGTTGTCACGTAAACAGAACATGCCAATTCATCACTAGTACAGCACACCGGTGTGTGGTGTGTTGGAGAGCCAAGCCACCACATTTACCATCGGAGTACGACGTTTCAGTAATTACAACTAGCTTCATCAGGCAACAGCAAGATTTGGGAGAAGTCCACCTGTTTCATTCCTTGTATAGAGGCGTAGATGTGATGACAACACTTGTGCGCTCTTTGAGCGCAAAGTAGGGGGGGGATTAATGAATCAACGTACATTATACATGCACATTATCCTAGCCCATTGATCTTGTACTTAGTGTCCATTGTGTGTACTAAAATAGCCGTACAAACGGTAATTTGATGATTCTCTTCCATGCAGAAACTAAGTCGGTAGCTATCCAAATGATTACAATTATTTTTATTTATTTTTATTTCGATAGATTCTGTAATTAGTCTTGGCCAGTAGTAACTAATTTTGCACAGAACTTCACCATTATCAAAATCAATTGAGTGTCTTTGTGGGCACGCGTGTTCTGCTACTGCTGACAGTTGTATTTGTGAGCATTTCATATTTCTGTGGTGTTCTTTTAGTCTCGTGCTGATCATTCATCCTGTTTGCCCTACATAGAATTTGCCACAAGTGCAATTAATCCGGTACACACCTTCTGTTGATAGCTTCAGTAATAGAACAGCAAATAAATACCCAATAGTCCTTTTCGTAGGTTTCCATATGCCTTCTGAATTTGCCTGGCTGATCAAAGTTTCGACCGCAGATGCCATTGGTCAGGGGTCTCTTTATCCGTTCTCATGTGGGACTCTAGGCAGGATGGCAGTTGGAATGCTTTCCCACAGACTTGGCAAGACATTTGTTTTCTCACTCTAGTGACTATGGGAGTGAGGTGGAGTCGAGACGGGCGCTGGTCAGGCGTGGCGTTTCCCAGCAGGCGCCTTCGTTCCATGCGCGGTCGCTGTGATAGCAATAACTTCGTTGCACGCAGGTGCGCCCTTTGCAGAAGGTGGCATTGTCTGCAACTCTGCCTCCTCACCACCAGGACTCGACAAGCTGCTGCTGCTGTTGCTGGTGCCATCCATGGCAAAGTCAATTCTTCCAGCACCATGACTCGCAGCCGAGTAGCTCTGACACACCTTCACCACCGCATTGACAAAATTGCCGTCATTCACTATGCCACGTGCGCCCCTTGAGTTCTTTCCGTGGGTCTCCATATGCCTTCTGAGTTTGTAGGGCTGATCAAAGCTTTGATCGCAAATGTTGCAGCTTTGACCACCGGTCTTGTGCATTCTCATGTGGGACTCTAGGCACCATGCCAGTTGGAATGTTTTCCTGCAGACGTCGCAAGAGATTCGTTTTCTCACTCTAGTGACTCTATCGGATTCTAGTGACTATCGGATTCAACGCCGCATTGGCAAAACTGCCGTTGTTCACCAAGCCTGCTGCACCCTTTATCATGTAATCCTTTTCGTGGGTCTTCATATGCCTTTTGAATTTTCATGGCTGATCAAAGCTTCGTCCACATAAGCCGCACCATTGCTCACGGGTCTCCTTGTGCGTTCTTACGTGGGCTTCTAGGCACCACGCCAGTTGAAATTTTTTCCCACAGACGTCACAAGAGATGAGTTTTTTCGCTCTAGTAACTCTACCGGATTGAGGTGGGGTCGAGACGGGTGCTGGTGAAGTGCCATCGATGGTAAAGGCAATTCTTCCAGCACCACCATGACTCGCAGCGGAGTTGCTCTCGCACATCTGAAACAAAAGACAAAGGTCACGCGCATGACACCCGTGTCACGAGTGCACTCACAAAGGCATACTTAAGGTGACGTAAGATTCATTACAACAGATTCATTATAACAGAACTCCTCAATAGTGCAGATCCTATCATCTACTATTTCACTCCTTATCCACCCAACTAAGTACTCTTTGGTTCTTTCGGTAAAGTCACGTAGGTAGGAAAAATAAAATAAAAAATAATATATCATGACCATAAATGACGCCACGCGATTTTTGACCCCCCCCACTCGTCACACGGCGTCACAAAAAGTCAGACCCCCCCCCTCAAGTATGACGTCACAAAGCTCTGCCCCCCCCCCCCCCCAACCATATTTTCATTTTGAAAATAAAACATGTTCCAAATCGCTTTAAACTATTGTCATTGTATTTAATGTGGCGCTGCACTCTGATGTTGTAGGAGAAAACATTTATTAAAAAGTTTTATTTAACTAAATAGAACATGTTGTCTATATTTAAAGTTGCGCATTTTGACGTGACGTCACATTTCTCAAACCCCCCCCCCCCCCTCGTCACAAATGTCTGACCCCCCCTCCCCAGGTGCGTGACGTCATTTATGGACGGCCCCCATCGCCTTAAAACGCGAACTCGCGCTTGCAAACTGAAACCGCGGAAATTTTTTTGTTCCGCAGCGCGATCCTCCGCGAGATGTAATGAGTCGGCCTCGCGCTGTGAGTGAGTGTGAGTGAGACAGCATCGTCCCCCACTCCTCCTGATGTCGAGGGTAAATGGGCGAGGTTTAAGCCTGTGACTCATGCAGCTGCAATGGCTGCTTTGTGTACGCGGTCCAGACCTCCCCAGAGACCCTGGCTGACAGAGGAGGTGTTCAGGATGTTTGAGAAAAAGCGACAGGCCCACTCTAATCGTCTACAGCATCCCACGTCAGAGAATGAGGAGGCTTACCGCAGCCTTCGCTCGGAGGATCGGAGAGCCGTGAGGCGCTGCAAGAATGGGTGGTGGTCGCGGGTTGCTGAGGAGATGGAGTCTGCCTCAATTGCCCGCGATCACAAATCCCTATTTAACTCCATCAAAAAAGTAACCTACAGCGCCACACCTATTACCATTGTAGGGGTAATCGTCACTCACCACTCTGTGGGCTGGTAGCTTCCCCTTATCGTCAATAGGGGGCGGAAGCGCTATCACGCCAGGGCTAATGTCCATGGCCCAAAAAGGGGCCAACGACAAACCCTAGCAAACGGATCCTGGGACACATTCCCCGGGGCCCCGGGAGGAGGGAACCGGGGGATGATGTCACCTTCCAGAACGTTCTAGAAGGGAAGCGTGGCTAGGGCGGAGCAAGCCACGAACCATAAGCCGGACCTCTCAGAGGTCTGGCTCAGTCATCTGCAAGCTGACGAATGAAGACCTGGGCTGAAGATAGGACTCTGGACCCCAAGCTCCGTTGTCCTTCTAAGGGCTGGAGCTCAGTGAGGCCAGTGGTCAGGACCCACGGACCGGGTACGGTCAGGTCAAATAGCCTCTCCTAGGGTCCCAGCCGGAGCACGAAGGGTAACGGGGTACCTAGTGATAGGGCCCGCATAATCCGGAGGCCATACCTCCCCAGGTATCGGGTAAAGGGACCGATATACCCTTTGTGTTAGAGACTTGTAAGGAAGACAATAAATATCGTGTTGCCTCATCAGAAGTTTATTCGTCAATTTATACCCACTACACCACCATTAGGGGAACGAAGGGTGATCCAATCTCCGACCCCAGGGACAGGTTTGCAGATTTGCTGAGCATTTCTGCGAGGTCCTGGGGGAGGGGGAATCCCTCAGCCTGGAAAACATCATGGGACAAAGTGGGGATGACCCTGCTGAGGATGCGGTGCCTCAAATATTAGAGGAGGAAGTCACCCCCTGTGAGTGGCTGGCTGAGGTACCATCTATTGAGGAAGTACTGAGGGCGATCCAGAGTCTGAGACCAGGAAAGGCACCGAGCAGAGATGATCTCCCAAGCGAAATGCTGAGGGAGGGTTGCGTTTGTGCGTAGACTGACCTACATGACATCATAACAACAGTCTGGGCCACTGGATGGGTTCCGCAGGATTGGAAGGATGCCCTGGTGGTCCCCCTCTTTATGAAGGGGGACCGCACAGACTGTAACAACTACAGGGGCATCTCACTCAGTGTGCCGGGAAAGGTCCTGGCAAGGATTATTCAACATCGCCTTGCTAGGTACGCTGAGCAGAGGCTTGCGGGGCCCCAATGCGGTTTCAGGAAAGGGCGGTCCTGCACAGATGTCATATTTTCTGTCCGTCTGCTACAGCAGAGGTGGAGGGAATTCCAACAAGACCTACATCTCTGCTTTATTGACCTGGTCAAGGCCTATGATACCATCAGTAGGCCTGGGCTCTGGGTTTTTCTTCGTGCTTTCAGAGTCCCTGACCCTCTGCTCACACTCATTAAGGACCTTCATGATGGTGAGCAGGCCCGGGTAAAACTACGTAGCCGGGAGTCAGAGCCATTCCCTGCGACAGGGATGTCCTCTGGCTCCAACATTTAACATCTATTTCGACCACATAGTTCGTGAAGCCTTCAGTAGCTGTACCAGAGCAATTTACGTCTGGTACAGATATAATGGGAGGCTGATCGATGCCCGGGTGCGGTCAAGGGATGGCTCCCTATTGGTCAACCACATTATGTATGCCGACGACCTGGTAATTGCTGCTCATTCAGAGGAAGAGTTGGAGGCGCTGCTGCTGAAACTGGAGTGTGCCACTAAGAGGTGGGGCCTTACCATCAGCCCCACCAAAACGAAGCACCTGCCTGGGTATTTTGTGCCATCGGGCACTCCACCCCCACAACTCCCAATCGGTGATGGGGCAGTTGGGAAGAGAGTGGAGAGTTTCCCATACCTGGGCAGTGTGCTCATGATCGGCTCCGGTTTAACAACAGAGGTCTCACTCCGAATTAGTCGAGCGGCATTATCTTTTCATCGGTTGTGTAACGTGTGGAAGCTACCTGGTCTGTCGCTCCGCATGAAGCTTCGGGTCTTCTCGGCCACAGTCATTCCCTCCCTCTACGCTTGCGAAACGTGGACCCCCCTAATGCAGCATCTTCACCGGTTAGAAACATTTAGGCTGGCCTGCCTACGATCAATCCTAGGTTTAACCAGGCTGGATTGTGTGAGGAGCTCACAAATTCTCGAAAGATCTGGACAAAGTCCCATCGGCGAGCTCCTCCAGCAGGCAAGGCTGTGTTGGCTGGGCCATGTAGCCCGCATGCCCAATCACCGCATGCCCAAACAGCTTTTGTTCGGCCGGATTGATGGAGCTAAACGGGCGTGGCACGGACTTGAGAAGAGATGGAGTGATGTGGTACAGGAGGATGTGGAGCTGAATGGACTTGCCGATGACTGGTACCAGCGGTGTCAAGATCAGCCTCTGTGGAGGAGGCTTGTGAAGGACGCTACTGGGCAGTTGGAGGCAGTCGCCCTCCAACAACAACGGAGGGCGGAGGAGCGACGCTCAGAAAAACGAGCGGAGCGTCGGGTGGCTAAAGCTCAGCAAGTTGGCACAGTAGGGGGCACAGGTGGTGCATCAGCCAGTCATCTCAGTCATGTCAGTCAGTCGACCATTGGCACCTGGGTCTGCCCCGTGACCTCCTGCCAGCCGGCGATCGACACTTCACGTGGCCTCAAGGTGCACATGGCCTGGCACAAGCGTCGTGGTGACGTCACCACCACTTAGTGGCGAATTGCGGTTGTTTTGAGACAGTAAGAGAGTGTGAGGTCGACTCAGCCTCAGATGAGTACCTGGTGCGGTGTGTCGTAAACATCGCTACTGGGGGAGACAAAGGCCGCCGTGGAGGAGAATCCTAAAATAATAAAAGCTTTTATTATAATAAAAACTTTGATTGTAATATTTTATTAATATTATAATAAAAGCTATACTTAAAGCTTTTATTATAATAAAATTTCAATTTGTTATGAAAAGAAATACAAATAATAAATTTAAAATAATAAAAGCTTTGATTATTTCCAATTTATTATTTTATTATTTTTATTTTGCTGCCACCTGCCGGCCACCAACGTGGCGTGTAGATTCTGCCAAATTAAAAAGTTACTAATAAAAATAAGAAATTGAAAATAATAAGCAAAAACCCAGATTCATATTCTTGGTTGCTTCGGTAAAGTCACGTAGATAGAAATAAAACTAAAATAATAACATAAAATTTATTTTTTTTTAATTAAAAATACAAAAAATAAATTTTAAATAATGAAAGCTTTTATTATTTTCAATTTATTATTTATTTATTTTAATTGGCAGAATCTACACGCCATATTCTTGGTTCTTCAGGTAAAGTAACGTAGATTTGAAATAAAAATAATTCAATTTAATTCAAAAATATAAATTATATATTGAAACTAATAAAAGCTTTTATTATTTTAAATTTATTGTTTAATTTTTTAAATTGGCAGAATCTACACGCCATATTCTTGGTTCTTCAGGTAAAGTCACGTAGATTTGAAAATAAAAATAATTCAATTCAATTGAAAAATATAAATTATATATTGAAACTAATAAAAGCTTTTATTATTTTCAATTTATTACTTGAAATTTTTAAATATAAAAAAATAAAATACAAATAATAAATTGAAAATAATAAAAGCATTTATTATTTTATAATAAATTGAAAATAAGAAAAGCTTTTATTATTTTCAATTTATTATTTTAATTTTATTATAACTTTACCGAAGGAAGCAATAATCTGGCGTGTAGATGCTGCCATCTGGTGGCCACCAACGTTGGCAGGTGGCAGCATCTACACGCCATATTCTTGGTTCTTTGGGTAAAATATAAATAATAAAGAAAAGTAAAAAACTAACAATTCATGATTTGGTATTTTTTCATTTAATTCGATTATTTTCATTTTCAAATCTACGTTACTTTACCAAAAGAACCAAGAATATGGCGTGTAGATTCTGCCAATTTAAAAAAAATTAAAATAAATTGAAAATAATAAAAGCTTTCATTATTTTCCATTTATTTTTTGTATATTTTTTATTTAATTTTATTATTTTTATTTTCAACCTACATGGCTTTACCGAAAGAACCAAGAATATGAATCTGGATTTTTGATTATTATTTTCAATCTATTCTAATTTTTAAATTGGCAGCATCTACACGCCATATTCTTGGTTCTATCGGTAAAGTCACGTTGATAGAAAAAAAAATCAAATCAAATAAAAAGTGTGAAATTGAAAATAATTAAAGCAAAAAACCCACATTCATATTCTTGGTTCTTTCGGTAAAGTCACAGAGATAAAAAAATGAAACAAAATTTGGATTTTAAAATAATAAATTGACAATAATAAAAGCTTTTATTATTTTCCATTTATTTTTTTGTATTTTTAAATTGGCAGAATCTACACGCCATTTTCTTGGTTCTTTGGGTAAAGTCACGTAGATAGAAAATATAAATAATAAAAGAAAAGTAAAATTTTTAACAATATTTTTAAAAATATTTTTATTATTTTATTGTTTCCCTTCTACGTGACTTTACTGAAAGAACCAATAATATGAATCCCTGCAGTCACGAAAGCTTTAAATCAAAATTTAATAATAACAATTCATGATTTTTCATTTAATTCTTACATTTTCATTTTCAATTCTACGTGACTTTACCGAAAGAACCAAGATTACGGCGTGTAGATGCTGCCATCTGCCGGCCACCAAGGTAGCGTGTAGATTCTGCCAATTTAAAAATTACAAATAAAAGTCATAAATTGAAAATAATAAAAGCTTTTATTATTTTCGATTTATTTTGTTTTAAATTTATTTGATTATTTTTAAATCTACATGACTTTACCGAAAGAACCAAGAATATGAATCTGGATTTTTGCTTATTATTTTCAATTTATTATTTTCATTTTTCAATTGGCAGAATCTACACGCCACGTTGGTGGCCGGCAGATGGCAGCATCTACACGCCATAATCTTGGTTCTTTCGGTAAAGTCACGTAGAATGAGAATAAAATAATAAATTGATAAAATAAAATGACACAATAAAATTATCACGACGTTTCGGCCACAACACAAGCGGCCTTCATCAGGTGAAGGGACGAGACTGTCTGGAGGACAGCGCTGGAGCGAACAAAGCCAAGCTCAGATCGCGACCTTTAAGCTGTGTGAGAAGAAACAGAGCACCTTGACAAAGGAATTATCATAGAATTTAGCATTTAAATAGCTGAGTGATTAGCTTGTGACTGGTCACAGAAATGGCTATGTTAAAGTCAAAGCATACACATCCACAGAGGCACCCCTTGACAAAGGAATTATCATAGAATTTAGCATTGAAATAGCTGAGTGATTAGCTTGTGACTGGTCACAGAAATAGCTATGTTAAAGTCAAAGCATACACATTCACAGAGGCACCTAGTACAAATCAAACAGGAGAATTTAGCATTGAAATAACTAGGAGAATTTAGCATTGAAATAACTGAGTGATTAGCTTGTGACTGGTCACAGAAATGGCTATGTTAAAGTCAAAGCCTACACATCTGAGCTATTCACCGTAACTGGGTATACACTACACTACATAATGAATACTACATAATAAACCAATAAAAACTAAAATATAAATTACCTCAATGTTATCAATAAACTCTATATATTCTCCAATCAGCTAAGCTACCACACAATAAGTCGTTATATATCACAATGCTATATGGCGAAAAAATTGGTGGATTCTTACCGTTAACTTTAGCACCACGGACAGCTACGAGCCCCGTTCAGACGGACGAGTTCATCCATGGTCGGAACAGAGGAGGGGTAGAGAGACAGCTGCGAGGCGCTGTTATACTCCATGTTGTATATAGTATTCATTATTTAGTGTAGTGTATACCCAGTTACTGTTAATAGCTCAGATGTGTAGGCTTTGACGTTAACATAGCTATTTCTGTGACCAGTCACAAGCTAATCACTCAGCTATTTCAATGCTAAATTCTATGATAATTCCTTTGTCAAGGCGCTCTGTTTCTTCTCACACAGCTTAAAGGTCGCGATCTGAGCTTGGCTTTGTTCGCTCCAGCGCTGTTCTCCAGACAGTCTCGTCCCTTCACCTGCTGAAGGCGCTTGTGTTGTGGCTGAAACGTCGTGAGAATTTTATTGTTATTTTATTTTATCAATTTATTATTTTATTCTCATTCTACGTGACTTTACCGAAAGAACCAAAGAAGATGAATCCTTGCAGTCACGAAAGCTTTAAATCGAAAAATATTCTCGGTTCTTTCGGTAAAGTCACGTAGATTTGAAAATAAAATAATCGAATTTAATTAAAAAAAATTCTTATTATTTTAAATTTAAAAATACAAATGATAAATTGAAAATAATAAAAGCTTTTATTATTTTGAAAATAATAATAAAAGCTTTTATTATTTTCATTGTTATTTAATTATTTGTATTTTCTATCGACGTGACATTACCGACATAACCAAGAATACGGCGTGTAGATGCTGCCACCTGCCGGCCACCAACGTGGCGTGCAGATGCTGCCAGGTGTGATTTGAGAGGTGATTGGGTTGGTGATGTTGGTGAGTTGCATGGTGAATGTGTCGGTGAGCACCTGGAGGATTCGCCTCCACGGTCGCCTTTGTCTCCCCCAGTAGCGATGTTCACTCCACACCGCACCAGGAACTCATCTGAGGCTGAGTCGACCTCACACTCTCTCACTGTCTCACAACAACAACAACAACCGCCATTCGCCACTAAGTGTCGGTGACGTCACCACGACGCTTGTGCCAGGCCATGTGCACCTTGAGGCTACGTCAAGTGTCGAACGCCCGCTGGCATGAGGTCACGGGGCAGACCCAAGGGTGCCACTGGTCGACTGACTGAGATGACTGAGATGACTGGCTGATGCACCACCTGTGCCCCCTCTGAAGGGCGGCTGTTTGTAATTTGGGCGTTCGTAAGTCGAGGACTGCCTGTAAATAAAGATTCCGATTGTGGATGTGTGAGCTTGGCCCGATCTGCGGGGGCGTGGCTTGCACGACAGTGGGCGGGGCACAGCCGCGACAGGCGTGGCTTATCCAGGAAGTGGGAGGAGGAGTCTCGAGCCTACGTGGGGGCGTGCAATAACAAAGGGGACGTGGAGTGTCACCCTGGGTGACGCCTGCGCTGACCAATCGCAAAGTAGACCGCGATCACCGGACTGCAAGCCAGAGAGAAGCGCGCTCCTTTTAAAGTTAACAACAACATTGTTAAATGTAAGTAGCGCCTCTCTACTTTATTATTGTTTTATTTGTTTAATACATTACTTGTGGTGCCGTGAGTCGAGTGAAATGAGTCAATAACCTTGCTAGACATGGCTAAGCTTTTAATAAGGGGCGCCGCGGTGTCGAGATGTTAACTACCTCGCCAGGCCTACAGCAGCGTGGAGGTTCCATCCAGACCCTGACGCCTGCTCTGTATTTGTTTATTTTTTTCCCCTGTGGTCACGTAGATTCTTCTCCTGGTCCTTCGGTTTTCCCCTCCACATTTAGAAACGTGAGTTCAGAGTACTTGGCTGCTATAAATGTCCACATGATAAGCCACTTTTGTTGAGCTATCATTTGTGTCCAGGTCGCTTCTGATAAGAGTTATATAGCTCAGTGGGCCTTACCTGGTAAATATAAATAGTTTATAGTTTAGTTTATAGTTCATAAGAACTCGTGACAAGGGTCAGTGTCTACTTCAAATATTGTTCAGGCTCTGGAGACCTCCAAAGTTATTCGTGATGTTATACATTTCGTTCGTTTTGAGCATAATCGCGACCTTATATAATTATTACGTGATACACACGCTGAATATACGCACACAAACATCGTGTACACGTGTGTCGTGCCCTCTATTGTCCACATAGACGGCTTGTGCTGACGAGAGAACGGTCTTAACGTACAATGTCGTGACATGTATCAGCCCTTTGTCGATCCAGCGTTTTGATAGAGGCCTCCCCCACACCATGTCGTTCGTGGGAGTTGTTTAACCATACTTCACCATGCCGGTCAATGCGGGTTTGGTGAAGTGAGGAGGCCCAGAAACTTGCATATGCAGATACGAGTTTGCCTGTGCTTGCATCTGCAGAATTACATTCTCACACATCTTCAAGTATAGTTTAATACTTATAAAAATGCATTAATTCTTGAGGATTCCATAAAGTACTGTGGTAAAAATAAAACAACTTGATTTGAATAAATTTCGATTTAAAGCGTTCGTGACTGCAGGGATTCATCTTCTTGGTTCTTTCGGTAAAGTCACGTAGAAGGGAAATAATAACATAATAAAATCAAAACATAATAAAATTCTCACAACGTTTTGGCCACAACACAAGTAGCCTTCCTCAGGTGAAGAAACAGAACTGTCGGAAAGACAGCGCTCCAATGAACACTGCTAAGCTTGGCAGCGTATTTAAGCTGGGTGGGAGGAGCAGAGCTCCTTGACAAAGGAGTTTACATATCAACAGAAGAATTTAGCATTGAAGTAGCTGTGTTAATGTGATAGATTAGCAGGATGTTAAAGTCAGAAATTAGCATGTAACTGGGAGATTAGCATGATGTTAATGTGAGGAATTAGCATGTAACTGGTGACAGAAGTAGCTATGTTAAAGTCAGAGTTTACATATCAACAGAGGCATTTAGTATATTGACGCTAAAGAACTGCAACTACCCAACTATCATACAATAAACCGATGTGAAAGAACTAAATATAAACTACATCAATATAAATTTTGATTTAAAGCTTTCGTGACTGCAGTAATTCATATTCTTAGTTTTTTCGGTAAAGTCACGTTGAAGAGAAACAAACAAAATAATATAATATATATAAAACAATAAAAATTCTCACGACGTTTCGACCATAACTCAAACGGTCATCTTCACACCTGAAGACCTGAAGATGACCGTTTGAGTTGAAACGTCGTGAGAATTTTTATTGTTTTATATATATTATATTATTTTGTTTGTTTCTCTTCAACGTGACTTTACCGAAAAAACTAATCAATGTACTCAATATATTCTCCACTAAGCTGAGCTACTAACAATAAGTTATTATACATTACACTTCTATGTCGCAAAAAATATTATAATATGCCTCCAAATAATATTTTTTATTATAAACTGCCATAGACAGACCCGAACATTGAATTATACACTGCGTTACTATACACTACCCTATACGTTAGATTATAATAATATTAGACTTGTAATATCACACTATGTATTATTTTACCAACCCTACTGTATACCTCACTGCTGTAGATTCACTATACAATTACGATACTGTATATTACCAAATAAATTATATTAAACTTTACACTGAGTACTTTGTTGAACAGGGAATGCTTTGAGCTTGTGGGTTGAATCCATCTGTGTGGAATTGTGTTATTTCGCAATATGCAAGGTGGGGTCTCTCTGGGTTCCACTCACGCAAACATCTCAATGCAATGGGACCTTTCTGAAAATGCAGTACTTAGACGCAATGAAGCTTTCCTGGGTAACTAGTTAACATTGTAATAATTAGCATGAGAGATAATGACGTTCCCTTATAAGTGCCATTAGTAGTACTATCCTGTACTTTTAATGAAGACTATTTTACGTAGTTGTTTGTAAAAAAGTGTCCATTCCCAAAACTTCTTGACGGGCCCTCATACAGAAATGATATTACAATCTTACATGGAGATTGCGAGTCAGAGTGTTGTGAATAGTGGAGTGAACGTGTGGTGCAATCATTATATTGTTGGTGTGTATATACAGAAAGACCTATTTGGTGGGTAACATTAGGAAAATGGAGGTAGTTAGTCATTGTTGTTTAGAAACAAAATATTACTTGGGTGGATAAGAGGGTAAAATCGTACATGATAGGAACTGCAATATTGTGGAGTTCCGGTATAATGAGTTATAGTATATATGAATCTTATGTCACCTTAAGTATGCCTGTGCGAGTACACTCGTGACACGGGTGTCATCCGCGTGACCTTTGTGTTTTGTTTCAGATGTGCGAGAGCAACTCCGCTGCGAGTCATGGTGGTGCTGGGAGAATTGCCTTCACCATCGATGGCACTTCACCAGCACCCGTCTCAACCCCACCTCAATCCGGTAGAGTTACACGAGCGAAAAAACGTATCTCTTGTGACGTCTGTGGGAAAAAAATCCAACTGGCATGGTGCCTAGAAGCCCACGTAAGAACGCATAAGGAGACCCGTGAGCAATGGTGCGGCATATGTGGACAAAGGTTTAATCAGCCAGGAAAATTAAAAAGGCACATGAAGACCCATGAAAAGGATTATATGATAAAGGGTGCACCAGGTTTGGTGAATAACGGCAGTTTTGCCAATGCGGTGTTGAATCCACCATCGCCCTATGAGATGTGCTCAGTCTGCGGATTTTTAAGTCCTATTGAAATCCTGAAAACTCATGAAAGTCTTCACGCACAGTTCTTGTACAGACCGAAGCCTGAACATGATTACACTTCGACAAAAGATAGCGGCGTTAAGATAAATGACATGAAATCCAAATTTCTTGAATGCTTTGGCCTAGTTCCACGTCAACAAACTGCTTCACCAGTCAGTGAGAATAAACCATACGCTGCTCTCGATCCTTTTATGAGCATGAAAGTGTTGATGACCTTGCAGCAGAAGAAGGAAAAGCGAAGTAGACCTAAGTCCATTAAAAGAAAGAAGACCACCACCAGTGTCACCAATTGCAGCAGTAGCAACAGCCAGAATTCGGACATCAAGAGGATGGACTGCACGGAAGCAGGAGGCTGCGTGGAGCAGAGCATCCCCAAGGTGGATGAATCCAACCTGGCACCTTTAGGTACGTCCTAGTAATGCACACACTACATTTCATTTGGATGTAATTCATAATTTCACAAATTAGTTAATGTACGCATATGTTGACCATATCTGTATGCCTGCGCTGAGGAGTCTAGAGATCTGATGTGGTGCTGCTCGGATGTTGGGTTAAACCGTGAAACTCTGGGTTTTCTGTCACCGAACCACGATTAAACTGGCTTCTCATTGATGTTCTTATCCAGTTACCAAACACTTCTTCCAGCAAACACTTGGACCTACAGCCCCAGAGCCCACTTGGACTCTTTGATGAATACCTCGAGATGGGTACAATGAGCTCAGAGGATCACACTACGGAGTCAACGCGTTTTACTTTATTATAAAAAAAAACACACAATTGGGTATCATTTGATTATATTGGCACGTGTGGACGGCCCCTGTGTATCTGTCGGACATTGTTGTGGGAGGGAAATTACCCACACTTCGGGTTGTTGAAGGCAGGGAGCACAGATGTAAGAGCTTAGATGTACAATACAACAATGTAATTTGCTGCACTGTCCTCTGCTGCTCACAACCCCACAATAACTATTGCATGGTCACCCATCCAACCAATTTTCAGGCTCAGCTCTCCTTAACTTCTGGGATCTGATTAAATCTGACGCATACTGTGTGATTTGGCCATAGGCACCAATCTATGGATATACTGTAACACAATTGTCTTTGAGCATGCGCATATGTGCATATGTACGGAGTTAAGTTTTAGAAACAATAGGAGCACATATTTGCTCCTCTTGTCTGCTAACCAATGCAGCTACATTGGTCAGCTTGGATTGACGTTTTTCCCCCTTACTATTTATTTAAAACTCTTGTGCATCATGTCCACTGTGGTTAACTGCTGTGATTTGTTGGCATTTCAGCCACAGTGCATATGCCTAAAAATGTGTGGTACGGTTAATGGAGTCCTCAATACAGGATGTGATCTAGTTATTTAGCCACCTAGTGGTGGAAAATGGTGCAAAAGAAACCCAGGTGAACCAGAGCTGAGCATTAAAGATGGTAGTGGCTGATCGCATCTTAGTGGCCAATGTAATGGACACGATAATTTTGTGAACAAATGACACGAAAATGTGACCATATTTTGGGGTCTCCTTTGACTAAAACACATTCAATGCATTGAAAACATGTTTTGTTTGCTTAAAGTAATCACAACATAACAGCATTAAGAGTGTATGTCTATATCCTGTTTCACTCATTATCCTATCCTTGCCCCCCTACCCATTCTCAAAATATACCCCAGTTATCCATATTCGGGTTTGCCACTCTCTTCGTGGCATCATTTCCACTTGCGCCATTGCTCGCACTGCTCAACAACATCATCGAAGTGCGGGTCGACGCGTGGAAGCTCGTAACAAAGATGAGGAGGCCTGTGGTTTCGCAAGCAAGAGGAATTGGAGCCTGGGCCGACATTCTGAGTATCGTTGCCACCCTCTCTGTAATCACCAATGTAAGTCGCCAGATTGTCCGCTCGCTTTCTCGCTCAATATCCCATCTTATGAGTGACATAACATGTCATGTTAGCCGTGTGGGTTCTTTTTACCATACTTCACCATTCTGGTCCTGGCAGGTTTGAGAAGAGGTGTAGTGGGGGACCAGGAGCGGTTCGGGTATCACTCGTCACTGATGTTAGTCGTAGCTGGAAGTCAATTGCATGTGTGCTGAATTCAAAGTGCAGTGCATGAATCACTGCACCACCGCTCCTATCCACTCTCTCCCAAAATCGCAAAAGGTAAAGCCTTGCAATTGCTTGCTCATGTCACTGCTGGCAGAAGGGCCTCAACTAAAGGTAGCTCTAGAGAACCCCTCTACACGGTATTTGGCCTACTCTTCCATGATGACCAGGCATGTTGTAAGATGTGGAATTACCTGCGCTAAAACAGTGATGAACCCATTTATATTGCTAATTGGACAGAGGTGGGGGAGATTTAAGAAAATGATCCATTGCTTCAACTGTTGTGTCAGGAGACTGAACTGACGACTGCCAGATTGCAAGTCCTTATATGGTAACCATTTCACTCTGGCAGCAACCCCCCAAATTGTATTTGTGAAAATTAATGTAATTGCCAAGGTAAGATGTTCAGAAGCCTTGGTCAAATCATTGCATGCTAAGTGACTGCTATCGCTGTGCCTCCGTATGCTAATTCCACAGTCATGCATCTTGGCGTTCACAACGGACATCATCCCACGCCTGGTGTATTATTATGGATACTCAGCAGAGTATGGCACAGGTTCGCCTACAATGCATGGGTACACGGAGGACAGCCTTTCAATTTTCAAGATCAGCGACTTCAAGGAGCAAAATCATCCCAACATCCTGCCAGCCTGGTTTGATCCGGCATTCCACACAACCTGCAGGTTTGTGCCATTCAGTGTCATGCCCAGCTATCGGGGGTGCCGTCCCTGCGAATGTGATGCACTGATCTCTGGGTGTGTTGTCCAGGTAGATGCGACATCCTTCTGGGTGTGGTGTCCTCCTGGCTCCGCCCCTTCCTGATTAGTCTGGTTCTCTTCCTCTTTTCACTCCGTGACTTTCCTTTTAAGACCCACACTTCCCCTAGGCCCCACCTCTGTTTAGGCCCTGCCCCTTACCCTGGACACAGGGTTTGGCTTAGTTGGGTAGTAAGGGGTTGTGGTAGGGTTGGGGGAGGAGTGTGCGTGGTGGGCGGGGACAGTAAAGGGGGTGGGGGGGGGGAATTGGAGGGGGGGAGCAGTGGGTACGGGTGGGATGGCTTCACAACCAAAGTCCCACTTAGAGAAATATAATAATAGATTGATATAAATTATAGCTCATTGTTACCCTGCTAAAGAGTAATGTTATTTATTTATTTATCGATCCACGACTGCTTAATTGAGTCTCAAGATCCCTTTTCAGGAAGACCGTGCATTGGGATTCCAGTTTAAGGTGGTTTTATGCATGTGGGATGCAATAAGAGGTCCTGGAGAACCCATGGTAATGAAATGAAGCTTAAAGGTCCACACAGACATGAAACCACTTGCTCTACAGCCATCTTCTGGTCTCCTCACCGCACAGTTAGTTAGGAAATTGATGCGATCTACCAACCCTTTTCTGTAACGTTTTTGAATTGCTGGCATACACAACTATAATCAATATAACCATATTGATCGATATTTAATATAACCTTACTTGACTATGACCAAATCACCACGAATACAGCTAATCTTAGATTCCGGAAGTCAAGCAGGCTTGAGCCTTGTTCGTGCTTAGATTGATGAACACCATGCACAATGCAGGTGCAGTAGGCGACTTTGGAGCTAGGTTGTCAGCAGTGGGTAGTTCAGAAAAACGAATAGTTGTGCTATATTGTTCTCCCATTATCTGAACTCCCTACCTTCACCAACCTGGTACGGACCAGCGTGAACCATGGTCAATAAAGCCCCCACAAGCTGCACGTTGTGGGAAGGCCCTCTTTCAGAAGCGGATTTTTTAAAGGGCTGTGAACGCATATACCGTTTGTACACAACCACTTGTTCAATTTAGCGCCAACTCTACTTTCGAGGCACTTTGCTCAATATAGTCCATGCGTGCTTGTGGTTGTATGTGTGTAGGTATCCAGGTTATCGCTACCCGCCGGATCATCCCCAAGCCTACTCCGTCACCAAGCAGTACTGGCAAGTACTGACGGCAAAGCTGGCCTTCGTCATTGCCATGCAGGTACACGTCAATATGCACACACACACATTCATAAACCCATTGAAAGATAAAGGTACAGCCCTCCAATTACTTGCTCATGTCACTGATGGCAAAAGGGCTCCTGCTATAGGGAGCTCACGAGAGACCCTTAAGATGTATTTGAACTGCTCTTCCACACTGGTCAGACGTCTTGGGAAGAGCTGGGAGTTCCCGCACTGAACAGCACCAAACTCAGCCGACCAATTGACTGGATGTATTCCATTTACACTGCTAGGTGGATAGAGGCAGTGGAATGTAAAAAAAAAACTTTCACCATTGTTTACACTGCCACGATCAAAGATCAATTCACACCCGCGACCTCTGGATTGCAAGTCTAGTGTGCAAAGCCTTACACTACTGCACCATCGTATAGACTCATCTGTGAGCAGTTGTTAAGGTCAGCAGAGCAAACCGTGATCATTGTCAATGGGTCATTACAGATAATGCCAGTAATGCTATTACACCTCACAATTGCACAGTATTTCTGAGATCACAAATAATAGTGGTAATACAATACGCTCTGTCATCATGCAGCAGACGATCCATGTTGTTTATGACATTTGTCACACGTAAGCATGTGTGCGTGTGGGAAGGGGAGCGGCTGCGTAGTTGTTCGTGAACTGCGCTACCAATCCTGTGTGACCGGAGTACTATTTCTGGCCACAGCCAACAACAGTGGAAAATATTAGAACCAGTGTTGAGCTTCCCTTAAGTTGATTCTGTCTTAAAATGAGTACTTGATGAAGTGTGTGAAAATCATCACTGGCGAGATAAAGGTGCACACCACCCCCGCAGGCACTGTGCCACCCTTCATAGATGCACTTGTCTCAGTCTGTGAAAGGCTACACAGGGAATCTTTGTAGTGGTGACATGGCCGAGTGTAAGTGTTTGCTGATTGTTGCGATAAATTTGCGGCTGCCCAGGTGAATACTGTGGGTGCATTAACTGCACATCAGAAATGTTGCCTGCTGCATAGTGAACGTAAAAAACCCATTAAGTAATTCAAAAAGTGCCTCGGTATAATTTGCCAAATGTTCAAAAATTACTCAAATGACTTAATTTAATTGGGAAAAACGACGTAACAATATAATATCCCTAGGCTTCAGGTCCCCGGAATAGTTGACCTGAGATGTAAAGCACTTTGAGATGCTGCCATATTATATTTAGTAAGCACCCTTTACATGCAAATCCTGAAACTGAAAATTCTTTACCTGTGTGTGGACGTGTGCAGCACGTGGTGTTACTCACGAAGGCCTGCATTGCATACATCATCCCGGACACGCCATCCCATGTGCGCGCCTGCATGCGCCGCGAGCGCTTCGTCGTACAGACGATTCTGCAGCAGGCAGAGCTGGGCCGTCTCCGTAACACCCTCCTCACCGATGCCCCCAGCTCACCGCCATCGCCTCAATTCCACGTTGAGGATGAGCAGGCAGAGATGGGCCTGCTTCGCTGCTCGCTGCATAAGGAGTCTCCTGGCGTATTGCACCCACCCCAGCGGTGCCACATGGAGAATGAGCAGGCAGAGAAGACTGGTGACGACTCACTGCTGAAGGGATCCGAGGAGGAATCAAGCAACGAGGATTCGTCAACTGTCTTCTACAGCGTATAAATCTACTCTGACTTTTAAAGGAGGCTGCTATCCTAACTCTGTTTGCACGTGGACAAGGACATTGCAGTCGAGGACTATCTGTATATATATTAATAAATACGTTTATGATGTAACATGTCTCAATCATCTCATGTCTTTTCATACGAATCACGATGTGAATGAGGAAAACTAGAAATTATTGTTATTTTGTATATATTTTAAATTTTGGTTTAACATGTAGGCTTTCGCGCCCAATATCATCCATAGAGGTGTTTTTTGGATTAGATCGCATACATATATAAACGTGTCGTTAAAACCCGCCACCACTCGACACAGCCAACTAGTAGGGTTGTCACGGAAACAGAACAAGCCAATTCGTCACTGGTACTTTGGAGAGCCAAGCCACAACATTTACAATCGGAGTACGACGTTTTGCCAGTAATTACAACTAGCTTCATCAGGCGACAGCCAGATTTGTGGCACTCTCGCGCAAAGTGGGGGGGGGGGGGGGGGGGAGATTACCGAGTCAACGTACATTATGCATGTGCATTATGAGAGCCCTTTGATCTTGTCCTTCCTGTCTATTGTGTATTAAAATAGCCGTACCAATGGTAATCCCTATTGAAGTATGCTGCCCTTTATAGGCATGCATTTAAATAATGTATTATTTGTTGGCACCCATGTTCAGCAGTAGCAGAACACACGTGCCAACAAGGACACTCAGTTGATTTTAATGTTGAAATTCTGTGCAAAACTAGCTACTACTGCCCAAGAATAATTCGAGAATCTATCGAAATTGGAAGAAAAATTTACAGTTCGGATAGCTACCGCCTTTCTGCTGTGTGGAAGCGACTCATCAAATAGTACATTAGATGAAACTCCGAGTACCCACTCAGGAGGTATAGTGGTAAAGCAGTGGAGGAAAAAAAAGCAATTTTTTTAATTTGCCCTTGTTGAATGATAGAGCCGATACACACAGCAAGCGAGATTAAGAAAGCGCATCGGAAGAAATAACGGAGGAGAGAGAGAAGACAATTGCTTGCTGGAGAAGGAAAGGCATTCCTACCGAGGGAGACAAGTTGACAAAGATTTTGATCATGGGAACCGGTGGCGTGGCTCGATCTTCCCTATGTACGCAACATGCTACCGAAAGAAAACAGAAAATCCTATTCAAAGGCTAAAATAAGCTCCATTTTTTGTATAAGAGCCCGATAAACAATAACCCCATCCATAGACTGAGGAAGAGAGGGAAGAGCCTGAACAAAGGGGAGGAGATTACGACGGAGATGGGTTGGAGGTGGAGAGAAGGGGAGAGGGGAGGCCGTAAAGGCAGCTGCACATTCAAGGAAAGCGGTGTAGAAAGAGTTGAACGGGGACATGGAGACAGTAGAGACAAGGGTGGAGAAAGAGGAAGGGAGGATCTTTCAGTGCTCGCTACAGGAAACCCACAAAACTGAATTTCCTAAACTCGTGTCGCCTCCGTGACAGCAGCACCACCAACGCCACAGACTCACGCTCCTCAAATCGACAATACCATCTCCATTGCCGACCAGCCACGAGATGGCTGCTCTCAACACCTCGGTCGTGGTGTAAGCAGCAAAAGACTTCCAGCTGGTGAGCAACCGGCCATTGCGAGGGTTGGAAAGAAACTGAAGCACGGGGCGACTCCCACAACCTTCGGGTATTTCCAAACTGGATGACGTCTTGGGATGAAGCTAGAAGTAAGCCAAATCTGCACTCAATAAATGGGACAAAGATTCCAGAGAAGCCTCCAGAAATGTCACAGGAGGCTCGGGTGTGAGAAACCAGACTCCATGTGGGGTCCTCCAGACCTTTGCCCTCCAGTTCATCAACATTTGTAAAAGCAGGACGTCTCAAAGGTACGTAGCATGGGTGAGGTAAGAGGTTGAGAACCACGTTCCGAGATTAGGCGCTTTGACAGGTTGGGGTCCGAGTTAACGTTTAATGGAGCTCACCCTACGACATTATGGATAGAAGGGTAGTGTGCCGGCACAATCCGGACACCCTGCTACACCGAAACACTCTGCTGCACCAAACTCCCTGGTACAGCTAAACACTGGCACGATTGCGCTCAAATACACACAAACTCTCGCTCGGCCAGTTGGTACACAGGTTGTCAGTTGTGGGGGACGCGGGCCCCCGGCTCCCCCCCCCGGGGGAGGGCTGATCTCGGGAGGGCTGCGGGCTCCGGACTCCTCGCTCGAGTGAGAGCAGCCGCTACTCGACTCCTCGCTCGCGGTGAGAGGGCTGCCGCTCTCCGGCTCCTCTCCTCGCGCCGCAGCCCCTCGGGTCCGCGGGTCCTGTTTGTGGGGCATAGCTCGGGGCTGGCACGTGGCTGCCTGGAATCAATCCGTCGCTTCTCAGCCACTCAAACGCGACGTCTCCGCTCACACAACCCCGCGCACCACTCACACGAACTGAACGGGGGATCAGGGGTCAGAGGGCAATGACGTTCTTCGCACACGCGTTGCCGCCGATGCCGGGCAATGGAGATTGTTTAAAGGGCTGCGGGGCGGGGATTTGGAGTCAGTTTTAGAGCGACACACCAATCGCACGCGCGGGACGGGGGGGTCGGGGGTTAGAGGGCAGGGACGTCACTCATACACGCATAGCCGATTGGGGGGCTGTATTGGAGATTATTTAAAGGGCTGTGGGGGCGGATATTCGGGATTGGTGTTAGCCCGCAGTCACGAAAGCTTTAAATCGAAATTTATGTTAAGTGTAATGTGTTGGTGTTAATAAATAGTGTTGCCTCCCAAGAAGTTGTGTGCGCCTATCTCAGCCCATTACATATAAGTGTAGACATGATTATGTAATTCTTGTGTTCATACAAGTGTAGTGACACAGCGCTGACTGCTGTCCAGCAGCGGCAACTGCAGTGGAAAGTTTGCACACACGCCGTTGAGCATATATACGGGTATGCCGGCCGGGCAGAGGAATTGGGGCAAGGGTCATGGAAGACCTCATAGGGAAGCCTCTGGAACCCTCTGGTCGGTTCGAGAAGGGAGGCGTGGATAGGGCAGAGCCAAGCCGCGCCGAGTAGAATATAGAATATAATATAAGCAGCGGAGAGCGAGAGCTCCGGGCTGCCGGTTCTGGGAGTGGACTCGTCTCGTCGTCGCCACCGCATTCGCCCAATCATTGCGTGGCCAGACAGTAGCTGGCCTTCTCGGTCGACGCCGTCGGTGCAACACGGACAGGGTCGTGTCTAGGCCGGGCTCTATGGCAACGTGGTCGAGTGAGGCCGGAGTTGGTGTGAACAAGATAATAAAGAGACGGTGTCTCCTGCAACTACCTCGTCTTCGACAGTGTGTGCGACACACACCACACGTCGGAAGGAGAACACTTCACAAGTATAAATGCTGCCTGTGTCAGTCGAGTCACATTTGCTCTAATTTATTTTGGTGACCTAAGACAGGAGAAGCAAAATGCACTTCTTCAGGAAGTGATATTTTTTTCATAATGCAGAGGCTGTGCCTGATACACATCTTTCATGTGTTGTTTGGCAACCCTGGTGCCCAGTAAACGCCATATGGCCAGATCTTTGCATTGAATTCCAAGTATTAATTCCTCCATACTTGTGCACAGTTGAGTTTTTATTCCATTCCCTTCATGAACCATGTCTTTGAACTTTACATCATAGTAAGATAGTACATGCCGATTAATAATTAATAGATGCTTGAAAACATCTATCCCCAACCATCTGCCTGTGTTTGGCCTAAAACCCAATCACCCAGAATGCCCAAATTCACCTTACATACTCTAGGAATGTAAGCAGGTTAATGCTTGTATATCCATCACAATCATCACCCCCAAATGTGAAGACATGTCACGAGACTCGCTGACTTTTCTTAAAATACTTGAGAAATACAAATCATAGCTGAATATTTTCAATTCCATGTGTATAAGCCTTTGTCTCAGATTTATTGTAAAATAAATATACATGTACAATATAAACATTCAAATATCAGAAAATATTTAATGTATGTTGAATTTCTTTCACACTGTACATAACCAACCATGCTAAACAAGACATGATAAAAACAATCCAAGTCATGGGTTGCATACAATATGCAACTTTGGTTTATTGATTACAAGTTACATAAAAGGTTCTGAAATTTTACAATACAGGTATAGTGCAATCTAAATAAGCAAATGTACTTTTACAGTGATTTCCCAAATGTTTATAACTACACAAATACTAGCATGTATGTTCCCAATAAAGTAGTCTCCTTCCAAAATGGATAAAACCAAAATAAGTTTAGTTGTGCTCACAATATTTTTCACATATAGTTTCTCTTTCAAGTGACATTTGAGTCTGCATGGATTTGCTGTGCAAAATACTGCTGCAACCATTCACTAACTCCAACCCTGAACGAACTTCATCACATTTTTCCAATACTTTGTTGTGGCACTTCCATTAACAGGGCAATTACTGTGCCCCATGGGCCCCACAAGTTCACAAGTAATTGCGATTCACACCACAGCACCTGAAGTACCATTGATGTTTAACAACCATGAATTAGCAGGACCAAGCGAACGTATCCTTCTGAGTACAAACCTCGACCACCGCCTTAAAATGCAGCCATCCTTGTTCTCCTTGATGGTGTCAACCAGCTCTTTCAGACGCGACAGGTGGTACACGGCCCTGAGAAGAGACACGATTGAGAGAAAATTACTTGGTTGACTTATTATCATGGTGGAAGCCAGAAAAATCTCACCAAGTCTCAGGCGGGTTTGGCAGTGATATTTTGCAAATTTCATCAGCGAGTGGTATGTGAGAGGAAATCGGAGAACCCGGTGAAAACAGAGGGAGTAAAATGCAAAACTCCGGATATAGATTCAAGATTCCATTGCTGTATTACTAACTCCTGGTTACCTAGCAGCCAAAATCTATAATATATGCTATTACCAAATAGTCTCCCATCCAAGTAATAACCAGGCTTACCTGCTTAGCTTATAACATTCATAATCTGACATCATACTTAGAGGCGGTGCAGCCTCTATGCTGTGCGTGAGTGTGAATATAAAGATAAATTCACAATGGCGTGGAGGGGTTTTCCCAGGGACGATCAGCCCCTAGGAAGACGTCCGTGTTGAAGCTGCCCGGGGAGGGGGCCTCCAAGCCGGGGGATTCCAACTCCATGCGCGCCCTGCTCAGCAGCTCCTCCAATGAGGCTGTGCATCAAGAATCACGCATCGCACGTCACAACCACATGGGTGGCCGCTCAGTCGTCTCTGTGAGAAAAGACTGAATATGTACCTGAAAACATATGAAATGTCATCTGCTATATACAGACTATATATATACACACACACACCTAGGGATCTAAGGTCCTCTGACACGGGCTCCTCGTTGGCTACATTCGTAAGGCCGGAGATGTCCAATCTTTGAGCCACTCTGGGTACTTTGGTCTGCTTTGCAGGCTCTGAGCGGCACCTGCTCTCTTCGTGCTGGTATCCGTCTCGTGGCTGCTGGTCTGGGAGTCCACATCGCAGTCACGCAGCCAGGCCGGGTACCTGAGCTCAGGAATGCTCGTGATCCCCGACACATCCAGCTCATCCTTTTGGCTTGTCAACCACCTGGGATAGGTACTTGTCGCACAGCCGCCGTTCGGCAAGTGCTCACGCCTAGTTGCTTCACTGCTCCGTAAGTACAACAAAACATTCTTCTGGTTAGAAAAGAAATAATTTTTGGGCTTTGCCGACTCATTTAATGGCATCAGGGCCTTGTTGCTTCTCGCTGTTGAGCTCAACCGTTCAGTTGGCTTATTGCCCCTCACCAATGATGCGCCGAGGCTGTGCGCGGTGACCCCGAGAGATGACCGCTTGCCTCTGTGCGACACTGCGAGGTCTCGGTGGGCGCCAGGCGAGCGGAACAAGGACTTGGAGGAACCGTCAACTGGCGCCTCTAGGAACTGGTCCGTGGTTAGACTGACTGTCGGGCTATAAGCCATGACCGCTGCAGCGCAGCAGTGAGGCTGCACGTGCCCGAGATGAGGTCCTCCACAGGCAGCATGCCACCTGCAATGTAAGACCCACAGACATTTTACTGGTACACAATGAATTTGCTCTCCCCTAGATTCCTTGACCCCTGAACGGCAATCCTGCAATGTTGCCTTACTTTGCACCATCAGTAACTAATGATGTTATCCGTTTGTGGAGTTTGTGAGAATATGGGATAAATCAGTGCATGAGCTGTTATTGTTTAAACTTCAGATGTGTCCAGTCTAGGATCTGCAAATTTTGACACAAAGGTTGGAGGATCACTTAGATTTCACAAACTTTACAAACTCGATAATCAGTGAAGTTGCTGGAAGATGACAGGAGAAAGAAATGCATGCTCCGACCTATCTGTTCAGACCTATGCTATCCTCTCATATGCGTGTGCTTACTGTGGATAGTTTTCTCTGACATAAAATGAACTCATTAATGGAATTTGCCAAGCATCCCAGTGTGGGACTCTCACGAAAATGTATCTTTAGACCTTATTAAGGGTTTTTTTCTAGGGGAATTACATTACATTCATGATAGCATAGCATAATTGACAAGCACCCAGTACAAGCAAATAAATGGGGTTCTCCTCTCCAATTATCCCCCCTCCAGTCAACTAGCTTCGATACCTTATGAGACCTCCTTTGCCAGTAACAAGATATAGTAATAGGTTTTTACCCTTTTATCTGGCACAAAAACTGACACCTTTATACAAGGGATCATGTTTGCGATAACCACAACGCAAGTAGTCAAAATGCAAACAAGAAGACGCTAAGAATAAGAAGACGCCTTTTTGCGTCTTCTGGTCCAACACCAGTGGAGACTGGGATCTCAGAAAAGCCATCTCGGGTATGGACCAATCAAATTCAAGGACAGTGCATATTATCAGAGTTGTCTTTTTTGTTTGCATTTTGACTACTTGTGTTGTGGTTATTGCAAACATGATCCCTTGTATAAAGGTGTCAGTTTTTGTGCCAGATAAAAGGGTAAAAACCTATTACTATAGCTTCAATACCATTGCACCGCGTGCACACTCGATAGCCACTCGAGTGCAAGCACCACGGAGCGATTCCTCGCGTGGCGAGAGGCGCAACCCACCTTCATCCACACTGTGCATCCTCCTCTCCTCCGCGCGTCTCCGCTCCGCCATGCTGCGCGGCGCTGTGCTCTGCACGTATCCTGGGTGGCGGTGACGCACAGATTCCGCTCTGCTCAAAGTCCTCGATGTAGGCGTCCAGCGCACCGCTCGCCTACGAGCAGCACTGCTCTCCGCACACCACAGGGCTGCGCTAGCCCCCGCTTCCGGTCCGGAGCAGCGTGCTGCCCAGGCTGCCGCGAGGGCTTGTGTCCGTCACCGTGCTGTCGCCCGAAGGGCTGTTTGTCTCACCACCGTTGCAGTACATTTTGTACGATTTGGGATGCCTGGACCGGATGGGGCCAGGGAGAGGAATGGCTGTGGCTACAAGGTCACCACTGGTCCTGGTATGGGGGGCACCATGAGGAGCTGCTGTGTGCGGAAAGTGGGTCCGCTGTCGCAACGCGATCGCATGGGCCAGTGTCGACCACTTCGCGTTAGGTCTCTTAAGCTACTGTGGCTGTTGTCCTTTTTTCAACAAAAATTCCAGCCTTTCCCATGGTTTCCTTCATCACACCTGCAAGCTCTATGTACAATTGAAGTGTCATAAATGCACTACCTGCCTACTACTACATTATGAATGATATACATTTAAGAATTAGCTGGAGACAACTCCATGTTTAAAACACACTGTATTCAAAAGAGAAGGCTTAACATTTAACATTGGTTAACGTTTGGCATGCACACCTGCATATAAAAAAATTACCGTACTACTAATACAATGAATGCTAAATATTAAGTGGTATTACAGTAGTATGACTACTTATATTTATATATTATCGCACCTCCGAAGAGCACGGTTGGCTTTGTACGATGCGAAAGAGGTTCAACACACATACAGAATACAATACTTTCCGAGCACATTATGCGTACCGAACCTCCAAGTTCCTTACCCTACCCTGAATAAGAATGTGTGCGGAGTACAGCTCCTTTTTAAATCCATTGCTGGCTGACAGCTGTCCCATGCTATGCAGCTCCCAGGGGGAGGGGTTATTTACCATACTTCACCACGCTGGTCAGTGTGAGTTTGGTGATGGCAGGGGGCTATAGAAGTGCATTACAACCATGTACTGAATATTGCTGCACTGATGGCAGGGGGCTATAGAAGTGCATTACAACCACGTACTGAACATAGCTGCATTGGTGGCAGGGGGCTATAGAAGTTCATTACAACCACGTACTGAATATTGCTGCATGGATGGCAGGGGGCTATAGAAGTACATTACAACCACGTACTGAATATTGCTGCACTGGTGGCAGGGGGCTATAGAAGTTCATTACAACCACGTACTGAATATTGCTGAACTGGTGGCAGGGGGCTATAGAAGTGCATTACAACCACGTACTGAATATTGCTGCACTGATGGCAGGGGGCTATAGAAGTACATTACAACCACGTACTGAAAATTGCTGCACTTGTGGCAGGGGGCTATAGAAGTACATTACAACCACGTACTGAATATTGCTGCACTGATGGCAGGGGGCTATAGAAGTACATTACAACCACGTGCTGAATATTGCTGCACTGGTGGCAGGGGGCTAAAGAAGTACATTACAACCACGTACTGAATATTGCTGCATTGATGGCAGGGGGCTATAGAAGTGCATTACAACCACGTACTGAATATTGCTGCACTGGTGGCAGGGGGCTATAGAAGTACATTACAACCACGTACTGAATATTGCTGCACTGGTGGCAGGGGGCTATAGAAGTACATTACAACCACGTACTGAATATTGCTGCACTGATGCTCGCCACGTGAGAGCCACACAGCAGGACAATGCTATACTATACAATATTGAAATGATTCTCCTACAAATACTAAACATTATTGTCTTAACAATCAATACTACTTTTAACATGAACAATAACTAATAAATGCACGCGTAGTAATCGCCGTGCTAACCCTTAGCGTGCAATGTGAGCAGAACTTGTGTTGTAAGTCGTACCCAGTCCATTACCGCGCCACACACTCCCATTAACAAACCAACGACATTTACTGAATGTCCTCCTCCTTTACACGGCACAACCAGACAACACTTTGCACACCGAAGTGTCCAAGCCGCGTGCTGAGTGAAGCAAACCCCATTCACTCTGCGCTCAGCGTTCAACAAAGTTGAACCTGGCTCGCCCTCACGCCTGCCCATCTCTCTCCGTCTCTCACCGGAGATTATTCCATTGATCGTCTTCGCCTTGCCGTCCAGAGATCCGTGTGGATTATCCGTGAGGGTAGTTAAAGGTCGCGGTTATTCGGAGAAGTTTTTTTTATTAATTTTCCCGCCACAACCGCCGCGTCGCCAACGGCCGCTGAAGGCGATGTCCGAGACGCGCGGCCTGCGCATGCGCACTGAGGGTTGAGAGAAACCTGCGGGGAGGGGCAGCGGGGGGCGGGGAAGCCGCCGCCGTTGGCCACACCCACATTCTGGCCACGCCTATATTGAACCGACGTCACGGTGACATCATTCTGGGTCGGACTTTATCGTGGGCTGGCTGTGCACGCGAGGAGCTCCTGACTTCTGACTCTGAATTCGAGAAAAAATCAAAGATTCACGATGTCTACCTTCGTCGAGATAGGTAAAGTTTAACGTTAGTGTTAGAGATGTGTGTTTGTGTTAAATGTTGAGCCTGTGGACAAAACTGCTGGGGATGTGCCAGATGTCTCCATCTAACGTTAAGGAGGTTGGAGCCTGGATAGTGCATACCAGGTGTTACAGGCTACATGATGGGAAGCAGAAGGCATTCTAGTAAAATAGGTTTTTGTTTGTACGTTAATGCTCCTCCTTTTCCTTTACCAACCCATACTCACCGGCATGGTGAAGTATGTGCAAATAACCAACACGATTCGTGCGATCGTCAAGAGGCTCTCCAGCAGGGGATTGGCAAAAGGCCGTACAGGAGCAGTTTTGTGAAAAATCATTGATTCTTTCATAATGTACATCTATGATTTATTATTATTGTTCATGTGGGTAACCTCGGCGAGGGGGGAAGCAAGGTCGGGAAGAGCGGGGGATGGGGCCGCTTTTGACCACGCCCATATTTAGGTGACGTCACGCCCTTTTGCTGTGACGTCACTATAGCAGGGAGTTATCCTTGGCTGGCTGTGCATGAGGAGCTCCCGAGTTATAACTCACAAGATCTGAGATTAGACCAAAGATTCATGATGTCCACATTTGTTGAGATAGGTAAAGTGTAATGTTCGTGCTATGACGGGGCTTTGGGCCAGTTTTAAATATTGAGATCTCGTCAGTGTTTTAATCGGACGCTCAGCAGGGTTTGAGCCAGGATAGTGCATAACAGGTCTAAAAGTGTGGTGTCGGGCTACATGGTGGGCAGCAAAGGGCAGTCCATCAAAATTGGTTGTACTATACATACTATACGTCTTCACCAACCCACATTAACCAGAGTGGTGAAATGTGGATTTGAAGCTGTCGTGACTGCAAGGATCCATACTCTTTGGTTCTATTGGGTAAAGTCACGTAGGTAAAAAATAAACCAACAAAAATCACGACGTTTTGGCCACAACACAAGTGGCCTTCTTCAGGTGAAGGAACAGAACTGTCAGGACGACAGCACTTCAATTGAAATGTGGTCAAGTAACCACCATGATCTGTGTGGTCACGGGGAAGCTCTCGCAGAAGCTGACAAGCTTCCATCTTGGCAGTAATTATGTTGCCTCTTTTTTACTCTCAGCGTCTCTGCAGCGCTTGCAGCGCTCGCACTCCTCGCCCCATTCACCCCCACCCTCCCCCTCTCTGACTTATTTAACTGCCCTAACCCTGGTTTCTCTCCCACTTCAGTAAAACAGTTTCCTTGCTGTGGTTGTCACACCTGATGATGAGTGCTTGTGTTGCATTCGAAACGTCGTGATTTATTTCTATTTCTATTTTTTTTCACCTACGTGACTTTACCGAAAGAACCAAAGAGTATAGCTGACAAGCTGTCAGGGCAAAAATGACTTTGCATATTCCAACTAATATTTTTTGCCCTGGTTTGTGTCTGACCATGCTGGGCACGGCTTTGTTAAAGTGTACGATATTCAATGGGGTAAAAGTCCCCTAATGGTAATACAACTTTATACCACAGGTGTACTCACACTGGAGCAGCGTCGACATTTATGAGAAAGCTTTACACATGAGTACCATGTGCGGTTCTTTACCGACATTCCCATCCCTGCACCTGCCTCCCCTGTCCCTAATGCAATGAACCCTCTACCCCCACATTACCTATGCAGAGCTCGTGGAGAGAATGAATGAGGAGGAGGGAGCGGAGGGGCATGAGGCTCAGCCTTCAACGGTGCCGCAAGACTTTTCGACGTCATCATTTCAATCTACCCTGGCCCAGGTACGATGCGGCACAACGTGGATTTGCACTGCCTATAAATTAGCTTGGCTAATGTCAAAGATGGGAGATTCCTGGTATTTACAGATTTAGTTGTTGTTTGCATTCGCCAACTAATGGGCCCCAAAGTGTAGACATGGCTGCTCATTTATAGATTTGCAGCCTTTGCAGCAGTGCGTTTTGGTGACTATACTGTGCTGATGAGTCCGAATGAGGATTACACCGGTCCACAGTTGCATATCACTGCATAACTGCTGCTGTTAGTCTGTCACATTTGCTCAACTTTATTTTGATGGTGGTTTAAGATAGCATTACCACAATGCACTTTAGAAAATACTGATGTTTTTTGTATAATGCACAGGGGCTAGATGCTTTGTGTACACATTTCTCCAGGTCTCTGTTTTCCTCCCATAGCTAAATGACACAGTGTAACTGGTATTGGCCAAACGTACCAATGCTGAAAAAATACATGCAAATTATTCAATTGGAATTAAACTAAGCAACTTCGTTCTCGACTGCAAAAAAACAGCACTTGGTAGGACCCTCCTTGAAAATAAAAATGTAAACTCATTGAGGTTTTCCTGGGTAAACAAGTACATCATCATAGCAATAAACAACTTGCATACAAATAGCAGATTAACTTATGTCCTGATACATGTATCATGAGCTTATGAATAAATATACATTTCATGCATAAGCTATTACATCTCTCATATTCGTGTGTGTGCTTGCCTTTGCGTGTAGGACACTATCTACTTTTGCGATGGAGTCCGTCGGATCGATTTCATCCTCGCGTTCGATGATGAGGTCCATTCTCAGGACGCCATCAACAATCAGGTGAGAACGAGGAACCTACAAATAATGCTCCACCTTCCTGCACCCAGCATTATCACCCCTCCCCACGTGCAACACCACACGCCTCTAAACCTAGGTTTGACGCAGTGGTGCCAGCTCAGCTCTCTGACTGCTGAGTCACCCTGCCACCTCCATACGAGTCTTTAAATCCACAGTATACATCCTTTATCAAACTGTATCGTCAACTGCAGACCACGCTAGTCAATGAACGCTAGACTCCCATCACTCAACTCGCACATCCATACCCTGAACCATACGCCTCACTGCTTTGGCGAACAACAATCAATTATCGTTACGTATCACACTCCATCCACAACTCCTCAATAAATACACCACTTTCATATTGCACACACCGACACCCAGACATAACTTACAGGATATATGTAATATCCACATTCTAACTGCCAAATGGAAAACTATTATAACAGTGCTGAAGTACCCAGTATGCATTCTCTGCAATATTGATGTTTTTGTTTATTTTGTTGCTATTGTACCCACGCACAATGGATCTATCTCCCTTGTAAAATAGCAAAGCAACTAGCTAAGTGAGACCATCCCTGTAACAAATAAGGTAAACTCAAAGAGTTGATTGACAAAGAGCTGTGCAAATTTTTATTTTATTAAGGTCTGCTGAAGTGACACCGACTGAAGCAGTTCAGTGATGCTACTTTGCAGAGCCGTTCTCTGATTGATTCCCATGTGAGGCTCTACTCACTGTAAGAGTTCAAGAAGTTTCCTCACCTCTTGACTTGACTCCCACAGTGACACAACTGAGAACAATGTATAACACAGATGGTCAATTTTGTTTGACAGAAGAAGAGGACCGAATATCAGGCAAGCCTGATGAAGATGGGGCTAGATCTCGAGATTGAACCCAAGGAGGTAAGTTTCCTGCGTGTCTCTCTGCTATAGATGACAGACACTGTATACAAATAAAAAGGTGTTAGACTGTGATTGCTTCATAATTTCACTGCTGGCATACATTCCTTGAGTAGGAGCGCTAAAGATCCCCGCTGGAGGGTATATGGCCTACTCTTCTCTGCTTGCCAGACGTCTTGAAAGAGATAGCGAATACCCATACTTTACCCCACCATGCACAATCTTAAGATGGATTAATTGTGGCTTACCCATTTATACTGGAGGGTATAACAGTCTCCACCTTAATGTGGCATGCCAGCTATTTATACTGTAGTAATAAGTGTTCGATAACTGCACGTACGTTATGCAATTTGCTTTTGGGTTGTGCCACACGTTGATCGGCACGAGGTGCTAACAACACGTGACACAAGCACGAAAATCCACGCGGCCGTGGACACTCTTCCAAATGAGACCATCCTGTTCCCTTGAACTCTCACCTGGTCAAACAAAGTCTAATAAATACAACTAAATGCACTCATCTAGAGTCTGACGATGAACTTCGTGCCATCCACTAGGAGTCGGTGAGCGGACGCACCACCTTTGTGAAAGTACACGCGCCATGGAACCCACTCACCACCTATGCCGAGATTCTACACATCCAGGCAAGATTCTGATGGTCATTGTAATGATGATCATGATGATGCCGATGATTGTGATGATGATTGTGGTGATGATTGTGATTATGATGGTGATAATGAATGTGATGACAATAATGTTTGTGAAGATTCATCATGGTTGTGATGATAATTGCGATGATCATGCATGTGATACAGAGTATGATGGTGAGGGTGATGATTGTGATGATTATAATTTATGACGTTCAACGATAATAATCGTAGCACTGACATTACGAGATATCGAGAGACGTAAATATACAAACGGATTAGAAAAACGTACATTTGGAAAAATATGCATATTAGCAACATATTGACTCTTTTTAGAAAAGTGAATGGGCTCGGGAAGGGCACGTTGCTTGAAGGGATGATGTCTGCTGGCCGAAAATGACATTGGAGTGGCAGCAGAAGGAGAGAACGTGCCCAAGATGATGTATATCATAGAGATGGCGAGATAAGATTGGCTCATGTGCGTGTGCTCATGACTGGGGATATTGGTGGGACAACTTGAAGAGTGGGTGGGATATGCAGTGGAGGCTTTTGGCATATTAATTGTTGCATTATAGGACTTGTTGTATTATAGGACTTGTATTATAGGATTTGTATTGAATGTTGTATTATAGAACTTGTTGTATTATAGGACTTGTTGTATTATAGGACTTGTTGTATTATAGGACTTGTTGTATTATAGGACTTGTTGTATTATAGGACTTGTTGTATTATAGGACTTGTTGTATTATAGGACTTGTATTATTATAGGACTTGTTGTATTGTTGGACTTGTATTATAGGACTTGTTGTATTATAGGACTTGTTGTATTATAGGAATTGTTGTATTATAGGACTTGTATTAGAGGACTTGTTGTATTATAGGACTTGTTGTATTATAGGACTTGTATAGAACGTTGTATTATAGGACTTGTTGTATTATAGGATTTGTTGTATTATAGGACTTGTTGTATTAAAGGACTTGTTGTACTATCGGACTTGTTGTATTATAGGACTTGTATAGATTGCAACAACTTGGGCAGACCTTCATCCATTCGTGGACTGATTTTGGCTGATGATGATTCCATGTGCTCGAGGCAAAGGGTTTAATACATTTAAAATCAAACAGGTGCCACTCAAGGAGAGCGACCTCCCCCAGGTGTCAGGCTCAGACAGTGGGCCTCTTCACTACCTGGGAAATATTCACCACCTGAAGCCGGGAGCCGTGCCCAAACAACCGGACTATTTCACGGCACCCTACCGGCGTTCGCAGCAGGACATCTATCCTATAAAGGATCATGACGTCCTCATCCCACCGGCCGTACGCAGCCAAATCGTACGTTTGTATCAATAATGCTGTATAAATAATGCCAGAATGGGGTGGTTTTTTTGCAAAAACATGTTAATTTAAAAGGGTTTTGTCGTGTTTTTATCATTTTTATTAAAGTTTTCAGCTCTGTATCGCAACTTGCGATCTCTGAGTGACATGTGGTTAGAAGTGTAAATCATTATGGTTTATTAAGAATGCCTGGATTTATGATTTATGGGTTGTGGTAATATGTGTCCCTGTAGAGAAAGCTACCAAATTTTTGGGATGCTTAACCAGGAGACATGGTGAGCTAGCAGCCCCACCCTTTGTAAGTCCTGCCCACATTATATAACCACGTCCCCTCAATCACTCTCCCCTGCACAACAAAAGAATGAAAGACTACTGTTGATATGGTTCTTGGTGAGCAGGTATCCTGTCGAGCCAATATTGTGGGCATTTGGGGTTTTGATAGTATTGTATTCTGAATAAATTGCCTTTGTGCATGGAAAGCATGCATAAAATGTCTCCTTGAAATCTGGATATTGTACTTGCTGAAATCGGTACATATCTGCTTCAGTTTTTGGGGTGTTCTATGGACCTTTCCGAGTCAGGACTCAATAAGAGTTGTGGGCCCATTATAACTGTGTAGGCTGGTGGTGGTTGGAGAGGGGGAAACATTTCAGAGTGGAGTGAGTCAATAATAGCTTACCCACCCAGCCCTATGTTTCATGCATGTTATATTTGTCATGTGTGTCATGTGTGCTCACACAGGTCCACTACATGCTGCAAAACCCCATGCCACAAGACAGCACGAACATATTAAATATCAACCAAATGATTGAAAATGGCTGCTATACTGCAGCCTATCCACTGCATGACGTAAGTTGTTGGGGGGGTAGGGGGTGGAGGGCACACTGACACCCTACGGGAGGCCCAGGTACGACACCTGAATTGCACACCTGTATAGGACGCTATAGCATAGTCTAAAGCTTACCACATACTTAACATTAGTGTCCCACAGAGATGCGCCGCATAGGTGTCCAGGTTCCCCAGCTCACTAAACACACCTCTGATTTGCATGGTTGGCTACATACGGTGCAAAAGAAGTTCAATATCCATGCATTGGAAAGGACTCCACGAGCACTCTAGAGAGCCATTCTCAAGGGTATTTGGCCGACTATTTCACGTGGGACAGAAGTCTTTGGAAGAATTAGAAGTACCCACACTTCATCCCACAACACGTGAACAACCAATAGATTAACTGTGGGTGCACCCATTTACACTGCTTGCTGGGAAGAAGCAGCGTGATTAAGAAACGTGGTCATTGTTTTAACTGTCGTTCCCATGAAATCAAATGGGCGACCTCTAACTTTGCAAGTCCAGTGCAGTGTGCAACACCATTACACCACAGCAGCGCCACGGCAGAGTTTTGGGGGGGTGGAGCTGGTAATTTGTGAATGTCCATGCAGTGTTTGTGACTAACAATTGCTTTCCCCATGTCAGAGTGAGTCTGTTCATCCCACCAAAAACCCGAACACGCTGGGCGACCGCAACACGCTGCGACGGGAGTGGGCGAGAGCCGGGCGCTCTTTCAAGGAGCAGCCTCTTGACCTTGTGCGGTAAGTTCATGCCCTATCCACTGCTGGATGAAGACTTCCCCAAGCCTTCGCCATCTCTCCCAGTCTCCTGATGCAACGATCCATGTGGCTCCTGCACACATGCTGATTTCATTACTTAAATCTCTGTGGTGCACATCCTCTCAGACGCATTCCTTCTCTTGACTGCCACATCATTCTTAGTCTCGACCACAGGCCATCGTACCTCTTAGGGACGTGCCCTGTCCAGAAAGGTCCTAAGGCTGGACTTGAATGCTAGCTGGGAGTTGATAGCACAGACGGCTGGGGAAATGGAGTTCCAGAATAGCATTTGCCCATGCCTTCCCTGCTCTTCACATTTCCCTCCAGCCCATGGTCCTTGCTTACATATTCGATAGCTACACCACTGGTGCCATGTGCGGTTGGTGATGTTTGCGCTGTGTGTGCGAGTGATGTTGTCGGCACAGGTCATACTTCGGGGAGCAAGTGGGGCTCTATTTTGCATGGCTCGGCTTCTACACAAAGATGCTGATCTTCGCTGCAATCGTCGGCCTGATCTCCTTTTTCTTTGGAGTATTCAGCAATGACCGTGACATCACTAGGTACTGGCCCGACACATGCATACAGACAAATGCATACAAACACACACACACATACACTCATGTGTCAGATGTAGAACTCACACAGATCTCCTGTATAGCAATACAGACTGAACAATGAGTATCAGCAAGCACCTACTAAGGCTATACACAAGTATATATACACGTAAAGTACATATAGACATACATATACACTTATATACAATCCCATGGGATGCTGCCATGGCGTAATAGTTACATTTCTAGAATTGCAGTTTATAGATTTCCAGTGCGATCGCCTGGCATAGCAGCTGAAATAATGGCTAGGTTTCTTCAGTTATCCCACATATGCTCAGCAGTATAAACGGAGACACCGCAGTTAGATGATTGGCAGTTCAGATGTGATGGGGTAAAATGTGGGTACTCCCACCGTGTCCAAGACGTCTGGCCATCATGGACGAGTAGGCCAAATATCATCTCGAGGGGCAACCTAGAGCATTCTTTAGTGGAGGGCCTTCCACCAGCAGTGGCATGAGCAAGCAATTTCAGGGCCACATCTTTAACATTTCACTATTAAAGTACATATGCACATATATACAATCTCATACAGTTTATATACATATACAGTACAAATATAGTACATTCAATATATTGTATATGTATATATGTTCCAAATGTCTCTGTTTCTAAAAGTAAATCCAAAAAATCAAGCCTAGCTACAATATTTCGGACAATCCAGGGAAAATTAAACATTGTTTTGGATTGCTCAGAAAACATGACATTGCCCATTGTGACGTCACTCACGACGACACGTATCACGTGGCATCGGGTTTCGTCACTCTTGTTCACATGAATATATTGTACATTCTTACGAATTGTAAATAATCCGAAAATCAAAAGCAAAAAATATTCAAATCCAAAATGTTTAAATGTGAAACGTATCCTTATAATACGACTTACACACATAGACTCTTTGGAGCTGCATGACGGACAGCGGGGAGCAAGTGCAGGAAATACATTGCTGTACTCTGTGTCTGGAGTCTTCGCTTCCCATATTAAACCCGTACTGACCAGTGTGGGATGACTAGAATTAAATAGCCCTCATGACCCACGAGGTGTGGGGAGGCCCTCAGCCAGAAGTCGATTGATAAAAGGGCTGTAAACACCCCTGGAAATCAATACATATAGATGTTACACCACTGATATCAACGAAAATTATAATTAAACATCAGCAAATACCTTCTTTGGTTCTTTCGGTAAAGTCATGTAGAATGAGAATAAAATAATAAATTGATAAAATAAAATAACACAATAATATTCTCACGACGTTTCGGCCACAACACAAGCGGCCTTCATCAGGTGAAGGGACGAGACTGTCTGGTAGGACAGCGCTGGAATGAAAGAGCCACGTTCAGATCACGGCCTTTAAGCTGTGTGAGAGGAACAAAGCGCCTTGACAAAGGAATTAGCATATAATTTAGCATTGAAATGGCTGAATTATTAGCTTGTGACTGGTCACAGAAATAGCTATGTTAAAAGTTAAAGCATACACATCCGCAGAGGCACCCCTTGATAAAGGAATTAGCATAGAATTTAGCATTGAAATAGCTAAGTTAAAGCATACACATCCGCAGAGGCACCCCTTGACAATGGAATTAGCATAGAATTTAGCATTGAAATAGCTGAGTGATTAGCTTGTAACTGCTCACAGAAATAGCTACGTTAAAGTCAGAGCATACACATTCACCGAGGCACTTAGTACAAATCAAACAGGAGAATTTAGCATTGAAATAACTAGGCGAATTTAGCATTGAAATAACTGAGTGATTAGCTAGTGACTGATCACAGAAATGACTATGTTGAAGTCAAGGCCTACACATCTGAGCTATTCACAGTACTATATAGTGAACCAATAAGAAAACGTGCCAGTTTGTAGGTGGGGGAGTTGATAGTAGCTGCCATCGTTGAGAACTACTCAACGATGGCAGCTATACAAAAATAAAAAGAGATCCCACCAACAGCCTGGTCACCAAAACGAACAAAATCATCTCTGATTCAACAGCATTAATTGATGAGATCAAACAGTTCTCGTTGAAACCCTCTGCTGCCAGACCACCAAGATTATATGGCCTTCCAAAGATACACAAAGAAGATACACCCCTTCGTCCCATCGTCTCTACTATCAACTCCCCCACCTACAAACTGGCACGTTTTCTTGCTGATATACTGCGACCTTTCACTGGAAAAAACACCTCTGCGGTACTAAATTCTACTCACCTGGTATCGACAATCAAAGGCATTTCCCTGTCCCCAAACGACCTGCTTGTCAGTTTTGATGTGGTGTCCTTGTTCACCAAAGTCCCGGTACCTGACACCATCGCTATCATTGAAGACCTGGTTCATCAAGGACTGCATACTGATGTACCCCCCCTGGTGAGACATTGCTTAACCAACACATACTTCACCTGGAATGGAACTTTCTACAAACAAACTGAGGGCACCCCAATGGGCTCCCCCCTATCTCCGGTTGTAGCCAACGTATTCATGGAAAAATTTGAAACTGACGCCATCCAGACTGCCACTCTACGCCCGACCTTATGGAAGAGGTACGTTGATGACACCTTTGTCATCTGGCCACATGGCCAGCCTGCTCTAGACCAATTCCGCGACCACATCAATTCCATACACCCAGCAATCAGATTTACCATGGAGGTCGAAAAAGATGGCAAACTACCCTTTTTGGATGTCTTAATTAAAAGGAGACATGATGGTTCAATGAGCCACTCTGTCTACAGGAAAGCTACCCATACAGATGCTTACTTGAAACCGGATTCCCACCAACATCCATTCCAGAAGAACTCCCTCATCAAGACTCTATACCATAGAGCCCAATGCATTTCCGACCAGGAACACATTACCAGTGAACTCAAGCACGTACACCAGGCTCTCAGGGCTAATGGCTACTCCGACTACACAATCCGCAAAGCCATCACTCCAGTCATGAAGAAGGATCCTCTTGTGGAGCCACTCAAAACCATCACCTTACCCTACATTGCAGGGATCACTAAAAAGATCTCCAAAATCCTGAATAAACACAAGATCCAGGTCCGATTCAACACAGTACATAAAATCCGTGATTTAGTTCCATCTGTAAAAGATGCTGTTCCAGACATACAATACCCGGGCGTTTACAAACTAAAGTGCCTCTGTGGTAGTAGCTACATTGGAGAAACCAAAAGACATATCTCGGACCGCATCCGCGAACATAAAGCAGACTTGAAACACGGTAGGACGAACTCCTCTGCCGTGGCAGATCACTGTTATAATTCAGTGGGCTCACATGACATTGACTTCTCCAAGACGGAGGTTCTTTGCAAACCAACCGGCTACCATGAGAGATTCGTTCATGAGGCCATTCACATATACAAGCACAGAGACAATTTCAACCGAGAAGATGGATTCTGGCTTAGTAACCACTGGAAAGATGTTTTAAACCATTTCTGTTCTTAATTAATTGTATTTTTACGATGACCTTCAGACCGCAGCTCTTTCGCCAGCATTGACTCTTAATACCTCTCACACCACGGTTAATGGTATGGTTTTACAACATGGAGTATAATAGCGCCTCGCAGCTGTCTCTCTCCCCCTCCTCTGTTCCGACCATGGACGAACTCGTCCGTCTGAACGGGGCCCGTAGCTATCCGTGGTGCTAAAGTTGAGGGTAAGAATCCACCCATTTTTTCGCCATATAGCATTGTGATATATAACGACTTATTGTTGGTAGCTTAGCTGATTGGAGAATATAGAGTTTATTGATAACATTAAGGTAATTTATATTTTAGTTTTTTATTGGTTCACTATATAGTACTGTGAATAGCTCAGATGTGTAGGCCTTGACTTCAACATAGTCATTTCTGTGACCAGTCACTAGCTGATCACTCAGTTATTTCAATGCTAAATTCACCTAGTTATTTCAATGCTAAATTCTCCTGTTTGATTTGTACTAAGTGCCTCGGTGAATGTGTATGCTCTGACTTTAACGTAGCTATTTCTGTGAGCAGTTACAAGCTAATCACTCAGCTATTTCAATGCTAAATTCTATGCTAATTCCATTGTCAAGGGGTGCCTCTGCGGATGTGTATGCTTTAACTTAGCTATTTAAATGCTAAATTCTATGCTAATTCCTTTATCAAGGGGTGCCTCTGCGGATGTGTATGCTTTAACTTTTAACATAGCTATTTCTGTGACCAGTCACAAGCTAATCATTCAGCCATTTCAATGCTAAATTATATGCTAATTCCTTTGTCAAGGCGCTTTGTTCCTCTCACACAGCTTAAAGGCCGTGATCTGAACGTGGCTCTTTCACTCCAGCGCTGTCCTACCAGACAGTCTCGTCCCTTCACCTGATGAAGGCCGCTTGTGTTGTGGCCGAAACGTCGTGAGAATATTATTGTGTTATTTTATTTTATCAATTTATTATTTTATTCTCATTCTACGTGACTTTACCGAAAGAACCAAAGAAGATGAATCATTGCAGTCACGAAAGCTTTAAATCGAAATCAGCAAATACATTTTACTTTGGAAAATGCTTGATGTTGGAACCCATAATTTAGTCTGACTTTGTTTAAAGGGAGGGTATGACACATTCAAAGGTGGCATGACCTTTAGGCAAATTATATTTCTCATCCAAGTGTACTATGCCCATTAGTGTGTTTATGTTCGTGCGTGTCTATGTGTGCAGTGGAGAAATATGCAACAACACCATCGGAGGATCCCTGGTCATGTGTCCCCAGTGTGACCAAAAATGCACCTTTTGGAGGCTAAATGATACCTGCGAGACTGCGAAGGTATCACACAAATACACCATCGATGTTCCCTCTAAATAAGGATACTTATTGGTTTTTGGTGCTGTGCATCATTATCACAAAGCCAACTCACGTTGCTGAGATTGTATCATTAACATTAACCATGATCACTAGATTGCAGCACATCATGCTAAACACTATGCTGCCATTCGTGTGGGTGTTAAAATTTTTTATACTAATAATACACGTGTGATCATTTTTAAGGTAGTTAGTTATAGTTTTAGCAAATAGGGCATTTTAATGGACTAAGTCGATGGTTAGACAAATACATGAAAATGAATGCATCGTCACATCCCAGCGGGAGTGCAAAAGTTACTTTGTCTGAGTAAATCCGACACGATGTATTTCATGAGTATTTCTCCACGATCAATACAAGTGGACAAAGTATTTTGAAATCTGAATTTCAGTGCTACTTAGTTGACATGTCATGCCGAAATAATGATTATTCACTTTAAAGTGTCAGAAATGTATGTCCACAATCATGGAACTGCCTATTGCTTATTTTGCTCTTTCTGTCACATTTATACAGATTTGTTTGATACATGAATAGCGTTATAATATCAGACATTGTAGAGCATTGTCATCTCCACAATTTAATGGATGTTTCATGAGTGATTAATCTATTTTAACTTAAAAATCAATCGACGCATCATTACTTTCCTGCTGTTGATATTGAAAAGACGTGGATGCTAAGATTTAAGGTTTAATTGTGACTAACACCTCTGATTGTGCCGTTGCAGACTTCACACATGTATGAAAATCCGGTCACCATATTCTTCGCAGTTTTCATGGGACTTTGGGGTAAGTGATGCTAAGCATTGGCACACATTGTCCAGACACAGTGACAAGTATCAACATGTTTGCAATGATGATGAGCACATTTGGCCACATACAGTGTTAAAGAAGTTCAACATACATACGTACAACCATATACAGTACCATCATGTCTTGCAATGTTCGTATGCAGTGATCCTGACAGTCCTATTATGAACCCACTGCTCAATGAGGGCAAATTTGGACCATGACTTGCACACATTGTCCTACTCTTACGAATGATAACCGATAATCTTTAATGTCCACTGTGAAGCAGATGGTGTGTATTTTTGTGTAATTAATACACGGGCAATATTAATCAGGGCAGCCACATAATTTGAACCACGAACCTCTGCAACAAGCAACGAATGCGGTACCCCAAGGCGATTCCATGAAAAATGCAAAGTGGCCAGGTGGCTCAGAGTTCAGAGTGCTGCGTTGCCGCCGCTGAGATTCTGTGTTGAAATGAAAGTGGCCACCTGCGATTAAACCAGTTTCTCAATTATAGCAAGATGATGGTCTCAACTCAGTCACCGATATCTGCACAACAAATACAAAAAATCCATAATGTTAAAGTTGGTTCTGTACTTAATTAGGCTACATTCCAGCTCTGAGAATAAAAATGTTAGCTTGACTATTACGTAACAAACGCTCCTCTCCGTGGCAAAGCATTTGGGAAAGAGCTACCCCTACTGTGTGGACCAGAGATCACAGAGGTAGCTCTGTGACATTCACTTTTGTGTAACGTTTTGTAACACGAAGAGCAGCACTGCTCTGTTATAGATCCAAAGGAAAACTCAATCTCATGCCATGCCACTCAGTGCAAGTGGGATAAAATTGTGGCAATGTACCAAAAAAAGCCAATAAAGGTATTTATGAAAGAAAAAAAGTACTAATGAAGTTACTTTGAACATTACATTTAACAGACTACATTAGGTAACCTTTGAACCCTTGAGCAATCGATAGTCAAATTACTTTTCTAAGTAAATCCTCCCCGTGTGGTGTGTCGCAACAGCCACGGTGTTCCTGGAATTTTGGAAGCGTCGCCAGGCATCGCTCGCGTACCGCTGGGACCTGACGGCAGCGGCAGAGGAAGGAGACCCCATCCGGCCCGAGTACCTGGCTCGCTGCACGACCACGAAATGTAACATCATCACCATGGTAATGCTTTTTGCTGTCACCACGGCGACTACCTCATTGCACACACACACCTCTGTTTTGTAATGTTGCATGTGTAACTGTTCACTGTTTTCCTAGTTTTTCTTCTAACATATTTGTTGGCCTTTGGTCAATTGTGTTTTCCTCCCAATATTATCCCGATTGTCCTATCGGCATCATTATGAAACAATGTCCATTTGGAACTCTATGTTATGGAAAGGTTTGCTGAAGCAGATGTTACATAATTACTTATAAGATCCCTTCAAGTGAACACACACTAGAGGGTGGCCCTTTCGCATCAGCCCTGCTACAAAGAAATGTTCATGATGGTCAAACTCATCTTTTTTAATTCTGAAAGGTGAAATTTGTCCAAATTAAGAAAAGAAACAAATGTAATATTGGTGACCAGGCTGATCGGCTTACTACTTGGTTTTATTGGAGGCAGCTGCCTGGATTAAAACCAAGAAATCTCAGCGCTGCCAGCTCAACTCTCAGACATCAGGACCATCAAATCCATTCCTTTATATCATCGCATGCTTAACTAGTAGTGGGGAAAACAAATAATAGTTCATCAGTCAACCTTAACGGCTCACACTAACATTGGTCACTCCGACAGACTAATCTATATACAAATGCTTTTCCGTCTGTGTCCGTGCATTGTGAGTGCAGAAGGAGGAGCCTCATATGCCTAAGAGGATACTGAGGTTCCGATACTGCCTCTCCGGGATCATGGTGTTGTTCTGGGTGAGTCCGCCAACTCAACAGCAACATTGAACCCCTTCTCCTGATCCAGTGAGCTATGGCCAAGTCACCTGCTATGTGCCTCATCTTGGAGGCGAAGCAGGTTTTGAGCCTGGGTACTGCACGAATGGGTAACCATCATGCACAAAATGGACTGTAGGCTGCTGCAGAGCTACCTTGTGGCCAACAGAGAACTGCATTCTTTTGCTTCCATCCTTTACCAACCTGTACTGGTGTGCATGGTGAAGTATGGGAAAATAACCCTGACAATCTGCGCAGGGTTGGGAAGGCCATCATCCAGCAGTGGATTCATATACGGGTTATACATATATATATTTTTACTTGACCCAATCCTAACCTCCACACTCTGCTCCACCAGTCAGAATCGCTCTCAAACTATGTTGTTCCTCCTGTGTGATCCATTGAGTGATTACAAGTGGGGGTATAGATACATGCATAATTATATAACTTACAGCCCTTTGTCAATCCAATCACCTGAAATATCTACAGGTGGCCCAAGGCAATGAATACATCATGAGCCGTATCATGTTATCCACCTGCTCCTGTCAACCTCGATTTGGGTTTCTCGAGACTAGTCCTCGGCCTTAAGGCCAGATGGAAAAGATTTCCTCAGCTCCTTGGCCTTGAGTGTGTGGCCTCAGTCCGAGGAGTTTTACTAGAGGTACCGACCTTGACACTGGCCTCATACTAGCGCACCCAACCTTGAGTGACCTTGACACTGATTGTGGCCTAAAAAGCTGCCGCCTTGGCCTCACCTTGGCTCTGTGGCTTTTGGTCTCAACTTCACATCTGAACGTGGCTCGAGGTCAAGCAGGGCCAGGGATAGTAATTCCTTTCATAACCTTGCATCATTTTCTACAATTGACCACGTGACGTTACCATTACACGTTCATTGTGTGTGATGTTAGCGAAACAGCTCAGGTTTTGTTTAACATGTAGGCTTTTCGCGACCAATATCATCCATAATATTTTTTTTGGATTAGATCGCGTAAATATGTGTCATTAAACCCACCACCACCCGACAAAGCCAATTAGTAAAGTTGTTCACGTAAACAGAACATGCCAATTCATTACTAGTATAGCAAATTCACAATATCTACAATCTGAGTACGACGTTTTGCCAGTCATTTGGTTCTGCTGTAGACAAACGAACTGGCACCTCCTGAGCCACACCAGGCTAGCTCGGCACAGCTAACTCACGGCTTGGTTATATAGTGGAAAAGAGCTACAAGACTGTAAATCTCACCCACCTCTGTGTTTCTTGTGTTACTGGCAGATCCTCCTGATTCTTTCTGCAATTTTGGGTGTGGTTGTTTACCGCCTGACCATCTTTGGCATACTCTCCTCGAGTATCCCCAATCATGTGACCAAGATCAAGGTGATCGGTGCCCTACTCACACCTGATATGGTTACCACCATCACGGCCTCCATCCTCAACATCGTAATCATATTACTACTCAACAAAGGTTACGACAAGCTGGCCCTCGTCCTCACTGATCTGGGTAGGTGTCATCACCATCACGGTTTGCATATGTTTATTTTATTATACGCCACCAGAGAACACATGTAAATTTGAAGCTTGGATAAATGTTGTGCATGGTAAATAATGTCGCTGTAAAAATGTCATCATGATTTTAACCTTGCACCATGGGGCCATGAATAGCAGCATCAGTGCATCATCCAGTCACTTGTTCAACTACTGCCTGTTTTTGTCAGAACTCTCTTAAATTTTTCCTCCAGTTTCATTCCGATTGGGCTATCAGAATCGTGTCTTGAGATGAAGTATCCAATGGGATCTCTTGTAGACCAGTGCAACCCTTAATGTCATGAAATGGCCCTAGAAGTGAATATCACTGAGCTACCTCTGAGACCCTTCATTCAAGTGAACTCTGGTTCACACATTAGGGGGAAGCACTTTTCAATCCACACTACTACGGAATATAATGTTAATCTCGTAACAGTCAAATTGCTCATTCTCACATCTAGAATTTCACCAAATTTAGTGATGAACCAAATGGTGTATGTTACAAATGTATATGCCATCATTAGTAACCGTCCTGAAGCCATCAATTCACTGCACTTGAGAACACATGTTACCAGAGGCCGCTGCCTGGATTTAAACCCAGGATCTCAATGGTGCCAACTTAGCACTCTGATTTCACCTCTCGATCCATTGAATCACTGAATGTAATTGTGGGCTGACCCTCACTGCTGCATTGCTACCTTCTAGTCAGCTGTCAGCTATCTGCTTGTGTTGCTCATGTTGCCAGCTACTGAGCCCTTTATTAGTAATTTATCCTGCTGAAGCCTGCACCCCCTCTGAAAGGTGACCCATGATAATTACTAAGATACACCTTATAGATATTTGAGAATCAAGTGCACTGGCTTTCAGACATCATACGGACAGTGTAAATGGCTTAATTGCAAATGGAGACTGAAGGACACTCCACAGGGCGAATGTGGTGAACAACACCTGGTAAACAACTTGTGCACTGTCACTCATTCCCCAGCAACATCTTTGAAATTAACTTTTGATCTTCAAATTCATTTTAATGGATATCAAAGCACGTTACATTGTGAAATGTTGCTATTCCTCAATGCGGCATCATTATCAGTGGCTTCTCGTAGCCTGTGTGCCAGAAACTATGAAAGTAACATCAAAACTGATTGCCCTGTTTGATGTTTGTGTCCATGTGTGCCTTTGTATCACACCCACAGAGATGCCCAAGACGCAAGGAGAATATGAGTATCGGCTGACGTTCAAGAAATTCTTATTTCAGTTCGTCAACTTCTACTCGGCGTCTTTCTACATTGCATTTTTCAAGGGGAAATTCATCGGCTTCCCCGGAAGCTACACTTACTTTGGAAAATGGAGAATCGAGGAGGTGTGTAGATCTGAGGGGTTGGCCCCTCTGTTTTCTATGCTGTTTGTACAACATTTTTATGTTTTACTTTTGTAGTTGATATTTTTCCCAACAATTGTCTTCACACCGTGCTGTTGGTGAAATGTCGAAATAAGGACTCTTTCTTTTGGAACTCTAAAAGGCCTCATTGTCTTCACACCTGGTCACCAGCTCTAGCATTAACACAGTCTCCGGAGTAAAACAGTTTTCGAAACCAGACTTGAGAGAACACGAGGTCACCACGAGCAGAACACGTGTTAGACTGATGCAATTGGTAACCCAGTTAACTTGAGGGTGTTAGTTTATCACATATTTTGCAAGTAGTACCCTTGTGGTCTCTCATTGGACATTTTCAATTATATACCGTATTTATCAAACGCCATTTATTTAAAATTATATATTTGATCATCCTTAAAAATGTACAGTATTTCAGCCCCCCTCAAGGATATGTTTAGCCACTACCTATGACTCACTGTGGCACAGTGGAGCACGTTGTGTTAGAGAACGGCCCCGTAATATGATATCAAGAACGAATTCTGGAGTAAGGAATTAAGCAGCATTGCGTTGTGCACACGTTAAATCAATGTCATTAAGACAGTGTTAATGACACGTAGTTTAACATTTACATAATTGCCATTCAGAGTCACCCTGAGTATTTGCAGTCACTCTATGCTCGGAAGAAAGTCCATTGCCCAAAATGTGCACCTGTTGCTCATGTTTCTGTTTGAAGGCAGACTTGTTGACACATGAGATGATTATAATGAGTACATTTGGTGTTATATTAAGGTGCCTACTTCTCCTGCTGCAGATTTGTAGGAAATCGTCACGAGGGCGATTCATTGATTGATATCCTCTCAAAAACAATACACATAAAGGATAAAGAATACAGCTTATTATTTAAGTGCCTCTGTGTTTTCTACCAACTTAATTTCATGTTTTACGATTATTATATTTACTAGACGATGCTCTGCAATTAAACTCACCTGATACTAAACACCAACTGCAGTATGCATGTTGTGTGTTGAACTTATTTTGCACCGTACACAGCCTGCATCGGATGTGTGGGGGAAGGACAACAAACAAAACATTATCAGATGCGCCACCATTTTCTTTATTTAAAATACATGAGGGGGAGGGGGAAAGTGTTTCTTATAATCTGGAGAATATTGATATTCTTAATCACTGTCCCCTCTAACATATGGAGCCGTCAGTTTTGCAGTGTGCAATTGACTGAAGAGAAGAATGTGAGAGGATCATTAGAAATGATGTGTGGTATCCATATATGTATTACCCAATATTTCATATCTTCAGTGTTTAACCTGAATCTATTCTCCACCTCATCCCCCCTCCAGTGTCCCCCAAACGGCTGTCTCTTTGAACTGACTTCTCAACTCACTGTCATCATGGTAGTGAAGCAGATGGTTGGCAATTTTCAGGAGGTCATCATCCCGTAAGTATCGCATGAACACATGATAGCTGTGAAGTCTGATTACGGCGTTTCCTCGTGTAACGCGGTAGATGCGTTCCTGAAAATTTCCGCGTGAAGTAAAAACGCGCAAAGCAAGGAATTACTGAGTTAATCACATTTTCACAGTACATTCAACCTGCAGTCATCCCATGGTGGGATAAATAACTCAGGCTAGGCTGCCGTGTTACTGTATCATTCGGCATCCTTTATCAAACTGCTCAGCCGCGCAACTCAAAACAGTCGTTCATCGTCGACTGCTCAGGAAAGCATTATAATGGCCGCGTTCGGCGTTTTAACAGTGTGCATTCCACATTATAATGGACACGTTCCACGTTGTGTGAAAAGTTTTCCCAAATATAAGAACCATGTTACAATGAAAATGTGTTGTGTGAAAACGCATTCAGCGAAAAGTCGTGTCGACAGCTTGTTAGCAGTGTGCACTGGTTAAGCAGTGAACACCAGTCAAGTGGACAAAGTTCACCTCGTTAGTATCATGCGATATTCCGATCAGACGCTTCGTACATAGTTTCATAATATTAGACAAGCAACTCCCATGACTGAAAGAGTGTAGTGGATTGACAACGGGCTAAATGAAAAACAGCTACTACTTAGGTTTTAGCAGTTGTTTTGTACAGCTCTCTGACATGTTTTGTGTCATACCGCATATTGTTTGGCATGTCTTGACGTTTCGCTCCACGTGCTTGGGATATTCAAATGATACAACCTGAAAACGCAGTGGAAAGCTATGAAATAGCAAACCTAGTGTTGATGAACAAATGGATATGCACGTGTGTAAGGGTGTCTCTGTGTCTGCACATGCGTACCTCCCTCCACAATTCCCCAGATGGTTCAGCAATTGGTGGGCCCAGCGTCGGGCCAAGCTAAGGCCTGAGGCTGTCTACACGCGCTGGGAGCAAGACATGGACCTACAGCCCCAGAGCCCACTTGGACTCTTTGATGAATACCTCGAGATGGGTACAATGAGCTCAGAGGATCACACTACGGAGTCAACGCGTTTTACTTTATTATAAAAAACACACACAATTGGGTATCATTTGACTATATAGGTACGTGTGTACGGCCCCTGTGTATCTGTCGGACATTGTTGTGGGAGGGAAATTACCCACACTTCGGGTTGTTGAAGGCAGGGAGCACAGATGTAAGAGCTTAGATGTACAATACAACAATGTAATTTGCTGCACTGTCCTCTGCTGCTCACAACCCCACAACAACTGTTGCATGGTCACCCATCCAACCAATTTCCAGGCTCAGCTCTCCTTAACTTCTGGGATCTGATTAAATCTGACGCATACTGGGTGATTTGGCCATAGGCACCAATCTATGGATATACTGTAACACAATTGTCTTTGAGCATGCGCGTATGTGCATATGTACGGAGTTAAGTTTTAGAAACAATAGGAGCACATATTTACTCCTCTTGTCTGCTAACCAATGCAGCTACATTGGTCAGCTTGGGTTGACGTTTCTCCCCATAATATATATTTAAAACTCTGGTGCATCATGTCCACTGTGGTTAACTGCTGTGATTTGTTGGCATTTCAATCACAGTGCATATGCCTAAAAATGTGTGGTACGGTTAATGGAGTCCTCAATACAGGGTGTGATCTTGTCATTATAGCCACCTAGTGGTGGAAAATGCTGCAAAAGAAACCCAGGTGAACCAGAGCTGAGCATTAAAGATGGTAGTGGCTGGTCGCATCTCAGTGGCCAATGTAATGGACACGATAATTTTGTGAACAAATTATACGAAAATGTGATCATATTTTGGGGTCTCCTTTGACTAAAACACATTCAATGCATTGAAAACATGTTTTATTTGCTTAAAGTAATCACAGCATAACAGCATTAAGAGTCTATGTCTATATCCTGTTTCACTCATTATTCTATCCTTGCCCCCCTACCCATTCTCAAAATATACCCCAGTTATCCAATTCGGGTTTGTCACTCTCTTTGTGGCATCATTTCCACTTGCGCCATTGCTCGCACTGCTCAACAACATCATTGAAGTGCGGGTCGACGCGTGGAAGCTCGTAACAAAGATGAGGAGGCCTGTGGTTTCGCGAGCAAGAGGAATTGGAGCCTGGGCCGACATTCTGAGTATCGTTGCCACCCTCTCCGTAATCACCAATGTAAGTCGCCAGATTGTCCGCTCGCTTTCTCGCTCAATATCCCATCTTATGAGTGACATAACATGTCATGTTAGCCGTGTGGGTTCTTTTTACCATACTTCACCATTCTGGTCATGGCAGGTTTGAGAAGAGGTGTAGTGGGGGACTAGGAGCGGTTCGGGTATCACTCGTCACTGATGTTAGTCGTAGCTGGAAGTCAATTGCATGTGTGCTGAATTCAAAGTGCAGTGCACGAATCACTGCACCACCGCTCCTATCCACTCTCTCCCAAAATCGCAAAAGGTAAAGCCTTGCAATTGCTTGCTCATGTCACTGCTGGCAGAAGGGCCTCAACTAAAGGTAGCTCTCGAGAACCCCTCTACACGGTATTTGGCCTACTCTTCCATGATGACCAGACATGTTGTAAGATGTGGAATTACCTGTGCTAAAACAGTGATGAACCCATTTATATTGCGAATTGGACAGAGGTGGGGGAGATTTAAGAAAATGATCCATTGCTTCAACTGTTGTGTCAGGAGACTGAACTGACGACTGCCAGATTGCAAGTCCTTATATGCTAACCATTACACTCTGGCAGCAACCCCCCAAATTGTATTTGTGAAAATGAATGTAATTGTCAAGGTGAGATGTTCAGAAGCCTTGGTAAAATCATTGAATGCTAAGTGACTGCTATCGCTGTGCCTCCGTATGCTTATTCCACAGTCATGCATCTTGGCGTTCACAACGGACATCATCCCACGCCTGGTGTATTATTATGGATACTCAGCAGAGTATGGAACAGGTTCGCCTACAATGCATGGGTACACGGAGGACAGCCTTTCAATTTTCAAGATCAGCGACTTCAAGGAGCAAAATCATCCCAACATCCTGCCAGCCTGGTTTGATCCGGCAATACACACAACCTGCAGGTTTGTGCCATTCAGTGTCATGCCCAGCTATCAGGGGTGCCGTCCCTGCGAATGTGATGCACTGATGTCTGGGTGTGTTGTCCAGGTAGATGCGACATCCTTCTGGGTGTGGCGTCCTCCTGGCTCTGCTCCTTCCTGATTAGGCTCGTTCTCTTCCTCTTTTCACTCCGTGACTTTCCTTTTAAGACCCACACTTCCCCTAGGCCCCACCTCTGTTTAGGCCCTGCCCCTTACCCTGGACACAGGGTTTGGCTTAGTTGGGTAGTAAGGGGTTGTGGTAGGGTTGGGGGAGGAGTGTGCGTGGTGGGCGGGGACAGTAAAGGGGGTGGGGGAGGGGGAATTGGAGGGGGGGAGCAGTGGGTACGGGTGGGATGGCTTCACAACCAAAGTCCCACTCAGAGAAGTATAATAATAGATTGATATAAATTCTAGCTCATTCTTACCTTGCTAAAGAGTAATGTTATTTATTTATCTATCAATCCACGACTGCTTAATTGAGTCTCAAGATCCCTTTGCAGGAAGACTGCGCATTGGGATTCCAGTTTAAGTTGGTTTTATGCATGTGGGATGCAATAAGAGGTGCTGGAGAACCCATGATAATGAAATGAAGCTTAAAGGTCCACACAGACATGAAACCACTTGCTCTACAGCCATCTTCTGGTCACCTCACAGCACAGTTAGTTAAGAAATTGATGCGATCTAACAACCCTTTTCTCTAACGTTTTTGAATTGCTGACATACACAACTATAATCAATATAACCATATTGATCGATGTTTAATATAACCTTCCTTGACTATGACCAAATCACCACGAATGCAGCTGATCTTAGATTCCGGAAGTCAAGCAGGCTTGAGCCTTGTTCGTGCTTAGATTTATGATCACCATGCACAATGCAGGTGCAGTAGGCGACTGTGGAGCTAGGTTGTCAGCAGTGGGTAGTTCAGCAAAATTAACAGTTGTGCTATATTGCTCTCCCATTATCTTTAATCCCTGCCTTCACCAACCTGGCACGGACCAGCATGAACCATGGTCAAAAGAGCCCCCACAAGCTGCACGTTGTGGGAAGGCCCTCTTTCAGAAGCGGATTTTTTAAAGGGCTGTGAACGCATATACCGTTTGTGCACAACCATACTTGTTCAATTTAGCGCCAACTCTACTTTCGAGGCACTTTGCTCAATATAGCCCATGCGTGCTTGTGGTTGTACGTGTGTAGGTATCCTGGTTATCGCTACCCACCGGATCATCCCCAAGCCTACTCCGTCACCAAGCAGTACTGGCAAGTACTGACGGCAAAGCTGGCCTTTGTCATTGCCATGCAGGTACACATCAACATGCACACACACATTCATAAACCCATTGAAAGATAAAGGTACAGCCCTCCAATTACTTGCTCATGTCACTGATGGCAAAAGGGCTCCTGCTATAGGGAGCTCAAGAGAGACCCTTAAGATGTATTTTAACTGCTCTTCCACACTTGTCAGACGTCTTGGGAAGATGTGGGAGTTCCCACACTGGACAGCACCAAACTCAGCCGAACAATTGACTGGATGTATTCCATTTACACTGCTAGGTGGATAGAGGCAGTGGAATGTAAAAAAAAACTTTCACCATTGTTTACACTGCCACGACCAAAGATCAATTCACACCCGTGACCTCTGGATTGCAAGTCTAGTGTGCAAAGCCTTACACTACTGCACCATCGTATAGACTCATCTGTGAGCAGTTGTTAAGGTCAGCAGAGCAAACCGTGATCATTGTCAATGGGTCATTACAGATAATGTCAGTAATGCTATTACACCTCACAATTGCACAGTATTTCTGAGATCACAAATAATAGTGGTAATACAATACTCACTTTCATCATGCAGCAGACGATTCATGTTGTTGATGCAATTTGTCACACATAAGCATGTGTGCGTGTGGGTGGGAAGGGGAGCGGCTGCGTTGTTGTTTGTGAACTGCGCTACCAATCCTGTGTGACCGGAGTACTATTTCTGGCCACAGCCAACAACAGTGGAAAATATTAGAACCAGTGTTGAGCTTCCCTTAAGTTGATTCTGTCTTAAAATGAGTACTTGATGAAGTGTGTGAAAATCATCACTGGCGAGATAAAGGTGCACACCACCCCCGCAGGCACTGTGCCACCCTTCATAGATGCACTTGTCTCAGTCTGTGAAAGGCTACACAGGGAATCTTTGTAGTGGTGACATGGCCGAGTGTGTTTGCTGATTGTTGCGGTAATTTGCGGCTGCCCAGGTGAATACGGTGGGTGCATTAACTGCACATCATAAATGTTGCGTGCTGCATAGTGAACGTAAAAAACCCATTAAGTAATTCAAAAAAAAGTGCCTCGGTATAATTTGCCAAATGTTCAAAAATTACTCAAATGACTTAATTTAATTGGGAAAAACGACTTAACAATATAATATCCCTAGGCTGCAGGTCCCCGGAATAGTTGACCTGAGATGTAAAGCACTTTGAGATGCTGCCATATTATATTTAGTAAGCACCCTTTACATGCAAATCCTGAAACTGAAAATCCTTTACCTGTGTGTGGACGTGTGCAGCACGTGGTGTTACTCACGAAGGCCTGCATTGCATACATCATCCCGGACACGCCATCCCATGTGCGCGCCTGCATGCGCCGCGAGCGCTTCGTCGTACAGACGATTCTGCAGCAGGCAGAGCTGGGCCGTCTCCGTAACACCCTCCTCACCGATGCCCCCAGCTCACCGCCATCGCCTCAATTCCACGTTGAGGATGAGCAGGCAGAGATGGGCCTGCTTCGCTGCTCGCTGCATAAGGAGTCTCCTGGCGTATCGCACCCACCCCAGCGGTGCCACATGGAGAATGAGCAGGCAGAGAAGACTGGTGACGACTCACTGCTGAAGGGATCCGAGGAGGAATCAAGCAGCGAGGATTCGTCAACTGTCTTCTACAGCATATAAATCTACTCTGACTTTTAAAGGAGGCTGCTATCCTAACTCTGTTTGCACGTGGACAAGGACATTGCTGTCGAGGACTATCTGTATATATATTAATAAATAGTTTATGATTCAACATGTCTCAATCATCTCATGTCTTTTCATACGAATCACGATGTGAATGAGGAAAACTAGAAATTATTGTTATTTTGTATATATTTTTAATTTTGGTTTAACACGTAGGCTTTCGGGCCCAATATCATCCATAGAGGTGTTTTTTGGGTTAGATCGCGTACATATTTAAACGTGTCGTTAAAACCCGCCACCACTCGACACAGCCAACTAGTAAGGGTTGTCACGGAAACAGAACAAGCCAATTCGTCACTGGTACTTTGGAGAGCCAAGCCACAACATTTACAATCGGAGTACGACGTTTTGCCAGTAATTACAACTAGCTTCATCAGGCGACAGCCAGATTTGTGACACTCTCGCGCAAAGTGGGGGGGGGGGGGGAGATTACCGAGTCAACGTACATTATGCATGTGCATTATGAGAGCCCTTTGATCTTGTCCTTCCTGTCTATTGTGTATTAAAATAGCCGTACCAATGGTAATCCCTATTGAAGTATGCTGCCCTTTATAGGCATGCATTTAAACAATGTATTATTTGTTGGCACCCGTGTTCAGCAGTAACAGAGCACACGTGCCAACAAGGACACTCAGTTGATTTTAATGTTGAAGTTCTGTGCAAAACTAGCTACTGCTGGCCAAGAATAATTCGAGAATCTATCGAAATTGAAAGAAAAATTTACAGTTCGGATAGCTATCGCCTTTGTGCTGTGTGGAAGCGACTCATCAAATAGTACATTAGATGAAACTCCGAGTACCCACTCAGGAGGTATAGTGGTAAAGCAGTGGAGGAAAAAAAAGCAATTTTTTAAATTTGCCCTTGTTGAATGATAGAGTCGATACACACAGCAAGCGAGATTAAGAAAGCGCATCGGAAGAAATAACGGAGGTGAGAGAGAGAAGACAATTGCCTGCTGGAAAAGGAAAGGCATTCCTACCGAGGGAGACAAGTTGACAAAGATTTTGATCATGGGAACCGGGGGCGTGGCTCGATCTTCCCTATGTGCGCAACACGCTACCGAAAGAAAACAGAAAATCCTATTCAAAGGCTAAAATAAGCTCCATTTTTTGTATAATAGCCCGATAAACAATAACCCCATACATAGACTGAGGAAGAAAGGGAAGAGCCTGAACAAAGGGGAGGAGATTACGACGGAGATGGGTTGGAGGTGGAGAGAAGGGGAGAGGGGAGGCCGTAAAGGCGGCTGCACATTCAAGGAAAGCGGCATAGAAAGAGTTGAACGGGGACATGGAGACAACAGACAAAGGGTGGAGAAAGAGGAAGAGAGGATCTTTCAGTGCTCCCTACAGGAAACCCACAAAACTGAATTTCCTAAACTCGTGTCGCCTCCGTGACAGCAGCACCACCAACGCCAAAGACTCACGCTCCCCTAATCGATAATACTATCTCCATTGCCGACCAGCCACGAGATGGCTGCTCTCAACACCTCGGTCGTGGTGTATGCAACAAAAGACTTCCGGCTGGTGAGCAACCGGCCATTGCGAGGGTTGGAAATAAACTGAAGCACGGGGCGACTCCCACAACCTTCGGGTATTTCCCAACTGGATGACGTCTTGGGATGAAGCCAGAAGTAAGCCAAATCCGCACTCAATAAATGGGACAAAAATCTCAGAGAAGCCTCCAGAAATGTCACAGGAGGCTCGGGTGTGAGAAACCAGACTCCATGTGGGGTCCTCCAAACCTTTGCCCTCCAGTTCATCAACATTTGTAAAAGCAGGACGTCTCAAAGGTACGTAGCATGGGTGAGGGACGATGTTGAGAACCACGTTCAAAGATTAGGCGCTTTGACAGGTTGGGGTCCGAGTAAACTTTTAATGGAGCTCACCCTACGACATTACGGATAGAAGGATAGTGTGCCGGCACAATCCGGACACCCTGCTACACCGAAACACTCTGCTGCATAAAACTCCCTGGTACAGCTAAACACTGGCACGATTACGCTCAAATACACACAAACTCTCGCTCGGCCAGTTGGTACACAGGTTAAAAGTTGTGGGGGACGCGGGCCCCCGGCTCCCCCCGCGGGGGAGGTCTGATCTCGAGAGGGCTGCGGGCTCCGGACTCCTCGGTCGAGTGAGAGCAGCCGCTACTCGACTCCTCGCTCGCGGTGAGAGGGCTGCCGCTCTCCGGCTACTCTCCTCACGCCGCAGCCCCTCGGGTCCGCAGGTCCTGTTTGTGGGGCATAGCTCGGGGCTGGCACGTGGCTGCCTGGAATCAATCCGTCGCTTCTCAGCCACTCAAACGCGACGTCTCCGCTCACACAACCCCGCGCCCCACTCACACGAACTGAACGGGGGGTCAGGGGTCAGAGCGAATGACGTCCTTCGCACACGCATTGCCGCCGAGGGCGGGCAATGGAGATTGTTTAAAGGGCTGCGGGGCGGGGATTTTTTTAGAGCGACACACCAATCGCACGCGCGGGACGGGGGGGTCGGGGGTCAGAGGGCAGGGACGTCACTCGTACACGCGTAGCCGATTGGGGGGTTGTATTGGAGTTTATTTAAAGGGCTGGAGGGGCAGATATTCGGGATTGGTGTTAGCCCGCACGCAGCAGGGCGGGAGTCCGGGGTCACAGGACGAAGCGCTCACTCGCCGAGTCCTTCGGGCGCGGCGTTTCTTCTACCGTGACACCGCGCGCCGACCACACGCGTTACGGCGAGCGCAAACACACCACCATGCACTTTCCCCACACTCGTAGAAACCACACGAGGCTGTTATCGATCACTAACGATTTATTCCCGGTGTGTCTGCGAGCCACTATTACCCGAATCAGTCTGAGTCAGCAGGGTGTGGTGCCGCCGCAGCAGAGCCGCTCCAGCGGAGCCGTGCCCACAGCCGCGACGCCGTCACCGATGCCTCGGATTTCCCGCCACTCTCCCGGGGCCGGTGCCTTCTCAGACGTCCGCGTTTTGCCCACTGCACAGTCGTGAGGCCGCCGCAGCAGAGCCGCTCTGCCGAGGCCGTGCCCACCACCGTGAAGCCGCCACCGGGGGATGCCGACGCCGACGCGGTGCACCCTCGCCACCCCCACCCCCCCCCCGCACGAACGCACACACGCCCCACGTAGAGCCGGGAGGGGAGGTCACCCGGCCGATAGGTTTTTTTCCAGAAGTCCCTAATGGGATCGAACTTCATGGTTTCTTGCGGCCGGGAAATTGGGCGATCTTCCCCCTGTAGCTGACATGCACTGCGGCGCCATGACCTAATATTAAAGTTGCATGGTCACGGCAAGGGCCATCGTGCCACCGCGAGTGGAACCACGCACGCACAAGCACGGGTCAGTGGACTGGTAGCGGGAGAACAGAGAGCGGACGTCGGAGAGATCACTGCGGCGACATCACCCGAGCTGGGATCCGGGTATCGAAAGGGCGGGAAAATCCGAGCCCCTGATTGGACGGGAGGCCAAGAGAGCGAAACGGCGAAATTCCTTTGTTGTAGGTGAGTTTGGGCTATTTGATCGAGGGTAGAAAGTAGAGCGATAGGCAGATGAAATACAGTATAGGATCCCAAGGGGAATAGGCTGACATCCACTGACCCACACAATTATGCGTAGCTTAACGGGTTGCTCGCAGTAAATAAAATAACTGGTAGGGGAATAAACTGTTTCGTGTGGTCCTTTGGAGGGTGAAGAGGAGGGTGGAGAGTGCTTTGTGTTCGTGCGCACACGCGGCTGTTTGCGGCGAATAAGGGAGTAGAGCGTGCTTGGTGTCCGTACCTGTACGATCGTTTACAGTATTGTTCAGCGCGCGCGTGCCTACACGACTATTTTCGGTGGTGCCCAGCGCTCTCGTACCTGCGCAATCGCCTACAGTAGAGCTTTGCGCTCGCGTGCGTGCGCGGTTGTTTACAACGAGGCGGAGTGCTCAGTGTGCGCGTGCCTACGCGTCTGGTTTTGGTGGCGTTTAGCGCTCGTGTACCTGTACGATTGTTTACAGTAGGGCTTGACGCTCGCGCACCAGTGTGATGGGGTGGCGGGGTGGCGGTCGCGCCCCCCGCGATTGTCTAATAGCGAGATAGCGAATTAAGCAACTAGCGTGCGCGAATACGCAGCTGTGTAAACAGCCCGTTAAATCGGAGCAAAGTAATCGCGGCGTGTTTGTTTTTGCTTAACCGCGTGGAGCGTGGGTGGGAGGGAATCCCATGGCGGCACGCCGCACCTGTTTATTCCCGTGCAGGACGGGGTTTTACTTTGCGAGCGCGCTCACCGTGGCACGCCGTCGTTGAACAGGGTAGCGCATCGCAAGCGCAAAGCGTACGAGCCGCTAATTAAGCTACGCAAACGCGGTCGACATCCCAGGCAGAGGTACAGGGGGGCGAAGCATTAGTGGTCGGTAGTCTGGACCTGACAAAGCAACCGGGGGGGTAGCGGTATGAATGGACCGGGGGAGTCGGTGGACAACGGCCCCGACAATTCAGCGATGGCGGGGGACGGTAGCCCCCACAGAACCACCTCATGTAAGAGAAGAGCTCGTGGAAGGAGATATCATTGCACTACTCATGACATCCCTTCGCGACCGTTTCATATCCACTAGGAGGTTATTGCAATTCCTTACACAACACGCGACATCAGAAGTGTTTGCTGGAAGAAGTGTTTGGTAACTGGATAAGACCATCAATGAGAAGCCAGTTTAATCATGGCTCGGTGACTGAAACCCAGAGTTTCACGGTTTAACCCAACATCCGAGCAGCACCACATCAGATCTCTAGACTCCTCAGCGCAGGCATACAAATATGGTCAACATATGCGTACATTAACTAATTTGTGAAATTATCAATTACATCCAAATGAAATGTAGTGTGTGCATTACTAGGACGTACCTAAAGGTGCCAGGTTGGGTTCATCCACCTTGGGGATGCTCTGCTCCACGCAGCCTCCTGCTTCCGTGCAGTCAATCCTCTTGATGTCCGAATTCTGGCTGTTGCTACTGCTGCAATTGGTGACGCTGGTGGTGGTCTTTTTTCTTTTAATGGACTTAGGTCGACTTCGCTTTTCCTTCTTCTTCTGCTGCAAGGCCATCAACACTTTCATGCTCGTAATAGGATCGAGAGCAGCGTATGGTTTATTCTCACTGACTGGTGAAGCAGTTTCTTGACGTGGAACTAGGCCAAAGCATTCAAGAAAATTGGACTTCATGTCATTTATCTTAACGCCGCTATCTTTTGTTGAAGCGTATTCATGTTCAGGCTTCGGTCTGTACATGAACTGTGCGTGAAGACTTTCATGAGTTTTCAGGATTTCAATAGGACGTAAAAATCCGCAGACTGAGCACATCTCATAGGGCGACGGTGGATTCAACACCGCATTGGCAAAACTGCCGTTATTCACCAAGCTTGGTGCACCCTTTATCATATAATCCTTTTCGTGGCTCTTCATATGCCTTTTGAATTTTCCTAGCTGATCAAACCTTCGTCCGCATATGCCGCACCATTGTTCACAGGTCTCCTTGTGCGTTCTTACGTGGGCTTCTAGGCACCATGCCAGTTGGAATTTTTTCCCACAGACGTCACAAGAGATAAGTTTTTTCGCTCTTGTAACTCTACCGGATTGAGGTGGGGTTGAGATGGGTGCTGGTGAAGTGCCATCGATGGTGAAGGCAATTCTCCCAGCACCACCATGACTCGCAGCGGAGTTGCTCTCGCACATCTGAAACAAAAGACAAAGGTCACGCGCATGACACCCGTGTCACGAGTGTACTCACAAAGGCATACTTAAGGTGACATAAGATTCATATATACTAGAACTCATTATACCAGAACTCCACAATATTGCAGTTCCTATCATGTACGATTTTACCCTCTTATCCACCCAAATAATATTTTGTTTCTAAACAACAATGACGAACTACCTCCATTTTCGTAATGTTACCCACCTAATAGGGCTTTCTGTATATATACACCAACAATATAATGATTGCACCACACGTTCAGTCCACTTTTCACGACACTCTGACTCGCAATCTCCATATAAGACTGTAATATAATTTATGTATGAGGGCCCGTTAAAAAGTTTTGAGACGGACACTTTTTTTACAAACAACTGCGTAAATTATAGTCTTCAATAAAAGTACAGTATAGTACTATTAATGGCACTTATAACTGAACGTCATTATCTCTCATGGTAATATTACAATGTCAACTAGTTACCCAGGAAAGCTTCATTGAGTCTAAGTACTGCATTTTCAGAAAGGTCCCATTGCATTGAGATGTTTGTGTGAGTGGAACCCAGAGAGACCCCATCTTGCATATGGAGAAATAACACAACTCCACACAGATGGATTCAACCCACAAGCTCAAAGCATTCCCTGTTCAACAAAGTACTCAGTGTAATGTTTAATATCATTTATTTGGTATTATATAGTATCGTAATTGTATAGTCAATTTGGTAAAATAATACATAGTGTAATATTACAAGTCTAATATTATTATAATCTAAGGTAGTGTATAGTAACGCAGTGTATAATTCAATGTTGGTGTCTGTCTATGGCAGATTATAATACAAATATTATTTGGAGGCATATTATAATATTTTTTGCGACATAGAAGTGTAATGTATAACGACTTATTGTTAGTAGCTCAGCTTAGTGGAGAATATATTGAGTACATTGATTATATTGATGTAGTTTATATTTAGTTCTTTCACATCGGTTTATTGTATGATAGTTGGGTAGTTGCAGTTCTTTAGCGTCAATATACTAAATGCCTCTGTTGATATATAAACTCTGACTTTAACATAGCTACTTCCGTGACAAGTTACATGCTAATTCCTCACATTAACATCATGCTAATATCCCAGTTACATGCTAATTTCTGACTTTACCATCCTGCTAATCTATCACATTAACACAGCTACTTCAATGCTAAATTCTTATGTTGATATGTAAACTCTTTTGGCAAGGCGCTCTGCTCCTCCCACCCAGCTTAAAATATGCTGCCAAGCTTAGCAGTGTTCATTGGAGCACTGTCTTTCCGACAGTTCTGTTTCTTCACCTGAGGACGGCTGCTTGTGTTGTGGCCGAAACTTCGTGAGAATTGTATTTTATTATGTTTTATTTTTATTATTTTATTATTTCCCTTCTACGTGACTTTACCGAAAGAACCAAGAAGATGAATCCCTGCAGTCACGAAAGCTGTAAATCGAAATAATTCAAATCAAGTTGTTTTCTTTTTACCACAGTACTTTATGGAATCCTCAAGAATAAATGCATTTTTAGAAGTATTAAACTACACTTGAAGATGTGTGAGAATGTAATTCTGCAGATGCAAGCACAGGCAAACTCGTATCTGCATATACAAGTTTCTGGGCCTCCTCACTTCACCAAACCCGCATTGACCGGCATGGTGAAGTATGGTTAAACAACTCCCACGAACGACATGGTGTGGGGGAGGCCTCTATCAAAACGCTGGATCGACAAAGGGCTGATACATGTCACGACATTGTACGTTAAGATCGTTCTCTCGTCAGCACAAGCCGTCTATGTGGAGAATAGAGGGCACGACACACGTGTACACGATGTTTGTGTGCGTATATTCAGCGTGTGTATCATGTAATAATTATATAAGGTCGCGATTATGCTCAAAACGAACCAAATGTATAACATCACGAATAACTTTGGAAGTCTCCAGAGCCTGAACAATATTTGAAGTAGACACTGACCCAGTTACTATTAATAGCTCAGATGTGTAGGCTTTGACTTTAACATAGCCATTTCTGTGACCAGTCACAAGCTAATCACTCAGTTATTTCAATGCTAAATTCTATGCTAATTCCTTGTCAAGGGGTGCCTCTGAGGATATGTATGCTTTGACTTTAACATAGCCATATCTGTGACCAGTCACAAGCTAATCACTCAGCCATTTCAATGCTAAATTCAATGCTAATTCCTTTGTCAAGGCGCTTTGTTGCTTCTCACACAGCTTAAAGGTCTCGATCTGAGCTTGGCTTTGTTCACTCCAGCGCTGTCCTCCAGACAGTCTCGTCCCTTCACCTGATGAAGGCCGCTTGTGTTGTGGCCGAAACGTCGTGATAATTTAATTGTGTTATTTTATTTTTTCAATTTATTATTTTATTTTCATGCTACGTGACTTTACCGAAAGAACCAAAGAAGATGAACCAAGAATATGGCGTGTAGATGCTGCCATCTGCCGGCCACCAACGTGGCGTGTAGATTCTGCAAATTGAAAAATTAAAATAATAAATTGAAATTAATAAGCAAAAATCCAGATTCATATTCTTGGTTCTTTCGGTAAAGTCACGTAGATTTTAAAATAATGAAATAAATTGAATAAAAAATAAATCGGAAATAATAAAATAACTTTTATTTGTAATTTTTAAATTGGCATAATCTACACGCCATATTCTTGGTTCTTTCGGTAAAGTCACGTAGATTTGAAAATAAAAATAAAATAATTAAATGAAAATCATGAATTGTTATTATATTTTGATTTAAAGCTTTCGTGACTGCAGGGATTCATATTATTGGTTCTTTCAGTAAAGTCACGTAGAAGGGAAACAATAAAATAAAATAAATATTTTTTAAAATATTATTTAAATTTTTACTTTTCTTTTATTATTTATATTTTCTATCTACGTGACTTTACCCAAAGAACTAAGAATATAGCGTGTAGATTCTGCCAATTTAAAAATACAAAAAAAATGGAAAATAATAAAAGCTTTTATTATTATTTGCAATTTATTATTTTAAAATCAAAATTTTGTTTCATTTTTTTTATCTCTGTGACTTTACCGAAAGAACCAAGAATATGAATGTGGGTTTTTTGCTTTTATTATTTTCCATTTCACACTTTTTAATTGATTTTATTTGATATTTTTTTTAATTTTCTATCGACGTGACTTTACCGATAGAACCAAGAATATGGCGTGTAGATGCTGCCAATTTAAAAATTAAAATAGATTGAAAATAATAATCCAAATCCAGATTCATATTCTTGGTTCTTTCGGTAAAGCCATGTAGGTTGAAAATAAAAATAATAAAATTAAATGAAAAATACAAAAGATAAATGGAAAATAATGAAAGCTTTTATTATTTTCAATTTATTATTTTAATTTGCAATTTTTTTTAAATTGGCAGAATCTACACGCCATATTCTTGGTTCTTTCGGTAAAGTAACGTAGATTTGAAAATGAAAATAATAGAATTAAATGAAAAAATACTAAATCATGATTTTTTTAAACGTTTCTTTATTATTTATATTTTACCCAAAGAACCAAGAATCTGGCGTGTAGATGCTGCCACCTGCCAACGTTGGTGGCCACCAGATGGCAGCATCTACATGCCATATTATTGCTTCTTTCGGTAAAGTCACGTCGATAGAAAATTATAATAAAATTTAAAAAATGCAAATTATGAAAGCTTTTATTATTTTCAATGTATTATTTGTATTTTTTAATTAAATTATATTGTTTTTATTTTAAAATCTACGTGACTTTAACGAAAAAAACAAGAATTCGGCGTGTAGATGTTGCCACCTGCCGGCCACCAACGTGGCGTGTAGATTCTGCCAATTTAAAAATTAAAATAATAAATTGAATATAACAAAAGCTTAAATAATATTAAAAGCTTTTATTCAATTGATTATTTTAAAATTGTATTTTTTTTTTATCTCCGTGACTTTACCGAAAGAACCAAGAATATTAATGTGGGTTTTTTGCTTTTATTATTTAAAATTTCACATTTTTATTTGATTTGATATTTTTTAATTTTCTATGGACGTGACTTTACCGAAAGAACCAAGAATATGAATTCCTGAAGTCACGAAAGTTTTAAGTCACAATCTACACCCAACAATAGTGGCCAGCAGATGGCAGCATCTACACGCCAGATTATTGCTTCCTTCGGTAAAGTCATAATACTGGTAGGAACGAAGTTGTAAACTGAGTGTACCAGCCTGCAATAGATTAATGTGTCCGTCCGTCCCCTTTCAATACTTTAACGAAGTGAAATACTGGTAGGAACGAAGTTGTAAACTGAGTGTACCAGCCTGCAAAAGATTAATGTGTCCGTCCGTCCGTCCCCTTTCAATACTTTAACGAAGTGAAATCTCGTGCTGTTGGGTGTGAAATCAGCAATAGACAGCGCAGAGACATGTCCTACCAGCCCACCCTGCAAGGACCTGATAATACAATTAAAATAATAAATTGAAAATAATAAATTGAAAATAATAAAAGCTTTTATTAGTTTAAATATTATAATTTATATTTTAAATTTAATTTAATTATTTTTATTTTCAAATCTACGTGACTTTACCTGAAGAACCAAGAATATGGCGTGTAGATTCTGCCAATTAAAAAAATAAATAATAAACTTTAAATAATAAAAGCTTCATTATTTCAATTTTTTTAATTTTAAAAGCTTTTAGTATAGCTTTTATTATAATATCATAATATTATCATCAAAGCTTTTATTATAATAAAAGCTTTTATTATTCTAGGATTCTCCTCCACGGCGGCCTTTGTCTCCCCCAGTAGCGATGTTTACGACACACCGCACCAGGTACTCATCTGAGGCTGAGTCGACCTCACACTCTCTTACTGTCTCAAAACAACAACCGCCATGCGCCACTAAGTGGCGGTGACGTCACCACGACGCTTATGCCAGGCTATGTGCACCTTGAGGCTACGTGAAGTGTCGATCGCCGGCTGGCAGGAGGTCACGGGGCAGACCCAGGTGCCACTGGTCGACTGACTGAGATGACTGAGATTACTGGCTGATGCACCACCTGTGCCCACTACTGTGCCAACTTGCTGAGCTTTAGCCACCCGACGCTCCGCTCGTTTTTCTGAGCGTCGCTCCTCCGCCCTCCGTTGTTGTTGGAGGGCGACTGCCTCCAACTGCCCAGTAGAGACATCGCTGGTACCAGTCATTGGCAAGTCCACTCAGCTCCACATCCTCCTGTACCACATCACTCCATCTCTTCTCTAGTCCGTGCCACGCCCGTTTAACTCCCTCGATCCGGCCGAACAAAAGCTGTTTGGGCATGCGGTGATTGGGCATGCGGGCTACATGGCCCAGCCAACGCAGCCTTGCCTGCTGGAGGAGCTCACCGATGGGACTTTGTCCAGATCTTTCGAGGATTTGTGAGCTCCTCACACAATCCAGCCTGGTTAAACCCAGGATTGATCGTAGGCAGGCCAGCCTAAATGTTTCTAACTGGTGAAGATGGTGCATTAGGGGGGTCCACGTTTTGGAAGCGTAGAGAAGGGAGGGAATGACTGTGGCCGAGAAGAACCGAAGCTTCATGCGGAGCGACAGACCAGGTAGCTTCCACACAACGTTACACAACCGATGAAAAGATAATGCTGCTCGACTAATTCGGAGTGAGACCTCTGCTGTTAAACCGGAGCCGATCATGAGCACACTGCCCAGGTATGGAAAACTCTCCACTCTCTCCCCAACTGCCCCATCACCGATTGGGAGTTGTGGGGGTAGAGTGCCCGATGGCACAAAATACCCAGGCAGGTGCTTCGTTTTGGTGGGGCTGATGGTATGGCCCCACCTCTTAGTGGCACATTCCAGTTTCAGCAGCAGCGCCCCCAACTCCTCCTCTGAATGAGCAGCAATTTCCAGGTCGTCGGCATACATAATGTGGTTGACCAATAGGGAGACATCCCTTGACCGCACCTGGGCATCGATCAGCCTCCCATTGTATCTGTACCAGACGTAAATTCCTCTGGTACAGCTACTGAAGGCTTCACGAACTATGTGGTCGAAATAGATGTTAAATAATGTTGGAGCCAGAGGACATCCCTGTCGCAGGGAATGGCTCTGACTCCCGGCTATGTAGTTTTACTCAGGTCTGCTCAACATCATGAAGGTCCTTAATGAGTGTGAGCAGAGGGTCAGGGACTCTGAAAGCACGAAGAACAACCCAGAGCCCAGGCCTACTGATGGTATCATAGGCCTTGACCAGGTCAATAAAGCAGCGATGTAGGTCTAGTTGGAATTCCCTCCACCTCTGCTGTAGCAGACGGACAGAAAATATGACATTTTTGCAGGACCGCCCTTTCTTGAAACTGCATTGGGGCTCCGCAAGCCTCTCCTTAGCGTACCTAGCAAGGCGATGTTGAATAATCCTTGCCAGGACCTTTTCCGGCACACTGAGGAGTTAGATGCCCCTGTAGTTGTTACAGTCTGTGCGGTCCCCCTTCTTAAAAAAAGGGGGACCGCCAGGGCATCCTTCCAATCCTGCGGAACCCGTCCAGTGGCCCAGACTGTTGTTATGATGTCATGTAGGGCAGTCTGCCCACAAACGCCACCATCCCTCAGCATTTCACTTGGGAGATCATCTCTGCTCAGTGCCTTTCCTGGTCTCAGACTCTGGATCGCCCTCAGTGCTTCCTCAATGGATGGTACCTCAGCCAGCCACTCACAGAGGGTGACTTCCTCCTCCAATATTTGAGGCACCGCATCCTCAGCAGGGTCATCCCCACTTTGTCCCATGATGTTTTCCAGGCTGAGGGATTCCCCCTCCCCCAGGACCTCACAGAAATGCTCAGCAAATCTGCAAACCTGTCGCTGGGGGTCGGAGATTGGATCACCCTTCGTTCCCCTAATGATGGTGTAGTGGGTATAAATTGACGAAGAAACTTCTGATGAGGCAACACGATATTTATTGTCTTGGCCCCTTTTTGGGCCATGGACATTAGCCCTGGCGTGATAGCACTTCCGCCCCCTATTGACGATAAGGGGAAGCTACCAGCCCACAGAGTGGTGAGTGACGATTACCCCTACAATGGTAATAGGTGTGGCGCTGTAGGTTACTTTTTTGATGGAGTTAAATAGGGATTTGTGATCGCGGGCCATTGAGGCAGACTCCATCTCCTCAGCAACCCGCGACCACCACCCATCCTTGCAGCGCCTCACGTCTCTCCGAACCTCCGAGCGAAGGCTGCGGTAAGCCTCCTCATTCTCTGACGTGGGATGCTGTAGACGATTAGAGTGGGCCTGTTGCTTTTTCTCAACCATCCTGAACGCCTCCTCTGTCGGCCAGGGTCTCTGGGGAGGTCTGGACCGTGTACACAAAGCAGCCATTGCAGCTGTATGAGTCACAGGCTTAAACCTCGCCCATTTACCCTCGACATCAGGAGGAGTGGGGGACGATGCTGTCTCACTCACACTCACTCACAGCGCGAGGCCGACTCATTACATCTCGTGGAGGATCGCGCTGCCGAACAAAAAAAGTTCCGCGGTTTCAGTTTGCAAGCGCGAGTTCGCGTTTTAAGGCGATGGGGGCCGTCCATAAATGATGTCACACACCTGGGGAGGGGGGGGTCAGACATTTGTGACGGGGGGGGGTTGAGAAATGTGACGTCACATCGAAATGCGCAACTTAAAATAAATATAGACAACATGTTCTACTTAGTTAAATAGACTTTTTAATAAATGTTTTCTCCTACAACATCAGAGTGCAGCGCCACATTAAATACAATGACAATAGTTTAAAGCGATTTGAAGCATGTTTTATTTTCAAAATGGAAATATGGTTTTGGGGGGGGGGGCAGAGCTTTGTGACGTCAGCGAGCTCCGCAGCGGGAGCAAGCTCCGCGGCGGGAGCGAGCTCCGCGGCGGGAGCGAGCTCCGTAACGGGAGCGAGCTCCGCGGCGGGAGCGAGTTCCGCGGCGGGAGCGAGCTCCGCGGCGGGAGCGAGCTCCGCGGCGGGAGCGAGCTCCGTGGCGGGAGCGAGCTCCGCGGCAGGAGCGAGCTCCGTGGCGGGAGCGAGCTCCGCGGCGGGAGCGAGCTCCGCACCCGAACGCGTTGGCACGGCCATCTTTTGGATCGCTAACACGGCTGCTTTTGTCACACGTGGACATGCTACCACCGGCATGACTGCATCGACTTGCTCATCTTTCATTGCCTTCAACATGATATTCTCATTGACTTCGTTCATGTACTTTTACATGCTTTTCTCTTTAACTTTAACATGCCACTCTTGGTTACACATAGACTGACATTAACTTACTAATTTTTTCATTAACTTTTACATGCTTCTCTCATTAAAACACATTCGCTCTCTCTCTCTCTCCCGCCAGCCGTTCTTATGCTAAGTTCATTAACTTTAACATACCACGCTATTTATTACACGTAGACTGACACCGACTTGCTCATCTCTCATTGACTTTAACATGATATTCTCATTAACTTCGCTCATTGACTTTGACATACTTTTCTCATCAACTTTAACATGCTATTCTTGGTTACACATAGACTGAATTAACTTGCTATTTTTTTCACTAACTTTTACATGCATCTCTTATCAAAATACATATGCTAATCCTACATGCTAATCTGAACTCTTATGCGCTACGGAAGCAAATTAACTTTGCACTATAATCCAACATGCTAATCTAAGTTCATTTCCTTTAACATGGCACGCTATTTATTACCTTTACACTATAATAACCCATTAGCACTACTTTGGCTACCTTTGTTCTCCAAAACTTATGTAAACTCTTGCTGGTAACAGCTTCTCTTCACAAGGCAGCAGACATCGTGCTGCTCGCAGCAGACATCGCGGCTGTCGCGATTTTCACCTGAAGACGATGGCTTGTGTTGCTATCGAAACGTCGTGATTTATTTTGTTTTATTTCAAGCAAAGTGACTTTACCGAAAGAACCAAAGAGTATGGATTCCTGCAGTCACAAAAGCTTCAAATCAAGATCGGTTTTAATTATTTATCGAATGTGGGTAGAATCTGTGCAGAGTTGTGATGTTTCCCCATGTGCAAGGTGGGGGTCTCTCTGGGTTCTACTCACACAGAGCCAAACGCTCATTAATATAATTGCCAAATATCTCATTGCAATGAGAAACTTCTGAAAAAAAATCAGTCTTTAGACTCAATGAGGCTTTCCTGGGTAAATAGTTAATATTGTAATAATTAACATGAGCAATAATGAAGTTAACTTATGAGTGCCACGAATAGTATTATACTGGACTTTTAATTAAGACTATTTAACGTAGTTTTTTTGGAAAAAGTGTCCATTATCAACACTTTTTGACGGGCCCTCATGCAGAAATTATATTGCAATCTTACATGAGGATTGGGAGTCAAGTGTGTCATGAATAGCGACTGAACGTATGGTGCCATAATTCGCTTGCTGTTGTGTATATACAAAAAGGATCTCTGGTGGGTAACATTTGGAAAATGGGGATAGTCATTGTTGTTCATATACAAAATCTTATTTGGGTGATAATTTGAAGCTTTTGTGACTGCAGAAATCCATACTCTTTGGTTCTTTCGGTAAAGTCACCTAGGTAGAAAAATAAAAGAAAAAATAACATATAACGATGTTTCTATCGCAACACAAGCGGTCGTCCTCACGTGGAAAAAATAATCTGCTGCATCTCCGACCAGCGCCACCTAGCCAGTGAACTGGAGCACATATAAAGTGGGTAAATAATCGGCGGAGAACTTCTTGCGAGGCAACACGATATTTATTAACACTATTTTACAGGGTCCCTAACACAAAGGGGTAGCGGCCCCTTCACCCGATACCTGGGGAGGTATGGCCTCCGGACTACACGGGCCCTAACACTGGGAACCCGTTAATTCCCCGTCCTCCGGCTGGGAGCCCTAGGGGAGGCTATGCTGACCCGACCGTGCCAGGGTCTTCGGGTCCTGACCACTGGCCTCACTGAGCTCCGACCCTTGGAAGGACGACGGAGCTTGGGGTCCAGGGTCCTAACTTCAGCCCAGGTCTTCAGCCTTCGGCTTGGAGATGACTGAGCCGGACCCTTGAGAGGTCCGGCTTATATACTGGTTCGTGGCTTGCTCCGCCCTAGCCACGCCTCCCTTCCAGAACTTTCTGGAAGGTGACATCATCTCCCAGTCCCCCCTCCCAGGGTCCGGGGAATGTGTCTCAGGATCCGCTTCCCAGGGATTGTCGTTGGCCCCTTGGGCCATAGTCATTAACAGTGGCGTGATAGCGCTTCTGCCCCCTGTTGACGAGAAGTGGGAGCTACTCGCTAACAGGATGGGGAGTGCCGATTAATGCCTCTACACATACACCAAGCCCTCAAGATGAATGAATACTCAGACTGCAAAATCCGCAAAGCTGTATGTCCAGCCATGGGGAGACAACCATCTGAGGGCCCAATCAAAACCATCACCTTGCCATACATAGCACGTGTCACCAAAAATATTTCCAACATCTTAAACAAACACAAGATCCAGGTCCGATTCAATACAGTACACAAAATCCATGACATGTCTCGGACCGTGTTCGCGAACACAAGGCAGATTTGAAACACGGCAGAACCAATACCTCTGCCGTGGATGATCATTGTTATAATGCAGTGGGCTCGCACGATATTATTTTTTCCGAGACCTCCCATCTACGTGTAACCGGCCTCTGTTCTCCAATCCACGTATTCTTCCGCTCTGTCTTTCTCAGTGTTCCATAATAACGTTTTTTTTTATTACGCGTTTAATTTGGCTTGCCGCTAAATTTGGTAAATTCCAACTGTGGGTGGCTTTATATTTTTAGCCAAAACTTTTAGTTTCACGATTAACAACTCTTCCACATGCGACTCATCTCCCTGGGCCTGCCTGAGCTGCTGCTCACTGGGTCTATCTGAGCTGCTACTCCGTGGGCCTGCCTGAGCTACTGCTCCCTGGGCCTGCCTGAGCTGCTGCTCCCTGTGTCTACCTGAGCTGCTGCTCCCTGCGTCTGCCTGAGATGCTGCTCCCTGGGCCTGTCTAAGCTGCTCCCCAGGTCTACCTGAGCTGCTGCTCCCTGAGTCTGCCTGAGCTGCTGCTCCCTGGGCCTGTCTAAGCTGCTCCCCAGGTCTACCTGAGCTGCTGCTCCCTGCGTCTACCTGAGCTGCTGCTCCCTGGATCTACCTGAGCTGCTACTCCCTGCGTCTACCTGAGCTGCTGCTCCCTGGGTCTACCTGAGCTGCTGCTCCCTGGGTCTACCTGAGCTGCTGCTCCCTGGGTCTACCTGAGCTGCTGCTCCCTGGGTCTACCTGAGCTGCTGCTCCCTGGGTCTGCCTGAGCTGCTACTCTCTGGGTCTACCTGAGCTGCTCCCACGGCTCCCGTCACGCAGCGGTCGCAGCGCCACCATCGAGAAGCCAGAGCGGCGCCTGGGAGCCGTGGACGCCCTCCCATTTACAAGACACCGGGCATCTGGGTACAAGCTAGTGCTAGCTCCACACCTGGATTCCACCACTCCACTCCACCACCAACTTCCACTCAATCAACAACCACCTTCATTTGGACTGCATTGACATTCACCGAGAAACTGGACTAATTCGCCGTCCGCTTCACAAAGGCTCTGGTCCTGTTTGTGTCCCACAACTTCCTCAATACGTCATCACAACATACGACACGTGCACCTAACCAATCTCCGCCCCGTCCCTCGGTCCTCTCAATTCACCACGAAGCAAAGTCACCTGAAACTGGCTTTGCTCAACACCCGCTCACTAAACAATAAAAGCCTCATTTTAAATGAATTCATTACTGACAATAACCTGGATTTTCTCTGTATCACTGAAACTTGGCATAAACCTACGGACTATTTCGCACTCAACAGGACTACACCTACAGGATATACATACATGGACAAACTCCGATCTGAGGGGCGGGGAGGTGGTGTCGCTGCAGTGTACAGAAAGGACATTAAAACATCCACCATCTCCATCCCTGCTGTTCACTCCTTTGAACACATCCCTTTCAAACTCTCTGGTCCCACTCCTCTGGTCACTGCCATAATCTACCGACCCCCCAAACCAAATCCTTCCTTTCTCTCTGACTTTTTAACTCAGTTATCTGCCATCTCACCTTCAGTTCTGCTCCTGGGAGATTTCAACATCCACATTGACATTGACTGTAAATTTGCTATTGAATTCCTGGAACTGCTACACTGCTTCAATTTCACCCAACATCTCAACTTTCCAACCCACAGCCGTGGTCAGATTTTGGATCTGGTCTGCTCTACTGGTCTCACCATACCGCTCCCCGAGCCCCACAACCTCAACATCTCGGACCACCTGGCAATCACCATGAACATTGATCTCCCCATTTCTACAACCAAGGACAAAAGGACAACTTCTTTCAGAAATCTTAAATCCATCTCTATTCCTGCCCTTTCAGCCTCTCTTGCCAGCAAAATATCCTCCTTCCCCCCACCCATGACTGACAACCCTTCCGACCTCACCAACTACTACAATGAAACACTTTCCACCAGTCTCGATCATCTGGCTCCCATCAAAACTAAAACTGTCTCATTCACTCACTCTGCTCCCTGGTACACTCCTATTCTGCACAAAATGAAATCCCATAAGCGTCAGCTTGAAGGGCTCCATGAGAAAACTGGTTTAACTGTTCATCTACAAGCTTACACAGATTACCTTCAGCAGTATAAGGAAGCTCTTAACACTACCCGGTCCACCTACTACTCACACCTCATACATTCTGGTTCTACCAACCCAAAGGCTCTTTTCTACACAGTAAATACACTTCTCAAACCCAATGACAATATCGTCAACTCATTCACAACTGATAAATGCAACACCGTTCTATCATTCTTTCAGACCAAAATTGACACCATTTACACCAACCTGTCCTCTTCTTCTGCTTCCACTGTCTGCTCTGTCATTCCATCATTTGTTCCCCCCCACCACACCTCTCAGCCACTGTCTCAGTTCTCCCCAGTGTCGCCGGGGGAGCTGTCTAAAATCTTGACAGGGATGAAAACATCAACATGTGTCCTGGACCCCATCCCATCCCACCTTATCAAAGACTGTTTACCAGCTATCTCCACACTCATCACAAAAATCATTAACTCCTCTCTCAGCTCTGGCTCAATCCCACGTTCACTCAAACTGGCTGCTGTTACCCCCATTCTCAGAAAACCTGGACTTGACCCCAACATTATGTCAAAATTTCGGCCCATTGCCAATCTCCCCTTTCTGTCTAAGATACTGGAACGTACTGTCGCCAAACAACTCAAAACCCACCTCTCCTCAAATGACCTGTTCGAACCATTTCAATCCAGCTTCCGTTCACAACACAGCACTGAAACAGCCCTCCTCAGAGTTACCAACGACATCCTCCTCTCCGCAGACTCTGATGATAGGATCTGCACTATTGAGGAGTTCTGTTATATTGAGTTCTGTTATAATGAATCTGTTCTAATGAATCTTGCCACCTTATGTATGCCTTTGTGAGTCCACATATGACACAGGTGTAATGCGCTTGACCATTGTCTTTTGTTTCAGATGTGCGAGAGCAACTCCGCTGCGAGTCATGGTGGTGCTGGGAGAATTGCCTTTACCATCGATGGCACTTCACCAGCACCCGTCTCGACCCCACCTCAATCCGGTAGAGTTACAAGAGCGAAAAAACTCATCTCTTGTGACGTCTGTGGGAAAAAAATTCCAACTGGCATGGTGCCTAGAATCCCACGTAAGAACGCACAAGGAGACCCATGACCAATGGTGCGGCATATGCGGACGAAGCTTTGATCAGCAAGGAAAATTCAAAAGGCATATGAAGACCCACGAAAAGGATTACATGATAAAGGGTGCACCAGGCTTGGTGAATAACGGCAGTTTTGCCAATGCGGTGTTGAATCCGATAGAGTCACTAGAATCTGATAGAGTCACTAGAGTGAGAAAACGAATCTCTTGCGACGTCTGCAGGAAAACATTCCAACTGGCATGGTGCCTAGAGTCCCACATGAGAATACACAAGACCAGTGGTCAAAGCTGCAACATCTGCGATCAAAGCTTTGATCGGCCCTACAAACTCAGAAGGCATATGGAGTAACCCACGGAAAGAACTCAAGGGGCGCACGTGGCATGGTGAATGACGGCAATTTTGCCAATGCGGTGTTGAAGGTGTGTCAGAGCTACTCGGCCGCGAGTCATGGTGCTGGAAGAATTGCCTTTGCCATGGATGGCACCAGCAGCTCCAGCAGCAGCAGCTTGTCGAGTCCTGGTGGTGAGGAGGCAGAGTTGCAGACAATGTCACCTTCTGCAAAGGGCGCACCTGCATGAAACGAAGTTATTGCTATCACAGCAACCGCGCATGGAACCAAGGCGCCTGCTGGGAAACGCCACGCCTGACCAGCGCCCGTCTCGACTCCACCTCACTTCCATAGTCACTAGAGTGAGAAAACAAATGTCTTGCCAAGTCTGTGGGAAAGCATTCCAACTGCCATCATGCCTAGAGTCCCACATGAGAACGGACAAAGAGACCCCTGACCAATGGCATCTGCGGTCGAAACTTTGATCAGCCAGGCAAATTCAGAAGGCATATGGAAACCTACGAAAAGGACTATTGAATATTTCTTTGCTGTTCTATTACTGACGCTATCAACAGAAGGTGTGTACCGGATTAATTGCACTTGTGGCAAATGCGATGTTGGGCAAACAGGACGAATGATCAGCACGAGACTAAAAGAATACTACAGAAATATGAAATGCTCACAAATACAACTGTCAGCAGTAGCAGAACACGCGTGCCCACAAAGACACTCAATTGATTTTGATAATGTTGAAGTTTTGTGCAAAACTTGTTACTACTGGCCAAGACTAATTACAGAATCTATCGAAATTTAAAGAAATAAAAATAACTGCAATCGTTTGGATAGCTACCGACTTAGTGCTGCATGGAAGAGAATAATCAAATTACCGTTTGTACGGCTATTTTAGTACACACAATGGACACTAAGTACAAGATTAATGGGCTAGCATAATGTGCATGTATAATGTACGTTGATTCATTAATCCCCCCCCCCCCCACTTTGCGCTCAAAGAGTGCACAAGTGTTGTCACCACATCTACATCTCTATACAAGGAATTAAACAGGTGAACTTCTCCCAAACCTTGCTGTTGCCTGATGAAGGTAGTTGTAATTACTGCAACGTCGTACTCTGATAGTAAATGTTGTAGCTTGGCTCTCCAACACACCACACACCGGTGTGCTGTACTAGTGATGAATTGGCATGTTCTGTTTACGTGACAACCCTTACTAGTTGGCTGTCGGGTGGTGGCGGATTTAACGACACATTTATATATTTACGCGATCCAACCCATAAAACCTGTATTATGGATATTTATCGCGAAAGCCTACGTGTTAAACTGCCATGTATTTTTACGTCTATTGCTGTATTTTCTTACGTGCAATATATTTAATAAACCATCCTAATTTATTATATTTTTGTTTGTAGTTATATCATTGTTGCGCGCGCGGTGTGGTCAGTGGATATTGTTCAGTGGGTCAAACCGAGACGAATATTTTTGCAGCGGCTATGGCTGCACATTGCAACAGCGCATTCCGAATGGTGTAGAACGCATCGCCCATAATCTGTATCTGTGTGCAAACACCAGGTATGGTTGGTAAGAAACACGTTTGGTTTTAAATGAATAGAACTCGAGCTTCAGCCATATTGTTCATTATAGACCCCACTTTGTAAGAATTAATCACGCAAACCCTGCGCCTGATTCATTTGAGTCGCTGTGCTCATGAGCAACAGGGCATTTGTGGCAAGGTGTTAATGTACCACAGATTAGCACGGTTGGCTACGTACACTGCGAAAGAAGTTCAACACATATTCTTTGGGTCTTTCCGTAAAGTCACGTAGATAGAACAATACAATAATAAAAGAAAGTGAATAAAAAAGTAAAATATATCACGACGTTTCGATCGCAACACAAGCAATCGTCATCAGGAGAAAAATTATGACAATTGCTTGTGTTGTGATCAAAACGTCGTGATATTTTTATTATTATTTTGTATTCACTTTATTTTTATTATTTTATTGTTCTATCTACGTGACTTTACCGAAAGACCCAAAAAATATGAATTCCTGCTGTCACGAAAGCTTTAAGTCAAGATTCAAGTTCAACACACTTTCATACATTGTGGAAAGCGAGTATCCTCGCACGTACAATGCACTGGACCGCATGTTCATGTTAAGTGAGTCGGGGGCTTTGTCACTGCCTACCCCATGATATAAATAATCTCAGGGAATTCAATTGCAAGTGTGCAATCTCCCTTCCGGTGGGCATCGAGGATGAGTCATACCCTGGCTTGCCAGGAGGCAGTGGAACACAACTGTGGAATCCTTTCCATCTGCACGGGATAGAACGTTGCCCCCTTGCTCACATTCGTTCGTTTTCTGCGAGTGTACTGGTTTCCCTCCACATGTAAACACTCAGTAAGTGGCTGCAAATATCGGAATGTAAAGAGAACCGCAGAGCTTGGGCGATTGTTGGGAGTGCCGGCTCACCGCCTGGCTGCTGTCTCCCCGCTCGTCTGTGGGAGACATATAGAGGTACTGAATTAGATTTATATTCTCTACATAACATGATTCCTATCTACACAAAGCACTCACCGCGTGGAGTACAGCAAGTGATATTCCACGAAATAAAAAATAAACGTACATGACCATAACAGAAGCCAATGGGTACAGCTGTGCATACACATACACACATATACACGATTCCTACTGATGGTTGGAACGATTCACCACTGCCGGAGAGTCAAGGAATTGTCATGATTCAGGATCATGAATGCAAACTGTTCCCGTTCTCAAACCTGAGTACGATTTAAAAGGTCATAGAACGCCTTTGTCGGAAGCAATTACTTCCCCATGTCACTGCGATGGGCAGATTCATGCAATTGCAGTCGGCTTACACATTGTCAGTAGACCCCCCCATACGCAAGCGTACGCATTTGGGTTAACCCCTCCTCCCCCCTCCATGCATACATACTAAATGGATGCCCCCTAACAGCTACACCACCACTCCCCACACGAGACAAGCACGTGACTCTCGGTGTAAATGGAGCCGGAGCGCGAATAAACGTGCCGATGCCACAAGTACAGTTGCCACCATTTCCACGACAGAGCAAACCCAGGCACATTTCTCAGCGAGCCCAGGTCTATTGTTAAAACTGTGCAGTTCACGGTGATAAAATTCAACCATAGCTATACCCGGGGTACCAGATCTTGGCCCAAATCAATTCCTGCTGCCACCCGAACACTGTCCGGGGGTCAAACACAGACAGGTGGCAGCCCCAGTCGCGAGGCCACATCTGCACCGACTCACGGTAAACGTGTGCAGGGCCAGCAGGAAGAGTCCCGGGATCTCGGAGCGCAGCCACTGGTTCCACGCGCTGTCTCGGTCCACGTCCTCGCGTGACGACGACACTTCAAAATCATATGGCCGGAAGGAGGGGGGTGGGAGGGAGAGTAAGAAGGTACGAAGGGGAACCTTCTAACACTTTCACAGTGACGCGTTCTTCGCGTACGTCACCCTGCAGCCAACCTCTCTGCTCTCGTGTGTGAACGTGGGTCAGTTTGGTTTAATCGTTCAGAATGAATGGGGCATGACGCTGGCCCTTGTGCAATTTATTATTTTCCATGAGATAATACCAAACACATCATTCATGTGTGTGTGTGTGGCCTGCAAGCAAAACCTACATGCTCTCGAGTCATATATCGGGAGCAGTCACAGGTGGGAAAGCATTGCCGAATTCCTAGAAAGGCTCAGCTCTCTCCAACTTATGTTGAAAGCGTTTATGCATTAGTTCTGCCCGTACCTCTTTGTGCCTGTGTAGTGGGCAGGCAAGTGTGGTGGAGCAGCAGGTCCAGCACACGGGGTGTCCAGCAGAGGAGAGGAACTCCCCGTGGCCGTGGCCGGGGAAGCAGAGGTCGGCGGCGCTGGGAGCGGCGTCAGTTGCGCGGCGTCTGTGGGAGAAGGCACAGGCCTCTGCTGAAGATTATCATCCGCAGACACATCACACGGCTTGCCGGACACGTCACGCACTCGGCCCTGTGATTGTGGAGGTGAGACAGGTTCGCGCATGGCAACGAATGGCTTGTCGCTGGACAAACATCGACGGCAACATCGGGAGAACGCGGCACGAACTCGTGCAGAGTTTCTGGCACCGTATGAATTTACACTCCTTATAGGTATGTACGTTGAACCTCGTTCGCGCCGTACGTCAGTCAGCCGTGCTAATTGGAGGTGCAGATGGATACAATTGAAGGACGTGGAGCAGAGGTTTCAAAATGAAAAAAAAAATTGATACAGAAATTACACAAGTCCAGGGGACTTCACCAAGGCCGTGTTATCCCAGACTGTGACAGAGCACAAAGGAAGATTGGCAATGACAAAAAATGGCTTCATAACTTTCATTGTCAGATGGCACACTTGCATCTTCAGTCTTCAGTCAGCGTCAGTAATGTAAGAATGCACGCATGATGCATGACACCAACTAAAATGGCATCGATGCTGACTAATCACATCCTCTCCAAGATGTGGAACTCAAGAGACGAGGATAGCCTCTTCCAAACAGGACTACCCTTGACAATTGAGTTGTCGCCTCAGTAAAAATAAAATGAACTAGTAGATTTCAACTTGAAAATCCAAACCATCGCACCAACAGTAATGGACAGAATCCTATATAAGGCGCACACTGCAGTAGCTTCAGGTGGACTCTGGTAGCTGCTTTAACGTCTGTGTGAGAAGCATCTTCTCCCACTGAAATTCAAACAAAGTTGACAGTTAGACAGGACATGTTTTAAAACATCCGCAGCAAAATTCAAGTATGTATACCATTAAGTAAACTATTTTTTATTTTCCAGGTTAGGCCCATTGAGAGCTATTAAGCTCTTTTTCAGAAGCGACCTGGCCACAAATTATAGCTTAACGAAGTAGCTTATCACGTGGAAATTTATAGCAGCCAAATACTCTAAACGCATTACTTACAAATAGCTCACAAAGCGGTTATCCTCCCACTACCCTTGGGTTACCTCCTGTCCCGGTCCAGCCGAGACAGTCTGTGAATTGGCATCTGTGTTTGGGTGGCATGAATTAATTTGTACCGAGATCTGGTACCGGTACTGTGCTGAACTTTACTACTGCATGGTTGTTGACAAACCTAGACCGACTGAAACATAGGTCTGGGTTTGATCTCCATAGTGGAAAAGGTGGTAACCCGAAAACTAACCCAAACCCTTCCACATTCAACGATAAACACTTTAAAACCGAGTTCGCTCGGAAATGACCCCACTAAACCGCACGTATGTAAACGTTTGACTTCAGTGGTTCCTCCGCCGCGTGCGAACGATGAAGTGCACGGCCTCTCGTGATGATGACCTCACACCCGCATGGCTGCACGAAAGTGGTGCTGACGAGCATGAGGCAGGTGGACGAGGCAAAACGAGGAGGCAAGATTAGAGTGCTGTAGTCGGTGGGGTATAGTGGGGCCTATTTCCGAATGATTGATTTATGCGGAAATAAAATTGGTCAAGAGTCCGTTACTTTGTAAACATTAGTATGTATCTACTTTAATACCAAGTCTGCAGGGGTGGGAAAGATGAGGTCTATTCATTCTGGTGGGCAAAGGGAATTTAGACACTCCAAGTTAAGTCTGGTGGCATACGGATAAAATGCACCTTACAAATGTAAATAATGATTATTAATCCATCTTCTTCACTCCCACGGTGCTTCCAACCAGGGTTAGGCCATGTAATGATCTGACGTGCTGTACACTTGTACAGTGTTACTGAATTATTGTATCATATTGAATTCAGTGCCCCTTCTGCGACCTTTCCCTAGATACCCCTCTGGTGTATAACCTGGCATGCTGACGTCAGGGCTGTAAGCCGCAGATCCCTTTCCCTGCCAGCAGCAGGCGCTATGCTGTTACATTACCATTCTATGCCACTACACAGGGACTCCTCTACTTACGAACATTCGACTTACGAACTTTCAGAGATATGATCAAACCTGTCCATATGTCCAGTTTTCTGTTCGGACCGAGAGTCGCAAGTTCAACCGCCACACAATAGGTGGTGATGGTGGCATCTACATCTGCAGAACGTGAAGAACCAGAGGCAACTGTTAAAGCCATTCCCCGTGTTTAGTGTACAAGCCGTAAAACGTGTTTGAAATCGACGGGAGAAAAGTTGGACTCACGAACAAATCGACTTACGAACAGACCTCTGGAACCGAACTCGTTTGTACGTACAAGAGTCTGTATATGGTGGTCACTCTGAACAACACAGACCCAGCCTCCTTTTTACTATTTTTGGTCCATTAGGACATTACCAGACACATCTTTCTGTGCTAACGACCACACAATACACATTAGACGAGTCATAACAGGTCACGTTTAATAGTCTAAACTTGTCTGGAGTAAGTCGCATACGGAAGACATTTCTGCACATTTGCAGAATTACATGTCTATGATAAAGGAACCATGTGTATTGCATTACACAGGGGTGCTTGATCATGTGTGGATGCAGATTCCCGCAGCAATACAGGGAATAGGTTGTTCGCAGCGCCACTGATTAATCAGAATCAGAATCTTTTTTATATCCTGGAGGAATACGATGAGCTATGAAGATCTTTTTCACATATGTCCAGTAGGGGCGGGTCAGCGAGCTATTTCCAAAACCGATGAGAGGCAAGATGGAGAAAATGTAAGCAAATCGCTAAAAATACAAAGTACATACATTCCTGCCAATTTGTCAACAAATGCAAGCTTGGGCAAGGTAGCAACACAACAACCACAGCTCCAGCCCACAACAAGACTCCACAAAATCCCTCAATTGCATTGCATTAAAATTGAACGTTTAATGAGCGATATTTGAAATAGCGTTACCAAATGACAATATTCCCTTCGAATACCTGACTAATGAATGAGGCTAAGACGCTTGCAGTAATGTTCAAATATGCATCACAAGCCATTCAGAAGTGGTAGGCCTCACGTGACCACAGGGCACCACAGTGGCAATATGTTAACTACCTCTCCTGGTACGCAGGAGGCCGTGGATTCAATCCGGACCCTGTCGCCTGCTGTATATTTTGAGGTTGCATGTCTCTCTCACTACATTTAGAATAAACATCACGCGTTTAGAGTATTTGGCATCTATAAATTTCCACGGGATAAGCCACTTCGTTGAAGATAACATTTGTGATAGCCAGGTTGCTTCTGAAAAATAGCTCCATAGCTCAGTGGGGCCTCAAACTGGTAAAATAAAAAAATATAGTTTATGTTCTTGGTTCTTTCGGTAAAGTCACGTAGAAGGGAAACAATACAATAATAAAAATATAAAACAATAAAATTCTCACGACGTTTCGACTGCAACATCACCTGATGATCATCATCACCTGATGATTGCTTGTGTTGCAGTCGAAACGTCGAGAGAATTTTATTGTCTTATATTTTTATTATTTTATTGTTTCCCTTCTACGTGACTTTACCGAAAGAACCAAGGATATGAATCCCTGCAGTCACGAAAGCTTTAAATCAAAATATAGTTTAGTTTAAAAGTTATAGTTTGAGAATGGTGGTCCGATGGGAGGGAGTGAAGAGGTATTGTGAGGAGGCGTCATCGGGAGTGGAAGCTGCTGGTGGGAGCATGGGAGGTGTGGGGAGTGTGAGGTGCATCGGCATTGTGGAGAGGGAAGGGGTGAGAGTGTTGTAAGCGATGGGGCTGGGGGAGGAGTGGTGGATATGACGATGTGGAAGCTGTGTCGGTGATGAGGTGTGTGCTTGAAGTGAGGATTACATGGGGAGCGGTGTTGAAGTGGTTAGCGCACCGTGCGACGGGATCCGGCGACCCGAGTTCTATTCCCACTCACGGCCAACATCGGTGACGAGTATCTGAACCAATCTCGGTCCCATCCCAGGTCTATTCTGCCTTAAAATGAGTATCCAGGTTCGGTGAATGGGAGGAGACAAAGGCGGCCAGGCGTGGTGCTGGCCACCCATCCCATCTCAGCGTGTCGACCCCATGGCACCTGGGTAATGGAGGTGGTGATGAAGATGATGACGACGGTGATGATGATGTTGATGACGATGGTGATGACGAGTCACTCACTCAGACTCACAGAGCCACACTCAGAGACTCACAGCCACACTCAAGAGACTCACAGTCACTCACTCAGACTCACAGAGCCACACTCAAGAGATTCACAGCCACACTCAAGAGACTCACAGTCACTCACTCAGACTCACAGAGCCACACTCAAGAGACTCACAGAGTCACTCACTCAAAATCACAGAGCCACACTCAAGAGACTCACAGCCACACTCAAGAGACTCACAGACACTCACTCAGACTCACAGAGCCACACTCAAGAGACTCACTGAGTCACTCAGATAATCACAGTCACTCACACAGACTTACACTCACTCAAGGAGACCCACAGACTCACTCACAGACTCACTCACACAGACTCACAGAGTAACTCATACACAGACTCACACTCACAGACTAATTCTGACACACACAGACTCGCAGAGTAACACGCACTCAGAGACTCACAGAGTCACACTCAGTCACTCACTCAGGGACTCACAGCCACTCACTCAGAGACTCGCACGCACTCACAGAGCCACACTCAGAGATTCAGTCACTCACTCAGAGACTCACAAAGTCACTCACTCAGAGAATCAGAGCCACACTCAGAGACTCGCAAAGTCACTCACTCAGAGACTCAGAGCCACAGACTCACAGAGCCACACTCAGAGACTCAGAGCCACACTCATGGACTCACAGTCACTCACTCAGAGACGCACACTCAGACTCAGAACCACAGACTCACAGAGCCACACTCAGAGACGCACACTCAGAGACTCACAAAGTCACTCACTCACACACTCACAGACTTACACAGTAACTCACAGTCACTGCCACTGAACTCAGTCTCACCGGGTAACACACTCACAGACTCGGGGTAACTCACATGAACTCACAAAGTAACTCACTCACACAGACTCGGAGTAACTCACATGAACTCACAAAGTAACTCACTCACACAGACTCACAGAGCCACAGAGACACACGGGGTCACTCACTCAGAGACTCACATAGTCACTCACTCTGACACTCGGAGACTCACTCAGACTCACACAGACTCAGAGTAACTCACACACTCACAGACTTACACAGTAACTCACAGTCACTCCCACTCAACTCAGTCTCACCGGGTAACACACTCACAGACTCGGAGTAACTCACATGAACTCACAAAGTAACTCACTCACACAGACTCACAGACTAACAAACAAAAACAAAGATCCCCAGTGAACCCTTAACAGACTGTAGGGGCAAGTGCTGTTAGCGAGCACCTACGAAGGCCGGCACGGCACACGAGGGGGTGGGTGGCCAGCACCACGCCCGGCCGCCTTTGTCTCCCCCATTGGCGATGTTTACACACCGCAACCAGGTACTCATTTGAGGCCGAGTCGACCTAGGGGAGGCCCAAGACCTGTTCAGATAATCGTCACCGGTGTTGGTGGCCGTGAGCGGGAATCGAACTCGGGTCGCCGGGTTCGTAGCGCAGCGTAGCGCTAACCGCTGCGCCACCGCTCCCCACACCCTCGCTCACAAACACAACGCAGGCAGCGTGGGCAGCCCTGGTCCATCCACTGCTGGATGAGGGCCTTGCCATGCCGTGCGAGTTATTTGACCAGAAGCGCAGTGCGTGTTGTTAACATTCCCCGTGTGGTGGATAGAATCGGAGGGCTTTCCCCAGCCCTCACCCACCAGGAATGGTGAAGTATAGTCAAATACTTCCTGTGACCAACACGGCGTTAGGAGACGTCATACAACCCACAGATGGACTAATAATTATTGTAAGTACTGTGGTGTACTTAAAATAACGTGTGGAGGTTCCAGAAGTCGCACTTCAGCAGCCACCACTGCCCCTTCGCAGTATCAACAACCACGCAGACAAATGCACTGCCACATCCTACAACACGCGTTTGTTCCTTCAAAGTAGTGAATTAGCGTCCCAACACGCTGGTTCACGAAGATGGAGCGGTCATATAATGAGCTGGACAGCGACAACAACTTAAATCAGCGGTAATAATGCGGCAGACACGCAGGAAGCAATACTTAGGTAGGCCGCGATGAGACCACGGGGCTCGGATGGCGACCCTGCCTGGGAAGGTGCACATAAACTCCTCACAGAGTGAGCACCACAATGTTGTCCTTACAACACACAGTGGTCTCGCTTTTCTTTCATATCCACGAGCACAGCAACATCCAGCAACACATATCTCCTCACATTGTGCCCAGGACTGCTTTAAATAAAGATTTTAAATAAACTTTCCCGCCAAAAAATGTAATTGAGGCGTGTGTGGGTATCGATGTGGAACTTGTGATCACATTGCTAAGAGCCGAAACACAAGGCACCCACCACCACACACATCCTACTGCTGCTGCTGCTGTTGTTGCTGCCTTGTGAAGTCTATGATGATGATGATGAGCAGCAGCAGCAGCGAGATAATGAGGAGGTTGAATGTGATGATGATAATGTGGAGTAGAGTCAGGGGGGTTATGCCCAAAGTTCTCTGTCCTCACCTCCCCACCACCGCCACGTCCCAACTCAGAACATCCACACATCATCATCGACCAGCAATGACCAACAGCAGCTCACAGCCCATTAAATACACCACCAGTAGGACAATTGTATGGAGGAGGCCAAACAAACATCTACAACTAACAAAATAACAATTGCCACCGAGAACTGTTTCACATAACTCGTGCACTCAAAGTCCTCAGACAATTGCAGTTATATTTCGATTTAAAGCTTTCGTGACTGCAAGGATTCATCTTCTTTGGTTCTTTAGGTAAAGTCACGTAGAATGAGAATAAAATAATAAATTGATAAAATAAAATAACACAATAATATTCTCACGACGTTTCGGCCACAACACAAGCGGCCTTCATCAGGTGAAGGGACGACACTGTCTGGTAGGACAGCGCTGGAGTGAAGAAAGCCATGTTCAGATCACGACCTTTAAGCTGTGTCAGAAGAAACAAAGCGCCTTGACAAAGGAATTAGCATATAATTTAGCATTGAAATGGCCGAATGATTAGCTTGTGACTGGTCACAGAAATGGCTATGTTAAAGTTAAAGCATACACATCCGCAGAGGCACCCCTTGACAAAGGAATTAGCATAGAATTTAGCATTGAAATAGCTAAGTTAAAGCATACACATCCGCAGAGGCACCCCTTGACAAAGGAATTAGCATAGAATTTAGCATTGAAATAGCTGAGTGATTAGCTTGTAAATGGTCACAGAAATAGTTATGTTTAAAGTCAGAGCATACACATTCACCGAGGCACCTAGTACAAATCAAACAGGAGAATTTAGCATTGAAATAACTAGGCGAATTTAGCATTGAAATAACTGAGTGATTAGCTAGTGACTGGTCACAGAAATGGCTATGTTGAAGTCAAGGTCTACACATCTGAGCTATTCACAGTAACTGGGTATACAATACAAAGTATAATGAATACTACATAGTGAACCAATAAAAAACTAAAATATAAATTACCTTAATGTTATCAATAAACTCTATATTCTCCAATCAGCTAAGCTACCAACAATAAGTCGTTATATATGACAATGCTATATGGCGAAAAAAATGGGTGGATTCTTACCCTCAACTTTAGCAACACGGATAGCTACGGGCCCCATTCAGACGGACGAGTTCATCCAAGGTCGGAACAGAGGAGGGGGAGAGAGACAGCTGCGAGGCGCTATTATACTCCATGTTGTAAACCATACCATTAACCGTGGTGTGAGAGGTATTAAGAGTCAATGCTGGTGAAAGAGCTGCGGTCTGAAGGTCATCGTAAAATACAATTAATTAAGAACGGAAATGGTTTAAAACATCTTTCCAATGGTTACTAAGCCAGAATCCATCTTCTCGGTTCAAATTGTCTCTGTGCTTGTATATGTGAATGGCCTCATGAACGAATCTCTCATGGTAGCCGGTTGGTTTGCAAAGAACCTCCGTCTTGGAGAAGTCAATGTCATGTGAGCCCACTGAATTATAACAGTGATCTGCCACGGCAGAGGAGTTCGTCCTACCGTGTTTCAAGTCTGCTTTATGTTCACGGATGCGGTCCGAGATATGTCGTTTGGTTTCTCCAATGTAGCTACTACCACAGAGGCACTTTAGTTTGTAAATGCCCGGGTACTGTATGTCTGGAACAGCATCTTTTACAGATGGAACTAGATAACGGATTTTATGTATTGTGTTGAATCGGACCTGGATCTTGTGTTTATTCAGGATTTTTGAGATATTTTTAGTGACCCCTGCAATGTAGGGTAAGGTGATGGTTTTGAGTGGCTCCACAAGAGAATCCTTCTTCATGACTGGAGTGATGGCTTTGCGGATTGTGTAGTCGGAGTAACCATTAGCCCTGAGAGCCTGGTGTACGTGCTTGAGTTCACTGGTAATGTGTTCCTGGTCGGAAATGCATTGGGATCTATGGTATAGAGTCTTGATGAGGGAGTTCTTCTGGGATGGATGGTGGTGGGAATCCCGTTTCAAGTAAGCATCTGTATGGGTGGCTTTCCTGTAGACAGAGTGGCTCATTGAACCATCATGTCTCCTTTTAATTAAGACATCCAAAAAGGGTAGTTTGCCATCTTTTTCGACCTCCATGGTAAATCTGATGGCTGGGTGTATGGAATTGATGTGGTCGCGGAATTGGTCTAGAGCAGGCTGGCCATGTGGCCAGATGACAATGGTGTCATCCACGTACCTCTCTGAGTGAGTGACTCTGTGAGTCTCTGAGTGAGTAACTTTGTGAGTCTCTGAGTGTGACTGTACGTCTCTGAGTGAGTGACTGAATCTCTGAGTGTGAGTCTCTGAGTGAGTGACTCTGTGAGTCTCTGAGTGAGTGACTGAGCGTGACTCTCTGAGTCTCTGAGTGTGACTGTGAGTCTCTGAGTGAGTGACTGAATCTCTGAGTGTGACTCTGTGAGTGCGTGTGAGTCCCTGAGTGAGTGACTGAGCGTGACTCTGTGAGTCTCTAAGTGCGTGTTACTCTGCGAGTCTGTGTGTGTGTGCCAGAACTAGTCTGTGAGTGTGAGTCTGTGTGAGTTACTCTGTGAGTCTGTGTGAGTGAGTCTGTGGGTCTCCTTGAGTGAGTGTGAGTTTGTGTGAGTGACTGTGATTCTCTGAGTGACTCTGTCAGTCTCTTGAGTGTGGCTCTGTGAGTCTGAGAGAGTGACTCTGTGAGTATCTTGAGTGTGGCTGTGAGTCTCTGAGTGTGGCTCTGTGAGTCTAAGTGAGTGACTCTGTGAGTCTCTGAGGGTGGCTCTGTGAGTCTGAGTGAGTGACTCTGTGAGTCTCTGAGTGTGGCTCTGTGAGTCTGAGTGAGTGACTCTGTGAGTCTCTTGAGTGTGGCTCTGTGAGTCTGAGTGAGTGACTGTGAGTCTCTGAGTGTGGCTGTGAGTCTCTGAGTGTGGCTCTGTGAGTCTGAGTGAGTGACTCGTCATCACCATCGTCATCAACATCATCATCACCGTCGTCATCATCTTCATCACCACCTCCATTACCCAGGTGCCATGGGGTCGACACGCTGAGATGGGATGGGTGGCCAGCACCACGCCTGGCCGCCTTTGTCTCCTCCCAATCACCGAACCTGGATACTCATTTTAAGGCAGAATAGACCTGGGATGGGACCGAGATTGGTTCAGATACTCGTCACCGATGTTGGCCGTGAGTGGGAATAGAACTCGGGTCGCCGGATCCCGTCGCACGGTGCGCTAACCACTTCGGCACCGCTCCCCATGTAATCCTCACTTCAAGCACACACCTCATCACCGACACAGCTTCCACATCGTCATATCCACCACTCCTCCCCCAGCCCCATCGCTTACAACACTCTCACCCCTTCCCTCTCCACAATGCCGATGCACCTCACACTCCCCACACCTCCCATGCTCCCACCAGCAGCTTCCACTCCCGATGACGCCTCCTCACAATACCCCTTCACTCCCTCCCATCGGACCGCAATTCTCAAACTATAACTTTTAAACTAAACTATATTTGATTTAAAGCTTTCGTGACTGCAGGGATTCATATTCTTGGTTCTTTCAGTAAAGTCACGTAGAAGGGAAACAATAAAATAATAAAAATATAAAACAATAAAATTCTCACGACGTTTCGACTGCAACACAAGTTGTCTACGTGACATTACCGAAAGAACCAAGAATATAAACTATATATTTTTTTATTTTACCAGTTTGAGGCCCCACTGAGCTATGGAGCTATTTTTCAGAAGCAACCTGGCTATCACAAATGTTATCTTCAACGAAGTGGCTTATCCCGTGGAAATTTATAGAGGCCAAATACTCTAAACGCGTGATGTTTATTCTAAATGTAGTGAGAAAGACATGCAACCTCAAAATATACAGCAGGCGACAGGGTGGGGATTGAATCCACGGCCTCCTGCGTACCAGGCGAGGTAGTTAACATATTGCCACTGTGGTGCCCTGTGGTCACGTGAGGCCTACCACTTCTGAATGGCTAGTGATGCATATTTGAACATTACTGCAAGCATCTTAGCCTCATTCATTAGTCAAGTTTTCGACGGGAATATTGTCATTTGGTAACGCTATTTCAAATATCGCTCATTAAACGTTCAATTTTAATGCAATGCAATTGAGGGACTTTGTGGAGTCTTGTCGTGGTCTGGAGCTGTGGTTGTTGTGTTGCTACCTTGCCCAAGCTTGCATTTGTTGACAAATTGGCAGGAATGTATGTACTTTGTATTTTTAGCAATTTGCTTACATTTTCTCCATCTTGCCTCTCATCGGTTTTGGAAATAGCTCGCTGACCCGCCCCTACTGGACATATGTGAAAAGATCTTCATAGCTCATCGGATTCCTCCAGGATTTAAAAAAGATTCTGATTAATCAGTGGCGCTGTGAACAACCTATTCCCTGTATTGCTGCAGAAATCTGCATCCACACTTGATCAAGCACCCCTGTGTAATGCAATACACATGGTTCCTTTATCATAGACATGTAATTCTGCAAATGTGCAGAAATGTCTACCGTATGCGACTTACTCCAGACAAGTTTAGACGATTAAACGTGACCTGTTGTGACACCTCTAATGTGTATTGTGTGGTCGTTAGCACAGAAAGATGCGTCTGGTAATGTCCTAATGGACCAAAAATAATCAAAAGGAGGCTGGGTCTGTGTTGTTCAGAGTGACCACCATATACAGACTCTTGTACGTACAAACGAGTTCGGTTCCAGAGGTCTGTTCGTCAGTCGATTTGTTCGTGAGTCCAACTTTACTCCCGTCGATTTCAAACACGTTTTACGGCTTGTACACTAAACACGGGGAATGGCTTTAAAAGTTGCCTCTAGTTCTTCACGTTCTGCAGATGTAGATGCCACCATCACCACCTATTGTGCGGCGGTTGAACTTACGACTCTCGGTCCGAACAGGAAACTGGACATACGGACAGGTTTGACCATATCTCTGAAAGTTCGTAAGTCGAATGTTCGTAAGTAGAGGAGTCCCTGTGTAGTGGCATAGAATGGTAATGAAATAGTATAGCGCTGGCTGCTGGCAGGGAAAAGGATCTGCGGCTTACGGCCCTGACGTCAGCAGGCCAGATTATACACCAGAGGGGTATCTAGGGAAAAGGTCGCAGAAGGGGCACTGAATTCATAAAGATACAATAATTCAGTAAACTGTACAAGTGTACAGCACGCCAGATCATTACATGGCCTAACCCTTGTTGGAAACACCGTGGGAGTGAAGACGAAGATGGATTAATAATCATTATTTACATTTGTAAGGTGCATTTCATCCGTATGCCACCAGACTTAACTTGGAGTGTCGAAATTCCCTTTGCCCACCAGAATGAACAGACCTCATCTTTCCCACCCCTGCAGACTTGGTATTGAAGTAGATACATGCTAACGTTTACAAAGTAACGGACTCTTGACCAATTTCATTTCTACATAAATCAATCATTCGGAAATAGGCCCCACTATACCCCACCGACTACAGCACTCCAATCTTGACTCCTCGTTTTGCCTCTTCCACCTGCCTCATGCTCGTCAGCACCGCCTTTCGTGCAGCCATGCGGGTGTGAGGTCATCATCACGAGAGGCCGTGCACTTCATCGTTCGCACGCGGCGCAGGAACCACTGAAGTCAAACGTTTACATACGTGTGGTTTAGTGGGGTCATTTCCGAGCGAACTCGGTTTTAGAAGTGTTTATTGTTGAATGTGGAAGGGTTTGGGTTAGTTTTCGGGTTACCACCTTTTCCACTATGGAGATCAAACCCAGACCTATGTTTCAGTCTGTCTAGGTCTGTCAACAACCATGCAGTAGTGAAGTTCAGCACAGTACCGGTACCAGATCTCGGTACAAATTAATTCATGCCACCCAAACACAGATGCCAATTCACAGACTGTCTCGGCTGGACCGGGACAGGAGGTAACCGAAGGGTAGTGGGAGGATAACCGCTTTGTGAGCTATTTGTAAGTAATGCGTTTAGAGTATTTGGCTACTATAAATTTCCACGTGATAAGCCAATTCGTTAAGCTATAATTTGTTGCCAGGTCGCTTCTGAAAAAGAGCTATATAGCTCTCAATGGGCCTTACCTGGTAAATAAAAAAAATAGTTTACTTTAATGGTATACATACTTGAATTTTACTGCGGATGTTTTAAAACATGTCCTGTCTAACTGTCCACTTTGTTTGAATTTCAGTGGGAGAAGATGCTTCTCACACAGACGTTAAAGCAGGTACCAGAGTCCACCTGAAGCTACTGCAGTGTGTGCCTCATATAGGATTCCGTCCATTACTGTTGGTGCGATGGTTTGGATTTTCAAGTTGAAATCTCCTAGTTCATTTTATTTTTACCCAGGCGACAACTCAATTGTCAAGGGTAGTCCTGTTTGGAAGAGGCTATCCTCGTTTCTTGAGTTCCACATCTTGGAGGGGATGTGATTAGTCAGCATCGATGCCATTTTAGTTGTTGTCACGCATCATGCGTGCATTCTTAAATTACTGACGCTGACTGAAGACTGAAGATGCAAGTGTGCCATCTGACAATGATAGTTATGAAGCCATTTTTTGCCATTGCCAATCTTCCTTTGTGCTCTGTCAGATTCTGGGATAACACGGCCTTGGTGAAGTCCCCTGGACTTGTGTAATTTCTGTATCAATTTGTTTTGTTTCATTTTGAAATCTCTGCTCCACTTCCTTCAATTGCATCCATCTGCACCTCCGATTAGCACGGCTGGCTGACGTACGGCGCAAAAGAGGTTCAACGCACATACCTACAAGGAGTGTAAATTCATACCGTGCCAGAAACTCTGCACGAGTTCGTGCCGCGTTCTCCCGATGTTGCCGTCGATGTTTGTCCAGCGACAAGCCATTCGTTGCCACGCGCGAACCTGTCTCACCTTCACAATCACAGGGCCGAGTGCGTGACGTGTCCGGCAAGCCGTGTGATGTGTCTGCGGATGATAATCTTCAGCAGAGGCCTGTGCCTTCTCCCACAGACGCCGCGCAGCTGACGCCGCTCCCAGCGCCGCCGGCCTCTGCTTCCCCGGCCACGGCCACGGGGAGTTCCTCTCCTCTGCTGGACACCCCGTGTGCTGGACCTGCTGCTCCACCACACTTGCCTGCCCACTACACAGGCACAAAGAGGTACGGGCAGAACTAATGCATAAATGCTTTTAACATAAGTTGGAGAGAGCTTAGCCTTTCTAGGAATTCGGCAATGCTTTCCCACATGTGACTGCTCCCGATATATGACTCGAAAGCATGTAGGTTTTGCTTGCAGGCCACACACACACACATGAATGATGTGTTTGGTATTATCTCATGGAAAATAATAAGTTGCACAAGGGCCAGGGTCATGCCCCATTCATTCTGAACGATTAAACCAAACTGACCCACATTCACACACGAGAGCATAGAGGTTGGCTGCAGGGTGACGCATGCGAAGAACGCGTCACTGTGAAAGAGTTTGAAGGTTCCCCTTCGTACCTTCTTACTCTCCCTCCCACCCCCCTCCTTCCGGTCAGGTGATTTTGAAGTGTCGTCGTCACGCGAGGACGTGGACCGAGACAGCGCGTGGAAACAGTGGCTGCGCTCCGAGATCCCGGGGCTCTTCCTGCTGGCCCTGCACACATTTACCGTGAGTCGGCGCAGATGTGGCCTCGCGACTGGGGCTGCCACCTGTCTGTGTTTGACCCCCGGACAGTGTTCGGGTGGCAGCAGGAATTGATTTGTGCCGAGATCTGCTACCCCGGGTATGGCTATGGTTGAATTTTATCACCGTGAACTGTACAGTTTTAACAATAGACCTGGGCTCGCTGAGAAATGTGCCTGGGTTTGCTCTGTCGTGGAAATGGTGGCAACTGTACTTGGGGCATCGGCACGTGTATTCGCGCTCCGGCTCCATTTACACCGAGAGTCACGTGCTTGTCTCGTGTGGGGAGTGGTGGTGTAGCTGTTAGGGGGCATCCATTTAGTATGTATGCATGGAGGGGGGAGGAGGGGTTAACCCAAATGCGTACGCTTGCGTATGGGGGGGTCTACTGACAATATGTAATCCGACTGCAATTGCATGAATCTGCCCATCACAGTGACATGGGGAAGTAATTGCTTCCGACAAAGGCGTTCTATGACCTTTTAAATCGTACTCAGGTTTGAGAACGGGGACAGTTTGCATTCATGATCCTGAATCATGACAATTCCTTGACTCTCCGGCAGTGGTGAATCGTTCCAACCACCAGTAGGAATCGTGTATACGTTGTGTACGTGTATGCACAGCTGTACCCATTGGCTTCTGTTATGGTCATGTACGTTTATTTTTTATTTCGTGGAATATCACTTGCTGTACTCCACGCGGTGAGTGCTTTGTGTAGATAGGAATCATGTTATGTAGAGAATATAAATCTAATTCAGTACCTCTATATGTCTCCCACAGACGAGCGGGGAGACAGCAGCCAGGCGGTGAGCCGGCACTCCCAACAATCGCCCAAGCTCTGCGGTTCTCTTTACATTCCGATATTTGCAGCCACTTACTGAGTGTTTACATGTGGGGGGAAACCAGTACACTCGCAGAAAACGAACGAATGTGAGCAAGGGGGCAACGTTCTATCCCGTGCAGATGGAAAGGATTCCACAGTTGTGTTCCACTGCCTCCTGGCAAGCCTTGGTATGACTCATCCTCGATGCCCACCGGAAGGGAGATTGCACACTTGCAATTGAATTCCCTGAGATTATTTATATCATGGGGTAGGCAGTGACAAAGCCCCCAACTCACTTAACATGAACATGCGGTCCAGTGCATTGTACGTGCGAGGATACTCGCTTTCCACAATGTATGAAAGTGTGTTGAACTTGAATCTTGACTTAAAGCTTTCGTGACTGCAGGAATTCATATTTTTGGGTCTTTCGGTAAAGTCACGTAGATAGAACAATAAAATAATAAAAATAAAGTGAATACAAAATAATAATAAAAATATCACGACGTTTCGATCGCAACACAAGCAATCTTCATCATTTTTCTCCTGATGACGATTGCTTGTGTTGCGATCGAAACGTCGTGATATATTTTACTTTTTTATTCACTTTCTTTTTATTATTTTATTGTTCTATCTACGTGACTTTACGGAAAGACCCAAAGAATATGTGTTGAACTTCTTTCGCAGTGTACGCAGCCAACCGTGCTAATCTGTGGTACATTAACACCTTGCCACAAATGCCCTGTAGCTCATGAGCACACCGACTCAAATGAATCAGGCGCAAGGTTTGCGTGATTAATTCTTACAAAGTGGGGTCTATAATGAACAATATGGCTGAAGCTCGAGTTCTATTCATTTAAAACCAAACGTGTTTCATACCAACCATACCTGGTGTTTGCACACAGATACAGATTATGGGTGATGCGTTCTACACCATTCGGAATGCGCTGTGGCAATGTGCAGCCACAGCTGCTGCAAAAATATTTGTCTCGGTTTGACCCACTGAACAATATCCACTGACCACACCGCACGCGCAACAATGATATAACTATGAACAAAAATATGAATAAATTAATATGATTTATTAAATATATTGCACGTAAGAAAATACAGCAATAGACGTAAAAAAACATGGCAGTTTAACACGTAGGCTTTCGCGACAAATATCCATAATACAGGTTTTATGGGTTGGATCGCGTAAATATGTCGTTAAACCCGCCACCACCCGACAGCCAACTAGTAAGGGTTGTCACGTAAACAGAACATGCCAATTCATCACTAGTACAGCACACCGGTGTGTGGTGTGTTGGAGAGCCAAGCCACAATATTTACTATCAGAGTTCGAAGTTTCAGTAATTACAACTAGCTTCATCAGCAACAGCAAGATTTGGGAGAAGTCCACCTGTTTAATTCCTTATATAGAGGCGTAGATGTGATGACAACACTTGTGAGCTCTTTGAGCGCACAAGTGGGGGGGGGGGGGGATTAATGTATCAACGTACATTATACATGCACATTATGCTAGCCCATTAATCTTGTTCTTAGTGTCCATTGTGTGTACTAAAATAGCCGTACAAACGGTAATTTGATGATTCTCTTCCATGCAGCACTAAGTCGGTAGCTATCCAAACGATTACAATTATTTTTATTTCTTTAAATTTCGATAGATTCTGTAATTAGTCTTGGCCAGTAGTAACTAGTTTTGCACAGAACTTCAACATTATCAAAATCAATTGAGTGTCCTTGTGGGCACGCGTGTTCTGCTACTGCTGACAGTTATTTGTGAGCATTTCATATTTCTGTGGTATTCTTTTAGTCTCGTGCTGATCATTCGTCCTGTTTGCCCAACATCGCATTTGCCACAAGTGCAATTAATCCGGTACACACCTTCTGTTGATAGCGTCAGTAATAGAACAGCAAAGAAATATTCAATAGTCCTTTTCGTAGGTTTCCATATGCCTTCTGAATTTGCCTGGCTGATCAAAGTTTCGACCGCAGATGCCATTGGTCAGGGGTCTCTTTGTCCGTTCTCATGTGGGACTCTAGGCATGATGGCAGTTGGAATGCTTTCCCACAGACTTGGCAAGACATTTGTTTTCTCACTCTAGTAACTATGGGAGTGAGGTGGAGTCGAGACGGGCGCTGGTCAGGCGTGGCGTTTCCCAGCAGGCGCCTTCGTTCCATGCGCGGTTGATGTGATAGCAATAACTTCGTTGCATGCAGGTGCGCCCTTTGCAGAAGGTGGCATTGTCTGCAACTCTGCCTCCTCACCACCAGGACTCGACAAGCTGCTGCTGCTGCTGTTGCTGGTGCCATCCATGGCAAAGTCAATTCTTCCAGCACCATGACTCGCAGCCGAGTAGCTCTGACACACCTTCAACACCGCATTGACAAAATTGCCGTCATTCACCATGCCACGTGCGCCCCTTGAGTTCTTTCTGTGGGTTACTCCATATGCCTTCTGAGTTTGTAGGGCTGATCAAAGCTTTGATCGCAGATGTTGCAGCTTTGACCACCGGTCTTGTGCATTCTCATGTGGGACTCTAGGCACCATGCCAGTTGGAATGTTTTCCTGCGGATGTCGCAAGAGATTCGTTTTCTCACTCTAGTGACTCTATCAGATTCTAGTGACTTTATCGGATTCAACACCGCATTGGCAAAACTGCCGTTATTCACCACGTCTGGTGCACCCTTTATCATGTAATCCTTTTCGTGGTTCTTCATATGCCTTTTGAATTTTCCTGGCTGATCAAAGCTTCGTCCACATATGCCGCACCATTGCTCACAGGTCTCCTTGTGCATTCTTATGTGGGATTGTAGGCACCATGCCAGTTGGAATTTTTTTCCCACAGACGTCACAAGAGATGAGTTTTTTCGCTCTTGTAACTCTACCGGATTGAGGTAGGGTCGAGACGGGTGCTGGTGAAGTGCCATCGATGGTAAAGGCAATTCTCCCAGCACCACCATGACTTGCAGCGGAGTTGCTCTCGCACATCTGAAACAAAAGACAAGGTCAAGCGCATTACACCTGTGTCATATGTGGACTCACAAAGGCATACTTAAGGTGACAAGATTCATTATAACAGATTCATTATAACAGAAGTCCTCAATAGTGCAGATCCAATCATCTACTATTATACTCATTATCCACCCAAATAAGTACTCTTTGGTTCTTTCAGTAACGTCACGTACGTAGAAAAATAAAATAAAAAACAACATTACGACGTTTCGATCGCAACACAAGCGGTCGTTGTCAGGCAGAAAAAATAATCCAGCGGTAGAACTGCTGAACCAGCGAGAGAGCTGTTAAAACAAGAGGTTATATACGTGGTGAAGGGCAAGCAGGTGGGGTCTGAGCTGGAAAGGAATTCCATCCCCGGAATCAAGCACGTCAGTTGTGTTAATGGGGGAGATTAGGGAGAGAGATTAGCATGAAATGAGCTTCCGTCGCCCCATAAGAGTACCGTCCTCGCATATGGGCACAAGAGCAGTGTTAATGGGAGATCAGCACTGTGTTGATGGGAGAGATTAGGCAGAGAGATTAGGGAGATTAGCAAGTTAATGTCATGTCTATGTGTAACACAAGCTGCAGCGCTGCCAACTGAGAGGCAAGCACGTCCACGCAAGAGAACCACCGCAGTGAGACACACAGCCCATCACACAGCCAGAACCATCGATACATCGAGGCTAAGGGAGCAGAGGTGGCCATGTTAGTGAGACACCAGCCCATTAATGCAGAGGCACCTAACAGGGCAATGCAACTCAGAGAGTCGGAGATAACAGCCAAACGGCAGGGAAGAATGGGATCGCCACTGCAAGTTACGACTTTGCTTGGTTAATAACGTCCTTCCAATGATTGCTCAGCTTATACCCATCTTCTCGGTTGAAATTGTCTCCGTGTTTATTTTTCTGGATGGCTTCATGGACAAATCTTTGATGGTAGCCCGAAGGTTTGCAGAGTACCTTGGTCTCGGAAAAAATAATATCGTGCGAGCCCACTGCGTTATAACAATGATCATCCACAGCAGAGGTATTGGTTCTGCCGTGTTTCAAATCTGCCTTGTGTTCGCGAACACAGTCCGAGACATGTCGTTTCGTTTCCCCAATGTAACTGCTGCCGCAGACACAACTTAGTTTGTAGACACCAGGGTATTGCATGTCAGGAATGACATCCTTCACAGGTGGGATCAAATCACGGATTTTGTGTACTGTATTGAATCGGACCTGGATCTTGTGTTTGTTTAAGATTTTGGAAATATTTTTGGTGACACGTGCTATGTACGGTAAGGTGATTGTTTTTATTGGATGCTCAGAAGGTTGTCTCCCCATGGTTGGAGATACAGCTTTGCGGATTGTGCGGTCTGAGTATCCATTCATCTTGAGGGCTTGGTGTATGTGTAGAGGCATTAATCGGCACTGCCCATCCTGTTAGCGGGTAGCTTCCCCTTTCTCGTCAACAGGGGGCGGAAGCGCTATCACGCCACTGTTAATGACTATGGCCCAAGGGGCCAACGACAATCCCTGGGAAGCGGATCCTGAGACACATTCCCCGGACCCCGGGAGGGGGGACTGGGGGATGATGTCACCTTCTAGAAAGTTCTGGAAGGGAGGCGTGGCTAGGGCGGAGCAAGCCACGAACAAGTATATAAGCCGGACCTCTCAAGGGTCCGGCTCAGGCATCTCCAAGCCGAAGACTGTAGACCTGGGCTGAAGTTAGGACCCTGGACCCCAAGCTCCGTCGTCCTTCCAAGGGTCGGAGCTCAGTGAGGCCAGTGGTCAGGACCCGAAGACCCTGGCACGGTCGGGTCAGCATAGCCTCCCCTAGGGCCCCCAGCCGGAGGACGGGGAATTAACGGGTTCCCAGTGTTAGGGCCCATGTAGTCCAGAGGCCATACCTCCCCAGGTATCGGGTGAAGGGGCCGCTACCCCTTTGTGTTAGGGACCCTGTAAAATAGTGTTAATAAATATCGTGTTGCCTCGCAAGAAGTTCTCCGCCGATTATTTACCCACTTCATATGTGCTCCAGTTCACTGGCTAGGTGGCGCTGGTCGGAGATGCAGCGGATTATTTTTTCCACCTGAGGACGACCGCTTGTGTTGCGATAGAAACATCGTTATATGTTATTTTTTCTTTTATTTTTCTACCTACGTGACTTTACCGAAAGAACCAAAGAGTATGGATTTCTGCAGTCACAAAAGCTTCAAATCATCACCAAAATAAGATGTTGTATATGAACAACAATTACTAATTATCTCTATTTTCCCAATGTTACCCTCCAGAGATCCTTTCTGTATATACACAACAGCAAGCTAATTATAGCACCATACGTTCAGTCCCTATTCATGACACACTTGACTCCCAATCCTCATGTAAGATTGCAATATAATTTCTGCATGAGGGCCCGTCAAAAAGTGTTGAGAATGGACACTTTTTCCAAAAAAACTACGTAAAATATTCTTAATTAAAAGTCCAGTATAGTACTCTTCGTGGCACTCATAAGTGAACTTCATTATTCCTCATGTTAATTATTACAATATTAACTATTTACCCAGGAAAGCCTCATTGAGTCTAAAGACTGATTTTTTTTCAGAAGTTTCTCATTGCAATGAGATATTTGGCAATTATATTAATGAGCGTTTGGCTCTGTGTGAGTTGAACCCAGAGAGACCCCCACCTTGCACATGGGGAAACAGCACAACTCTGCACAGATTCTACCCACACTCGATAAATAATTAAAACCGATCTTGATTTGAAGCTTTTGTGACTGCAGGAATCCATACTCTTTGGTTCTTTCGGTAAAGTCACGTAGGTAGAAATAAAACAAAATAAATCACGACGTTTCGATAGCAACACAAGCCATCGTCTTCAGGTGAAAATCGCGACAGCCGCGATGTCTGCTGGGAGCAGCACGATGTCTGCTGCCTTGTGAAGAGAAGCTGTTACCAGCAAGAGTTTATATAAGTTTTTGAGAACAAAGGTAGCCAAAGTAGTGCTAATGGGTTATTATAGTGTAAAAGTAATAAATAGCGTGCCATGTTAAAGGAAAAGAACTTAGATTAGCATGTTGGATTATAGTGCAAAGTTAATTTGCTTCCGTAGCGCATAAGAGTTCAGATTAGCATGTAGGATTAGCATATGTATTTTGATAAGAGATGCATGTAAAAGTTAGTGAAAAAAATAGCAAGTTAATGTCAGTCTATGTGTAACCAAGAATAGCATGTTAAAGTTGATGAGAAAAGTATGTCAAAGTCAATGAGCGAAGTTAATGAGAATATCATGTTAAAGTCAATGAGAGATGAGCAAGTCGATGTCAGTCTACGTGTAATAAATAGCGTGGTATGTTAAAGTTAATGAACTTAGCATAAGAACGGCTGGCGGGAGAGAGAGAGAGAGAGAATGTGTTTAAATGAGAGAAGCATGTAAAAGTTAATGAAAAAATTAGTAAGTTAATGTCAGTCTATGTGTAACCAAGAGTGGCATGTTAAAGTTAAAGAGAAAAGCATGTAAAAGTACATGAACGAAGTCAATGAGAATATCATGTTGAAGGCAATGAGAGTTGAGCAAGTCGATGCAGTCATGCCGGTGGTAGCATGTCCATGTGTGACAAAAGCAGCCGTGTTAGCGATCCAAAAGATGGCCGTGCCAACGCGTTCGGGTGCGGAGCTCGCTCCCGCCGCGGAGCTCGCTCCCGCCGCGGAGCTTGCTCCCGCCGTGGAGCTCGCTCCCGCCACGGAACTCGCTGACGTCACAAAGCTCTGCCCCCCCCCCCCCAAAACCATATTTCCATTTTGAAAATAAACATGCTTCAAATCGCTTTAAACTATTGTCATTGTATTTTATGTGGCGCTGCACTCTGATGTTGTAGGAGAAAACATTTATTAAAAAGTCTATTTAACTAAATAGAACGTGTTGTCTATATTTATTTTAAGTTGCGCATTTCGATGTGACGTCACATTTCTCAACCCCCCCCCCTCGTCACAAATGTCTGACCCCCCCCCCTCCCCAGGTGTGTGACGTCATTTATGGACGGCCCCCATCGCCTTAAAACGCGAACTCGCGCTTGCAAACTGAAACCGCGGAACTTTTTTTGTTCGGCAGCGCGATCCTCCGTGAGATGTAATGAGTCGTCCTCGCGCTGTGAGTGAGTGTGAGTGAGACAGCATCGTCCCCCACTCCTCCTGATGTCGAGGGTAAATGGGCGAGGTTTAGGCCTGTGACTCATGCAGCTGCAATGGCTGCTTTGTGTACGCGGTCCAGACCTCCCCAGAGACCCTGGCTGACAGAGGAGGTGTTCAGGATTGTTGAGAAAAAGCAACAGGCCCATTCTAATCGTCTACAGCATCCCACGTCAGAGAATGAGGAGGCTTACCGCAGCCTTCACTCGGAGGTTCGGAGAGACGTGAGGCGCTGCAAGGATGGGTGGTGGTCGCGGGTTGCTGGGGAGATGGAGTCTGCCTCAATGGCCCGCGATCACAAATCCCTATTTAACTCCATTAAAAAAGTAACCTACAGCGCCACACCTATTACCATTGTAGAGGTAATCGTCACTCACCACTCTGTGGGCTGGTAGCTTCCCCTTATCGTAAATAGGGGGCGGAAACGCTATCACGCCGGGGCTAATGTCCATGGCCCAAAAAGGGGCCAAGACAATAAATATCGTGTTGCCTCATCAGAAGTTTATTCGTCAATTTATACCCACTACACCATCATTAGGGGAACGAAGGGTGATCCAATCTCCGACCCCCAGCGACAGGTTTGCAGATTTGCTGAGCATTTCTGTGAGGTCTTGGGGGAGGGGGAATCCCTCAGCCTGGAAAACATCATGGGACAAAGTGGGGATGACCCTGCTGAGGATGCGGTGCCTCAAATATTGGAGGAAGTCACCCTCTGTGAGTGGCTGGCTGAGGTACCATCCGTTGAGGAAGTACTGAGGGCGATCCAGAGTCCGAGAACAGGAAAGGCACCGAGCAGAGATGATCTCCAAAGCGAAATGCTGAGGGAGGGTTGCGTTTGTGCGCAGACTGCCCTACATGACATCATAACAACAGTCTGGGCCACTGGACGGGTTCCGCAGGATTGGAAGGATGCCCTGGCGGTCCCCCTCTTTAAGAAGGGGGACCGCACAGACTGTAACAACTACAGGGGCATCTAACTCCTCAGTGTGCCGGGAAAGGTCCTGGCAAGGATTATTCAACATCGCCTTGCTAGGTACGCTAAGGAGAGGCTTGCGAAGCCGCAATGCAATTTCAAGAAAGGGCGGTCCTGCAAAAATGTCATATTTTCTGTCCGTCTGCTACAGCAGAGGTGGAGGGAATTCCAACTAGACCTACATCTCTGCTTTATTGACCTGGTTAAGGCCTATGATACCATCAGTAGGCCTGGGCTCTGGGTTGTTCTTCGTGCTTTCAGAGTCCCTGACCTTCTGCTCACACTCATTAAGGACCTTCATGATGGTGAGCAGACCCGAGTAAAACTACATAGCCGGGAGTCAGAGCCATTCCCTGCGACAGGGATGTCCTCTGGCTCCAACATTATTTAACATCTATTTCGACCACATAGTTCGTGAAGCCTTCAGTAGCTGTACCAGAGGAATTTACGTCTGGTACAGATACAATGGGAGGCTGATCGATGCCCAGGTGCGGTCAAGGGATGTCTCCCTATTGGTCAACCACATTATGTATGCCGACGACCTGGTAATTGCTGCTCATTCAGAGGAGGAGTTGGAGGCGCTGCTGCTGAAACTGGAGTGTGCCACTAAGAGGTGGGGCCTTACCATCAGCCCCACCAAAACGAAGCACCTGCCTGGGTATTTTGTGCCATCGGGCACTCTACCCCCACAACTCCTAATCGGTGATAGGGCAGTTGGGGAGAGAGTGGAGAGTTTTCCATACCTGGGCAGTGTGCTCATGATCGGCTCCGGTTTAACAGCAGAGGTCTCACTCCGAATTAGTCGAGCGGCATTATCTTTTCATCGGTTGTGTAACGTTGTGTGGAAGCTACCTGGTCTGTCGCTTCGGTTCTTCTCGGCCACAGTCATTCCCTCCCTTCTCTACGCTTGCAAAACGTAGACCCCCCTAATGCAGCATCTTCACCGGTTAGAAACATTTAGGCTGGCCTGCCTACGATCAATCCTGGGTTTAACCAGGCTGGATTGTGTGAGGAGCTCACAAATCCTCGAAAGATCTGGACAAAGTCCCATCGGTGAGCTCCTCCAGCAGGCAAGGCTGCGTTGGCTGGGCCATGTAGCCCGCATGCCCAATCACCGCATGCCCAAACAGCTTTTGTTCGGCCGGATCGAGGGAGCTAAACGGGCGTGGCACGGACTAGAGAAGAGATGGAGTGATGTGGTACAGGAGGATGTGGAGCTGAGTGGACTTGCCAATGACTGGTACCAGCGATGTCTCTACTGGGCAGTTGGAGGCAGTCGCCCTCCAACAACAACGGAGGGCGGAGGAGCGACGCTCAGAAAAACGAGCGGAGCGTCGGGTGGCTAAAGCTCAGCAGGTTGGCACAGTAGGGGGCACAGGTGGTGCATCAGCCAGTAATCTCAGTCATCTCAGTCAGTCGACCAGTGGCACCTGGGTCTGCCCCGTGACCTCCTGCCAGCCGGCGATCGACACTTCACGTAGCCTCAAGGTGCACATAGCCTGGCATAAGCGTCGTGGTGACGTCACCGCCACTTAGTGGCGCATGGCGGTTGTTGTTTTGAGACAGTAAGAGAGTGTGAGGTCGACTCAGCCTCAGATGAGTACCTGTTGCGGTGTGTCGTAAACATCGCTACTGGGGGAGACAAAGGCCGCCGTGGAGGAGAATCCTAAAATAATAAAAGCTTTTATTATAATAAAAGCTTTGATTATAATATTATGATATTATAATAAAAGCTATACTAAAAGCTTTTTAAATTAAAAATACAAAATTTTTTGAAATAATGTAAGCTTTCATTATTAAAAATGTATTATTTAATTTTTAAATTGGCAGAATCTACACGCCATATTCTTGGTTCTTCAGGTAAAGTAACGTAGATTTGAAAATAAAAATAATTAAATTTAATTTAAAAATATAAATTATAATATTTAAACTAATAAAAGCTTGATTATTTTCAATTTATTATTTGAAATTTTAAAATACAAAAAAATAAAATACAAATAATAAATTGAAAATAATAAAAGCTTTTATTATTTTATAATAAATTGAAAATAAAAGCTTTTATTATTTTCAATTTATTATTTTAATTTTATTAACAGGTCCCTGGAGGGTGGGCTGGTAGGGCAAGTCTCTACACTGCCTATTGCTGATTTTACACCCAACAGCACGAGATTTCACTTCGTTAAAGTATTGAAAGGGGACGGACGGACGGACGGACACATTAATCTATTGCAGGCTGGTACACTCAGTTTACAACTTGGTTCCTACCAGTATTATGACTTTACCGAAGGAAGCAATAATCTGGCGTGTAGATGCTGCCATCTGCTGGCCACCATTGTTGGGTGTAGATTGTGACAAAACTTTCGTGACTTCAGGAATTCATATTCTTGGTTCTTTCGGTAAAGTCACGTCCATACAAAATAAAAAAATTATCAAATCAAATAAAAATGTGAAATTTTAAATAATAAAAACAAAAAAACCCACATTCATATTCTTGGTTCTTTCGGTAAAGTCACGGAGATAAAAAAAAATACAATTTTAAAATAATCGATTGGATAAAAGCTTTTAATATTATTTAAGCTTTTGTTATATTCAATTTATTATTTTAATTTTTAAATTGGCAGAATCTACACGCCACGTTGGTGGCCGGCAGGTGGCAACATTTACACGCCGAATTCTTGTTTTTTTCGTTAAAGTCACGTAGATTTTAAAATTAAAATAATATAATTTTATTTAAAAATACAAATAATAAATTGAAAATAATAAAAGCTTTCATAATTTTATTTTTTTAATTTTATTATTATTTTCTATCTACGTGACTTTACCGAAGGAAGCAATAATATGGCGTGTAGATGCTGCCATCTGGTGGCCAACAACGTTGGCAGGTGGCAGCATCTACACGCCAGATTCTTGGTTCTTTGGGTAAAATATAAATAATAAAGAAAAGTAAAAAAAATCATGATTTAGTATTTTTTCATTTAATTCTATTATTTTCATTTTCAAATCTACGTTACTTTACCGAAAGAACCAAGAACATGGCGTGTAGATTCTGCCAATTTTAAAAAAAAATACAAATTAAAATAATAAATTTAAAATAATAAAAGCTTTCATTATTTTCCATTTATCTTTTGTAATTTTTTTTATTTAATTTAATTTTTTTTATTTTCAACCTACATGGCTTTACCGAAATAACCAAGAATATGAATCTGGATTTTGATTATTATTTTCAATCTATTTTAATTTTTTAATTGGCAGCATCTACACGCCATATTCTTGGTTCTATCGGTAATGTCACGTCGATAGAAAATAAAAAAATTATCAAATCAAATCAAATAAAAAGTGTGAAATGGAAAATAATAAAAGCAAAAACCCACATTCATATTCTTGGTTCTTTCGGTAAAGTCACAGAGATTAAAGAAATGAAACAAAATTTTTATTTTAAAATAATAAATTGAAAATAATAAAAGCTTTTATTATTTTCCATTTATTTTTTTGTATTTTTAAATTGGCAGAATCTACACGCTATATTCTTAGTTCTTTGGGTAAAGTCACGTAGATAGAAAATATAAATAATAAAAGAAAAGTTAAAATTTAAATAATATTTAAAAAAATATTTATTTTATTTTATTGTTTCCCTTCTACGTGACTTTACTGAAAGAACCAATAATATGAATCACTGCAGTCACGAAAGCTTTAAATCAAAATATAATAATAACAATTCATGATTTTTGTTTAATTATTTTCTTTTTATTTTCAAATCTACGTGACTTTACCGAAAGAACCAAGATTATGGCGTGTAGATTATGTCAATTTCAAAATTACAAATAAAAGTAATTTTATAAATAAAAGTAATTTTATTATTTCCGATTTATTTTTTATTAAATTTATTTCATTATTTTTTAATCTACGTGACTTTACCGAAAGAACCAAGAATATGAATCTGGATTTTTGCTTATTATTTTCAATTTATTATTTTAATTTTTCAATTTGCAGAATCTACACGGCACGTTGGTGGCCGGCAGATGGCAGCATCTACACGCCATAATCTTGGTTCATCTTCTTTGGTTCTTTCGGTAAAGTCACGTAGCATGAGAATAAAATAATAAATTGAAAAAATAAAATAACACAATAAAATTCTCACGACGTTTCGGCCACAACACAAGCGGCCTTCATCAGGTGAAGGGACGAGACTGTCTGGAGGACAGCGCTGGAGCGAACAAAGCCAAGCTCAGATCGAGACCTTTAAGCTGTGTGAGAAAAAACAAAGCGCCTTGACAAAGGAATTAGCATTGAATTTAGCATTGAAATGGCTGAGTGATTAGCTTGTGACTGGTCACAGATATGGCTATGTTAAAGTCAAAGCATACACATCCACAGAGGCACCCCTTGACAAAGGAATTAGCATAGAATTTAGCATTGAAATAGCTGAGTGATTAGCTTGTGACTGGTCACAGAAATGGCTATGTTAAAGTCAAAGCATACACATTCACAGAGGCACCTAGTAAAAATCAAACAGGAAAATTTAGCATTGAAATAACTAGGAGAATTTAGCATTGAAATAACTGAGTGATTAGCTTGTGACTAGTCACAGAAATGGATATGTTAAAGTCAAAGCCTACACATCTGAGCTATTAATAGTAACTGGGTCAGTGTCTACTTCAAATATTGTTCAGGCTCTGGAGACTTCCAAAGTTATTCGTGATGTTATACATTTGGTTCGTTTTGAGCATAATCGCGACCTTATATAATTATTACATGATACACACGCTGAATATACGCACACAAACATCGTGTACACGTGTGTCGTGCCCTCTATTGTCCACATAGACGGCTTGTGCTGACGAGAGAACGATCTTAACGTACAATGTCGTGACATGTATCAGCCCTTTGTCGATCCAGCGTTTTGATAGAGGCCTCCCCCACACCATGTCGTTCGTGGGAGTTGTTTAACCATACTTCACCATGCCGGTCAATGCGGGTTTGGTGAAGTGAGGAGGCCCAGAAACTTGTATATGCAGATACGAGTTTGCCTGTGCTTGCATCTGCAGAATTACATTCTCACACATCTTCAAGTGTAGTTTAATACTTCTAAAAATGCATTTATTCTTGAGGATTCCATAAAGTACTGTGGTAAAAAGAAAACAACTTGATTTGAATAAATTTCGATTTAAAGCTTTCGTGACTGCAGAGATTCATCTTCTTGGTTCTTTCGGTAAAGTCACATAGAAGGGAAATAATAAAATAAAACATAATAAAATAAAATTCTCACGACGTTTCGGCCACAACACAAGCAGCCGTCCTCAGGTGAAGAAACAGAACTGTCGGAAAGACAGCGCTCCAATGAACACTGCTAAGTTTGGCAGCGTATTTTAAGCTGGGTGGGAGGAGCAGAGCGCCTTGCCAAAAGAGTTTACATATCAAGAGAATAATTTAGCATTGAAGTAGCTGTGTTAATGTGAGATATTAGTAGGATGTTAAAGTCAGAAATTAGCATGTAACTGGGAGATTAGCATGATGATAATGTGAGGAATTAGCATGTAACTGGTCACGGAAGTAGCTATGTTAAAGTCAAGAGTTTACATATCAACAGAGGCATTTAGTATATTGACGCTAAAGAACTGCAACTACCCAACTATCATGCAATAAACCGATGTGAAAGAACTAAATATAAACTACATCAATATAATCAATGTACTCAATATATTCTCCACTAAGCTGAGCTACTAACAATAAGTTATTATACATTACACTTCTATGTCGCAAAAAATATTATAATATGCCTCCAAATAATATTTTTTTATTATAAACTGGCATAGACAGACCACAACACTGAATTATACACTGAGTTACTATACACTACCCTATACGTTAGATTATAATAATATTAGACTTGTAATATTACACTATGTATTATTTTACCAACCCTACTGTATACCACACTGCTGTAGATTCACTATACAATTACGATACTATATATTACCAAATAAATTATATTAAACATTACACTGAGTACTTTGTTGAACAGGGAATGCTTTGAGCTTGTGTGTTGAATCCATCTGTGTGGAGTTGTGTTATTTCCCAATATGCAAGGTGGGGTCTCTCTGGGTTCCACTCACACAAACATCTCAATGCAATGGGACCTTTCTGAAAATGCAGTACTTAGACTCAATGAAGCTTTCCTGGGTAACTAGTTAACATTGTAATATTATCATGAGAGATAATGACGTTCACTTATAAGTGCCATTAATAGTACTATACTGTACTTTTAATGAAGACTATTTTGCGTAGTTTTTTGTAAAAAAAGTGTCCATTCTCAAAACTTTTTGACCGGCCCTCGTACAGAAATTATATTAAAATCTCATATGGAGATTGCCAGTCAGAGTGTTGTGAATAGTGGAGTGAACGTGTGGTGCCATCATTATATTGTTGGTGTGTATATACAGAAAGGCCTATTGGGTGGGTAACATTAGGTAATTGGAGGTAGTTAGTCATTGTTGTTTAGAAGCAAAATATTACTTGGGTGGATAAGAGGGTAAAATCGTACATGATAGGAACTGCAATATTGTGGAGTTCTGGTATAATGAGTTGTAGTATATATGAATCTTATGTCACCTTAAGTATGCCTTTGTGAGTACACTCGTGACACGGGTGTCATGCGCGTGACCTTTGTCTTTTGTTTCAGATGTGCGAGAGCAACTCCGCTGCGAGTCATGGTGGTGCTGGGAGAATTGCCTTCACCATCGATGGCACTTCACCAGCACCCGTCTCAACCCCACCTCAATCCGGTAGAGTTACAAGAGCGAAAAAACTTATCTCTTGTGACGTCTGTGGGAAAAAAATTCCAACTGGCATGGTGCCTAGAAGCCCACGTAAGAACGCATAAGGAGACCCGTGAGCAATGCTGCAGCATATGTGGACAAAGGTTTAATCAGCCAGGAAAATTAAAAGGCACATGAAGACCCATGAAAAGGATTATATGATAAAGGGTGCACCAGGTTTGGTGAATAACGGCAGTTTTGCCAATGCGGTGTTGAATCCACCATCGCCCTATGAGATGTGCTCAGTCTGCGGATTTTTAAGTCCTATTGAAATCCTGAAAACTCATGAAAGTCTTCACGCACAGTTCTTGTTCAGACCGAAGCCTGAACATGATTACACTTCGACAAAAGATAGCGGCGTTAAGATAAATGACATGAAATCCAAATTTCTTGAATGCTTTGGCCTAGTTCCACGTCAACAAACTGCTTCACCAGTCAGTGAGAATAAACCATACGCTGCTCTCGATCCTATTACGAGCATGAAAGTGTTGATGACCTTGCAGCAGAATAAGAAGGAAAAGCGAAGTAGACCTAAGTCCATTAAAAGAAAGAAGACCACCACCAGTGTCACCAATTGCAGCAGTAGCAACAGCCAGAATTCGGACATCAAGAGGATGGACTGCACGGAAGCAGGAGGCTGCGTGGAGCAGAGTATCCCCAAGGTGGATGAACCCAACCTGGCACCTTTAGGTACGTCCTAGTAATGCACACACTACATTTCATTTGGATGTAATTCATAATTTCACAAATTAGTTAATGTACGCATATGTTGACCATATCTGTATGCCTGCGCTGAGGAGTCTAGAGATCTGATGTGGTGCTGCTCGGATGTTGGGTTAAACCGTGAAACTCTGGGTTTTCTGTCACCGAACCACGATTAAACTGGCTTCTCATTGATGGTCTTATCCAGTTACCAAACACTTCTTCCAGCAAACACTTGAACCTACAGCCCCAGAGCCCACTTGGACTCTTTGATGAATACCTCGAGATGGGTACAATGAGCTCAGAGGATCACACTACGGAGTCAACGCGTTTTACTTTATTATAAAAAAACACACACAATTGGGTATCATTTGACTATATAGGCACGTGTGTACGGCCCCTGTGTATCTGTCGGACATTGTTGTGGGAGGGAAATTACCCACACTTCGGGTTGTTGAAGGCAGGGAGCACAGATGTAAGAGCTTAGATGTACAATACAACAATGTAATTTGCTGCACTGTCCTCTGCTGCTCACAACCCCACAATAACTATTGCATGGTCACCCATCCAACCAATTTTCAGGCTCAGCTCTCCTTAACTTCTGGGATCTGATTAAATCTGACGCATACTGGGTGATTTGGCCATAGGCACCAATCTATGGATATACTGTAACACAATTGTCTTTGAGCATGCGCGTATGTGCATATGTACGGAGTTAAGTTTTAGAAACAATAGGAGCACATATTTGCTCCTCTTGTCTGCTAACCAATGCAGCTACATTGGTCAGCTTGGATTGACGTTTTTCCCCCTTACTATTTATTTAAAACTCTTGTGCATCATGTCCACTGTGGTTAACTGCTGTGATTTGTTGGCATTTCAGCCACAGTGCATATGCCTAAAAATGTGTGGTACGGTTAATGGAGTCCTCAATACAGGATGTGATCTAGTTATTATAGCCACCTAGTGGTGGAAAATGGTGCGAAAGAAACCCAGGTGAACCAGAGCTGAGCATTAAAGATGGTAGTGGCTGGTCGCATGTCAGTGGCCAATGTAATGGACACGATAATTTTGTGAACAAATGACACGAAAATGTGACCATATTTTGGGGTCTCCTTTGACTAAAACACATTCAATGCATTGAAAACATGTTTTGTTTGCTTAAAGTAATCACAACATAACAGCATTAAGAGTGTATGTCTATATCCTGTTTCACTCATTATCCTATCCTTGCCCCCCTACCCATTCTCAAAATATAACCCAGTTATCCAATTCGGGTTTGTCACTCTCTTCGTGGCATCATTTCCACTTGCGCCATTGCTCGCACTGCTCAACAACATCATCGAAGTGCGGGTCGACGCGTGGAAGCTCGTAACAAAGATGAGGAGGCCTGTGGTTTCGCGAGCAAGAGGAATTGGAGCCTGGGCCGACATTCTGAGTATCGTTGCCACCCTCTCTGTAATCACCAATGTAAGTCGCAAGATTGTCCGCTCGCTTTCTCGCTCAATATCCCATCTTATGAGTGACATAACATGTCATGTTAGCCGTGTGGGTTCTTTTTACCATACTTCACCATTCTGGTCATGGCAGGTTTGAGAAGAGGTGTAGTGGGGGACCAGGAGCGGTTCGGGTATCACTCGTCACTGATGTTAGTCGTAGCTGGAAGTCAATTGCATGTGTGCTGAATTCAAAGTGCAGTGCACGAATCACTGCACCACCGCTCCTATCCACTCTCTCCCAAAATCGCAAAAGGTAAAGCCTTGCAATTGCTTGCTCATGTCACTGCTGGCAGAAGGGCCTCAACTAAAGGTAGCTCTAGAGAACCCCTCTACACGGTATTTGGCCTACTCTTCCATGATGACCAGACATGTTGTAAGATGTGGAATTACCTGCGCTAAAACAGTGATGAACCCATTTATATTGCTAATTGGACAGAGGTGGGGGAGATTTAAGAAAATGATCCATTGCTTCAACTGTTGTGTCAGGAGACTGAACTGACGACTGCCAGATTGCAAGTCCTTATATGGTAACCATTTCACTCTGGCAGCAACCCCCCAAATTGTATTTGTGAAAATGAATGTAATTGCCAAGGTAAGATGTTCAGAAGCCTTGGTCAAATCATTGCATGCTAAGTGACCGCTATCGCTGTGCCTCCGTATGCTATTTCCACAATCATGCATCTTGGCGTTCACAACGGACATCATCCCACGCCTGGTGTATTATTATGGATACTCAGCAGAGTATGGCACAGGTTCGCCTACAATGCATGGGTACACGGAGGACAGCTTTTCAATTTTCAAGATCAGCGACTTCAAGGAGCAAAATTATCCCAACATCCTGCCAGCCTGGTTTGATCCGGCAATCCACACAACCTGCAGGTTTGTGCCATTCAGTGTCATGCCCAGCTATCGGGGGTGCAGTCCCTGCGAATGTGATGCACTGATGTCTGGGTGTGTTGTCCAGGTAGATGCGACATCCTTCTGGGTGTGGCGTCCTCCTGGCTCCGCCCCTTCCTGATTAGGCTCGTTTTCTTCCTCGTTTCACTCCGTGATTTTCCTTTTAAGACCCACACTTCCCCTAGGCCCCACCTCTGTTTAGGCCCTGCCCCTTACCGTGGACACAGGGTTTGGCTTAGTTGGGTAGTAAGGGGTTGTGGTAGGGTTGGGGGAAGAGTGTGCATGGTGGGTGGGGACAGTAAAGGGGGTGGGGGGGGAATTGGAGGGGGGGAGCAGTGGGTACGGGTGGGATGGCTTCACAACCAAAGTCCCACTTAGAGAAATATAATAATAGATTGATATAAATTCTAGCTCATTGTTACCTTGCTAAAGAGTAATGGTATTTATTTATCTATCGATCCACGACTGCTTAATTGAGTCTCAAGATCCCTTTGCAGGAAGACCGTGCATTGGGATTCCAGTTTAAGGTGGTCTTATGCATGTGGGATGCAATAAGAGGTCCTGGAGAACCCATGATAATGAAATGAAGCTTAAAGGTTCACACAGACATGAAACCACTTGCTCTACAGCTATCTTCTGGTCACCTCAGCACAGATAGTTAAGAAATTGATGCGATCTACCAACCCTTTTCTCTAACGTTTTTGAATTGCTGGCATACACAACTATAATCAATATAACCATATTGATCGATATTTAATATAACCTTACTTGACTATGATCAAATCACCACGAATACAGCTAATCTTAGATTCCAGAAGTCAAGCAGGCTTGAGCCTTGTTCGTGCTTAGATTGATGAACACCATGCACAATGCAGGTGCAGTAGGCGACTGTGGAGCTAGGTTGTCAGCAGTGGGTAGTTCAGCAAAATTAACAGTTGTGCTATATTGCTCTCCCATTATCTGTACTCCCTGCCTTCACCAACCTGGCATGGACCAGCGTGAACCATTGTCAAAAGAGCCCCCACAAGCTGCACGTTGTGGGAAGGCCCTCTTTCAGAAGCGGATTTTTTTAAGGGCTGTGAACGCATATACCGTTTGTGCACAACCATACTTGTTCAATTTAGCGCCAACTCTACTTTCGAGGCACTTTGCTCAATATAGTCCATGCGTGCTTGTGGTTGTACGTGTGTAGGTATCCAGGTTATCGCTACCCGCCGGATCATCCCCAAGCCTACTCCGTCACCAAGCAGTACTGGCAAGTACTGACGGCAAAGCTGGCCTTCGTCATTGCCATGCAGGTACACATCAACATGCACACACACACACACATTCATAAACCCATTGAAAGATAAAGGTACAGCCCTCCAATTACTTGCTCATGTCACTGATGGCAAAAGGGCTCCTGCGATAGGGAGCTCAAGAGAGACCCTTAAGATGTATTTTAACTGCTCTTCCACACTGGTCAGACGTCTTGGGAAGATGTGGGAGTTCCCACACTGGACAGAACCAAACTCAGCCGACCAATTGACTGGATGTATTCCATTTACACTGCTAGGTGGATAGAGGCAGTGGAATGTAAAAAACAACTTTCACCATTGTTTACACTCCCACGACCAAAGATCAATTCACACCCGTGACCTCTGGATTGCAAGTCTAGTGTGCAAAGCCTTACACTACTGCACCATCGTATAGACTCATCTGTGAGCAGTTGTTAAGGTCAGCAGAGCAAACCGTGATCATTGTCAATGGGTCATTACAGATAATGCCAGTAATGCTATTACACCTCACAATTGCACAGTATTTCTGAGATCACCAATAATAGTGGTAATACAATACTCACTTTCATCATGCAGCAGACGATTCATGTTGTTGATGCAATTTGTCACACGTAAGCATGTGTGCGTGTGGGAAGGGGAGCGGCTGCGTTGCTGTTTGTGAACTGCGCTACCAATCCTGTGTGACCGGAGTACTATTTCTGGCCACAGCCAACAACAGTGGAAAATATTAGAACCAGTGTTGAGCTTCCCTTAAGTTGATTCTGTCTTAAAATGAGTACTTGATGAAGTGTGTGAAAATCATCACTGGCGAGATAAAGGGCAACACCACCTCCACCGGCAGTGTGCCACCCTTCATAGATGCACTTGTCTCAGTCTGTGAAAGGCTACACAGGGAATCTTTGTAGTGGTGACATGGCCGAGTGTAAGTGTTTGCTGATTGTTGCGGTAATTTGCGGCTGCCCAGGTGAATACTGTGGGTGCATTAACTGCACATCATAAATGTTGCGTGCTGCATAGTGAACGTAAAAAACCCATTAAGTAATTAAAAAAAAAGTGCCTCGGTATAATTTGCCAAATGTTCAAAAATTACTCAAATGACTTAATTTAATTGGGAAAAACGACGTAACAATATAATATCCCTAGGCTGCAGGTCCCCGGAATAGTTGACCTGAGATGTAAAGCACTTTGAGATGCTGCCATATTATATTTAGTAAGCACCCTTTACATGCAAATCCTGAAACTGAAAATCCTTTACCTGTGTGTGGACGTGTGCAGCACGTGGTGTTACTCACGAAGGCCTGCATTGCATACATCATCCCGGACACGCCATCCCATGTGCGCACCTGCATGCGCCGCGAGCGCTTCGTCGTACAGACGATTCTGCAGCAGGCAGAGCTGGGCCGTCTCCGTAACACCCTCCTCACCGATGCCCCCAGCTCACCGCCATCGCCTCAATTCCACGTTGAGGATGAGCAGGCAGAGATGGGCCTGCTTCGCTGCTCACTGCATAAGGAGTCTCCTGGCGTATTGCACCCACCCCAGCGGTGCCACATGGAGAATGAGCAGGCAGAGAAGACTGGTGACGACTCACTGCTGAGGGATCCGAGGAGGAATCAAGCAACGAGGATTCGTCAACTGTCTTCTACAGCGTATAAATCTACTCTGACTTTTAAAGGAGGCTGCTATCCTAACTCTGTTTGCACGTGGACAAGGACATTGCAGTCGAGGACTATCTGTATATATTAATAAATACGTTTATGATTTAACATGTCTCAATCATCTCATGTCTTTTCATACGAATCACGATGTGAATGAGGAAAACTAGAAATTATTGTTATTTTGGATATATTTTAAATTTTGGTTTAACATGTAGGCTTTCGCGCCCAATATCATCCATAGAGGTGTTTTTTGGATTAGATCGTATACATATATAAACGTGTCGTTAAAACCCGCCACCACTCGACACAGCCAACTAGTAGGGTTGTCACGGAAACAGAACAAGCCAATTCGTCACTGGTACTTTGGAGAGCCAAGCCACAACATTTACAATCGGAGTACGACGTTTTGCCAGTAATTACAACTAGCTTCATCAGGCGACAGCCAGATTTATGGCACTCTCGCGCAAAGTGGGGGGGGGGGGAGATTACCGAGTCAACGTACATTATGCATGTGCATTATGAGAGCCCTTTGATCTTGTCCTTCCTGTCTATTGTGTATTAAAATAGCCGTACCAATGGTAATCCCTATTGAAGTATGCTGCCCTTTATAGGCATGCATTTAAATAATGTATTATTTGTTGGCACCCATGTTCAGCAGTAGCAGAACACACGTGCCAACAAGGACACTCCGTTGATTTTAATGTTGAAATTCTGTGCAAAACTAGCTACTACTGCCCAAGAATAATTCGAGAATCTATCGAAATTGGAAGAAAAATTTACAGTTCGGATAGCTACCGCCTTTCTGCTGTGTGGAAGCGACTCATCAAATAGTACATTAGATGAAACTCCGAGTACCCACTCAGGAGGTATAGTGGTAAAGCAGTGGAGGAAAAAAAAGCAAATTTTTTAATTTGCCCTTGTTGAATGATAGAGCCGATACACACAGCAAGCGAGATTAAGAAAGCGCATCGGAAGAAATACCGGAGGAGAGAGAGAAGACAATTGCTTGCTGGAGAAGGAAAGGCATTCCTACCGAGGGAGACAAGTTGACAAAGATTTTGATAATGGGAACCGGTGGCGTGGCTCGATCTTCCCTATGTACGCAACATGCTACCGAAAGAAAACAGAAAATCCTATTCAAAGGCTAAAATAAGCTCCATTTTTTGTATAAGAGCCCGATAAACAATAACCCCATCCATAGACTGAGGAAGAGAGGGAAGAGCCTGAACAAAGGGGAGGAGATTACGACAGAGATGGGTTGGAGGTGGAGAGAAGGGGAGAGGGGAGGCCGTAAAGGCAGCTGCACATTCAAGGAAAGCGGTGTAGAAAGAGTTGAACGGGGACATGGAGACAGTAGAGACAAGGGTGGAGAAAGAGGAAGGGAGGATCTTTCAGTGCTCGCTACAGGAAACCCACAAAACTGAATTTCCTAAACTCGTGTCGCCTCCGTGACAGCAGCACCACCAACGCCACAGACTCACGCTCCCCAAATCGACAATACCATCTCCATTGCCGACCAGCCACGAGATGGCTGCTCTCAACACCTCGGTCGTGGTGTAAGCAGCAAAAGACTTCCGGCTGGTGAGCAACCGGCCATTGCGAGGGTTGGAAAGAAACTGAAGCACGGGACGACTCCCACAACCTTCGGGTATTTCCAAACTGGATGACGTCTTGGGATGAAGCTAGAAGTAAGCCAAATCTGCACTCAATAAATGGGACAAAGATTCCAGAGAAGCCTCCAGAAATGTCACAGGAGGCTCGGGTGTGAGAAACCAGACTCCATGTGGGGTCCTCCAGACCTTTGCCCTCCAGTTCATCAACATTTGTAAAAGCAGGACGTCTCAAAGGTACGTAGCATGGGTGAGGTAAGAGGTTGAGAACCACGTTCCGAGATTAGGCGCTTTGACAGGTTGGGGTCCGAGTTAACGTTTAATGGAGCTCACCCTACGACATTATGGATAGAAGGGTAGTGTGCCGGCACAATCCGGACACCCTGCTACACCGAAACACTCGGTGTTTCGGTGTAGCAGGGTGTCCTCAAATACACACAAACTCTCGCTCAGCCAGTTGGTACACAGGTTGTCAGTTGTGGGGGACGCGGGCCCCCGGCTCCCCCCCCCCGGGGGAGGGCTGATCTCGGGAGGGCTGCGGGCTCCGGACTCCTCGCTCGAGTGAGAGCAGCCGCTACTCGACTCCTCGCTCGCGGTGAGAGGGCTGCCGCTCTCCGGCTCCTCTCCTCGCGCCGCAGCCCCTCGGGTCCGCGGGTCCTGTTTGTGGGGCATAGCTCAGGGCTGGCACGTGGCTGCCTGGAATCAATCCGTCGCTTCTCAGCCACTCAAACACGACGTCTCCGCTCACACAACCCCGCGCACCACTCACACGAACTGAACGGGGGATCAGGGGTCAGAGGGCAATGACGTCCTTCGCACACGCGTTGCCGCCGATGCCGGGCAATGGAGATTGTTTAAAGGGCTGCGGGGCGGGGATTTGGAGTCAGTTTTAGAGCGACACACCAATCGCACGCGCGGGACGGGGGGGTCGGGGGTTAGAGGGCAGGGACGTCACTCATACACGCATAGCCGATTGGGGGGCTGTATTGGAGATTATTTAAAGGGCTGTGGGGGCGGATATTCGGGATTGGTGTTAGCCCGCAGTCACGAAAGCTTTAAATCGAAATTTATGTTAAGTGTAATGTGTTGGTGTTAATAAATAGTGTTGCCTCCCAAGAAGTTGTGTGCGCCTATCTCAGCCCATTACATATAAGTGTAGACATGATTATGTAATTCTTGTGTTCATACAAGTGTAGTGACACAGCGCTGACTGCTGTCCAGCAGCGGCAACTGCAGTGGAAAGTTTGCACACATGCCGTTGAGCATATATACGGGTATGCCGGCCGGGCAGAGGAATTGGGGCAAGGGTCATGGAAGACCTCATAGGGAAGCCTCTGGAACCCTCTGGTCGGTTCGAGAAGGGAGGCGTGGATAGGGCAGAGCCAAGCCGCGCCGAGTAGAATATAGAATATAATATAAGCAGCGGAGAGCGAGAGCTCCGGGCTGCCGGTTCTGGGAGTGGACTCGTCTCGTCGTCGCTGTCGTTGCCACCGCATTCGCCCAATCATTGCGTGGCCAGACAGTAGCTGGCCTTCTCGGTCGACGCCGTCGGTGCAACACGGACAGGGTCGTGTCTAGGCCGGGCTCTATGGCAACGTGGTCGAGTGAGGCCGGAGTTGGTGTGAACAAGATAATAAAGAGACGATGTCTCCTGCAACTACCTCGTCTTCGACAGTGTGTGCGACACACACACGTCGGAAGGAGAACACTTCACAAGTATAAATGCTGCCTGTGTCAGTCAAGTCACATTTGCTCTAATTTATTTTGGTGACCTAAGACAGGAGAAGCAAAATGCACTTCTTCAGGAAGTGATATTTTTTTCATAATGCAGAGGCTGTGCCTGATACACATCTTTCATGTGTTGTTTGGCAACCCTGGTGCCCAGTAAACGCCATATGGCCAGATCCTTGCATTGAATTCCAAGTATTAATTCCTCCATACTTGTGCACAGTTGAGTTTTTATTCCATTCCCTTCATGAACCATGTCTTTGAACTTTACATCATAGTAAGATAGTACATGCCGATGAATAATTAATAGATGCTTGAAAACATCTATCCCCAACCATCTGCCTGTGTTTGGCCTAAAACCCAATCACCCAGAATGCCCAAATTAACCTTACATACTCTAGGAATGTAAGCAGGTTAATGCTTGGATATCCATCACAATCATCACCCCCAAATGTGAAGACATGTCACGAGACTCGCTGACTTTTCTTAAAATACTTGAGAAATACAAATCATAGCTGAATATTTTCAATTCCATGTGTATAAGCCTTTGTCTCAGATTTATTGTAAAATAAATATACATGTACAATATAAACATTCAAATATCAGAAAATATTTAATGTATGTTGAATTTCTTTCACACTGTACATAACCAACCGTGCTAAACAAGACATGATAAAAACAATCCAAGTCATGGGTTGCATACAATATGCAACTTTGGTTTATTGATTACAAGGTACATAAAAGGTTCTGAAATTTTACAATACAGGTATAGTGCAATCTAAATAAGCAAATGTACTTTTACAGTGATTTCCCAAATGTTTATAACTACACAAATACTAGCACAGTGGTTCTTAACCTGGGTTCGATCGAACCCCAGGGGTTCGGTGAGTCGATCTCAGGGGTTCGGCAGAGCCCCCGCCACGGAGGTCCGGACACACTTGTATTATTGTGTAAATTTGTGATGACACACACGGCCCGCTTGGCCATCACTGGCTGCAGATGATCATGCTACACTGCTTGGCCAATCAGCGCTGCGGGGAATTTAGTGCGTACTCAGTAGTCAACGTGTGACTGTTGTTGTCGTACGTCGTGTGATTTCTTTAATATTTTATCCATACTAACTATGTCGGGCAAAAGAAGAAAGTGGTCGGACGAATATGTACAACATGGATTCTCATGTATCACGAAACGTGATGGGAGTGAGCGTCCTATCTGCATGATTTGCAACGCCAAGTTGAGCAACTCTAGTCTTGCACCGGCAAAACTAAAGGAACACTTCTTGAAGCTGCATGGAGACGGGGAATACAAGAACACAACACTTGCTGAATTCAGGGTGAAGAGAGCCAGATTCGATGAAAGGGCCACTCTGCCTGCTCTTGGATTTGTACCTGTTAACAAACCGATCCTGACAGCATCGTACGAAGTTGCTTACCTGATCGCAAAGCAGGGCAAGCCACACACCATTGGTGAAACACTTGTGAAACCAGCTGCATTAAAGATGGCGAATCTGATACTCGGAACAGCGGCCGAAGGTAAATTATCCCAAATTCCCCTTTCAAATGACACCGTCAGTGACAGAATAGAAGACATGAGTAAAGACATCTTGGCTCAAGTAGTCGCGGATCTGATTTCAAGCCCGGCAAAATTCAGCCTTCAACTCGACGAAACCACAGACGTTTCTGATCTAAGCCAGCTTGCTGTTTTTGTACGCTATGTGAAAGACGACATGATAAAAGAAGAGTTTTTATTTTGTAAGCCTCTTACAACAACGAAGGCAGCCGATGTGAAGAAGCTTGTGGATGACTTCTTCAGAGACAACAATCTTTCATGGGATATGGTTTCTGCAGTTTGTACGGACGGAGCTCCAGTCATGCTGGGAAGAAAGTCTGGTTTTGGTGCGCTAGTAAAGGCCGATGCACCACACATCATTGTGACGCATTGTATTCTGCACAGGCATGCGTTGGCAACAAAAACCTTACCTCCAAAAATGGCAGAAGTATTAAAAACTGTGGTGGAATGTGTGAACTATGTGCGAAAAAGTGCTCTGAGGCACCGCATCTTCAGTGAGCTGTGTAAAGAAATGGGCTCTGAATTTGAGGTACTTCTGCTCCATTCTAATATTCGGTGGTTATCCCGGGGACAGGTGCTGAATCGTGTTTTTGCCATGCGTGTGGAATTAGCCCTGTTTTTGCAAGAGCACCAACACTGCCATGCAGATTGCTTCAAAAATCCTGAGTTCATTCTCATTTTAGCGTACATGGCTGATATATTCGCAGCTCTCAATCATCTCAATCAGCAGATGCAGGGTGGTGGAGTCAATATCATGGAAGCGGAAGAACACCTTAAGGCTTTTCAAAAAAAGCTACCGTTATGGAAACGACGAACAGAGAACAATAACTTCGCAAACTTCCCGCTTCTGGACGACTGTGCAAGTAAGATCGAAGATGTGTCTGGAATCGGAGATATTTCTGTATCCACGGAACTGAAGCAAACAATTGCCACGCACTTAGATGAGCTTGCAAAGTCTCTCGACGGATATTTCCCTACAAGAGAGTCATATCCAGCATGGGTGAGACAGCCGTTCACGTTTGCTGTTGAAACAGCAGATGTCAATGATGAATTCCTCGACGAAATCATTGAAATTCAGCAGAGCCAGGTTCAACAGCAACTCTTCAGAACAACAACGCTCTCAACGTTTTGGTGTCGACAAATGAACAAGTATCCAGTTATTGCTAAGAAAGCCCTGGATTTTTTTATACCATTTGTTACAACATATCTTTGTGAGCAATCCTTTTCGAGGATGCTGGACATAAAAACGAAGAAAAGGAACAGACTTTGCTGTGAAAATGACATGAGAGTGGCACTTGCCAAGGTGAAGCCACGCATATCTGAACTGATCTCTCAAAGGCAACAGCAGAAGTCACATTGATTTCCAGGTATGTAATTTGTTGTGAGTTTATGCATTGTGTTGGTTTTATTCTTTGAACAAGGTAATGTTCATGCACGGCTCATTTTGTGTACCAGTAAAAAACATATCTATGTCTTGAATTTGAAAAAAATCACATTTTATTTTTCACTAAAGAGGGGTTCGGTGAATGCGCATATGAAACTGGTGGGGTTCGGTACCTCCAACAAGGTTAAGAACCACTGTACTAGCATGTATGTTCCCAATAAAGTAGTCTCCTTCCAAAATGGCTAAAACCAAAATAAGTTTAGTTGTGCTCACAATATTTTTCACATATCCGTTCTCTTTCAAGTGACATTTGAGTCTGCATGGATTTGCTGTGCAAAATACTGCTGCAACCATTCACTAACTCCAACCCTGAACAAACTTCATCACATTTTTCCAATACTTTGTTGTGGCACTTCCATTAACAGGGCAATTACTGTGCCCCATGGACCCCACAAGTTCACAAGTAATTGCGATTCACACCACAGCACCTGAAGTACCATTGATGTTTAACTACCATGAATTAGCAGGACCAAGCAAACGTATCCTTCTGAGTACAAACCTTGACCACCGCCTTAAAATGCAGCCATCCTTGTTCTCCTTGATGGTGTCAACCAGCTCTTTCAGACGCGACAGGTGGTACACGGCCCTGAGAAGAGACACGATTGAGAGAAAATTACTTGGTTGACTTATTATCATGGTGGAAGCCAGAAAAATCTCACCAAGTCTCAGGCGGGTTTGGCAGTGATATTTTGCAAATTTCATCAGCGAGTGGTATGTGAGAGGAAATCGGAGAACCCGGTGAAAACAGAGGGAGTAAAATGCAAAACTCCGGATATAGATTCAAGATTCCATTGCTGTATTACTAACTCCTGGTTACCTAGCAGCCAAAATCTATAATATATGCTATTACCAAATAGTCTCCCATCCAAGTAATAACCAGGCTTACCTGCTTAGCTTATAACATTCATAATCTGACATCATACTTAGAGGCGATGCAGCCTCTATGCTGTGCGTGAGTGTGAATATAAAGATAAATTCACAATGGCGTGGAGGGGTTTTCCCAGGGACGATCAGCCCCTAGGAAGACGTCCGTGTTGAAGCTGCCCGGGGAGGGGGCCTCCAAGCCGGGGGATTCCAACTCCATGCGCGCCCTGCTCAGCAGCTCCTCCAATGAGGCTGTGCATCAAGAATCACGCATCGCACGTCACAACCACATGGGTGGCCGCTCAGTCGTCTCTGTGAGAAAAGACTGAATATGTACCTGAAAACATATGAAATGTCATCTGCTATATACAGACTATATATATACACACACACACCTAGGGATCTAAAGTCCTCTGACACGGGCTCCTCGTTGGCTACATTCGTAAGGCCGGAGATGTCCAAATCTTTGAGCCACTCTGGGTACTTTGGTCTGCTTTGCGGGCTCTGAGCGGCACCTGCTCTCTTCGTGCTGGTATCCGTCTCGTGGCTGCTGGTCTGGGAGTCCACATCGCAGTCACGCAGCCAGGCCGGGTACCTGAGCTCAGGAATGCTCGTGATCCCCGACACATCCAGCTCATCCTTTTGGCTTGTCAACCACCTGGGATAGGTACTTGTCGCACAGCCGCCGTTCGGCAAGTGCTCACGCCTAGTTGCTTCACTGCTCCGTAAGTATAACAAAACATTCTTCTGGTTAGAAAATAAATAATTTTTGGGCTTTGCCGACTCATTTAATGGCATCAGGGCCTTGTTGCTTCTCGCTGTTGAGCTCAACCGTTCAGTTGGCTTATTGCCCCTCACCAATGATGCGCCGAGGCTGTGCGCGGTGACCCCGAGAGATGACCGCTTGCCTCTGTGCGACACTGCGAGGTCTCGGTGGGCGCCAGGCGAGCGGAACAAGGACTTGGAGGAACCGTCAACTGGCGCCTCTAGGAGCTGGTCCGTGGTTAGACTGACCGTCGGGCTATAAGCCATGACCGCTGCAGCGCAGCAGTGAGGCTGCACGTGCCTGAGATGAGGTCCTCCACAGGCAGCATGCCACCTGCAATGTAAGACCCACAGACATTTTACTGGTACACAATGAATTTGCTCTCCCCTAGATTCCTTGACCCCTGAACGGCAATCCTGCAATGTTGCCTTACTTTGCACCATCAGTAACTAATGATGTTATCCGTTTGTGGAGTTTGTGAGAATATGGGATAAATCAGTGCATGAGCTGTTATTGTTTAAACTTCAGATGTGTCCAGTCTAGGATCTGCAAATTTTGACACAAAGGTTGGAGGATCACTTAGATTTCACAAACTTTACAAACTCGATAATCAGTGAAGTTGCTGGAAGATGACAGGAGAAAGAAATGCATGCACCGACCTATCTGTTCAGACCTATGCTATCCTCTCATATGCGTGTGCTTACTGTGGATAGTTTTTTCTGACATAAAATGAACTCATTAATGGAATTTGCCAAGCATCCCAGTGTGGGACTCTCACGAAAATGTATCTTTAGACCTTATTAAGGGTTTTTTCTAAGGGAATTACATTACATTCATGATAGCATAGCATAATTGACAAGCACCCAGTACAAGCAAATAAATGGGGTTCTCCTCTCCAATTATCCCCCTCCAGTCAATTAGCTTCGATACCTTATGAGACCTCCTTTGCCAGTAACAAGATATAGTAATAGGTTTTTACCCTTTTATCTGGCACAAAAACTGACACCTTTATACAAGGGATCATGTTTGCGATAACCACAACGCAAGTAGTCAAAATGCAAACAAGAAGACGCTAAGAATAAGAAGACGCCTTTTTGCGTCTTCTGGTCCAACACCAGTGGAGACTGGGATCTCAGAAAAGCCATCTCGGGTGTGGACCAATCAAATTCAAGGACAGTGCATATTATCAGAGTTGTCTTTTTTGTTTGCATTTTGACTACTTGTGTTGTGGTTATTGCAAACATGATCCCTTGTATAAAGGTGTCAGTTTTTGTGCCAGATAAAAGGGTAAAAACCTATTACTATAGCTTCAATACCATTGCACCGCGTGCACACTCGATAGCCACTCGAGTGCAAGCACCACGGAGCGATTCCTCGCGTGGCGAGAGGCGCAACCCACCCTCATCCACACTGTGCATCCTCCTCTCCTCCGCGCGTCTCCGCTCCGCCATGCTGCGCGGCGCTGTGCTCTGCACGTATCCTGGGTGGCGGTGACGCACAGATTCCGCTCTGCTCAAAGTCCTCGATGTAGGCGTCCAGCGCACCGCTCGCCTACGAGCAGCACTGCTCTCCGCACACCACAGGGCTGCGCTAGCCCCCGCTTCCGGTCCGGAGCAGCGTGCTGCCCAGGCTGCCGCGAGGGCTTGTGTCCGTCACCGTGCTGTCGCCCGAAGGGCTATTTGTCTCACCACCGTTGCAGTACATTTTGTACGATTTGGGATGCCTGGACCGGATGGGGCCAGGGAGAGGAATGGCTGTGGCTACAAGGTCACCACTGGTCCTGGTATGGGGGGCACCATGAGGAGCTGCTGTGTGCGGAAAGTGGGTCCGCTGTCGCAACGCGATCGCATGGGCCAGTGTCGACCACTTCGCGTTAGGTCTCTTAAGCTACTGTGGCTGTTGTCCTTTTTTCAACAAAAATTCCAGCCTTTCCCATGGTTTCCTTCATCACACCTGCAAGCTCTATGTACAATTGAAGTGTCATAAATGCACTACCTGCCTACTACTACATTATGAATGATATACATTTAAGAATTAGCTGGAGACAACTCCATGTTTAAAAACACTGTATTCAAAAGAGAAGGCTTAACATTTAACATTGGTTAACGTTTGGCATGCACACCTGCATATAACAAAAATTACCGTACTACTAATACAATGAATGCTAAATATTAAGTGGTATTACAGTAGTATGACTACTTATATTTATATATTATCGCACCTCCGAAGAGCACGGTTGGCTTTGTACGATGCGAAAGAGGTTCAACACACATACAGAATACAATACTTTCCGAGCACATTATGCGTACCGAACCTCCAAGTTCCTTACCCTACCCTGAATAAGAATGTGTGCGGAGTACAGCTCCTTTTTAAATCCATTGCTGGCTGACAGCTGTCCCATGCTATGCAGCTCCCAGGGGGAGGGGTTATTTACCATACTTCACCACGCTGGTCAGTGTGAGTTTGGTGATGGCAGGGGGCTATAGAAGTGCATTACAACCATGTACTGAATATTGCTGCACTGATGGCAGGGGGCTATAGAAGTGCATTACAACCACGTACTGAACATAGCTGCATTGGTGGCAGGGGGCTATAGAAGTTCATTACAACCACGTACTAAATATTGCTGCATGGATGGCAGGGGGCTATAGAAGTACATTACAACCACGTACTGAATATTGCTGCACTGGTGGCAGGGGGCTATAGAAGTTCATTACAACCACGTACTGAATATTGCTGAACTGGTGGCAGGGGGCTATAGAAGTGCATTACAACCACGTACTGAAAATTGCTGCACTTGTGGCAGGGGGCTATAGAAGTACATTACAACCACGTACTGAATATTGCTGCACTGATGGCAGGGGGCTATAGAAGTACATTACAACCACGTGCTGAATATAGCTGCACTGGTGGCAGGGGGCTATAGAAGTACATTACAACCACGTACTGAATATTGCTGCATTGATGGCAGGGGGCTATAGAAGTACATTACAACCACGTACTGAATATTGCTGCACTGATGGCAGGGGGCTATAGAAGTGCATTACAACCACGTACTGAATATTGCTGCACTGGTGGCAGGAGGCTATAGAAGTACATTACAACCACGTACTGAATATTGCTGCACTGGTGGCAGGGGGCTATAGAAGTGCATTACAACCACGTACTGAATATTGCTGCACTGGTGGCAGGGGGCTATAGAAGTACATTACAACCACGTACTGAATATTGCTGCACTGATGCTCGCCACGTGAGAGCCACACAGCAGGACAATGCTATACTGTACAATATTGAAATGATTCTCCTACAAATACTAAACATTAGTCTTAACAATCAATACTACTTTTAACATGAACAATAACTAATAAATGCACGCGTAGTAATCGCCGTGCTAACCCTTAGCGTGCAATGTGAGCAGAACTTGTATTGTAAGTCGTACCCAGTCCATTACCGCGCCACACACTCCCATTAACAAACCAACCACATTTACTGAATGTCCTCCTCCTTTACACGGCACAACCAGACAACACTTTGCACACCGAAGTGTCCAAGTCGCGTGCTAAGGGAAGCAAACCCCATTCAATTCTAGATTTAAAGCTTTCGTGGCTGCTAGGATCCATACTCTTTGGTTCTATTGGGTAAAGTCACGTAGGTGAAAATTGTTATTTTATTTTCACCTACGTGACTTTACCCAATAGAACCAAAGAGTATAAACCCCATTCACTCTGCGCTCAGCGTTCAACAAAGTTGAACCTGGCTCGCCCTCACGCCTGCCCATCTCTCTCCGTCTCTCACCGGAGATTATTCCATTGATCGTCTTCGCCTTGCCGTCCAGAGATCCGTGTGGATTATCCGTGAGGGTAGTTAAAGGTCGCGGTTATTCGGAGAAGTTTTTTTTATTAATTTTCCCGCCACAACCGCCGCGTCGCCAACGGCCGCTGAAGGCGATGTCCGAGACGCGCGGCCTGCGCATGCGCACTGAGGGTTGAGAGAAACCTGCGGGGAGGGGCAGCGGGGGGCGGGGAAGCCGCCGCCGTTGGCCACACCCACATTCTGGCCACGCCTATATTGAACCGACGTCACGGTGACATCATTCTGGGTCGGACTTTATCGTGGGCTGGCTGTGCACGCGAGGAGCTCCTGACTTCTGACTCTGAATTCGAGAAAAAATCAAAGATTCACGATGTCTACCTTCGTCGAGATAGGTAAAGTTTAACGTTAGTGTTAGAGATGTGTGTTTGTGTTAAATGTTGAGCCTGTGGACAAAACTGCTGGGGATGTGCCAGATGTCTCCATCTAACGTTAAGGAGGTTGGAGCCTGGATAGTGCATACCAGGTGTTACAGGCTACATGATGGGAAGCAGAAGGCATTCTAGTAAAATAGGTTTTTGTTTGTACGTTAATGCTCCTCCTTTTCCTTTACCAACCCATACTCACCGGCATGGTGAAGTATGTGCAAATAACCAACACAATTCGTGCGATCGTCAAGAGGCTCTCCAGCAGGGGATTGGCAAAAGGCCGTACAGGAGCAGTTTTGTGAAAAATCATTGATTCTTTCATAATGTACATCTATGATTTATTATTATTGTTCATGTGGGTAACCTCGGCGAGGGGGGAAGCAAGGTCGGGAAGAGCGGCGGATGGGGCCGCTTTTGACCACGCCCATATTTAGGTGACGTCACGCCCTTTTGCTGTGACGTCACTATAGCAGGGAGTTATCCTTGGCTGGCTGTGCATGAGGAGCTCCCGAGTTATAACTCACAAGATCTGAGATTAGACCAAAGATTCATGATGTCCACATTTGTTGAGATAGGTAAAGTGTAATGTTCGTGCTATGACGGGGCTTTGGGCCAGTTTTAAATATTGAGATCTCGTCAGTGTTTTAATCGGACGCGCAGCAGGGTTTGAGCCAGGATAGTGCATAACAGGTCTAAAAGTGTGGTGTCGGGCTACATGGTGGGCAGCAAAGGGCAGTCCATCAAAATTGGTTGTACTATACATACTATACGTCTTCACCAACCCACATTAACCAGAGTGGTGAAATGTGGATTTGAAGCTTTCGTGACTGCAAGGATCCATACTCTTTGGTCCCTTCACCTGATGAAGGCCACTTGTTTTGTGGCCGAAACGTCGTGATTGTTGTTCATTTTATTTATTTATTTTTCCCTACGTGACTTTACCGAATAGAACCAAAGAGTACATATGTTATCTCCCGCGCAATATGGTATCTCCCTCGCAAGATGTTATCTCCCGCGCAAGATGTTATCTCCCTGACAAGATATTATCTCCCTCACAAGATGTTATCTCCCTGACACGATGTTATCTCCATGACAAGATATTATCTCCCTCGCAAGATGTTATCTCCCTCGCCTCGTATGCAGGAAGTCCGTGAGTTCGATCCAAATTGTGACGCCTGTAATATTTGGAGTTTGCGTGTCTCTCTCTCTGTGTTCTCGTGGCCGCGTGGATTATTCCCTGGGTCCTCCGGTTGTTCCTTTAACATTTAGAATCAACGTGCTTTCAGAGTTATTTGGCTGCTATAAATTTCCACGTGATGCGAATTATTTTCCACCTCGCTACCAAGCCGCGCCAGGGCAGTGCCGAGCCAGCCCCGCGTGGCTCTCAAGGCACCAAGTTATGTTTCCACTGCGGAACCCGAGCCGTGCCACGGACGTCACGTGTGACGAGCGCGTCGAGACGCATGTGGGTGGTGTAGTGCAGTAATTTTCTTTTTTTTTTTACTCGGTACGCGGACCCCTGGGGGCTATGTGGCAATGCCCCAGGGTGTACGTGAGATAATGTATAAATATGTGAAATCATATCGGACATGAGTCATTGGTGAATAGTCATGTATGAATCGGACAATGTAAAGTAACTACGATACAATTTGTATCCACGTGGTAACCTGGAACGATATGAAAGCACTTTCTAAACTCACTGATCGTACACAATGCGGGTTTACAAGAGCAGCCAGGGAACTAATGACGTCTCGCGTGCAGAGCGTCCGTTTAATTTGTTTTTATTCGCTTGCAGTTACTAGCAGCTGGTTAGGATATACCTCTCACAAAGTGGACAATTGGTTAAAATATTGACGTTCATTATTCACACGTTGATTTCTCAGAACCACGTTGGGTCAAGGGGGGAGTGGGGGGGGCTACTCGGTTTAAACTAAATTCAACAACGAGGGGGGGCACCGGTAGCCAACAACGGTTGAGAACCACTGGTGTGGTGTGCGCTGGTGTCCTTACCGTGCACTCACCGAATGTCACGCACAATGTACGCGTCATTATCCCCGCCCCTGGCCCTGCTTGGCCCCAAGCCATATTCAGACACCGCGTGAGGTTAGCGTATCCCGGTTTTTGGTTCTAGCGCAACATGGAAAACGGCCAGTGGAGAACCAGGCAATAGAAATGTGGGAGGCACTGTTGGCACGTCCATATAAAACTGCACATGTTATCCCGTGGATACAAAATGCAGGTTAAGAGGAAGAATCGAGGCACGGTGATAAAAAAAAACGTGATAACCCAGCAGGGTTTGAGCCAGGATAGTGCATAACAGGTCTAAAAGTGTGGTGTCGGGCTACATGGTGGGCAGCAAAGGGCAGTCCATCAAAATTGGTTGTACTATACATACTATACGTCTTCACCAACCCACATTAACCAGAGTGGTGAAATGTGGATTTGAAGCTGTCGTGACTGCAAGGATCCATACTCTTTGGTTCTATTGGGTAAAGTCACGTAGGTAAAAAATAAACCAACAAAAATCACGACGTTTTGGCCACAACACAAGTGGCCTTCTTCAGGTGAAGGAACAGAACTGTCGGGACGACAGCACTTCAATTGAAATGTGGTCAAGTAACCACCATGATCTGTGTGGTCACGGGGAAGCTCTCGCAGAAGCTGACAAGCTTCCATCTTGGCAGTAATCATGTTGCCTCTTTTTTACTCTCAGCGTCTCTGCAGCGCTTGCCGCGCTCGCACTCCTCGCCCCATTTACCCCCACCCTCCCCCTCTCTGACTTATTTAACTGCCCTAACCCTGGTTTCTCTCCCACTTCAGTAAAACAGTTTCCTTGCTGTGGTTGTCACACCTGATGATGAGTGCTTGTGTTGCATTCGAAACGTCGTGATTTATTTCTATTTTTTTTCACCTACGTGACTTTACCGAAAGAACCAAAGAGTATAGCTGACAAGCTGTCAGGGCAAAAATGACTTTGCATATTCCAACTAATATTTTTTGCCCTGGTTTGTGTCTGACCATGCTGGGCACGGCTTTGTTAAAGTGTACGATATTCAATGGGGTAAAAGTCCCCTAATGGTAATACAACTTTATACCACAGGTGTACTCACACTGGAGCAGCGTCGACATTTATGAGAAAGCTTTACACATGAGTACCATGTGCGGTTCTTTACCGACATTCCCATCCCTGCACCTGCCTCCCCTGTCCCTAATGCAATGAACCCTCTACCCCCACATTACCTATGCAGAACTCGTGGAGAGAATGAATGAGGAGGAGGGAGCGGAGGGGCATGAGGCTCAGCCTTCAACGGTGCCGCAAGACTTTTCGACGTCATCATTTCAATCTACCCTGGCCCAGGTACGATGCGGCACAACGTGGATTTGCACTGCCTATAAATTAGCTTGGCTAATGTCAAAGATGGGAGATTCCTGGTATTTACAGATTTAGTTGTTGTTTGCATTCGCCAACTAATGGGCCCCAAAGTGTAGACATGGCTGCTCCTCATTTATAGATTTGCAGCCTTTGCAGCAGTGCGTTTTGGTGACTATACTGTGCTGATGAGTCCGAATGAGGATTACACCGGTCCACAGTTGCATATCACTGCATAACTGCTGCTGTTAGTCTGTCACATTTGCTCAACTTTATTTTGATGGTGGTTTAAGATAGCATTACCACAATGCACTTTAGAAAATACTGATGTTTTTTGTATAATGCACAGGGGCTAGATGCTTTGTGTACACATTTCTCCAGGTCTCTGGTTTCCTCCCATAGCTAAATGACACAGTGTAACTGGTATTGGCCAAACGTACCAATGCTGAAAAAATACATGCAAATTATTCAATTGGAATTAAACTAAGCAACTTCGTTCTCGACTGCAAAAAACAGAACTTGGTAGGACCCTCCTTGAAAATAAAAATGTAAACTCATTGAGGTTTTCCTGGGTAAACAAGTACAACATCATAGCAATAAACAACTTGCATACAAATAGCAGATTAACTTATGTCCTGATACATGTATCATGAGCTTATGAATAAATATACATTTCATGCATAAGCTATTACATCTCTCATATTCGTGTGTGTGCTTGCCTTTGCGTGTAGGACACTGTCTACTTTTGCGATGGAGTCCGTCGGATCGATTTCATCCTCGCGTTCGATGATGAGGTCCATTCTCAGGACGCCATCAACAATCAGGTGAGAACGAGGAACCTACAAATAATGCTCCACCTTCCTGCACCCAGCATTATCACCCCTCCCCACGTGCAACACCACACGCCTCTAAACCTAGGTTTGACGCAGTGGTGCCAGCTCAGCTCTCTGACTGCTGAGTCACCCTGCCACCTCCATACGAGTCTTTAAATCCACAGTATACATCCTTTATCAAACTGTATCGTCAACTGCAGACCACGCTAGTCAATGAACGCTAGACTCCCATCACTCAACTCGCACATCCATACCCTGAACCATACGCCTCACTGCTTTGGCGAACAACAATCAATTATCGTTACGTATCACACTCCATCCACAACTCCTCAATAAATACACCACTTTCATATTGCACACACCGACACCCAGACATAACTTACAGGATATATGTAATATCCACATTCTAACTGCCAAATGGAAAACTATTACAACAGTGCTGAAGTACCCAGTATGCATTCTCTGCAATATTGATGTTTTTGTTTATTTTGTTGCTATTGTACCCACGCACAATGGATCTATCTCCCTTGTAAAATAGCAAAGCAACTAGCTAAGTGAGACCATCCCTGTAACAAATAAGGTGAACTCAAACAGTTGATTGACAAAGAGCTGTGCAAATTTTTATTTTATTAAGGTCTGCTGAAGTGACACCGACTGAAGCAGTTCAGTGATGCTACTTTGCAGAGCCGTTCTCTGATTGATTCCCATGTGAGGCTCTACTCACTGTAAGAGTTCAAGAAGTTTCCTCACCTCTTGACTTGACTCCCACAGTGACACCACTGAGAACAATGTATAACACAGATGGTGAATTTTGTTTGACAGAAGAAGAGGACCGAATATCAGGCAAGCCTGATGAAGATGGGGCTAGATCTCGAGATTGAACCCAAGGAGGTAAGTTTCCTGCGTGTCTCTCTGCTATAGATGACAGACACTGTATACAGATAAAAAGGTGTTAGACTGTGATTGCTTCATAATATCACTGCTGGCATACATTCCTTGAGTAGGAGCGCTAAAGATCCCCGCTGGAGGGTATATGGCCTACTCTTCTATGCTTGCCAGACGTCTTGAAAGAGATAGCGAATACCCATACTTTACCCCACCATGCACAATCTTAAGATGGATTAATTGTGGCTTACCCATTTATACTGGAGGGTATAACAGTCTCCACCTTAATGTGGCATGCCAGCTATTTATACTGTAGTAATAAGTGTTCGATAACTGCACGTACATTATGCAATTTGCTTTTGGGTTGTGCCACACGTTGATCGGCACGAGGTGCTAACAACACGTGACACAAGCACGAAAATCCACGCGGCCGTGGACACTCTTCCAAATGAGACCATCCTGTTCCCTTGAACTCTCACCTGGTCAAACAAAGTCTAATAAATACAACTAAATGCACTCATCTAGAGTCTGACGATGAACTTCGTGCCATCCACTAGGAGTCGGTGAGCGGACGCACCACCTTTGTGAAAGTACACGTGCCATGGAACCCACTCACCACCTATGCCGAGATTCTACACATCCAGGCAAGATTCTGATGGTCATTGTAATGATGATCATGATGATGCCGATGATTGTGATGATGATTGTGGTGATGATTGTGATTATGATGGTGATAATGAATGTGATGACAATAATGTTTGTGAAGATTCATCATGGTTGTGATGATAATTGCGATGATCATGCATGTGATACAGAGTATGATGGTGAGGGTGATGATTGTGATGATTATAATTTATGACGTTCAACGATAATAATCGTAGCACTGACATTACGAGATATCGAGAGACGTAAATATACAAACGGATTAGAAAAACGTACATTTGGAAAAATATGCATATTAGCAACATATTGACTCTTTTTAGAAAAGTGAATGGGCTCGGGAAGGGCACGTTGCTTGAAGGGATGATGTCTGCTGGCCGAAAATGACATTGGAGTGGCAGCAGAAGGAGAGAACGTGCCCAAGATGATGTATATCATAGAGATGGCGAGATAAGATTGGCTCATGTGCGTGTGCTCATGACTGGGGATATTGGTGGGACAACTTGAAGAGTGGGTGGGATATGCAGTGGAGGCTTTTGGCATATTAATTGTTGCATTATAGGACTTGTTGTATTATAGGACTTGTTGTATTATAGGACTTGTATTATAGGATTTGTATAGAATGTTGTATTATAGAACTTGTTGTATTATAGGACGTGTTGTATTATAGGACTTGTTGTATTATAGGACTTGTTGTATTATAGGACTTGTTGTATTATAGGACTTGTTGTATTATAGGACTTGTTGTATTATAGGACTTGTATTATTATAGGACTTGTTGTATTGTTGGACTTGTATTATAGGACTTGTTGTATTATAGGACTTGTTGTATTATAGGAATTGTTGTATTATAGGACTTGTATTAGAGGACTTGTTGTATTATAGGACTTGTTGTATTATAGGACTTGTATAGAACGTTGTATTATAGGACTTGTTGTATTATAGGATTTGTTGTATTATAGGACTTGTTGTATTAAAGGACTTGTTGTATTATCGGACTTGTTGTATTATAGGACTTGTATAGATTGCAACAACTTGGGGAGACCTTCATCCATTCGTGGACTGATTTTGGCTGATGATGATTCCATGTGCTCGAGGCAAAGGGTTTAATACATTTAAAATCAAACAGGTGCCACTCAAGGAGAGCGACCTCCCCCAGGTGTCAGGCTCAGACAGTGGGCCTCTTCACTACCTGGGAAATATTCACCACCTGAAGCCGGGAGCCGTGCCCAAACAACCGGACTATTTCACGGCACCCTACCGGCGTTCGCAGCAGGACATCTATCCTATAAAGGATCATGACGTCCTCATCCCACCGGCCATACGCAGCCAAATCGTACGTTTGTATCAATAATGCTGTATAAATAATGCCAGAATGGGGTGGTTTTTTTGCAAAAACATGTTAATTTAAAAGGGTTTTGTCGTGTTTTTATCATTTTAATTAAAGTTTTCAGCTCTGTATCGCAACTTGCGATCTCTGAGTGACATGTGGTTAGAAGTGTAAATCATTATGGTTTATTAAGAATGCCTGGATTTATGATTTATGGGTTGTGGTAATATGTGTCCCTGTAGAGAAAGCTACCAAATTTTTGGGATGCTTAACCAGGAGACATGGTGAGCTAGCAGCCCCACCCTTTGTAAGTCCTGCCCACATTATATAACCACGTCCCCTCAATCATTCTCCCCTGCACAACAAAAGAATAAAAGACTACTGTTGATATGGTTCTTGGTGAGCAGGTATCCTGTCGAGCCAATATTGTGGGCATTTGGGGTTTTGATAGTATTGTATTCTGAATAAATTGCCTTTGTGCATGGAAAGCATGCATAAAATGTCTCCTTGAAATCTGGATATTGTACTTGCTGAAATCGGTACATATCTGCTTCAGTTTTTGGGGTGTTCTATGGACCTTTCCGAGTCGGGACTCAATAAGAGTTGTGGGCCCATTATAACTGTGTAGGCTGGTGGTGGTTGGAGAGGGGGAAACATTTCAGAGTGGAGTGAGTCAATAATAGCTTACCCACCCAGCCCTATGTTTCATGCATGTTATGTTTGTCATGTGTGTCATGTGTGCTCACACAGGTCCACTACATGCTGCAAAACCCCATGCCACAAGACAGCACGAACATATTAAATATCAACCAAATGATTGAAAATGGCTGCTATACTGCAGCCTATCCACTGCATGACGTAAGTTGTTGGGGGGGTAGGGGGTGGAGGGCACACTGACACCCTACGGGAGGCCCAGGTACGACACCTGAATTGCACACCTGTATAGGACGCTATAGCATAGTCTAAAGCTTACCACATACTTAACATTAGTGTCCCACAGAGATGCGCCGCATAGGTGTCCAGGTTCCCCAGCTCACTAAACACACCTCTGATTTGCATGGTTGGCTACATACGGTGCAAAAGAAGTTCAATATCCATGCATTGGAAAGGACTCCACGAGCACTCTAGAGAGCCATTCTCAAGGGTATTTGGCCGACTATTTCACGTGGGACAGAAGTCTGTGGAAGAATTAGAAGTACCCACACTTCATCCCACAACACGTGAACAACCAATAGATTAACTGTGGGTGCACCCATTTACACTGCTTGCTGGGAAGAAGCAGCGTGATTAAGAAACGTGGTCATTGTTTTAACTGTCGTTCCCATGAAATCAAATGGGCGACCTCTAACTTTGCAAGTCCAGTGCAGTGTGCAACACCATTACACCACAGCAGCGCCACGGCAGAGTTTTGGGGGGGTGGAGCTGGTAATTTGTGAATGTCCATGCAGTGTTTGTGACTAACAATTGCTTTCCCCATGTCAGAGTGAGTCTGTTCATCCCACCAAAAACCCGAACACGCTGGGCGACCGCAACACGCTGCGACGGGAGTGGGCGAGAGCCGGGCGCTCTTTCAAGGAGCAGCCTCTTGACCTTGTGCGGTAAGTTCATGCCCTATCCACTGCTGGATGAAGACTTCCCCAAGCCTTCGCCATCTCTCCCAGTCTCCTGATGCAACGATCCATGTGGCTCCTGCACACATGCTGATTTCATTACTTAAATTTCTGTGGTGCACATCCTCTCAGACGCATTCCTTCTCTTGACTGCCACATCATTCTTAGTCTCGACCACAGGCCATCGTACCTCTTAGGGACGTGCCCTGTCCAGAAAGGTCCTAAGGCTGGACTTGAATGCTAGCTGGGAGTTGATAGCACAGACGGCTGGGGAAATGGAGTTCCAGAATAGCATTTGCCCATGCCTTCCCTGCTCTTCACATTTCCCTCCAGCCCATGGTCCTTGCTTACATATTCGATAGCTACGCCACTGGTGCCATGTGCGGTTGGTGATGTTTGCGCTGTGTGTGCGAGTGATGTTGTCGGCACAGGTCATACTTCGGGGAGCAAGTGGGGCTCTATTTTGCATGGCTCGGCTTCTACACAAAGATGCTGATCTTCGCTGCAATCGTCGGCCTGATCTCCTTTTTCTTTGGAGTATTCAGCAACGACCGTGACATCACTAGGTACTGGCCCGACACATGCATACAGACAAATGCATACAAACACACACACACATACACTCATGTGTCAGATGTAGAACTCACACAGATCTCCTGTATAGCAATACAGACTGAACAGTGAGTATCAGCAAGCACCTACTAAGGCTATACACAAGTACATATACACGTAAAGTACATATAGACATACATATACACTTATATACAATCCCATGGGATGCTGCCATGGCGTAATAGTTACATTTCTAGAATTGCAGTTTATAGATTTCCAGTGCGATCGCCTGGCATGGCAGCTGAAATAATGGCTAGGTTTCTTCAGTTATCCCACATATGCTCAGCAGTATAAACAGAGACACCGCAGTTAGATGATTGGCAGTTCAGATGTGATGGGGTAAAATATGGGTACTCCCACCGTGTCCAAGACGTCTGGCCATCATGGACGAGTAGGCCAAATATCATCTCGAGGGGCAATCTAGAGCATTCTTTAGTGGAGGACCTTCCACCAGCAGTGGCATGAGCAAGCAATTTCAGGGCCACATCTTTAACATTTCACTATTAAAGTACATATGCACATATATACAATCTCATACAGTTTATATACATATACAGTACAAATGTAGTACATTCAATATATTGTATATGTATATATGTTCCAAATGTCTCTGTTTCTAAAAGTAAATCCAAAAAATCAAGCCTAGCTACAATATTTCGGACAATCCAGGGAAAATTAAACATTGTTTTGGATTGCTCAGAAAACATGACATCGCCCATTGTGACGTCACTCACGACGACACGTATCACGTGGCATCGGGTTTCGTCACTCTTGTTCACATGAATATATTGTACATTCTTACGAATTGTAAATAATCCGAAAATCAAAAGCAAAAAATATTCAAATCCAAAATGTTTAAATGTGAAACGTATCCTTATAATACGACTTACACACATAGACTCTTTGGAGCTGGATGACGGACAGCGGGGAGCAAGTGCAGGAAATACATTGCTGTACTCTGTGTCTGGAGTCTTCGCTTCCCATATTCAACCTGTACTGACCAGTGTGGGATGACTAGAATTAAATAGCCCTCATGACCCACGAGGTGTGGGGAGGCCCTCAGCCAGAAGTCGATTGATAAAAGGGCTGTAAACACCCCTGGAAATCAATACATAGAGATGTTACACCACTGATATCAACGAAAATTATAATTAAACATCAGCAAATACCTTCTTTGGTTCTTTCGGTAAAGTCATGTAGAATGAGAATAAAATAATAAATTGATAAAATAAAATAACACAATAATATTCTCACGACGTTTCGGCCCCAACACAAGCGGCCTTCATCAGGTGAAGGGACGAGACTGTCTGGTAGGACAGCGCTGGAGTGAAAGAGCCACGTTCAGATCACGGCCTTTAAGCTGTGTGAGAGGAACAAAGCGCCTTGACAAAGGAATTAGCATATAATTTAGCATTGAAATGGCTGAATGATTAGCTTGTGACTGGTCACAGAAATAGCTATGTTAAAAGTTAAAGCATACACATCCGCAGAGGCACCCCTTGATAAAGGAATTAGCATAGAATTTAGCATTGAAATAGCTAAGTTAAAGCATACACATCCGCAGAGGCACCCCTTGACAATGGAATTAGCATAGAATTTAGCATTGAAATAGCTGAGTGATTAGCTTGTAACTGCTCACAGAAATAGCTACGTTAAAGTCAGAGCATACACATTCACCGAGGCACTTAGTACAAATCAAACAGGAGAATTTAGCATTGAAATAACTAGGCGAATTTAGCATTGAAATAACTGAGTGATTAGCTAGTGACTGATCACAGAAATGACTATGTTGAAGTCAAGGCCTACACATCTGAGCTATTCACAGTACTATATAGTGAACCAATAAGAAAACGTGCCAGTTTGTAGGTGGGGGAGTTGATAGTAGCTGCCATCGTTGAGAACTACTCAACGATGGCAGCTATACAAAAATAAAAAGAGATCCCACCAACAGCCTGGTCACCAAAACGAACAAAATCATCTCTGATTCAACAGCATTAATTGATGAGATCAAACAGTTCTCGTTGAAACCCTCTGCTGCCAGACCACCAAGATTATATGGCCTTCCAAAGATACACAAAGAAGATACACCCCTTCGTCCCATCGTCTCTACTATCAACTCCCCCACCTACAAACTGGCACGTTTTCTTGCTGATATACTGCAACCTTTCACTGGAAAAACCACCTGAGGTACTAAATTCTACTCACCTGGTATCGACAATCAAAGGCATTTCCCTGTCCCCAAACGACCTGCTTGTCAGTTTTGATGTGGTGTCCTTGTTCACCAAAGTCCCGGTACCTGACACCATCGCTATCATTGAAGACCTGGTTCATCAAGGACTGCATACTGATGTACCTCCCCTGGTGAGACATTGCTTAACCAACACATACTTCACCTGGAATGGAACTTTCTACAAACAAACTGAGGGCACCCCAATGGGCTCCCCCCTATCTCCGGTTGTAGCCAACGTATTCATGGAAAAATTTGAAACTGACGCCATCCAGACTGCCACTCTACGCCCGACCTTATGGAAGAGGTACGTTGATGACACCTTTGTCATCTGGCCACATGGCCAGCCTGCTCTAGACCAATTCCGCGACCACATCAATTCCATACACCCAGCAATCAGATTTACCATGGAGGTCGAAAAAGATGGCAAACTACCCTTTTTGGATGTCTTAATTAAAAGGAGACATGATGGTTCAATGAGCCACTCTGTCTACAGGAAAGCTACCCATACAGATGCTTACTTGAAACCGGATTCCCACCACCATCCATTCCAGAAGAACTCCCTCATCAAGACTCTATACCATAGAGCCCAATGCATTTCCGACCAGGAACACATTACCAGTGAACTCAAGCACGTACACCAGGCTCTCAGGGCTAATGGCTACTCTGACTACACAATCCGCAAAGCCATCACTCCAGTCATGAAGAAGGATCCTCTTGTGGAGCCACTCAAAACCATCACCTTACCCTACATTGCAGGGGTCACTAAAAAGATCTCCAAAATCCTGAATAAACACAAGATCCAGGTCCGATTCAACACAGTACATAAAATCCGTGATTTAGTTCCATCTGTAAAAGATGCTGTTCCAGACATACAATACCCGGGCGTTTACAAACTAAAGTGCCTCTGTGGTAGTAGCTACATTGGAGAAACCAAAAGACATATCTCGGACCGCATCCGCGAACATAAAGCAGACTTGAAACACGGTAGGACGAACTCCTCTGCCGTGGCAGATCGCTGTTATAATTCAGTGGGCTCACATGACATTGACTTCTCCAAGACGGAGGTTCTTTGCAAACCAACCGGCTACCATGAGAGATTCGTTCATGAGGCCATTCACATATACAAGCACAGAGACAATTTCAACCGAGAAGATGGATTCTGGCTTAGTAACCACTGGAAAGATGTTTTAAACCATTTCTGTTCTTAATTAATTGTATTTTTACGATGACCTTCAGACCGCAGCTCTTTCGCCAGCATTGACTCTTAATACCTCTCACACCACGGTTAATGGTATGGTTTTACAACATGGAGTATAATAGCGCCTCGCAGCTGTCTCTCTACCCCTCCTCTGTTCCGACCATGGACGAACTCGTCCGTCTGAACGGGGCCCGTAGCTATCCGTGGTGCTAAAGTTGAGGGTAAGAATCCACCCATTTTTTCGCCATATAGCATTGTGATATATAACGACTTATTGTTGGTAGCTTAGCTGATTGGAGAATATAGAGTTTATTGATAACATTAGGGTAATTTATATTTTAGTTTTTTATTGGTTCACTATATAGTACTGTGAATAGCTCAGATGTGTAGGCCTTGACTTCAACATAGTCATTTCTGTGACCAGTCACTAGCTAATCACTCAGTTATTTCAATGCTAAATTCACCTAGTTATTTCAATGCTAAATTCTCCTGTTTGATTTGTACTAAGTGCCTCGGTGAATGTGTATGCTCTGACTTTAACGTAGCTATTTCTGTGAGCAGTTACAAGCTAATCACTCAGCTATTTCAATGCTAAATTCTATGCTAATTCCATTGTCAAGGGGTGCCTCTGCGGATGTGTATGCTTTAACTTAGCTTTTTCAATGCTAAATTCTATGCTAATTCCTTTATCAAGGGGTGCCTCTGCGGATGTGTATGCTTTAACTTTTAACATAGCTATTTCTGTGACCAGTCACAAGCTAATCATTCAGCCATTTCAATGCTAAATTATATGCTAATTCCTTTGTCAAGGCGCTTTGTTCCTCTCACACAGCTTAAAGGCCGTGATCTGAACGTGGCTCTTTCACTCCAGCGCTGTCCTACCAGACAGTCTCGTCCCTTCACCTGATGAAGGCCGCTTGTGTTGTGGCCGAAACGTCGTGAGAATATTATTGTGTTATTTTATTTTATCAATTTATTATTTTATTCTCATTCTACGTGACTTTACCGAAAGAACCAAAGAAGATGAATCATTGCAGTCACGAAAGCTTTAAATCGAAATCAGCAAATACATTTTACTTTGGAAAATGCTTGATGTTGGAACCCATAATTTAGTCTGACTTTGTTTAAAGGGAGGGTATGACACATTCAAAGGTGGCATGACCTTTAGGCAAATTATATTTCTCATCCAAGTGTACTATGCCCATTAGTGTGTTTATGTTCGTGCGTGTCTATGTGTGCAGTGGAGAAATATGCAACAACACCATCGGAGGATCCCTGGTCATGTGTCCCCAGTGTGACCAAAAATGCACCTTTTGGAGGCTAAATGATACCTGCGAGACTGCGAAGGTATCACACAAATACACCATCGATGTTCCCTCTAAATAAGGATACTTATTGGTTTTTGGTGCTGTGCATCATTATCACAAAGCCAACTCACGTTGCTGAGATTGTATCATTAACATTAACCATGATCACTAGATTGCAGCACATCATGCTAAACACTATGCTGCCATTCGTGTGGGTGTTAAAAAAAATTATACTAATAATACACGTGTGATCATTTTTAAGGTAGTTAGTTATAGTTTTAGCAAATAGGGCATTTTAATGGACTAAGTCGATGGTTAGACAAATACATGAAAATGAATGCATCGTCACATCCCAGCGGGAGTGCAAAAGTTACTTTGTCTGAGTAAATCCGACACGATGTATTTCATGAGTATTTCTCCACGATCAATACAAGTGGACAAAGTATTTTGAAATCTGAATTTCAGTGCTAATTAGTTGACATGTCATAACGAAATAATGATTATTCACTTTAAAGTGTCAGAAATGTATGTCCACAATCATGGAACTGCCCATTGCTTATTTTGCTCTTTCTGTCACATTTATACAGATTTGTTTGATACATGAATAGCGCTATAATATCAGACATTGTAGAGCATTGTCATCTCCACAATTTAATGGATGTTTCATGAGTGATTAATCTATTTTAACTTAAAAATCAATCGATGCATCATTACTTTCCTGCTGTTGATATTGAAAAGACGTGGATGCTAGGATTTAAGGTTTAATTGTGACTAACACCTCTGATTATGCCGTTGCAGACTTCACACATGTATGAAAATCCGGTCACCATATTCTTCGCAGTTTTCATGGGACTTTGGGGTAAGTGATGCTAAGCATTGGCACACATTGTCCAGACACAGTGACAAGTATCAACATGTTTGCAATGATGATGAGCACATTTGGCCACATACAGTGTTAAAGAAGTTCAACATACATACGTACAACCATATACAGTACCATCATGTCTTGCAATGTTCGTATGCAGTGATCCTGACAGTCCTATTATGAACCCACTGCTCAATGAGGGCAAATTTGGACCATGACTTGCACACATTGTCCTACTCTTACGAATGATAACCGATAATCTTTAATGTCCACTGTGAAGCAGATGGTGTGTATTTTTGTGTAATTAATACACGGGCAATATTAATCAGGGCAGCCACATAATTTGAACCACGAACCTCTGCAACAAGCAACGAATGCGGTACCCCAAGGCGATTCCATGAAAAATGCAAAGTGGCCAGGTGGCTCAGAGTTCAAAGTGCTGCGTTGCCGCCGCTGAGATTCTGTGTTGAAATGAAAGTGGCCACCTGCGATTAAACCAGTTTCTCAATTATAGCAAGATGATGGTCTCAACTCAGTCACCGATATCTGCACAACAAATACAAAAAATCCATAATGTTAAAGTTGGTTCTGTACTTAATTAGGCTACATTCCAGCTCTGAGAATAAAAATGTTAGCTTGACTATCACGTAACAAACGCTCCTCTCCGTGGCAAAGCATTTGGGAAAGAGCTACCCCTACTGTGTGGACCAGAGATCACAGAGGTAGCTCTGTGACATTCACTTTTGTGTAACGTTTTGTAACACGAAGAGCAGCACTGCTCTGTTATAGATCCAAAGGAAAACTCAATCTCATGCCATGCCACTCAGTGCAAGTGGGATAAAATTGTGGCAATGTACCAAAAAAAGCCAATAAAGGTATTTATGAAAGAAAAAAAAGTACTAATGAAGTTACTTTGAACATTACATTTAACAGACTACATTAGGTAACCTTTGAACCCTTGAGCAATCGATAGTGAAATTACTTTTCTAAGTAAATCCTCCCCGTGTGGTGTGTCGCAACAGCCACGGTGTTCCTGGAATTTTGGAAGCGTCGCCAGGCATCGCTCGCATACCGCTGGGACCTGACGGCAGCGGCGGAGGAAGGAGACCCCATCCGGCCCGAGTACCTGGCTCGCTGCACGACCACGAAATGTAACATCATCACCATGGTAATGCTTTTTGCTGTCACCACAGCGACTACCTCATTGCACACACACACACCTCTGTTTTGTAATGTTGAATGTGTAACTGTTCACTGTTTTCCTAGTTTTTCTTCTAACATATTTGTTGGCCTTTGGTCAATTGTGTTTTCCTCCAAATATTATCCCGATTGTCCTATCGGCATCGTTATGAAACAATGTCCATTTGGAACTCTATGTTATGGAAAGGTTTGCTGAAGCAGATTTTACATAATTACTTATAAGATCCCTTCAAGTGAACACACACTAGAGGGTGGCCCTTTCGCATCAGCCCTGCTACAAAGAAATGTTCATGATGGTCAAACTCATCTTTTTTAATTCTGAAAGGTGAAATTTGTCCAAATTAAGAAAAGAAACAAATGTAATATTGGTGACCAGGCTGATCGGCTTACTACTTGGTTTTATTGGAGGCAGCTGCCTGGATTAAAACCAAGAAATATCAGCGCTGCCAGCTCAACTCTCAGACATCAGGACCATCAAATCCATTCCTTTATATCATCGCATGCTTAACTAGTAGTGGGGAAAACAAATAATAGTTCACCAGTCAACCTTAACGGCTCACACTAACATTGGTCACTCCGACAGACTAATCTATATACAAATGCTTTTCCGTCTGTGTCCGTGCATTGTGAGTGCAGAAGGAGGAGCCTCATATGCCTAAGAGGATACTGAGGTTCCGATACTGCCTCTCCGGGATCATGGTGTTGTTCTGGGTGAGTCCGCCAACTCAACAGCAACATTGAACCCCTTCTCCTGATCCAGTGAGCTATGGCCAAGTCACCTGCTATGTGCCTCATCTTGGAGGCGAAGCAGGTTTTGAGCCTGGGTACTGCACGAATGGGTAACCATCATGCACAAAATGGACTGTAGGCTGCTGCAGAGCTACCTTGTGGCCAACAGAGAACTGCATTCTTTTGCTTCCATCCTTTACCAACCTGTACTGGTGTGCATGGTGAAGTATGGGAAAATAACCCTGACAATCTGCGCAGGGTTGGGAAGGCCATCATCCAGCAGTGGATTCATATACGGGTTATACACATATATATATATTTTTACTTGACCCAATCCTAACCTCCACACTCTGCTCCACCAGTCAGAATCGCTCTCAAACTATGTTGTTCCTCCTGTGTGATCCATTGAGTGATTACAAGTGGGGGTATAGATACATGCATAATTATATAACTTACAGCCCTTTGTCAATCCAATCACCTGAAATATCTACAGGTGGCCCAAGGCAATGAATACATCATGAGCCGTATCATGTTATCCACCTGCTCCTGTCAACCTCGATTTGGGTTTCTCGAGACTAGTCCTCGGCCTTAAGGCCAGATGGAAAAGATTTCCTCAGCTCCTTGGCCTTGAGTGTGTGGCCTCAGTCCGAGGAGTTTTACTAGAGGTACCGACCTTGACACTGGCCTCATACTAGCGCACCCAACCTTGAGTGACCTTGACACTGATTGTGGCCTAAAAAGCTGCCGCCTTGGCCTCACCTTGGCCCTGTGGCTTTTGGTCTCAACTTCACATCTGAACGTGGCTCGAGGTCAAGCAGGGCCAGGGATAGTAATTCCTTTCATAACCTTGCATCATTTTCTACAATTGACCACGTGACGTTACCATTACACGTTCATTGTGTGTGATGTTAGCGAAACAGCTCAGGTTTTGTTTAACATGTAGGCTTTTCGCGACCAATATCATCCATAATATTTTTTTTGGATTAGATCGCGTAAATATGTGTCATTAAACCCACCACCACCCGACAAAGCCAATTAGTAAAGTTGTTCACGTAAACAGAACATGCCAATTCGTTACTAGTATAGCAAATTCACAATATCTACAATCTGAGTACGACATTTTGCCAGTCATTTGGTTCTGCTGTAGACAAACGAACTGGCACCTCCTGAGCCACACCAGGCTAGCTCGGCACAGCTAACTCACGGCTTGGTTATATAGTGGAAAAGAGCTACAAGACTGTCAATCTCACCCACCTGTGTGTTTCTTGTGTTACTGGCAGATCCTCCTGATTCTTGCTGCAATTTTGGGTGTGGTTGTTTACCGCCTGTCCATCTTTGGCATACTCTCCTCGAGTATCCCCAATCATGTGACCAAGATCAAGGTGATCGGTGCCCTACTCACACCTGATATGGTTACCACCATCACGGCCTCCATCCTCAACATCGTAATCATATTACTACTCAACAAAGGTTACGACAAGCTGGCCCTCGTCCTCACTGATCTGGGTAGGTGTCATCACCATCACGGTTTGCATATGTTTATTTTATTATACGCCACAAGAGAACACATGTAAATTTGAAGCTTGGATAAATGTTGTGCATGGTAAATAATGTCGCTGTAAAAATGTCATCATGATTTTAACCTTGCACCATGGGGCCATGAATAGCAGCATCAGTGCATCATCCAGTCACTTGTTCAACTACTGCCTGTTTTTGTCAGAACTCTCTTAAATTTTTCCTCCAGTTTCATTCCGATTGGGCTATCAGAATCGTGTCTTGAGATGAAGTATCCAATGGGATCTCTTGTAGACCAGTGCAACCCTTAATGTCATGAAATGGCCCTAGAAGTGAATATCACTGAGCTACCTCTGAGACCCTTCATTCAAGTGAACTCTGGTTCACACATTAGGGGGAAGCACTTTTCAATCCACACTACTACGGAATATAATGTTAATCTCGTAACAGTCAAATTGCTCATTCTCACAACTAGAATTTCACCAAATTAAGTGATGAACCAAATGGTGTATGTTACAAATGTATATGCCATCATTAGTAACCGTCCTGAAGCCATCAATTCACTGCACTTGAGAACACATGTTACCAGAGGCCGCTGCCTGGATTTAAACCCAGGATCTCAATGGTGCCAACTTAGCACTCTGATTTCACCTCTCGATCCATTGAATCACTGAATGTAATTGTGGGCTGACCCTCACTGCTGCATTGCTACCTTCTAGTCAGCTGTCAGCTATCTGCTTGTGTTGCTCATGTTGCCAGCTACTGAGCCCTTTATTAGTAATTTATCCTGCTGAAGCCTGCACCCCCTCTGAAAGGTGACCCATGATAATTACTAAGATACACCTTATAGATATTTGAGAATCAAGTGCACTGGCTTTCAGACATCATACGGACAGTGTAAATGGCTTAATTGCAAATGGAGACTGAAGGACACTCCACAGGGCGAATGTGGTGAACAACACCTGGTAAACAACTTGTGCACTGTCACTCATTCCCCAGCAACATCTTTGAAATTAACTTTTGATCTTCAAATTAATTTTAATGGATATCAAAGCACGTTACATTGTGAAATGTTGCTATTCCTCAATGCGGCATCATTATCAGTGGCTTCTCGTAGCCTGTGTGCCAGAAACTATGAAAGTAACATCAAAACTGATTGCCCTGTTTGATGTTTGTGTCCATGTGTGCCTTTGTATCACACCCACAGAGATGCCCAAGACGCAAGGAGAATATGAGTATCGGCTGACGTTCAAGAAATTCTTATTTCAGTTCGTCAACTTCTACTCGGCGTCTTTCTACATTGCATTTTTCAAGGGGAAATTCATCGGCTTCCCCGGAAGCTACACTTACTTTGGAAAATGGAGAATCGAGGAGGTGTGTAGATCTGAGGGGTTGGCCCCTCTGTTTTCTATGCTGTTTGTACAACATTTTTATGTTTTACTTTTGTAGTTGATATTTTTCCCAACAATTGTCTTCACACCGTGCTGTTGGTGAAATGTCGAAATAAGGACTCTTTCTTTTGGAACTCTAAAAGGCCTCATTGTCTTCACACCTGGTCACCAGCTCTAGCATTAACACAGTCTCCGGAGTAAAACAGTTTTCGAAACCAGACTTGAGAGAGCACGAGGTCACCACGAGCAGAACACGTGTTAGACTGATGCAATTGGTAACCCAGTTAACTTGAGGGTGTTAGTTTATCACATATTTTGCAAGTAGTACCCTTGTGGTCTCTCATTGGACATTTTCAATTATATACCGTATTTATCAAACGCCATTTATTTAAAATTATATATTTGATCATCCTTAAAAATGTACAGTATTTCAGCCCCCCTCAAGGATATGTTTAGCCACTACCTATGACTCACTGTGGCGCAGTGGAGCACGTTGTGTTAGAGAACGGCCCCGTAATATGATATCAAGAACGAATTCTGGAGTAAGGAATTAAGCAGCATTGCGTTGTGCACACGTTAAATCAATGTCATTAAGACAGTGTTAATGACACGTAGTTTAACATTTACATAATTGCCATTCAGAGTCACCCTGAGTATTTGCAGTCACTCTATGCTCGGAAGAAAGTCCATTGCCCAAAATGTGCACCTGTTGCTCATGTTTCTGTTTGAAGGCAGACTTGTTGACACATGAGATGATTATAATGAGTACATTTGGTGTTATATTAAGGTGCTTACTTCTCCTGCTGCAGATTTGTAGGAAATCGTCACGAGGGCGATTCATTGATTGATATCCTCTCAAAAACAATACACATAAAGGATAAAGAATACAGCTTATTATTTAAGTGCCTCTGTGTTTTCTACCAACTTAATTTCATGTTTTACGATTATTATATTTACTAGACGATGCTCTGCAATTAAACTCACCTGATACTAAACACCAACTGCAGTATGCATGTTGTGTGTTGAACTTATTTTGCACCGTACACAGCCTGCATCGGATGTGTGGGGGAAGGACAACAAACAAAACATTATCAGATGCGCCACCATTTTCTTTATTTAAAATACATGAGGGGGAGGGGGAAAGTGTTTCTTATAATCTGGAGAATATTGATATTCTTAATCACTGTCCCCTCTAACATATGGAGCCGTCAGTTTTGCAGTGTGCAATTGACTGAAGAGAAGAATGTGAGAGGATCATTAGAAATGATGTGTGGTATCCATATATGTATTACCCAATATTTCATATCTTCAGTGTTTAACCTGAATCTATTCTCCACCTCATCCCCCCTCCAGTGTCCCCCAAACGGCTGTCTCTTTGAACTGACTTCTCAACTCGCTGTCATCATGGTAGTGAAGCAGATGGTTGGCAATTTTCAGGAGGTCATCATCCCGTAAGTATCGCATGAACACATGATAGCTGTGAAGTCTGATTACGGCGTTTCCTCGTGTAACGCGGTAGATGCGTTCCTGAAAATTTCCGCGTGAAGTAAAAACGCGCAAAGCAAGGAATTACTGAGTTAATCACATTTTCACAGTACATTCAACCTGCAGTCATCCCATGGTGGGATAAATAACTCAGGCTAGGCTGCCGTGTTACTGTATCATTCGGCATCCTTTATCAAACTGCTCAGCCGCGCAACTCAAGACAGTCGTTCATCGTCGACTGCTCAGGAAAGCATTATAATGGCCGCGTTCGGCGTTTTAACAGTGTGCATTCCACATTATAATGGACACGTTCCACGTTGTGTGAAAAGTTTTCCCAAATATAAGAACCATGTTACAATGAAAATGTGTTGTGTGAAAACGCATTCAGCGAAAAGTCGTGTCGACAGCTTGTTAGCAGTGTGCACTGGTTAAGCAGTGAACACCAGTCAAGTGGACAAAGTTCACCTCGTTAGTATCATGCGATATTCCGATCAGACGCTTCGTACATAGTTTCATAATATTAGACAAGCAACTCCCATGACTGAAAGAGTGTAGTGGATTGACAACGGGCTAAATGAAAAACAGCTACTACTTAGGTTTTAGCAGTTGTTTTGTACAGCTCTCTGACATGTTTTGTGTCATACCGCATATTGTTTGGCATGTCTTGACGTTTCGCTCCACGTGCTTGGGATATTCAAATGATACAACCTGAAAACGCAGTGGAAAGCTATGAAATAGCAAACCTAGTGTTGATGAACAAATGGATATGCACGTGTGTAAGGGTGTCTCTGTGTCTGCACATGCGTACCTCCCTCCACAATTCCCCAGATGGTTCAGCAATTGGTGGGCCCAGCGTCGGGCCAAGCTAAGGCCTGAGGCTGTCTACACGCGCTGGGAGCAAGACATGGACCTACAGCCCCAGAGCCCACTTGGACTCTTTGATGAATACCTCGAGATGGGTACAATGAGCTCAGAGGATCACACTACGGAGTCAACGCGTTTTACTTTATTATAAAAAAACACACAATTGGGTATCATTTGACTATATAGGCACGTGTGTACGGCCCCTGTATATCTGTCGGACATTGTTGTGGGAGGGAAATTACCCACACTTCGGGTTGTTGAAGGCAGGGAGCACAGATGTAAGAGCTTAGATGTACAATACAACAATGTAATTTGCTGCACTGTCCTCTGCTGCTCACAACCCCACAACAACTGTTGCATGGTCACCCATCCAACCAATTTCCAGGCTCAGCTCTCCTTAACTTCTGGGATCTGATTAAATCTGACGCATACTGGGTGATTTGGCCATAGGCACCAATCTATGGATATACTGTAACACAATTGTCTTTGAGCATGTGCGTATGTGCATATGTACGGAGTTAAGTTTTAGAAACAATAGGAGCACATATTCTTAGTTTTTTCGGTAAAGTCACGTTGAAGAGAAACAACAAAATAACAAAATATATATAAAACAATAAAAAATTCTCACGACGTTTCGACCATAACTCAAACGGTCATCATCAGGTGTGTCGGTTTGCATAAATTTATTTTGAAAACGGCATATTTATTTATATATATAAAAATAACGTTTGCGTCACGCGCAACGATGGCAGTTTGCCAGGACTAGTCCATCTATTTTTTTTTAAAAGAGGAGGGGGGAGACGAAATTAGTTTTTATGTATGCTGTCTGAAAGGCACTGTAAGCGTGAACAATCAATCAAGAACTGAAATGATTTATCAAATCTTTCCAATGATTGCTAAGATAGAATCCATCTTCTCGGTTGAAATTGTCTCTGTGTTTGTATATGTGGATAGCCTCATGAACGAATCTCTCATGGAAGCCAGATGGCTTACAAAGAACCTCCGTCTTGGAAAAGTCAATGGCATGTGAGCCTACTGAATTAGAACAATGATCTGCTACGGCCGAGGTGTTGGTCCTACCGTGTTTAAGGTCTGCTTTATGTTCACGAATGCGGTCCGAGATATGGCGTTTGGTTTCTCCAATGTAACTACTACCACAGAGGCAACTTAGTTTGTAGACACCAGGGTATTGTATGTCCGGAATCACATCTTTTACAGACGGAACCAGATCACGGATTTTATGTAATGTGTTGAAACGGACCTGGATCTTGTGTTTATTCAAGATTTTGGAGATCTTTTTTGTGATCCCAGCAATGTAGGGTAAAGTGATGGTTTTGAAAGGCTCCTCAAGAGGGTTCTTCTTCATGGTTTGAGTGATAGCTTTGCGGATTGTATAGTCGGAGTAACCATTAGCCCTAAGAGCTTGGTGTACGTGCTTGAGTTCACTGCTTATGTGTTCCTGGTCGGATATGCATTGGGCTCTATGATACAGAGTCTTGATGAGAGAATTCTTCTGTGATGGATGGTGGTGGGAATCCGGTTTCAGATAAGCATCCGTATGGGTAGCTTTCCTGTAGACAGAGTGGCTCATTGAACCATCAGGTCTCTTTTTAATTAGGACATCCAAAAAAGGTATCTTGCCATCTATTTCGACTTCCATGGTAAATCTGATGGCTGGGTGTATGGAATTGATGTGGTCGAAGAATTTGTCTAGAGCAGGCCGGCCATGTGGCTGTAAAAGATGTGATTCCGGACATACAATACCCTGGTGTCTACAAACTAAGTTGCCTCTGTGGTAGTAGTTACATTGGAGAAACCAAACGCCATATCTCGGACCGCATTCGTGAACATAAAGCAGACCTTAAACACGGTAGGACCAACACCTCGGCCGTAGCAGATCATTGTTCTAATTCAGTAGGCTCACATGCCATTGACTTTTCCAAGACGGAGGTTCTTTGTAAGCCATCTGGCTTCCATGAGAGATTCGTTCATGAGGCTATCCACATATACAAACACAGAGACAATTTCAACCGAGAAGATGGATTCTATCTTAGCAATCATTGGAAAGATTTGATAAATCATTTCAGTTCTTGATTGATTGTTCACGCTTACAGTGCCTTTCAGACAGCATACATAAAAACTAATTTCGTCTCCCCCCTCCTCTTTTCAAAAAAAATAGATGGACTAGTCCTGGCAAACTGCCATCGTTGCGCGTGACGCAAACGTTATTTTTATATATATAAATAAATATGCCGTTTTCAAAATAAATTTATGCAAACCGACACACCTGATGATGACCGTTTGAGTTATGGTCGAAACGTCGTGAGAATTTTTTATTGTTTTATATATATTTTGTTATTTTGTTGTTTCTCTTCAACGTGACTTTACCGAAAAAACTAAGAATATGAATTACTGCAGTCACGAAAGCTTTAAATCAAAATAGGAGCACATATTTACTCCTCTTGTCTGCTAACCAATGCAGCTACATTGGTCAGCTTGGGTTGACGTTTCTCCCCATAATATATATTTAAAACTCTGGTGCATCATGTCCACTGTGGTTAACTGCTGTGATTTGTTGGCATTTCAATCACAGTGCATATGCCTAAAAATGTGTGGTACGGTTAATGGAGTCCTCAATACAGGGTGTGATCTTGTCATTATAGCCACCTAGTGGTGGAAAATGCTGCAAAAGAAACCCAGGTGAACCAGAGCTGAGCATTAAAGATGGTAGTGGCTGGTCGCATCTCAGTGGCCAATGTAATGGACACGATAATTTTGTGAACAAATTATACGAAAATGTGATCATATTTTGGGGTCTCCTTTGACTAAAACACATTAAATGCATTGAAAACATGTTTTATTTGCTTAAAGTAATCACAGCATAACAGCATTAAGAGTCTATGTCTATATCCTGTTTCACTCATTATTCTATCCTTGCCCCCCTACCCATTCTCAAAATATACCCCAGTTATCCAATTCGGGTTTGTCACTCTCTTTGTGGCATCATTTCCACTTGCGCCATTGCTCGCACTGCTCAACAACATCATTGAAGTGCGGGTCGACGCGTGGAAGCTCGTAACAAAGATGAGGAGGCCTGTGGTTTCGCGAGCAAGAGGAATTGGAGCCTGGGCCGACATTCTGAGTATCGTTGCCACCCTCTCCGTAATCACCAATGTAAGTCGCCAGATTGTCCGCTCGCTTTCTCGCTCAATATCCCATCTTATGAGTGACATAACATGTCATGTTAGCCGTGTGGGTTCTTTTTACCATACTTCACCATTCTGGTCATGGCAGGTTTGAGAAGAGGTGTAGTGGGGGACTAGGAGCGGTTCGGGTATCACTCGTCACTGATGTTAGTCGTAGCTGGAAGTCAATTGCATGTGTGCTGAATTCAAAGTGCAGTGCACGAATCACTGCACCACCGCTCCTATCCACTCTCTCCCAAAATCGCAAAAGGTAAAGCCTTGCAATTGCTTGCTCATGTCACTGCTGGCAGAAGGGCCTCAACTAAAGGTAGCTCTCGAGAACCCCTCTACACGGTATTTGGCCTACTCTTCCATGATAACCAGACATGTTGTAAGATGTGGAATTACCTGTGCTAAAACAGTGATGAACCCATTTATATTGCGAATTGGACAGAGGTGGGGGAGATTTAAGAAAATGATCCATTGCTTCAACTGTTGTGTCAGGAGACTGAACTGACGACTGCCAGATTGCAAGTCCTTATATGGTAACCATTTCACTCTGGCAGCAACCCCCCAAATTGTATTTGTGAAAATGAATGTAATTGTCAAGGTGAGATGTTCAAAAGCCTTGGTAAAATCATTGCATGCTAAGTGACTGCTATCGCTGTGCCTCCGTATGCTTATTCCACAGTCATGCATCTTGGCGTTCACAACGGACATCATCCCACGCCTGGTGTATTATTATGGATACTCAGCAGAGTATGGCACAGGTTCGCCTACAATGCATGGGTACACGGAGGACAGCCTTTCAATTTTCAAGATCAGCGACTTCAAGGAGCAAAATCATCCCAACATCCTGCCAGCCTGGTTTGATCCGGCATTCCACACAACCTGCAGGTTTGTGCCATTCAGTGTCATGCCCAGCTATCGGGGGTGCCGTCCCTGCGAATGTGATGCACTGATCTCTGGGTGTGTTGTCCAGGTAGATGCGACATCCTTCTGGGTGTGGCGTCCTCCTGGCTCCGCCCCTTCCTGATTAGTCTCGTTTTCTTCCTCTTTTCACTCCGTGACTTTCCTTTTAAGACCCACACTTCCCCTAGGCCCCACCTCTGTTTAGGCCCTGCCCCTTACCCTGGACACAGGGTTTGGCTTAGTTGGGTAGTAAGGGGTTGTGGTAGGGTTGGGGGAGGAGTGTGCGTGGTGGGCAGGGACAGTAAAGGGGGTGGGGGGGGAATTGGAGGGGGGGAGCAGTGGGTACGGGTGGGATGGCTTCACAACCAAAGTCCCACTTAGAGAAATATAATAATAGATTGATTATTTATTTATTTATCTATCGATCCACGACTGCTTAATTGAGTCTCAAGATCCCTTTTCAGGAAGACCGTGCATTGGGATTCCAGTTTAAGGTGGTTTTATGCATGTGGGATGCAATAAGAGGTCCTGGAGAACCCATGGTAATGAAATGAAGCTTAAAGGTCCACACAGACATGAAACCACTTGCTCTACAGCCATCTTCTGGTCTCCTCACAGCACAGTTAGTTAGGAAATTGATGCGATCTACCAACCCTTTTCTGTAACGTTTTTGAATTGCTGGCATACACAACTATAATCAATATAACCATATTGATCGATATTTAATATAACCTTACTTGACTATGACCAAATCACCACGAATACAGCTAATCCTAGATTCCGGAAGTCAAGCAGGCTTGAGCCTTGTTCGTGCTTAGATTTATGATCACCATGCACAATGCAGGTGCAGTAGGCGACTGTGGAGCTAGGTTGTCAGCAGTGGGTAGTTCAGCAAAATTAACAGTTGTGCTATATTGCTCTCCCATTATCTTTAATCCCTGCCTTCACCAACCTGGCACGGACCAGCGTGAACCATGGTCAAAAGAGCCCCCACAAGCTGCACGTTGTGGGAAGGCCCTCTTTCAGAAGCGGATTTTTTAAAGGGCTGTGAACGCATATACCGTTTGTGCACAACCATACTTGTTCAATTTAGCGCCAACTCTACTTTCGAGGCACTTTGCTCAATATAGCCCATGCGTGCTTGTGGTTGTACGTGTGTAGGTATCCTGGTTATCGCTACCCACCGGATCATCCCCAAGCCTACTCCGTCACCAAGCAGTACTGGCAAGTACTGACGGCAAAGCTGGCCTTTGTCATTGCCATGCAGGTACACATCAACATGCACACACACATTCATAAACCCATTGAAAGATAAAGGTACAGCCCTCCAATTACTTGCTCATGTCACTGATGGCAAAAGGGCTCCTGCTATAGGGAGCTCAAGAGAGACCCTTAAGATGTATTTTAACTGCTCTTCCACACTTGTCAGACGTCTTGGGAAGATGTGGGAGTTCCCACACTGGACAGCACCAAACTCAGCCGACCAATTGACTGGATGTATTCCATTTACACTGCTAGGTGGATAGAGGCAGTGGAATGTAAAAAAAAACTTTCACCATTGTTTACACTGCCACGACCAAAGATCAATTCACACCCGTGACCTCTGGATTGCAAGTCTAGTGTGCAAAGCCTTACACTACTGCACCATCGTATAGACTCATCTGTGAGCAGTTGTTAAGGTCAGCAGAGCAAACCGTGATCATTGTCAATGGGTCATTACAGATAATGTCAGTAATGCTGTTACACCTCACAATTGCACAGTATTTCTGAGATCACAAATAATAGTGGTAATACAATACTCACTTTCATCATGCAGCAGACGATTCATGTTGTTGATGCAATTTGTCACACATAAGCATGTGTGCGTGTGGGTGGGAAGGGGAGCGGCTGCGTTGTTGTTTGTGAACTGCGCTACCAATCCTGTGTGACCGGAGTACTATTTCTGGCCACAGCCAACAACAGTGGAAAATATTCGAACCAGTGTTGAGCTTCCCTTAAGTTGATTCTGTCTTAAAATGAGTACTTGATGAAGTGTGTGAAAATCATCACTGGCGAGATAAAGGTGCACACCACCCCCGCAGGCACTGTGCCACCCTTCATAGATGCACTTGTCTCAGTCTGTGAAAGGCTACACAGGGAATCTTTGTAGTGGTGACATGGCCGAGTGTGTTTGATGATTGTTGCGGTAATTTGCGGCTGCCCAGGTGAATACGGTGGGTGCATTAACTGCACATCATAAATGTTGCCTGCTGCATAGTGAACGTAAAAAACCCATTAAATAATTAAAAAAGTGCCTCGGTATAATTTGCCAAATGTTCAAAAATTACTCAAATGACTTAATTTAATTTGGGAAAAACGACGTAACAATATAATATCCCTAGGCTGCAGGTCCCCGGAATAGTTGACCTGAGATGTAAAGCACTTTGAGATGCTGCCATATTATATTTAGTAAGCACCCTTTACATGCATATCCTGAAACTGAAAATCCTTTACCTGTGTGTGGACGTGTGCAGCACGTGGTGTTACTCACGAAGGCCTGCATTGCATACATCATCCCGGACACGCCATCCCATGTGCGCGCCTGCATGCGCCGCGAGCGCTTCGTCGTACAGACGATTCTGCAGCAGGCAGAGCTGGGCCGTCTCCGTAACACCCTCCTCACCGATGCCCCCAGCTCACCGCCATCGCCTCAATTCCACGTTGAGGATGAGCAGGCAGAGATGGGCCTGCTTCGCTGCTTGCTGCATAAGGAGTCTCCTGGCGTATCGCACCCACCCCAGCGGTGCCACATGGAGAATGAGCAGGCAGAGAAGACTGGTGACGACTCACTGCTGAAGGGATCCGAGGAGGAATCAAGCAGCGAGGATTCGTCAACTGTCTTCTACAGCATATAAATCTACTCTGACTTTTAAAGGAGGCTGCTAAGCACTTTGAGATGCTGCCATATTATATTTAGTAACTCTGTTTGCACGTGGACAAGGACATTGCTGTCGAGGACTATCTGTATATATATTAATAAATAGTTTATGATTCAACATGTCTCAATCATCTCATGTCTTTTCATACGAATCACGATGTGAATGAGGAAAACTAGAAATTATTGTTATTTTGTATATATTTTTAATTTTGGTTTAACACGTAGGCTTTCGGGCCCAATATCATCCATAGAGGTGTTTTTTGGGTTAGATCGCGTACATATTTAAACGTGTCGTTAAAACCTGCCACCACTCGACACAGCCAACTAGTAAGGGTTGTCACGGAAACAGAACAAGCCAATTCGTCACTGGTACTTTGGAGAGCCAAGCCACAACATTTACAATCGGAGTACGACGTTTTGCCAGTAATTACAACTAGCTTCATCAGGCGACAGCCAGATTTGTGACACTCTCGCGCAAAGTGGGGGGGGGGGGGGGAGATTACCGAGTCAACGTACATTATGCATGTGCATTATGATAGCCCTTTGATCTTGTCCTTCCTGTCTATTGTGTATTAAAATAGCCGTACCAATGGTAATCCCTATTGAAGTATGCTGCCCTTTATAGGCATGCATTTAAATAATGTATTATTTGTTGGCACCCGTGTTCAGCAGTAACAGAGCACACGTGCCAACAAGGACACTCAGTTGATTTTAATGTTGAAGTTCTGTGCAAAACTAGCTACTGCTGGCCAAGAATAATTCGAGAATCTATCGAAATTGAAAGAAAAATTTACAGTTCGGATAGCTATCGCCTTTGTGCTGTGTGGAAGCGACTCATCAAATAGTACATTAGATGAAACTCCGAGTACCCACTCAGGAGGTATAGTGGTAAAGCAGTGGAGGAAAAAAAAGCAAATTTTTAAATTTGCCCTTGTTGAATGATAGAGTCGATACACACAGCAAGCGAGATTAAGAAAGCGCATCGGAAGAAATAACGGAGTTGAGAGAGAGAAGACAATTGCCTGCTGGAAAAGGAAAGGCATTCCTACCGAGGGAGACAAGTTGACAAAGATTTTGATCATGGGAACCGGTGACGTGGCTCGATCTTCCCTATGTGCGCAACACGCTACCGAAAGAAAACAGAAAATCCTATTCAAAGGCTAAAATAAGCTCCATTTTTTGTATAATAGCCCGATAAACAATAACCCCATACATAGACTGAGGAAGAAAGGGAAGAGCCTGAACAAAGGGGAGGAGATTACGACGGAGATGGGTTGGAGGTGGAGAGAAGGGGAGAGGGGAGGCCGTAAAGGTGGCTGCACATTCAAGGAAAGCGGCATAGAAAGAGTTGAACGGGGACATGGAGACAACAGACAAAGGGTGGAGAAAGAGGAAGAGAGGATCTTTCAGTGCTCCCTACAGGAAACCCACAAAACTGAATTTCCTAAACTCGTGTCGCCTCCGTGACAGCAGCACCACCAACGCCAAAGACTCACGCTCCCCTAATCGATAATACTATCTCCATTGCCGACCAGCCACGAGATGGCTGCTCTCAACACCTCGGTCGTGGTGTATGCAACAAAAGACTTCCGGCTGGTGAGCAACCGGCCATTGCGAGGGTTGGAAATAAACTGAAGCACGGGGCGACTCCCACAACCTTCGGGTATTTCCCAACTGGATGACGTCTTGGGATGAAGCCAGAAGTAAGCCAAATCCACACTCAATAAATGGGACAAAAATCTCAGAGAAGCCTCCAGAAATGTCACAGGAGGCTCGGGTGTGAGAAACCAGACTCCATGTGGGGTCCTCCAAACCTTTGCCCTCCAGTTCATCAACATTTGTAAAAGCAGGACGTCTCAAAGGTACGTAGCATGGGTGAGGGACGATGTTGAGAACCACGTTCAAAGATTAGGCGCTTTGACAGGTTGGGGTCCGAGTAAACTTTTAATGGAGCTCACCCTACGACATTACGGATAGAAGGATAGTGTGCCGGCACAATCCGGACACCCTGCTACACCGAAACACTCTGCTGCATAAAACTCCCTGGTACAGCTAAACACTGGCACAATTACGCTCAAATACACACAAACTCTCGCTCGGCCAGTTGGTACACAGGTTAAAAGTTGTGGGGGACGCGGGCCCCCGGCTCCCCCCGCGGGGGAGGTCTGATCTCGAGAGGGCTGCGGGCTCCGGACTCCTCGGTCGAGTGAGAGCAGCCGCTACTCGACTCCTCGCTCGCGGTGAGAGGGCTGCCGCTCTCCGGCTACTCTCCTCACGCCGCAGCCCCTCGGGTCCGCAGGTCCTGTTTGTGGGGCATAGCTCGGGGCTGGCACGTGGCTGCCTGGAATCAATCCGTCGCTTCTCAGCCACTCAAACGCGACGTCTCCGCTCACACAACCCCGCGCCCCACTCACACGAACTGAACGGGGGGTCAGGGGTCAGAGCGAATGACGTCCTTCGCACACGCATTGCCGCCGAGGGCGGGCAATGGAGATTGTTTAAAGGGCTGCGGGGCGGGGATTTTTTTAGAGCGACACACCAATCGCATGCGCGGGACGGGGGGGTCGGGGGTCAGAGGGCAGGGACGTCACTCGTACACGCGTAGCCGATTGGGGGGTTGTATTGGAGTTTATTTAAAGTGCTGGAGGGGCAGATATTCGGGATTGGTGTTAGCCCGCACGCAGCAGGGCGGGAGTCCGGGGTCACAGGACGAAGCGCTCACTCGCCGAGTCCTTCGGGCGCGGCGTTTCTTCTACCGTGACACCGCGCGCCGACCACACGCGTTACGGCGAGCGCAAACACACCACCATGCACTTTCCCCACACTCGTAGAAACCACACGAGGCTGTTATCGATCACTAACGATTTATTCCCGGTGTGTCTGCGAGCCACTATTACCCGAATCAGTCTGAGTCAGCAGGGTGTGGTGCCGCCGCAGCAGAGCCGCTCCAGCGGAGCCGTGCCCACAGCCGCGACGCCGTCACCGATGCCTCGGATTTCCCGCCACTCTCCCGGGGCCGGTGCCTTCTCAGACGTCCGCGTTTTGCCCACTGCACAGTCGTGAGGCCGCCGCAGCAGAGCCGCTCTGCCGAGGCCGTGCCCACCACCGTGAAGCCGCCACCGGGGGATGCCGACGCCGACGCGGTGCACCCTCGCCACCCCCACCCCCCCCCCGCACGAACGCACACACGCCCCACGTAGAGCCGGGAGGGGAGGTCACCCGGCCGATAGGTTTTTTTCCAGAAGTCCCTAATGGGATCGAACTTCATGGTTTCTTGCGGCCGGGAAATTGGGCGATCTTCCCCCTGTAGCTGACATGCACTGCGGCGCCATGACCTAATATTAAAGTTGCATGGTCACGGCAAGGGCCATCGTGCCACCGCGAGTGGAACCACGCACGCACAAGCACGGGTCAGTGGACTGGTAGCGGGAGAACAGAGAGCGGACGTCGGAGAGATCACTGCGGCGACATCACCCGAGCTGGGATCCGGGTATCGAAAGGGCGGGAAAATCCGAGCCCCTGATTGGACGGGAGGCCAAGAGAGCGAAACGGCGAAATTCCTTTGTTGTAGGTGAGTTTGGGCTATTTGATCGAGGGTAGAAAGTAGAGCGATAGGCAGATGAAATACAGTATAGGATCCCAAGGGGAATAGGCTGACATCCACTGACCCACACAATTATGCGTAGCTTAACGGGTTGCTCGCAGTAAATAAAATAACTGGTAGGGGAATAAACTGTTTCGTGTGGTCCTTTGGAGGGTGAAGAGGAGGGTGGAGAGTGCTTTGTGTTCGTGCGCACACGCGGCTGTTTGCGGCGAATAAGGGAGTAGAGCGTGCTTGGTGTCCGTACCTGTACGATCGTTTACAGTATTGTTCAGCGCGCGCGTGCCTACACGACTATTTTCGGTGGTGCCCAGCGCTCTCGTACCTGCGCAATCGCCTACAGTAGAGCTTTGCGCTCGCGTGCGTGCGCGGTTGTTTACAACGAGGCGGAGTGCTCAGTGTGCGCGTGCCTACGCGTCTGGTTTTGGTGGCGTTTAGCGCTCGTGTACCTGTACGATTGTTTACAGTAGGGCTTGACGCTCGCGCACCAGTGTGATGGGGTGGCGGGGTGGCGGTCGCGCCCCCCGCGATTGTCTAATAGCGAGATAGCGAATTAAGCAACTAGCGTGCGCGAATACGCAGCTGTGTAAACAGCCCGTTAAATCGGAGCAAAGTAATCGCGGCGTGTTTGTTTTTGCTTAACCGCGTGGAGCGTGGGTGGGAGGGAATCCCATGGCGGCACGCCGCACCTGTTTATTCCTGTGCAGGACGGGGTTTTACTTTGCGAGCGCGCTCACCGTGGCACGCCGTCGTTGAACAGGGTAGCGCATCGCAAGCGCAAAGCGTACGAGCCGCTAATTAAGCTACGCAAACGCGGTCGACATCCCAGGCAGAGGTACAGGGGGGCGAAGCATTAGTGGTCGGTAGTCTGGACCTGACAAAGCAACCGGGGGGGTAGCGGTATGAATGGACCGGGGGAGTCGGTGGACAACGGCCCCGACAATTCAGCGATGGCGGGGGACGGTAGCCCCCACAGAACCACCTCATGTAAGAGAAGAGCTCGTGGAAGGAGATATCATTGCACTACTCATGACATCCCTTCGCGACCGTTTCATATCCACTAGGAGGTTATTGCAATTCCTTACACAACACGCGACATCAGAAGTGTTTGCTGGAAGAAGTGTTTGGTAACTGGATAAGACCATCAATGAGAAGCCAGTTTAATCATGGCTCGGTGACTGAAACCCAGAGTTTCACGGTTTAACCCAACATCCGAGCAGCACCACATCAGATCTCTAGACTCCTCAGCGCAGGCATACAAATATGGTCAACATATGCGTACATTAACTAATTTGTGAAATTATCAATTACATCCAAATGAAATGTAGTGTGTGCATTACTAGGACGTACCTAAAGGTGCCAGGTTGGGTTCATCCACCTTGGGGATGCTCTGCTCCACGCAGCCTCCTGCTTCCGTGCAGTCAATCCTCTTGATGTCCGAATTCTGGCTGTTGCTACTGCTGCAATTGGTGACGCTGGTGGTGGTCTTTTTTCTTTTAATGGACTTAGGTCGACTTCGCTTTTCCTTCTTCTTCTGCTGCAAGGCCATCAACACTTTCATGCTCGTCATAGGATCGAGAGCAGCGTATGGTTTATTCTCACTGACTGGTGAAGCAGTTTCTTGACGTGGAACTAGGCCAAAGCATTCAAGAAAATTGGACTTCATGTCATTTATCTTAACGCCGCTATCTTTTGTTGAAGCGTATTCATGTTCAGGCTTCGGTCTGTACATGAACTGTGCGTGAAGACTTTCATGAGTTTTCAGGATTTCAATAGGACGTAAAAATCCGCAGACTGAGCACATCTCATAGGGCGACGGTGGATTCAACACCGCATTGGCAAAACTGCCGTTATTCACCAAGCTTGGTGCACCCTTTATCATATAATCCTTTTCGTGGCTCTTCATATGCCTTTTGAATTTTCCTAGCTGATCAAACCTTCGTCCGCATATGCCGCACCATTGTTCACAGGTCTCCTTGTGCGTTCTTACGTGGGCTTCTAGGCACCATGCCAGTTGGAATTTTTTCCCACAGACGTCACAAGAGATAAGTTTTTTCGCTCTTGTAACTCTACCGGATTGAGGTGGGGTTGAGATGGGTGCTGGTGAAGTGCCATCGATGGTGAAGGCAATTCTCCCAGCACCACCATGACTCGCAGCGGAGTTGCTCTCGCACATCTGAAACAAAAGACAAAGGTCACGCGCATGACACCCGTGTCACGAGTGTACTCACAAAGGCATACTTAAGGTGACATAAGATTCATATATACTAGAACTCATTATACCAGAACTCCACAATATTGCAGTTCCTATCATGTACGATTTTACCCTCTTATCCACCCAAATAATATTTTGTTTCTAAACAACAATGACGAACTACCTCCATTTTCGTAATGTTACCCACCTAATAGGGCTTTCTGTATATATACACCAACAATATAATGATTGCACCACACGTTCAGTTCACTTTTCACGACACTCTGACTCGCAATCTCCATATAAGACTGTAATATAATTTATGTATGAGGGCCCGTTAAAAAGTTTTGAGACGGACACTTTTTTTACAAACAACTGCGTAAATTATAGTCTTCAATAAAAGTACAGTATAGTACTATTAATGGCACTTATAACTGAACGTCATTATCTCTCATGGTAATATTACAATGTCAACTAGTTACCCAGGAAAGCTTCATTGAGTCTAAGTACTGCATTTTCAGAAAGGTCCCATTGCATTGAGATGTTTGTGTGAGTGGAACTCAGAGAGACCCCATCTTGCATATGGAGAAATAACACAACTCCACACAGATGGATTCAACCCACAAGCTCAAAGCATTCCCTGTTCAACAAAGTACTCAGTGTAATGTTTAATATCATTTATTTGGTATTATATAGTATCGTAATTGTATAGTCAATTTGGTAAAATAATACATAGTGTAATATTACAAGTCTAATATTATTATAATCTAAGGTAGTGTATAGTAACGCAGTGTATAATTCAATGTTGGTGTCTGTCTATGGCAGATTATAATACAAATATTATTTGGAGGCATATTATAATATTTTTTGCGACATAGAAGTGTAATGTATAACGACTTATTGTTAGTAGCTCAGCTTAGTGGAGAATATATTGAGTACATTGATTATATTGATGTAGTTTATATTTAGTTCTTTCACATCGGTTTATTGTATGATAGTTGGGTAGTTGCAGTTCTTTAGCGTCAATATACTAAATGCCTCTGTTGATATATAAACTCTGACTTTAACATAGCTACTTCCGTGACAAGTTACATGCTAATTCCTCACATTAACATCATGCTAATATCCCAGTTACATGCTAATTTCTGACTTTACCATCCTGCTAATCTATCACATTAACACAGCTACTTCAATGCTAAATTCTTATGTTGATATGTAAACTCTTTTGGCAAGGCGCTCTGCTCCTCCCACCCAGCTTAAAATATGCTGCCAAGCTTAGCAGTGTTCATTGGAGCACTGTCTTTCCGACAGTTCTGTTTCTTCACCTGAGGACGGCTGCTTGTGTTGTGGCCGAAACTTCGTGAGAATTGTATTTTATTATGTTTTATTTTTATTATTTTATTATTTCCCTTCTACGTGACTTTACCGAAAGAACCAAGAAGATGAATCCCTGCAATCACGAAAGCTGTAAATCGAAATAATTCAAATCAAGTTGTTTTCTTTTTACCACAGTACTTTATGGAATCCTCAAGAATAAATGCATTTTTAGAAGTATTAAACTACACTTGAAGATGTGTGAGAATGTAATTCTGCAGATGCAAGCACAGGCAAACTCGTATCTGCATATACAAGTTTCTGGGCCTCCTCACTTCACCAAACCCGCATTGACCGGCATGGTGAAGTATGGTTAAACAACTCCCACGAACGACATGGTGTGGGGGAGGCCTCTATCAAAACGCTGGATCGACAAAGGGCTGATACATGTCACGACATTGTACGTTAAGATCGTTCTCTCGTCAGCACAAGCCGTCTATGTGGAGAATAGAGGGCACGACACACGTGTACACGATGTTTGTGTGCGTATATTCAGCGTGTGTATCATGTAATAATTATATAAGGTCGCGATTATGCTCAAAACGAACCAAATGTATAACATCACGAATAACTTTGGAAGTCTCCAGAGCCTGAACAATATTTGAAGTAGACACTGACCCAGTTACTATTAATAGCTCAGATGTGTAGGCTTTGACTTTAACATAGCCATGTCTGTGACCAGTCACAAGCTAATCACTCAGTTATTTCAATGCTAAATTCTATGCTAATTCCTTGTCAAGGGGTGCCTCTGAGGATGTGTATGCTTTGACTTTAACATAGCCATATCTGTGACCAGTCACAAGCTAATCACTCAGCCATTTCAATGCTAAATTCAATGCTAATTCCTTTGTCAAGGCGCTTTGTTGCTTCTCACACAGCTTAAAGGTCTCGATCTGAGCTTGGCTTTGTTCACTCCAGCGCTGTCCTCCAGACAGTCTCGTCCCTTCACCTGATGAAGGCCGCTTGTGTTGTGGCCGAAACGTCGTGATAATTTAATTGTGTTATTTTATTTTTTCAATTTATTATTTTATTTTCATGCTACGTGACTTTACCGAAAGAACCAAAGAAGATGAACCAAGAATATGGCGTGTAGATGCTGCCATCTGCCGGCCACCAACGTGGCGTGTAGATTCTGCAAATTGAAAAATTAAAATAATAAATTGAAATTAATAAGCAAAAATCCAGATTCATATTCTTGGTTCTTTCGATAAAGTCACGTAGATTTTAAAATAATGAAATAAATTGAATAAAAAATAAATCGGAAATAATAAAATAACTTTTATTTGTAATTTTTAAATTGGCATAATCTACACGCCATATTCTTGGTTATTTCGGTAAAGTCACGTAGATTTGAAAATAAAAATAAAATAATTAAATGAAAATCATGAATTGTTATTATATTTTGATTTAAAGCTTTCGTGACTGCAGGGATTCATATTATTGGTTCTTTCAGTAAAGTCACGTAGAAGGGAAACAATAAAATAAAATAAATATTTTTTAAAATATTATTTAAATTTTTACTTTTCTTTTATTATTTATATTTTCTATCTACGTGACTTTACCCAAAGAACTAAGAATATAGCGTGTAGATTCTGCCAATTTAAAAATACAAAAAAAATGGAAAATAATAAAAGCTTTTATTATTATTTGCAATTTATTATTTTAAAATCAAAATTTTGTTTCATTTTTTTTATCTCTGTGACTTTACCGAAAGAACCAAGAATATGAATGTGGGTTTTTTGCTTTTATTATTTTCCATTTCACACTTTTTAATTGATTTTATTTGATATTTTTTTTAATTTTCTATCGACGTGACTTTACCGATAGAACCAAGAATATGGCGTGTAGATGCTGCCAATTTAAAAATTAAAATAGATTGAAAATAATAATCCAAATCCAGATTCATATTCTTGGTTCTTTCGGTAAAGCCATGTAGGTTGAAAATAAAAATAATAAAATTAAATGAAAAATACAAAAGATAAATGGAAAATAATGAAAGCTTTTATTATTTTCAATTTATTATTTTAATTTGCAATTTTTTTTAAATTGGCAGAATCTACACGCCATATTCTTGGTTCTTTCGGTAAAGTAACGTAGATTTGAAAATGAAAATAATAGAATTAAATGAAAAAATACTAAATCATGATTTTTTTAAACGTTTCTATATTATTTATATTTTACCCAAAGAACCAAGAATCTGGCGTGTAGATGCTGCCACCTGCCAACGTTGGTGGCCACCAGATGGCAGCATCTACATGCCATATTATTGCTTCTTTCGGTAAAGTCACGTCGATAGAAAATTATAATAAAATTTAAAAAATGCAAATTATGAAAGCTTTTATTATTTTCAATTTATTATTTGTATTTTTTAATTAAATTATATTGTTTTTATTTTAAAATCTACGTGACTTTAACGAAAAAAACAAGAATTCGGCGTGTAGATGTTGCCACCTGCCGGCCACCAACGTGGCGTGTAGATTCTGCCAATTTAAAAATTAAAATAATAAATTGAATATAACAAAAGCTTAAATAATATTAAAAGCTTTTATTCAATTGATTATTTTAAAATTGTATTTTTTTTTTATCTCCGTGACTTTACCGAAAGAACCAAGAATATTAATGTGGGTTTTTTGCTTTTATTATTTAAAATTTCACATTTTTATTTGATTTGATATTTTTTAATTTTCTATGGACGTGACTTTACCGAAAGAACCAAGAATATGAATTCCTGAAGTCACGAAAGTTTTAAGTCACAATCTACACCCAACAATAGTGGCCAGCAGATGGCAGCATCTACACGCCAGATTATTGCTTCCTTCGGTAAAGTCATAATACTGGTAGGAACGAAGTTGTAAACTGAGTGTACCAGCCTGCAATAGATTAATGTGTCCGTCCGTCCCCTTTCAATACTTTAACGAAGTGAAATACTGGTAGGAACGAAGTTGTAAACTGAGTGTACCAGCCTGCAAAAGATTAATGTGTCCGTCCGTCCGTCCCCTTTCAATACTTTAACGAAGTGAAATCTCGTGCTGTTGGGTGTGAAATCAGCAATAGACAGCGCAGAGACATGTCCTACCAGCCCACCCTGCAAGGACCTGATAATACAATTAAAATAATAAATTGAAAATAATAAATTGAAAATAATAAAAGCTTTTATTAGTTTAAATATTATAATTTATATTTTAAATTTAATTTAATTATTTTTATTTTCAAATCTACGTGACTTTACCTGAAGAACCAAGAATATGGCGTGTAGATTCTGCCAATTAAAAAAATAAATAATAAACTTTAAATAATAAAAGCTTCATTATTTCAATTTTTTTAATTTTAAAAGCTTTTAGTATAGCTTTTATTATAATATCATAATATTATCATCAAAGCTTTTATTATAATAAAAGCTTTTATTATTCTAGGATTCTCCTCCACGGCGGCCTTTGTCTCCCCCAGTAGCGATGTTTACGACACACCGCACCAGGTACTCATCTGAGGCTGAGTCGACCTCACACTCTCTTACTGTCTCAAAACAACAACCGCCATGCGCCACTAAGTGGCGGTGACGTCACCACGACGCTTATGCCAGGCTATGTGCACCTTGAGGCTACGTGAAGTGTCGATCGCCGGCTGGCAGGAGGTCACGGGGCAGACCCAGGTGCCACTGGTCGACTGACTGAGATGACTGAGATTACTGGCTGATGCACCACCTGTGCCCACTACTGTGCCAACTTGCTGAGCTTTAGCCACCCGACGCTCCGCTCGTTTTTCTGAGCATCGCTCCTCCGCCCTCCGTTGTTGTTGGAGGGCGACTGCCTCCAACTGCCCAGTAGAGACATCGCTGGTACCAGTCATTGGCAAGTCCACTCAGCTCCACATCCTCCTGTACCACATCACTCCATCTCTTCTCTAGTCCGTGCCACGCCCGTTTAACTCCCTCGATCCGGCCGAACAAAAGCTGTTTGGGCATGCGGTGATTGGGCATGCGGGCTACATGGCCCAGCCAACGCAGCCTTGCCTGCTGGAGGAGCTCACCGATGGGACTTTGTCCAGATCTTTCGAGGATTTGTGAGCTCCTCACACAATCCAGCCTGGTTAAACCCAGGATTGATCGTAGGCAGGCCAGCCTAAATGTTTCTAACTGGTGAAGATGGTGCATTAGGGGGGTCCACGTTTTGGAAGCGTAGAGAAGGGAGGGAATGACTGTGGCCGAGAAGAACCGAAGCTTCATGCGGAGCGACAGACCAGGTAGCTTCCACACAACGTTACACAACCGATGAAAAGATAATGCTGCTCGACTAATTCGGAGTGAGACCTCTGCTGTTAAACCGGAGCCGATCATGAGCACACTGCCCAGGTATGGAAAACTCTCCACTCTCTCCCCAACTGCCCCATCACCGATTGGGAGTTGTGGGGGTAGAGTGCCCGATGGCACAAAATACCCAGGCAGGTGCTTCGTTTTGGTGGGGCTGATGGTATGGCCCCACCTCTTAGTGGCACATTCCAGTTTCAGCAGCAGCGCCCCCAACTCCTCCTCTGAATGAGCAGCAATTTCCAGGTCGTCGGCATACATAATGTGGTTGACCAATAGGGAGACATCCCTTGACCGCACCTGGGCATCGATCAGCCTCCCATTGTATCTGTACCAGACGTAAATTCCTCTGGTACAGCTACTGAAGGCTTCACGAACTATGTGGTCGAAATAGATGTTAAATAATGTTGGAGCCAGAGGACATCCCTGTCGCAGGGAATGGCTCTGACTCCCGGCTATGTAGTTTTACTCAGGTCTGCTCAACATCATGAAGGTCCTTAATGAGTGTGAGCAGAGGGTCAGGGACTCTGAAAGCACGAAGAACAACCCAGAGCCCAGGCCTACTGATGGTATCATAGGCCTTGACCAGGTCAATAAAGCAGCGATGTAGGTCTAGTTGGAATTCCCTCCACCTCTGCTGTAGCAGACGGACAGAAAATATGACATTTTTGCAGGACCGCCCTTTCTTGAAACTGCATTGGGGCTCCGCAAGCCTCTCCTTAGCGTACCTAGCAAGGCGATGTTGAATAATCCTTGCCAGGACCTTTTCCGGCACACTGAGGAGTTAGATGCCCCTGTAGTTGTTACAGTCTGTGCGGTCCCCCTTCTTAAAAAAAGGGGGACCGCCAGGGCATCCTTCCAATCCTGCGGAACCCGTCCAGTGGCCCAGACTGTTGTTATGATGTCATGTAGGGCAGTCTGCCCACAAACGCCACCATCCCTCAGCATTTCACTTGGGAGATCATCTCTGCTCAGTGCCTTTCCTGGTCTCAGACTCTGGATCGCCCTCAGTGCTTCCTCAATGGATGGTACCTCAGCCAGCCACTCACAGAGGGTGACTTCCTCCTCCAATATTTGAGGCACCGCATCCTCAGCAGGGTCATCCCCACTTTGTCCCATGATGTTTTCCAGGCTGAGGGATTCCCCCTCCCCCAGGACCTCACAGAAATGCTCAGCAAATCTGCAAACCTGTCGCTGGGGGTCGGAGATTGGATCACCCTTCGTTCCCCTAATGATGGTGTAGTGGGTATAAATTGACGAAGAAACTTCTGATGAGGCAACACGATATTTATTGTCTTGGCCCCTTTTTGGGCCATGGACATTAGCCCTGGCGTGATAGCACTTCCGCCCCCTATTGACGATAAGGGGAAGCTACCAGCCCACAGAGTGGTGAGTGACGATTACCCCTACAATGGTAATAGGTGTGGCGCTGTAGGTTACTTTTTTGATGGAGTTAAATAGGGATTTGTGATCGCGGGCCATTGAGGCAGACTCCATCTCCTCAGCAACCCGCGACCACCACCCATCCTTGCAGCGCCTCACGTCTCTCCGAACCTCCGAGCGAAGGCTGCGGTAAGCCTCCTCATTCTCTGACGTGGGATGCTGTAGACGATTAGAGTGGGCCTGTTGCTTTTTCTCAACCATCCTGAACGCCTCCTCTGTCGGCCAGGGTCTCTGGGGAGGTCTGGACCGTGTACACAAAGCAGCCATTGCAGCTGTATGAGTCACAGGCTTAAACCTCGCCCATTTACCCTCGACATCAGGAGGAGTGGGGGACGATGCTGTCTCACTCACACTCACTCACAGCGCGAGGCCGACTCATTACATCTCGCGGAGGATCGCGCTGCCGAACAAAAAAAGTTCCGCGGTTTCAGTTTGCAAGCGCGAGTTCGCGTTTTAAGGCGATGGGGGCCGTCCATAAATGACGTCACACACCTGGGGAGGGGGGGGTCAGACATTTGTGACGGGGGGGGGTTGAGAAATGTGACGTCACATCGAAATGCGCAACTTAAAATAAATATAGACAACATGTTCTACTTAGTTAAATAGACTTTTTAATAAATGTTTTCTCCTACAACATCAGAGTGCAGCGCCACATTAAATACAATGACAATAGTTTAAAGCGATTTGAAGCATGTTTTATTTTCAAAATGGAAATATGGTTTTGGGGGGGGGGGCAGAGCTTTGTGACGTCAGCGAGCTCCGCAGCGGGAGCAAGCTCCGCGGCGGGAGCGAGCTCCGCGGCGGGAGCGAGCTCCGTAACGGGAGCGAGCTCCGCGGCGGGAGCGAGTTCCGCGGCGGGAGCGAGCTCCGCGGCGGGAGCGAGCTCCGCGGCGGGAGCGAGCTCCGTGGCGGGAGCGAGCTCCGCGGCAGGAGCGAGCTCCGTGGCGGGAGCGAGCTCCGCGGCGGGAGCGAGCTCCGCACCCGAACGCGTTGGCACGGCCATCTTTTGGATCGCTAACACGGCTGCTTTTGTCACACGTGGACATGCTACCACCGGCATGACTGCATCGACTTGCTCATCTTTCATTGCCTTCAACATGATATTCTCATTGACTTCGTTCATGTACTTTTACATGCTTTTCTCTTTAACTTTAACATGCCACTCTTGGTTACACATAGACTGACATTAACTTACTAATTTTTTCATTAACTTTTACATGCTTCTCTCATTAAAACACATTCGCTCTCTCTCTCTCTCCCGCCAGCCGTTCTTATGCTAAGTTCATTAACTTTAACATACCACGCTATTTATTACACGTAGACTGACACCGACTTGCTCATCTCTCATTGACTTTAACATGATATTCTCATTAACTTCGCTCATTGACTTTGACATACTTTTCTCATCAACTTTAACATGCTATTCTTGGTTACACATAGACTGAATTAACTTGCTATTTTTTTCACTAACTTTTACATGCATCTCTTATCAAAATACATATGCTAATCCTACATGCTAATCTGAACTCTTATGCGCTACGGAAGCAAATTAACTTTGCACTATAATCCAACATGCTAATCTAAGTTCATTTCCTTTAACATGGCACGCTATTTATTACCTTTACACTATAATAACCCATTAGCACTACTTTGGCTACCTTTGTTCTCCAAAACTTATATAAACTCTTGCTGGTAACAGCTTCTCTTCACAAGGCAGCAGACATCGTGCTGCTCGCAGCAGACATCGCGGCTGTCGCGATTTTCACCTGAAGACGATGGCTTGTGTTGCTATCGAAACGTCGTGATTTATTTTGTTTTATTTCTACCTACGTGACTTTACCGAAAGAACCAAAGAGTATGGATTCCTGCAGTCACAAAAGCTTCAAATCAAGATCGGTTTTAATTATTTATCGAATGTGGGTAGAATCTGTGCAGAGTTGTGATGTTTCCCCATGTGCAAGGTGGGGGTCTCTCTGGGTTCTACTCACACAGAGCCAAACGCTCATTAATGTAATTGCCAAATATCTCATTGCAATGAGAAACTTCTGATAAAAAATCAGTCTTTAGACTCAATGAGGCTTTCCTGGGTAAATAGTTAATATTGTAATAATTAGCATGAGCAATAATGAAGTTAACTTATGAGTGCCACGAATAGTATTATACTGGACTTTTAATTAAGACTATTTAACGTAGTTTTTTTGGAAAAAGTGTCCATTATCAACACTTTTTGACGGGCCCTCATGCAGAAATTATATTGCAATCTTACATGAGGATTGGGAGTCAAGTGTGTCATGAATAGCGACTGAACGTATGGTGCCATAATTCGCTTGCTGTTGTGTATATACAAAAAGGATCTCTGGTGGGTAACATTTGGAAAATGGGGATAGTCATTGTTGTTCATATACAAAATCTTATTTGGGTGATAATTTGAAGCTTTTGTGACTGCAGAAATCCATACTCTTTGGTTCTTTCGGTAAAGTCACCTAGGTAGAAAAATAAAAGAAAAAATAACATATAACGATGTTTCTATCGCAACACAAGCGGTCGTCCTCACGTGGAAAAAATAATCTGCTGCATCTCCGACCAGCGCCACCTAGCCAGTGAACTGGAGCACATATAAAGTGGGTAAATAATCGGCGGAGAACTTCTTGCGAGGCAACACGATATTTATTAACACTATTTTACAGGGTCCCTAACACAAAGGGGTAGCGGCCCCTTCACCCGATACCTGGGGAGGTATGGCCTCCGGACTACACGGGCCCTAACACTGGGAACCCGTTAATTCCCCGTCCTCCGGCTGGGAGCCCTAGGGGAGGCTATGCTGACCCGACCGTGCCAGGGTCTTCGGGTCCTGACCACTGGCCTCACTGAGCCACGACCCTTGGAAGGACGACGGAGCTTGGGGTCCAGGGTCCTAACTTCAGCCCAGGTCTTCAGCCTTCGGCTTGGAGATGACTGAGCCGGACCCTTGAGAGGTCCGGCTTATATACTGGTTCGTGGCTTGCTCCGCCCTAGCCACGCCTCCCTTCCAGAACTTTCTGGAAGGTGACATCATCTCCCAGTCCCCCCTCCCAGGGTCCGGGGAATGTGTCTCAGGATCCGCTTCCCAGGGATTGTCGTTGGCCCCTTGGGCCATAGTCATTAACAGTGGCGTGATAGCGCTTCTGCCCCCTGTTGACGAGAAGTGGGAGCTACTCGCTAACAGGATGGGGAGTGCCGATTAATGCCTCTACACATACACCAAGCCCTCAAGATGAATGAATACTCAGACTGCAAAATCCGCAAAGCTGTATGTCCAGCCATGGGGAGACAACCATCTGAGGGCCCAATCAAAACCATCACCTTGCCATACATAGCACGTGTCACCAAAAATATTTCCAACATCTTAAACAAACACAAGATCCAGGTCCGATTCAATACAGTACACAAAATCCATGACATGTCTCGGACCGTGTTCGCGAACACAAGGCAGATTTGAAACACGGCAGAACCAATACCTCTGCCGTGGATGATCATTGTTATAATGCAGTGGGCTCGCACGATATTATTTTTTCCGAGACCTCCCATCTACGTGTAACCGGCCTCTGTTCTCCAATCCACGTATTCTTCCGCTCTGTCTTTCTCAGTGTTCCATAATAACGTTTTTTTTTATTACGCGTTTAATTTGGCTTGCCGCTAAATTTGGTAAATTCCAACTGTGGGTGGCTTTATATTTTTAGCCAAAACTTTTAGTTTCACGATTAACAACTCTTCCACATGCGACTCATCTCCCTGGGCCTGCCTGAGCTGCTGCTCACTGGGTCTATCTGAGCTGCTACTCCGTGGGCCTGCCTGAGCTACTGCTCCCTGGGCCTGCCTGAGCTGCTGCTCCCTGTGTCTACCTGAGCTGCTGCTCCCTGCGTCTGCCTGAGATGCTGCTCCCTGGGCCTGTCTAAGCTGCTCCCCAGGTCTACCTGAGCTGCTGCTCCCTGAGTCTGCCTGAGCTGCTGCTCCCTGGGCCTGTCTAAGCTGCTCCCCAGGTCTACCTGAGCTGCTGCTCCCTGCGTCTACCTGAGCTGCTGCTCCCTGGATCTACCTGAGCTGCTACTCCCTGCGTCTACCTGAGCTGCTGCTCCCTGGGTCTACCTGAGCTGCTGCTCCCTGGGTCTACCTGAGCTGCTGCTCCCTGGGTCTACCTGAGCTGCTGCTCCCTGGGTCTACCTGAGCTGCTGCTCCCTGGGTCTGCCTGAGCTGCTACTCTCTGGGTCTACCTGAGCTGCTCCCACGGCTCCCGTCACGCAGCGGTCGCAGCGCCACCATCGAGAAGCCAGAGTGGCGCCTGGGAGCCGTGGACGCCCTCCCATTTACAAGACACCGGGCATCTGGGTACAAGCTAGTGCTAGCTCCACACCTGGATTCCACCACTCCACTCCACCACCAACTTCCACTCAATCAACAACCACCTTCATTTGGACTGCATTGACATTCACCGAGAAACTGGACTAATTCGCCGTCCGCTTCACAAAGGCTCTGGTCCTGTTTGTGTCCCACAACTTCCTCAATACGTCATCACAACATACGACACGTGCACCTAACCAATCTCCGCCCCGTCCCTCGGTCCTCTCAATTCACCACGAAGCAAAGTCACCTGAAACTGGCTTTGCTCAACACCCGCTCACTAAACAATAAAAGCCTCATTTTAAATGAATTCATTACTGACAATAACCTGGATTTTCTCTGTATCACTGAAACTTGGCATAAACCTACGGACTATTTCGCACTCAACAGGACTACACCTACAGGATATACATACATGGACAAACTCCGATCTGAGGGGCGGGGAGGTGGTGTCGCTGCAGTGTACAGAAAGGACATTAAAACATCCACCATCTCCATCCCTGCTGTTCACTCCTTTGAACACATCCCTTTCAAACTCTCTGGTCCCACTCCTCTGGTCACTGCCATAATCTACCGACCCCCCAAACCAAATCCTTCCTTTCTCTCTGACTTTTTAACTCAGTTATCTGCCATCTCACCTTCAGTTCTGCTCCTGGGAGATTTCAACATCCACATTGACATTGACTGTAAATTTGCTATTGAATTCCTGGAACTGCTACACTGCTTCAATTTCACCCAACATCTCAACTTTCCAACCCACAGCCGTGGTCAGATTTTGGATCTGGTCTGCTCTACTGGTCTCACCATACCGCTCCCCGAGCCCCACAACCTCAACATCTCGGACCACCTGGCAATCACCATGAACATTGATCTCCCCATTTCTACAACCAAGGACAAAAGGACAACTTCTTTCAGAAATCTTAAATCCATCTCTATTCCTGCCCTTTCAGCCTCTCTTGCCAGCAAAATATCCTCCTTCCCCCCACCCATGACTGACAACCCTTCCGACCTCACCAACTACTACAATGAAACACTTTCCACCAGTCTCGATCATCTGGCTCCCATCAAAACTAAAACTGTCTCATTCACTCACTCTGCTCCCTGGTACACTCCTATTCTGCACAAAATGAAATCCCATAAGCGTCAGCTTGAAGGGCTCCATGAGAAAACTGGTTTAACTGTTCATCTACAAGCTTACACAGATTACCTTCAGCAGTATAAGGAAGCTCTTAACACTACCCGGTCCACCTACTACTCACACCTCATACATTCTGGTTCTACCAACCCAAAGGCTCTTTTCTACACAGTAAATACACTTCTCAAACCCAATGACAATATCGTCAACTCATTCACAACTGATAAATGCAACACCGTTCTATCATTCTTTCAGACCAAAATTGACACCATTTACACCAACCTGTCCTCTTCTTCTGCTTCCACTGTCTGCTCTGTCATTCCATCATTTGTTCCCCCCCACCACACCTCTCAGCCACTGTCTCAGTTCTCCCCAGTGTCGCCGGGGGAGCTGTCTAAAATCTTGACAGGGATGAAAACATCAACATGTGTCCTGGACCCCATCCCATCCCACCTTATCAAAGACTGTTTACCAGCTATCTCCACACTCATCACAAAAATCATTAACTCCTCTCTCAGCTCTGGCTCAATCCCACGTTCACTCAAACTGGCTGCTGTTACCCCCATTCTCAGAAAACCTGGACTTGACCCCAACATTATGTCAAAATTTCGGCCCATTGCCAATCTCCCCTTTCTGTCTAAGATACTGGAACGTACTGTCGCCAAACAACTCAAAACCCACCTCTCCTCAAATGACCTGTTCGAACCATTTCAATCCAGCTTCCGTTCACAACACAGCACTGAAACAGCCCTCCTCAGAGTTACCAACGACATCCTCCTCTCCGCAGACTCTGATGATAGGATCTGCACTATTGAGGAGTTCTGTTATATTGAGTTCTGTTATAATGAATCTGTTCTAATGAATCTTGCCACCTTATGTATGCCTTTGTGAGTCCACATATGACACAGGTGTAATGCGCTTGACCATTGTCTTTTGTTTCAGATGTGCGAGAGCAACTCCGCTGCGAGTCATGGTGGTGCTGGGAGAATTGCCTTTACCATCGATGGCACTTCACCAGCACCCGTCTCGACCCCACCTCAATCCGGTAGAGTTACAAGAGCGAAAAAACTCATCTCTTGTGACGTCTGTGGGAAAAAAATTCCAACTGGCATGGTGCCTAGAATCCCACGTAAGAACGCACAAGGAGACCCATGACCAATGGTGCGGCATATGCGGACGAAGCTTTGATCAGCAAGGAAAATTCAAAAGGCATATGAAGACCCACGAAAAGGATTACATGATAAAGGGTGCACCAGGCTTGGTGAATAACGGCAGTTTTGCCAATGCGGTGTTGAATCCGATAGAGTCACTAGAATCTGATAGAGTCACTAGAGTGAGAAAACGAATCTCTTGCGACGTCTGCAGGAAAACATTCCAACTGGCATGGTGCCTAGAGTCCCACATGAGAATACACAAGACCAGTGGTCAAAGCTGCAACATCTGCGATCAAAGCTTTGATCGGCCCTACAAACTCAGAAGGCATATGGAGTAACCCACGGAAAGAACTCAAGGGGCGCACGTGGCATGGTGAATGACGGCAATTTTGCCAATGCGGTGTTGAAGGTGTGTCAGAGCTACTCGGCCGCGAGTCATGGTGCTGGAAGAATTGCCTTTGCCATGGATGGCACCAGCAGCTCCAGCAGCAGCAGCTTGTCGAGTCCTGGTGGTGAGGAGGCAGAGTTGCAGACAATGTCACCTTCTGCAAAGGGCGCACCTGCATGAAACGAAGTTATTGCTATCACAGCAACCGCGCATGGAACCAAGGCGCCTGCTGGGAAACGCCACGCCTGACCAGCGCCCGTCTCGACTCCACCTCACTTCCATAGTCACTAGAGTGAGAAAACAAATGTCTTGCCAAGTCTGTGGGAAAGCATTCCAACTGCCATCATGCCTAGAGTCCCACATGAGAACGGACAAAGAGACCCCTGACCAATGGCATCTGCGGTCGAAACTTTGATCAGCCAGGCAAATTCAGAAGGCATATGGAAACCTACGAAAAGGACTATTGAATATTTCTTTGCTGTTCTATTACTGACGCTATCAACAGAAGGTGTGTACCGGATTAATTGCACTTGTGGCAAATGCGATGTTGGGCAAACAGGACGAATGATCAGCACGAGACTAAAAGAATACTACAGAAATATGAAATGCTCACAAATACAACTGTCAGCAGTAGCAGAACACGCGTGCCCACAAAGACACTCAATTGATTTTGATAATGTTGAAGTTTTGTGCAAAACTTGTTACTACTGGCCAAGACTAATTACAGAATCTATCGAAATTTAAAGAAATAAAAATAACTGCAATCGTTTGGATAGCTACCGACTTAGTGCTGCATGGAAGAGAATAATCAAATTACCGTTTGTACGGCTATTTTAGTACACACAATGGACACTAAGTACAAGATTAATGGGCTAGCATAATGTGCATGTATAATGTACGTTGATTCATTAATCTCCCCCCCCCCACTTTGCGCTCAAAGAGTGCACAAGTGTTGTCACCACATCTACATCTCTATACAAGGAATTAAACAGGTGAACTTCTCCCAAACCTTGCTGTTGCCTGATGAAGGTAGTTGTAATTACTGCAACGTCGTACTCTGATAGTAAATGTTGTAGCTTGGCTCTCCAACACACCACACACCGGTGTGCTGTACTAGTGATGAATTGGCATGTTCTGTTTACGTGACAACCCTTACTAGTTGGCTGTCGGGTGGTGGCGGATTTAACGACACATTTATATATTTACGCGATCCAACCCATAAAACCTGTATTATGGATATTTATCGCGAAAGCCTACGTGTTAAACTGCCATGTATTTTTACGTCTATTGCTGTATTTTCTTACGTGCAATATATTTAATAAACCATCCTAATTTATTATATTTTTGTTTGTAGTTATATCATTGTTGCGCGCGCGGTGTGGTCAGTGGATATTGTTCAGTGGGTCAAACCGAGACGAATATTTTTGCAGCGGCTATGGCTGCACATTGCAACAGCGCATTCCGAATGGTGTAGAACGCATCGCCCATAATCTGTATCTGTGTGCAAACACCAGGTATGGTTGGTAAGAAACACGTTTGGTTTTAAATGAATAGAACTCGAGCTTCAGCCATATTGTTCATTATAGACCCCACTTTGTAAGAATTAATCACGCAAACCCTGCGCCTGATTCATTTGAGTCGCTGTGCTCATGAGCAACAGGGCATTTGTGGCAAGGTGTTAATGTACCACAGATTAGCACGGTTGGCTACGTACACTGCGAAAGAAGTTCAACACATATTCTTTGGGTCTTTCCGTAAAGTCACGTAGATAGAACAATAAAATAATAAAAAGAAAGTGAATAAAAAAGTAAAATATATCACGACGTTTCGATCGCAACACAAGCAATCGTCATCAGGAGAAAAATTATGACGATTGCTTGTGTTGTGATCAAAACGTCGTGATATTTTTATTATTATTTTGTATTCACTTTATTTTTATTATTTTATTGTTCTATCTACGTGACTTTACCGAAAGACCCAAAAAATATGAATTCCTGCTGTCACGAAAGCTTTAAGTCAAGATTCAAGTTCAACACACTTTCATACATTGTGGAAAGCGAGTATCCTCGCACGTACAATGCACTGGACCGCATGTTCATGTTAAGTGAGTCGGGGGCTTTGTCACTGCCTACCCCATGATATAAATAATCTCAGGGAATTCAATTGCAAGTGTGCAATCTCCCTTCCGGTGGGCATCGAGGATGAGTCATACCCTGGCTTGCCAGGAGGCAGTGGAACACAACTGTGGAATCCTTTCCATCTGCACGGGATAGAACGTTGCCCCCTTGCTCACATTCGTTCGTTTTCTGCGAGTGTACTGGTTTCCCTCCACATGTAAACACTCAGTAAGTGGCTGCAAATATCGGAATGTAAAGAGAACCGCAGAGCTTGGGCGATTGTTGGGAGTGCCGGCTCACCGCCTGGCTGCTGTCTCCCCGCTCGTCTGTGGGAGACATATAGAGGTACTGAATTAGATTTATATTCTCTACATAACATGATTCCTATCTACACAAAGCACTCACCGCGTGGAGTACAGCAAGTGATATTCCACGAAATAAAAAATAAACGTACATGACCATAACAGAAGCCAATGGGTACAGCTGTGCATACACATACACACATATACACGATTCCTACTGATGGTTGGAACGATTCACCACTGCCGGAGAGTCAAGGAATTGTCATGATTCAGGATCATGAATGCAAACTGTTCCCGTTCTCAAACCTGAGTACGATTTAAAAGGTCATAGAACGCCTTTGTCGGAAGCAATTACTTCCCCATGTCACTGCGATGGGCAGATTCATGCAATTGCAGTCGGCTTACACATTGTCAGTAGACCCCCCCATACGCAAGCGTACGCATTTGGGTTAACCCCTCCTCCCCCCTCCATGCATACATACTAAATGGATGCCCCCTAACAGCTACACCACCACTCCCCACACGAGACAAGCACGTGACTCTCGGTGTAAATGGAGCCGGAGCGCGAATAAACGTGCCGATGCCACAAGTACAGTTGCCACCATTTCCACGACAGAGCAAACCCAGGCACATTTCTCAGCGAGCCCAGGTCTATTGTTAAAACTGTGCAGTTCACGGTGATAAAATTCAACCATAGCTATACCCGGGGTACCAGATCTTGGCCCAAATCAATTCCTGCTGCCACCCGAACACTGTCCGGGGGTCAAACACAGACAGGTGGCAGCCCCAGTCGCGAGGCCACATCTGCACCGACTCACGGTAAACGTGTGCAGGGCCAGCAGGAAGAGTCCCGGGATCTCGGAGCGCAGCCACTGGTTCCACGCGCTGTCTCGGTCCACGTCCTCGCGTGACGACGACACTTCAAAATCATATGGCCGGAAGGAGGGGGGTGGGAGGGAGAGTAAGAAGGTACGAAGGGGAACCTTCTAACACTTTCACAGTGACGCGTTCTTCGCGTACGTCACCCTGCAGCCAACCTCTCTGCTCTCGTGTGTGAACGTGGGTCAGTTTGGTTTAATCGTTCAGAATGAATGGGGCATGACGCTGGCCCTTGTGCAATTTATTATTTTCCATGAGATAATACCAAACACATCATTCATGTGTGTGTGTGTGGCCTGCAAGCAAAACCTACATGCTCTCGAGTCATATATCGGGAGCAGTCACAGGTGGGAAAGCATTGCCGAATTCCTAGAAAGGCTCAGCTCTCTCCAACTTATGTTGAAAGCGTTTATGCATTAGTTCTGCCCGTACCTCTTTGTGCCTGTGTAGTGGGCAGGCAAGTGTGGTGGAGCAGCAGGTCCAGCACACGGGGTGTCCAGCAGAGGAGAGGAACTCCCCGTGGCCGTGGCCGGGGAAGCAGAGGTCGGCGGCGCTGGGAGCGGCGTCAGTTGCGCGGCGTCTGTGGGAGAAGGCACAGGCCTCTGCTGAAGATTATCATCCGCAGACACATCACACGGCTTGCCGGACACGTCACGCACTCGGCCCTGTGATTGTGGAGGTGAGACAGGTTCGCGCGTGGCAACGAATGGCTTGTCGCTGGACAAACATCGACGGCAACATCGGGAGAACGCGGCACGAACTCGTGCAGAGTTTCTGGCACCGTATGAATTTACACTCCTTATAGGTATGTACGTTGAACCTCGTTCGCGCCGTACGTCAGTCAGCCGTGCTAATTGGAGGTGCAGATGGATACAATTGAAGGACGTGGAGCAGAGGTTTCAAAATGAAAAAAAAAATTGATACAGAAATTACACAAGTCCAGGGGACTTCACCAAGGCCGTGTTATCCCAGACTGTGACAGAGCACAAAGGAAGATTGGCAATGACAAAAAATGGCTTCATAACTTTCATTGTCAGATGGCACACTTGCATCTTCAGTCTTCAGTCAGCGTCAGTAATGTAAGAATGCACGCATGATGCATGACACCAACTAAAATGGCATCGATGCTGACTAATCACATCCCCTCCAAGATGTGGAACTCAAGAGACGAGGATAGCCTCTTCCAAACAGGACTACCCTTGACAATTGAGTTGTCGCCTCGGTAAAAATAAAATGAACTAGTAGATTTCAACTTGAAAATCCAAACCATCGCACCAACAGTAATGGACAGAATCCTATATAAGGCGCACACTGCAGTAGCTTCAGGTGGACTCTGGTAGCTGCTTTAACGTCTGTGTGAGAAGCATCTTCTCCCACTGAAATTCAAACAAAGTTGACAGTTAGACAGGACATGTTTTAAAACATCCGCAGCAAAATTCAAGTATGTATACCATTAAGTAAACTATTTTTTATTTTCCAGGTTAGGCCCATTGAGAGCTATTAAGCTCTTTTTCAGAAGCGACCTGGCCACAAATTATAGCTTAACGAAGTAGCTTATCACGTGGAAATTTATAGCAGCCAAATACTCTAAACGCATTACTTACAAATAGCTCACAAAGCGGTTATCCTCCCACTACCCTTGGGTTACCTCCTGTCCCGGTCCAGCCGAGACAGTCTGTGAATTGGCATCTGTGTTTGGGTGGCATGAATTAATTTGTACCGAGATCTGGTACCGGTACTGTGCTGAACTTTACTACTGCATGGTTGTTGACAAACCTAGACCGACTGAAACATAGGTCTGGGTTTGATCTCCATAGTGGAAAAGGTGGTAACCCGAAAACTAACCCAAACCCTTCCACATTCAACGATAAACACTTTAAAACCGAGTTCGCTCGGAAATGACCCCACTAAACCGCACGTATGTAAACGTTTGACTTCAGTGGTTCCTCCGCCGCGTGCGAACGATGAAGTGCACGGCCTCTCGTGATGATGACCTCACACCCGCATGGCTGCACGAAAGTGGTGCTGACGAGCATGAGGCAGGTGGACGAGGCAAAACGAGGAGGCAAGATTAGAGTGCTGTAGTCGGTGGGGTATAGTGGGGCCTATTTCCGAATGATTGATTTATGCGGAAATAAAATTGGTCAAGAGTCCGTTACTTTGTAAACATTAGTATGTATCTACTTTAATACCAAGTCTGCAGGGGTGGGAAAGATGAGGTCTATTCATTCTGGTGGGCAAAGGGAATTTAGACACTCCAAGTTAAGTCTGGTGGCATACGGATAAAATGCACCTTACAAATGTAAATAATGATTATTAATCCATCTTCTTCACTCCCACGGTGCTTCCAACCAGGGTTAGGCCATGTAATGATCTGACGTGCTGTACACTTGTACAGTGTTACTGAATTATTGTATCATATTGAATTCAGTGCCCCTTCTGCGACCTTTCCCTAGATACCCCTCTGGTGTATAACCTGGCATGCTGACGTCAGGGCTGTAAGCCGCAGATCCCTTTCCCTGCCAGCAGCAGGCGCTATGCTGTTACATTACCATTCTATGCCACTACACAGGGACTCCTCTACTTACGAACATTCGACTTACGAACTTTCAGAGATATGATCAAACCTGTCCATATGTCCAGTTTTCTGTTCGGACCGAGAGTCGCAAGTTCAACCGCCACACAATAGGTGGTGATGGTGGCATCTACATCTGCAGAACGTGAAGAACCAGAGGCAACTTTTAAAGCCATTCCCCGTGTTTAGTGTATAAGCCGTAAAACGTGTTTGAAATCGACGGGAGAAAAGTTGGACTCACGAACAAATCGACTTACGAACAGACCTCTGGAACCGAACTCGTTTGTACGTACAAGAGTCTGTATATGGTGGTCACTCTGAACAACACAGACCCAGCCTCCTTTTTACTATTTTTGGTCCATTAGGACATTACCAGACACATCTTTCTGTGCTAACGACCACACAATACACATTAGACGAGTCATAACAGGTCACGTTTAATAGTCTAAACTTGTCTGGAGTAAGTCGCATACGGAAGACATTTCTGCACATTTGCAGAATTACATGTCTATGATAAAGGAACCATGTGTATTGCATTACACAGGGGTGCTTGATCATGTGTGGATGCAGATTCCCGCAGCAATACAGGGAATAGGTTGTTCGCAGCGCCACTGATTAATCAGAATCAGAATCTTTTTTATATCCTGGAGGAATACGATGAGCTATGAAGATCTTTTTCACATATGTCCAGTAGGGGCGGGTCAGCGAGCTATTTCCAAAACCGATGAGAGGCAAGATGGAGAAAATGTAAGCAAATCGCTAAAAATACAAAGTACATACATTCCTGCCAATTTGTCAACAAATGCAAGCTTGGGCAAGGTAGCAACACAACAACCACAGCTCCAGCCCACAACAAGACTCCACAAAATCCCTCAATTGCATTGCATTAAAATTGAACGTTTAATGAGCGATATTTGAAATAGCGTTACCAAATGACAATATTCCCTTCGAATACCTGACTAATGAATGAGGCTAAGACGCTTGCAGTAATGTTCAAATATGCATCACAAGCCATTCAGAAGTGGTAGGCCTCACGTGACCACAGGGCACCACAGTGGCAATATGTTAACTACCTCTCCTGGTACGCAGGAGGCCGTGGATTCAATCCGGACCCTGTCGCCTGCTGTATATTTTGAGGTTGCATGTCTCTCTCACTACATTTAGAATAAACATCACGCGTTTAGAGTATTTGGCATCTATAAATTTCCACGGGATAAGCCACTTCGTTGAAGATAACATTTGTGATAGCCAGGTTGCTTCTGAAAAATAGCTCCATAGCTCAGTGGGGCCTCAAACTGGTAAAATAAAAAAATATAGTTTATGTTCTTGGTTCTTTCGGTAAAGTCACGTAGAAGGGAAACAATACAATAATAAAAATATAAAACAATAAAATTCTCACGACGTTTCGACTGCAACATCACCTGATGATCATCATCACCTGATGATTGCTTGTGTTGCAGTCGAAACGTCGAGAGAATTTTATTGTCTTATATTTTTATTATTTTATTGTTTCCCTTCTACGTGACTTTACCGAAAGAACCAAGGATATGAATCCCTGCAGTCACGAAAGCTTTAAATCAAAATATAGTTTAGTTTAAAAGTTATAGTTTGAGAATGGTGGTCCGATGGGAGGGAGTGAAGAGGTATTGTGAGGAGGCGTCATCGGGAGTGGAAGCTGCTGGTGGGAGCATGGGAGGTGTGGGGAGTGTGAGGTGCATCGGCATTGTGGAGAGGGAAGGGGTGAGAGTGTTGTAAGCGATGGGGCTGGGGGAGGAGTGGTGGATATGACGATGTGGAAGCTGTGTCGGTGATGAGGTGTGTGCTTGAAGTGAGGATTACATGGGGAGCGGTGTTGAAGTGGTTAGCGCACCGTGCGACGGGATCCGGCGACCCGAGTTCTATTCCCACTCACGGCCAACATCGGTGACGAGTATCTGAACCAATCTCGGTCCCATCCCAGGTCTATTCTGCCTTAAAATGAGTATCCAGGTTCGGTGAATGGGAGGAGACAAAGGCGGCCAGGCGTGGTGCTGGCCACCCATCCCATCTCAGCGTGTCGACCCCATGGCACCTGGGTAATGGAGGTGGTGATGAAGATGATGACGACGGTGATGATGATGTTGATGACGATGGTGATGACGAGTCACTCACTCAGACTCACAGAGCCACACTCAGAGACTCACAGCCACACTCAAGAGACTCACAGTCACTCACTCAGACTCACAGAGCCACACTCAAGAGATTCACAGCCACACTCAAGAGACTCACAGTCACTCACTCAGACTCACAGAGCCACACTCAAGAGACTCACAGAGTCACTCACTCAAAATCACAGAGCCACACTCAAGAGACTCACAGCCACACTCAAGAGACTCACAGACACTCACTCAGACTCACAGAGCCACACTCAAGAGACTCACTGAGTCACTCAGATAATCACAGTCACTCACACAGACTTACACTCACTCAAGGAGACCCACAGACTCACTCACAGACTCACTCACACAGACTCACAGAGTAACTCATACACAGACTCACACTCACAGACTAATTCTGACACACACAGACTCGCAGAGTAACACGCACTCAGAGACTCACAGAGTCACACTCAGTCACTCACTCAGGGACTCACAGCCACTCACTCAGAGACTCGCACGCACTCACAGAGCCACACTCAGAGATTCAGTCACTCACTCAGAGACTCACAAAGTCACTCACTCAGAGAATCAGAGCCACACTCAGAGACTCGCAAAGTCACTCACTCAGAGACTCAGAGCCACAGACTCACAGAGCCACACTCAGAGACTCAGAGCCACACTCATGGACTCACAGTCACTCACTCAGAGACGCACACTCAGACTCAGAACCACAGACTCACAGAGCCACACTCAGAGACGCACACTCAGAGACTCACAAAGTCACTCACTCACACACTCACAGACTTACACAGTAACTCACAGTCACTGCCACTGAACTCAGTCTCACCGGGTAACACACTCACAGACTCGGGGTAACTCACATGAACTCACAAAGTAACTCACTCACACAGACTCGGAGTAACTCACATGAACTCACAAAGTAACTCACTCACACAGACTCACAGAGCCACAGAGACACACGGGGTCACTCACTCAGAGACTCACATAGTCACTCACTCTGACACTCGGAGACTCACTCAGACTCACACAGACTCAGAGTAACTCACACACTCACAGACTTACACAGTAACTCACAGTCACTCCCACTCAACTCAGTCTCACCGGGTAACACACTCACAGACTCGGAGTAACTCACATGAACTCACAAAGTAACTCACTCACACAGACTCACAGACTAACAAACAAAAACAAAGATCCCCAGTGAACCCTTAACAGACTGTAGGGGCAAGTGCTGTTAGCGAGCACCTACGAAGGCCGGCACAGCACACGAGGGGGTGGGTGGCCAGCACCACGCCCGGCCGCCTTTGTCTCCCCCATTGGCGATGTTTACACACCGCAACCAGGTACTCATTTGAGGCCGAGTCGACCTAGGGGAGGCCCAAGACCTGTTCAGATAATCGTCACCGGTGTTGGTGGCCGTGAGCGGGAATCGAACTCGGGTCGCCGGGTTCGTAGCGCAGCGTAGCGCTAACCGCTGCGCCACCGCTCCCCACACCCTCGCTCACAAACACAACGCAGGCAGCGTGGGCAGCCCTGGTCCATCCACTGCTGGATGAGGGCCTTGCCATGCCGTGCGAGTTATTTGACCAGAAGCGCAGTGCGTGTTGTTAACATTCCCCGTGTGGTGGATAGAATCGGAGGGCTTTCCCCAGCCCTCACCCACCAGGAATGGTGAAGTATAGTCAAATACTTCCTGTGACCAACACGGCGTTAGGAGACGTCATACAACCCACAGATGGACTAATAATTATTGTAAGTACTGTGGTGTACTTAAAATAACGTGTGGAGGTTCCAGAAGTCGCACTTCAGCAGCCACCACTGCCCCTTCGCAGTATCAACAACCACGCAGACAAATGCACTGCCACATCCTACAACACGCGTTTGTTCCTTCAAAGTAGTGAATTAGCGTCCCAACACGCTGGTTCACGAAGATGGAGCGGTCATATAATGAGCTGGACAGCGACAACAACTTAAATCAGCGGTAATAATGCGGCAGACACGCAGGAAGCAATACTTAGGTAGGCCGCGATGAGACCACGGGGCTCGGATGGCGACCCTGCCTGGGAAGGTGCACATAAACTCCTCACAGAGTGAGCACCACAATGTTGTCCTTACAACACACAGTGGTCTCGCTTTTCTTTCATATCCACGAGCACAGCAACATCCAGCAACACATATCTCCTCACATTGTGCCCAGGACTGCTTTAAATAAAGATTTTAAATAAACTTTCCCGCCAAAAAATGTAATTGAGGCGTGTGTGGGTATCGATGTGGAACTTGTGATCACATTGCTAAGAGCCGAAACACAAGGCACCCACCACCACACACATCCTACTGCTGCTGCTGCTGTTGTTGCTGCCTTGTGAAGTCTATGATGATGATGATGAGCAGCAGCAGCAGCGAGATAATGAGGAGGTTGAATGTGATGATGATAATGTGGAGTAGAGTCAGGGGGGTTATGCCCAAAGTTCTCTGTCCTCACCTCCCCACCACCGCCACGTCCCAACTCAGAACATCCACACATCATCATCGACCAGCAATGACCAACAGCAGCTCACAGCCCATTAAATACACCACCAGTAGGACAATTGTATGGAGGAGGCCAAACAAACATCTACAACTAACAAAATAACAATTGCCACCGAGAACTGTTTCACATAACTCGTGCACTCAAAGTCCTCAGACAATTGCAGTTATATTTCGATTTAAAGCTTTCGTGACTGCAAGGATTCATCTTCTTTGGTTCTTTAGGTAAAGTCACGTAGAATGAGAATAAAATAATAAATTGATAAAATAAAATAACACAATAATATTCTCACGACGTTTCGGCCACAACACAAGCGGCCTTCATCAGGTGAAGGGACGACACTGTCTGGTAGGACAGCGCTGGAGTGAAGAAAGCCATGTTCAGATCACGACCTTTAAGCTGTGTCAGAAGAAACAAAGCGCCTTGACAAAGGAATTAGCATATAATTTAGCATTGAAATGGCCGAATGATTAGCTTGTGACTGGTCACAGAAATGGCTATGTTAAAGTTAAAGCATACACATCCGCAGAGGCACCCCTTGACAAAGGAATTAGCATAGAATTTAGCATTGAAATAGCTAAGTTAAAGCATACACATCCGCAGAGGCACCCCTTGACAAAGGAATTAGCATAGAATTTAGCATTGAAATAGCTGAGTGATTAGCTTGTAAATGGTCACAGAAATAGTTATGTTTAAAGTCAGAGCATACACATTCACCGAGGCACCTAGTACAAATCAAACAGGAGAATTTAGCATTGAAATAACTAGGCGAATTTAGCATTGAAATAACTGAGTGATTAGCTAGTGACTGGTCACAGAAATGGCTATGTTGAAGTCAAGGTCTACACATCTGAGCTATTCACAGTAACTGGGTATACAATACAAAGTATAATGAATACTACATAGTGAACCAATAAAAAACTAAAATATAAATTACCTTAATGTTATCAATAAACTCTATATTCTCCAATCAGCTAAGCTACCAACAATAAGTCGTTATATATGACAATGCTATATGGCGAAAAAAATGGGTGGATTCTTACCCTCAACTTTAGCAACACGGATAGCTACGGGCCCCATTCAGACGGACGAGTTCATCCAAGGTCGGAACAGAGGAGGGGGAGAGAGACAGCTGCGAGGCGCTATTATACTCCATGTTGTAAACCATACCATTAACCGTGGTGTGAGAGGTATTAAGAGTCAATGCTGGTGAAAGAGCTGCGGTCTGAAGGTCATCGTAAAATACAATTAATTAAGAACGGAAATGGTTTAAAACATCTTTCCAATGGTTACTAAGCCAGAATCCATCTTCTCGGTTCAAATTGTCTCTGTGCTTGTATATGTGAATGGCCTCATGAACGAATCTCTCATGGTAGCCGGTTGGTTTGCAAAGAACCTCCGTCTTGGAGAAGTCAATGTCATGTGAGCCCACTGAATTATAACAGTGATCTGCCACGGCAGAGGAGTTCGTCCTACCGTGTTTCAAGTCTGCTTTATGTTCACGGATGCGGTCCGAGATATGTCGTTTGGTTTCTCCAATGTAGCTACTACCACAGAGGCACTTTAGTTTGTAAATGCCCGGGTACTGTATGTCTGGAACAGCATCTTTTACAGATGGAACTAGATAACGGATTTTATGTATTGTGTTGAATCGGACCTGGATCTTGTGTTTATTCAGGATTTTTGAGATATTTTTAGTGACCCCTGCAATGTAGGGTAAGGTGATGGTTTTGAGTGGCTCCACAAGAGAATCCTTCTTCATGACTGGAGTGATGGCTTTGCGGATTGTGTAGTCGGAGTAACCATTAGCCCTGAGAGCCTGGTGTACGTGCTTGAGTTCACTGGTAATGTGTTCCTGGTCGGAAATGCATTGGGATCTATGGTATAGAGTCTTGATGAGGGAGTTCTTCTGGGATGGATGGTGGTGGGAATCCGGTTTCAAGTAAGCATCTGTATGGGTGGCTTTCCTGTAGACAGAGTGGCTCATTGAACCATCATGTCTCCTTTTAATTAAGACATCCAAAAAGGGTAGTTTGCCATCTTTTTCGACCTCCATGGTAAATCTGATGGCTGGGTGTATGGAATTGATGTGGTCGCGGAATTGGTCTAGAGCAGGCTGGCCATGTGGCCAGATGACAATGGTGTCATCCACGTACCTCTCTGAGTGAGTGACTCTGTGAGTCTCTGAGTGAGTAACTTTGTGAGTCTCTGAGTGTGACTGTACGTCTCTGAGTGAGTGACTGAATCTCTGAGTGTGAGTCTCTGAGTGAGTGACTCTGTGAGTCTCTGAGTGAGTGACTGAGCGTGACTCTCTGAGTCTCTGAGTGTGACTGTGAGTCTCTGAGTGAGTGACTGAATCTCTGAGTGTGACTCTGTGAGTGCGTGTGAGTCCCTGAGTGAGTGACTGAGCGTGACTCTGTGAGTCTCTAAGTGCGTGTTACTCTGCGAGTCTGTGTGTGTGTGCCAGAACTAGTCTGTGAGTGTGAGTCTGTGTGAGTTACTCTGTGAGTCTGTGTGAGTGAGTCTGTGGGTCTCCTTGAGTGAGTGTGAGTTTGTGTGAGTGACTGTGATTCTCTGAGTGACTCTGTCAGTCTCTTGAGTGTGGCTCTGTGAGTCTGAGAGAGTGACTCTGTGAGTATCTTGAGTGTGGCTGTGAGTCTCTGAGTGTGGCTCTGTGAGTCTAAGTGAGTGACTCTGTGAGTCTCTGAGGGTGGCTCTGTGAGTCTGAGTGAGTGACTCTGTGAGTCTCTGAGTGTGGCTCTGTGAGTCTGAGTGAGTGACTCTGTGAGTCTCTTGAGTGTGGCTCTGTGAGTCTGAGTGAGTGACTGTGAGTCTCTGAGTGTGGCTCTGTGAGTCTGAGTGAGTGACTCTGTGAGTCTCTTGAGTGTGGCTCTGTGAGTCTGAGTGAGTGACTGTGAGTCTCTGAGTGTGGCTGTGAGTCTCTGAGTGTGGCTCTGTGAGTCTGAGTGAGTGACTCGTCATCACCATCGTCATCAACATCATCATCACCGTCGTCATCATCTTCATCACCACCTCCATTACCCAGGTGCCATGGGGTCGACACGCTGAGATGGGATGGGTGGCCAGCACCACGCCTGGCCGCCTTTGTCTCCTCCCAATCACCGAACCTGGATACTCATTTTAAGGCAGAATAGACCTGGGATGGGACCGAGATTGGTTCAGATACTCGTCACCGATGTTGGCCGTGAGTGGGAATAGAACTCGGGTCGCCGGATCCCGTCGCACGGTGCGCTAACCACTTCGGCACCGCTCCCCATGTAATCCTCACTTCAAGCACACACCTCATCACCGACACAGCTTCCACATCGTCATATCCACCACTCCTCCCCCAGCCCCATCGCTTACAACACTCTCACCCCTTCCCTCTCCACAATGCCGATGCACCTCACACTCCCCACACCTCCCATGCTCCCACCAGCAGCTTCCACTCCCGATGACGCCTCCTCACAATACCCCTTCACTCCCTCCCATCGGACCGCAATTCTCAAACTATAACTTTTAAACTAAACTATATTTGATTTAAAGCTTTCGTGACTGCAGGGATTCATATTCTTGGTTCTTTCAGTAAAGTCACGTAGAAGGGAAACAATAAAATAATAAAAATATAAAACAATAAAATTCTCACGACGTTTCGACTGCAACACAAGTTGTCTACGTGACATTACCGAAAGAACCAAGAATATAAACTATATATTTTTTTATTTTACCAGTTTGAGGCCCCACTGAGCTATGGAGCTATTTTTCAGAAGCAACCTGGCTATCACAAATGTTATCTTCAACGAAGTGGCTTATCCCGTGGAAATTTATAGAGGCCAAATACTCTAAACGCGTGATGTTTATTCTAAATGTAGTGAGAAAGACATGCAACCTCAAAATATACAGCAGGCGACAGGGTGGGGATTGAATCCACGGCCTCCTGCGTACCAGGCGAGGTAGTTAACATATTGCCACTGTGGTGCCCTGTGGTCACGTGAGGCCTACCACTTCTGAATGGCTAGTGATGCATATTTGAACATTACTGCAAGCATCTTAGCCTCATTCATTAGTCAAGTTTTCGACGGGAATATTGTCATTTGGTAACGCTATTTCAAATATCGCTCATTAAACGTTCAATTTTAATGCAATGCAATTGAGGGACTTTGTGGAGTCTTGTCGTGGTCTGGAGCTGTGGTTGTTGTGTTGCTACCTTGCCCAAGCTTGCATTTGTTGACAAATTGGCAGGAATGTATGTACTTTGTATTTTTAGCAATTTGCTTACATTTTCTCCATCTTGCCTCTCATCGGTTTTGGAAATAGCTCGCTGACCCGCCCCTACTGGACATATGTGAAAAGATCTTCATAGCTCATCGGATTCCTCCAGGATTTAAAAAAGATTCTGATTAATCAGTGGCGCTGTGAACAACCTATTCCCTGTATTGCTGCAGAAATCTGCATCCACACTTGATCAAGCACCCCTGTGTAATGCAATACACATGGTTCCTTTATCATAGACATGTAATTCTGCAAATGTGCAGAAATGTCTACCGTATGCGACTTACTCCAGACAAGTTTAGACGATTAAACGTGACCTGTTGTGACACCTCTAATGTGTATTGTGTGGTCGTTAGCACAGAAAGATGCGTCTGGTAATGTCCTAATGGACCAAAAATAATCAAAAGGAGGCTGGGTCTGTGTTGTTCAGAGTGACCACCATATACAGACTCTTGTACGTACAAACGAGTTCGGTTCCAGAGGTCTGTTCGTCAGTCGATTTGTTCGTGAGTCCAACTTTACTCCCGTCGATTTCAAACACGTTTTACGGCTTGTACACTAAACACGGGGAATGGCTTTAAAAGTTGCCTCTAGTTCTTCACGTTCTGCAGATGTAGATGCCACCATCACCACCTATTGTGCGGCGGTTGAACTTACGACTCTCGGTCCGAACAGGAAACTGGACATACGGACAGGTTTGACCATATCTCTGAAAGTTCGTAAGTCGAATGTTCGTAAGTAGAGGAGTCCCTGTGTAGTGGCATAGAATGGTAATGAAATAGTATAGCGCTGGCTGCTGGCAGGGAAAAGGATCTGCGGCTTACGGCCCTGACGTCAGCAGGCCAGATTATACACCAGAGGGGTATCTAGGGAAAAGGTCGCAGAAGGGGCACTGAATTCATAAAGATACAATAATTCAGTAAACTGTACAAGTGTACAGCACGCCAGATCATTACATGGCCTAACCCTTGTTGGAAACACCGTGGGAGTGAAGACGAAGATGGATTAATAATCATTATTTACATTTGTAAGGTGCATTTCATCCGTATGCCACCAGACTTAACTTGGAGTGTCGAAATTCCCTTTGCCCACCAGAATGAACAGACCTCATCTTTCCCACCCCTGCAGACTTGGTATTGAAGTAGATACATGCTAACGTTTACAAAGTAACGGACTCTTGACCAATTTCATTTCTACATAAATCAATCATTCGGAAATAGGCCCCACTATACCCCACCGACTACAGCACTCCAATCTTGACTCCTCGTTTTGCCTCTTCCACCTGCCTCATGCTCGTCAGCACCGCCTTTCGTGCAGCCATGCGGGTGTGAGGTCATCATCACGAGAGGCCGTGCACTTCATCGTTCGCACGCGGCGCAGGAACCACTGAAGTCAAACGTTTACATACGTGTGGTTTAGTGGGGTCATTTCCGAGCGAACTCGGTTTTAGAAGTGTTTATTGTTGAATGTGGAAGGGTTTGGGTTAGTTTTCGGGTTACCACCTTTTCCACTATGGAGATCAAACCCAGACCTATGTTTCAGTCTGTCTAGGTCTGTCAACAACCATGCAGTAGTGAAGTTCAGCACAGTACCGGTACCAGATCTCGGTACAAATTAATTCATGCCACCCAAACACAGATGCCAATTCACAGACTGTCTCGGCTGGACCGGGACAGGAGGTAACCGAAGGGTAGTGGGAGGATAACCGCTTTGTGAGCTATTTGTAAGTAATGCGTTTAGAGTATTTGGCTACTATAAATTTCCACGTGATAAGCCAATTCGTTAAGCTATAATTTGTTGCCAGGTCGCTTCTGAAAAAGAGCTATATAGCTCTCAATGGGCCTTACCTGGTAAATAAAAAAAATAGTTTACTTTAATGGTATACATACTTGAATTTTACTGCGGATGTTTTAAAACATGTCCTGTCTAACTGTCCACTTTGTTTGAATTTCAGTGGGAGAAGATGCTTCTCACACAGACGTTAAAGCAGGTACCAGAGTCCACCTGAAGCTACTGCAGTGTGTGCCTCATATAGGATTCCGTCCATTACTGTTGGTGCGATGGTTTGGATTTTCAAGTTGAAATCTCCTAGTTCATTTTATTTTTACCCAGGCGACAACTCAATTGTCAAGGGTAGTCCTGTTTGGAAGAGGCTATCCTCGTTTCTTGAGTTCCACATCTTGGAGGGGATGTGATTAGTCAGCATCGATGCCATTTTAGTTGTTGTCACGCATCATGCGTGCATTCTTAAATTACTGACGCTGACTGAAGACTGAAGATGCAAGTGTGCCATCTGACAATGATAGTTATGAAGCCATTTTTTGCCATTGCCAATCTTCCTTTGTGCTCTGTCAGATTCTGGGATAACACGGCCTTGGTGAAGTCCCCTGGACTTGTGTAATTTCTGTATCAATTTGTTTTGTTTCATTTTGAAATCTCTGCTCCACTTCCTTCAATTGCATCCATCTGCACCTCCGATTAGCACGGCTGGCTGACGTACGGCGCAAAAGAGGTTCAACGCACATACCTACAAGGAGTGTAAATTCATACCGTGCCAGAAACTCTGCACGAGTTCGTGCCGCGTTCTCCCGATGTTGCCGTCGATGTTTGTCCAGCGACAAGCCATTCGTTGCCACGCGCGAACCTGTCTCACCTTCACAATCACAGGGCCGAGTGCGTGACGTGTCCGGCAAGCCGTGTGATGTGTCTGCGGATGATAATCTTCAGCAGAGGCCTGTGCCTTCTCCCACAGACGCCGCGCAGCTGACGCCGCTCCCAGCGCCGCCGGCCTCTGCTTCCCCGGCCACGGCCACGGGGAGTTCCTCTCCTCTGCTGGACACCCCGTGTGCTGGACCTGCTGCTCCACCACACTTGCCTGCCCACTACACAGGCACAAAGAGGTACGGGCAGAACTAATGCATAAATGCTTTTAACATAAGTTGGAGAGAGCTTAGCCTTTCTAGGAATTCGGCAATGCTTTCCCACATGTGACTGCTCCCGATATATGACTCGAAAGCATGTAGGTTTTGCTTGCAGGCCACACACACACACATGAATGATGTGTTTGGTATTATCTCATGGAAAATAATAAGTTGCACAAGGGCCAGGGTCATGCCCCATTCATTCTGAACGATTAAACCAAACTGACCCACATTCACACACGAGAGCATAGAGGTTGGCTGCAGGGTGACGCATGCGAAGAACGCGTCACTGTGAAAGAGTTTGAAGGTTCCCCTTCGTACCTTCTTACTCTCCCTCCCACCCCCCTCCTTCCGGTCAGGTGATTTTGAAGTGTCGTCGTCACGCGAGGACGTGGACCGAGACAGCGCGTGGAAACAGTGGCTGCGCTCCGAGATCCCGGGGCTCTTCCTGCTGGCCCTGCACACATTTACCGTGAGTCGGCGCAGATGTGGCCTCGCGACTGGGGCTGCCACCTGTCTGTGTTTGACCCCCGGACAGTGTTCGGGTGGCAGCAGGAATTGATTTGTGCCGAGATCTGCTACCCCGGGTATGGCTATGGTTGAATTTTATCACCGTGAACTGTACAGTTTTAACAATAGACCTGGGCTCGCTGAGAAATGTGCCTGGGTTTGCTCTGTCGTGGAAATGGTGGCAACTGTACTTGTGGCATCGGCACGTGTATTCGCGCTCCGGCTCCATTTACACCGAGAGTCACGTGCTTGTCTCGTGTGGGGAGTGGTGGTGTAGCTGTTAGGGGGCATCCATTTAGTATGTATGCATGGAGGGGGGAGGAGGGGTTAACCCAAATGCGTACGCTTGCGTATGGGGGGGTCTACTGACAATATGTAATCCGACTGCAATTGCATGAATCTGCCCATCACAGTGACATGGGGAAGTAATTGCTTCCGACAAAGGCGTTCTATGACCTTTTAAATCGTACTCAGGTTTGAGAACGGGGACAGTTTGCATTCATGATCCTGAATCATGACAATTCCTTGACTCTCCGGCAGTGGTGAATCGTTCCAACCACCAGTAGGAATCGTGTATACGTTGTGTACGTGTATGCACAGCTGTACCCATTGGCTTCTGTTATGGTCATGTACGTTTATTTTTTATTTCGTGGAATATCACTTGCTGTACTCCACGCGGTGAGTGCTTTGTGTAGATAGGAATCATGTTATGTAGAGAATATAAATCTAATTCAGTACCTCTATATGTCTCCCACAGACGAGCGGGGAGACAGCAGCCAGGCGGTGAGCCGGCACTCCCAACAATCGCCCAAGCTCTGCGGTTCTCTTTACATTCCGATATTTGCAGCCACTTACTGAGTGTTTACATGTGGGGGGAAACCAGTACACTCGCAGAAAACGAACGAATGTGAGCAAGGGGGCAACGTTCTATCCCGTGCAGATGGAAAGGATTCCACAGTTGTGTTCCACTGCCTCCTGGCAAGCCTTGGTATGACTCATCCTCGATGCCCACCGGAAGGGAGATTGCACACTTGCAATTGAATTCCCTGAGATTATTTATATCATGGGGTAGGCAGTGACAAAGCCCCCAACTCACTTAACATGAACATGCGGTCCAGTGCATTGTACGTGCGAGGATACTCGCTTTCCACAATGTATGAAAGTGTGTTGAACTTGAATCTTGACTTAAAGCTTTCGTGACTGCAGGAATTCATATTTTTGGGTCTTTCGGTAAAGTCACGTAGATAGAACAATAAAATAATAAAAATAAAGTGAATACAAAATAATAATAAAAATATCACGACGTTTCGATCGCAACACAAGCAATCTTCATCATTTTTCTCCTGATGACGATTGCTTGTGTTGCGATCGAAACGTCGTGATATATTTTACTTTTTTATTCACTTTCTTTTTATTATTTTATTGTTCTATCTACGTGACTTTACGGAAAGACCCAAAGAATATGTGTTGAACTTCTTTCGCAGTGTACGCAGCCAACCGTGCTAATCTGTGGTACATTAACACCTTGCCACAAATGCCCTGTAGCTCATGAGCACACCGACTCAAATGAATCAGGCGCAAGGTTTGCGTGATTAATTCTTACAAAGTGGGGTCTATAATGAACAATATGGCTGAAGCTCGAGTTCTATTCATTTAAAACCAAACGTGTTTCATACCAACCATACCTGGTGTTTGCACACAGATACAGATTATGGGTGATGCGTTCTACACCATTCGGAATGCGCTGTGGCAATGTGCAGCCACAGCTGCTGCAAAAATATTTGTCTCGGTTTGACCCACTGAACAATATCCACTGACCACACCGCACGCGCAACAATGATATAACTATGAACAAAAATATGAATAAATTAATATGATTTATTAAATATATTGCACGTAAGAAAATACAGCAATAGACGAAAAAAAACATGGCAGTTTAACACGTAGGCTTTCGCGACAAATATCCATAATACAGGTTTTATGGGTTGGATCGCGTAAATATGTCGTTAAACCCGCCACCACCCGACAGCCAACTAGTAAGGGTTGTCACGTAAACAGAACATGCCAATTCATCACTAGTACAGCACACCGGTGTGTGGTGTGTTGGAGAGCCAAGCCACAATATTTACTATCAGAGTTCGAAGTTTCAGTAATTACAACTAGCTTCATCAGCAACAGCAAGATTTGGGAGAAGTCCACCTGTTTAATTCCTTATATAGAGGCGTAGATGTGATGACAACACTTGTGAGCTCTTTGAGCGCACAAGTGGGGGGGGGGGGGATTAATGTATCAACGTACATTATACATGCACATTATGCTAGCCCATTAATCTTGTTCTTAGTGTCCATTGTGTGTACTAAAATAGCCGTACAAACGGTAATTTGATGATTCTCTTCCATGCAGCACTAAGTCGGTAGCTATCCAAACGATTACAATTATTTTTATTTCTTTAAATTTCGATAGATTCTGTAATTAGTCTTGGCCAGTAGTAACTAGTTTTGCACAGAACTTCAACATTATCAAAATCAATTGAGTGTCCTTGTGGGCACGCGTGTTCTGCTACTGCTGACAGTTGTATTTGTGAGCATTTCATATTTCTGTGGTATTCTTTTAGTCTCGTGCTGATCATTCGTCCTGTTTGTCCAACATCGCATTTGCCACAAGTGCAATTAATCCGGTACACACCTTCTGTTGATAGCGTCAGTAATAGAACAGCAAAGAAATATTCAATAGTCCTTTTCGTAGGTTTCCATATGCCTTCTGAATTTGCCTGGCTGATCAAAGTTTCGACCGCAGATGCCATTGGTCAGGGGTCTCTTTGTCCGTTCTCATGTGGGACTCTAGGCATGATGGCAGTTGGAATGCTTTCCCACAGACTTGGCAAGACATTTGTTTTCTCACTCTAGTAACTATGGGAGTGAGGTGGAGTCGAGACGGGCGCTGGTCAGGCGTGGCGTTTCCCAGCAGGCGCCTTCGTTCCATGCGCGGTTGATGTGATAGCAATAACTTCGTTGCATGCAGGTGCGCCCTTTGCAGAAGGTGGCATTGTCTGCAACTCTGCCTCCTCACCACCAGGACTCGACAAGCTGCTGCTGCTGCTGTTGCTGGTGCCATCCATGGCAAAGTCAATTCTTCCAGCACCATGACTCGCAGCCGAGTAGCTCTGACACACCTTCAACACCGCATTGACAAAATTGCCGTCATTCACCATGCCACGTGCGCCCCTTGAGTTCTTTCTGTGGGTTACTCCATATGCCTTCTGAGTTTGTAGGGCTGATCAAAGCTTTGATCGCAGATGTTGCAGCTTTGACCACCGGTCTTGTGCATTCTCATGTGGGACTCTAGGCACCATGCCAGTTGGAATGTTTTCCTGCGGATGTCGCAAGAGATTCGTTTTCTCACTCTAGTGACTCTATCAGATTCTAGTGACTTTATCGGATTCAACACCGCATTGGCAAAACTGCCGTTATTCACCACGTCTGGTGCACCCTTTATCATGTAATCCTTTTCGTGGTTCTTCATATGCCTTTTGAATTTTCCTGGCTGATCAAAGCTTCGTCCACATATGCCGCACCATTGCTCACAGGTCTCCTTGTGCATTCTTATGTGGGATTGTAGGCACCATGCCAGTTGGAATTTTTTTCCCACAGACGTCACAAGAGATGAGTTTTTTCGCTCTTGTAACTCTACCGGATTGAGGTAGGGTCGAGACGGGTGCTGGTGAAGTGCCATCGATGGTAAAGGCAATTCTCCCAGCACCACCATGACTTGCAGCGGAGTTGCTCTCGCACATCTGAAACAAAAGACAAGGTCAAGCGCATTACACCTGTGTCATATGTGGACTCACAAAGGCATACTTAAGGTGACAAGATTCATTATAACAGATTCATTATAACAGAAGTCCTCAATAGTGCAGATCCAATCATCTACTATTATACTCATTATCCACCCAAATAAGTACTCTTTGGTTCTTTCAGTAACGTCACGTACGTAGAAAAATAAAATAAAAAACAACATTACGACGTTTCGATCGCAACACAAGCGGTCGTTGTCAGGCAGAAAAAATAATCCAGCGGTAGAACTGCTGAACCAGCGAGAGAGCTGTTAAAACAAGAGGTTATATACGTGGTGAAGGGCAAGCAGGTGGGGTCTGAGCTGGAAAGGAATTCCATCCCCGGAATCAAGCACGTCAGTTGTGTTAATGGGGGAGATTAGGGAGAGAGATTAGCATGAAATGAGCTTCCGTCGCCCCATAAGAGTACCGTCCTCGCATATGGGCACAAGAGCAGTGTTAATGGGAGATCAGCACTGTGTTGATGGGAGAGATTAGGCAGAGAGATTAGGGAGATTAGCAAGTTAATGTCATGTCTATGTGTAACACAAGCTGCAGCGCTGCCAACTGAGAGGCAAGCACGTCCACGCAAGAGAACCACCGCAGTGAGACACACAGCCCATCACACAGCCAGAACCATCGATACATCGAGGCTAAGGGAGCAGAGGTGGCCATGTTAGTGAGACACCAGCCCATTAATGCAGAGGCACCTAACAGGGCAATGCAACTCAGAGAGTCGGAGATAACAGCCAAACGGCAGGGAAGAATGGGATCGCCACTGCAAGTTACGACTTTGCTTGGTTAATAACGTCCTTCCAATGATTGCTCAGCTTATACCCATCTTCTCGGTTGAAATTGTCTCCGTGTTTATTTTTCTGGATGGCTTCATGGACAAATCTTTGATGGTAGCCCGAAGGTTTGCAGAGTACCTTGGTCTCGGAAAAAATAATATCGTGCGAGCCCACTGCGTTATAACAATGATCATCCACAGCAGAGGTATTGGTTCTGCCGTGTTTCAAATCTGCCTTGTGTTCGCGAACACAGTCCGAGACATGTCGTTTCGTTTCCCCAATGTAACTGCTGCCGCAGACACAACTTAGTTTGTAGACACCAGGGTATTGCATGTCAGGAATGACATCCTTCACAGGTGGGATCAAATCACGGATTTTGTGTACTGTATTGAATCGGACCTGGATCTTGTGTTTGTTTAAGATTTTGGAAATATTTTTGGTGACACGTGCTATGTACGGTAAGGTGATTGTTTTTATTGGATGCTCAGAAGGTTGTCTCCCCATGGTTGGAGATACAGCTTTGCGGATTGTGCGGTCTGAGTATCCATTCATCTTGAGGGCTTGGTGTATGTGTAGAGGCATTAATCGGCACTGCCCATCCTGTTAGCGGGTAGCTTCCCCTTTCTCGTCAACAGGGGGCGGAAGCGCTATCACGCCACTGTTAATGACTATGGCCCAAGGGGCCAACGACAATCCCTGGGAAGCGGATCCTGAGACACATTCCCCGGACCCCGGGAGGGGGGACTGGGGGATGATGTCACCTTCTAGAAAGTTCTGGAAGGGAGGCGTGGCTAGGGCGGAGCAAGCCACGAACAAGTATATAAGCCGGACCTCTCAAGGGTCCGGCTCAGGCATCTCCAAGCCGAAGACTGTAGACCTGGGCTGAAGTTAGGACCCTGGACCCCAAGCTCCGTCGTCCTTCCAAGGGTCGGAGCTCAGTGAGGCCAGTGGTCAGGACCCGAAGACCCTGGCACGGTCGGGTCAGCATAGCCTCCCCTAGGGCCCCCAGCCGGAGGACGGGGAATTAACGGGTTCCCAGTGTTAGGGCCCATGTAGTCCAGAGGCCATACCTCCCCAGGTATCGGGTGAAGGGGCCGCTACCCCTTTGTGTTAGGGACCCTGTAAAATAGTGTTAATAAATATCGTGTTGCCTCGCAAGAAGTTCTCCGCCGATTATTTACCCACTTCATATGTGCTCCAGTTCACTGGCTAGGTGGCGCTGGTCGGAGATGCAGCGGATTATTTTTTCCACCTGAGGACGACCGCTTGTGTTGCGATAGAAACATCGTTATATGTTATTTTTTCTTTTATTTTTCTACCTACGTGACTTTACCGAAAGAACCAAAGAGTATGGATTTCTGCAGTCACAAAAGCTTCAAATCATCACCAAAATAAGATGTTGTATATGAACAACAATTACTAATTATCTCTATTTTCCCAATGTTACCCTCCAGAGATCCTTTCTGTATATACACAACAGCAAGCTAATTATAGCACCATACGTTCAGTCCCTATTCATGACACACTTGACTCCCAATCCTCATGTAAGATTGCAATATAATTTCTGCATGAGGGCCCGTCAAAAAGTGTTGAGAATGGACACTTTTTGCAAAAAAACTACGTAAAATATTCTTAATTAAAAGTCCAGTATAGTACTCTTCGTGGCACTCATAAGTGAACTTCATTATTCCTCATGTTAATTATTACAATATTAACTATTTACCCAGGAAAGCCTCATTGAGTCTAAAGACTGATTTTTTTTCAGAAGTTTCTCATTGCAATGAGATATTTGGCAATTATATTAATGAGCGTTTGGCTCTGTGTGAGTTGAACCCAGAGAGACCCCCACCTTGCACATGGGGAAACAGCACAACTCTGCACAGATTCTACCCACACTCGATAAATAATTAAAACCGATTTTGATTTGAAGCTTTTGTGACTGCAGGAATCCATACTCTTTGGTTCTTTCGGTAAAGTCACGTAGGTAGAAATAAAACAAAATAAATCACGACGTTTCGATAGCAACACAAGCCATCGTCTTCAGGTGAAAATCGCGACAGCCGCGATGTCTGCTGGGAGCAGCACGATGTCTGCTGCCTTGTGAAGAGAAGCTGTTACCAGCAAGAGTTTATATAAGTTTTTGAGAACAAAGGTAGCCAAAGTAGTGCTAATGGGTTATTATAGTGTAAAAGTAATAAATAGCGTGCCATGTTAAAGGAAAAGAACTTAGATTAGCATGTTGGATTATAGTGCAAAGTTAATTTGCTTCCGTAGCGCATAAGAGTTCAGATTAGCATGTAGGATTAGCATATGTATTTTGATAAGAGATGCATGTAAAAGTTAGTGAAAAAAATAGCAAGTTAATGTCAGTCTATGTGTAACCAAGAATAGCATGTTAAAGTTGATGAGAAAAGTATGTCAAAGTCAATGAGCGAAGTTAATGAGAATATCATGTTAAAGTCAATGAGAGATGAGCAAGTCGATGTCAGTCTACGTGTAATAAATAGCGTGGTATGTTAAAGTGAATGAACTTAGCATAAGAACGGCTGGCGGGAGAGAGAGAGAGAGAGAATGTGTTTAAATGAGAGAAGCATGTAAAAGTTAATGAAAAAATTAGTAAGTTAATGTCAGTCTATGTGTAACCAAGAGTGGCATGTTAAAGTTAAAGAGAAAAGCATGTAAAAGTACATGAACGAAGTCAATGAGAATATCATGTTGAAGGCAATGAGAGTTGAGCAAGTCGATGCAGTCATGCCGGTGGTAGCATGTCCATGTGTGACAAAAGCAGCCGTGTTAGCGATCCAAAAGATGGCCGTGCCAACGCGTTCGGGTGCGGAGCTCGCTCCCGCCGCGGAGCTCGCTCCCGCCGCGGAGCTTGCTCCCGCCGTGGAGCTCGCTCCCGCCACGGAACTCGCTGACGTCACAAAGCTCTGCCCCCCCCCCCCCAAAACCATATTTCCATTTTGAAAATAAACATGCTTCAAATCGCTTTAAACTATTGTCATTGTATTTTATGTGGCGCTGCACTCTGATGTTGTAGGAGAAAACATTTATTAAAAAGTCTATTTAACTAAATAGAACGTGTTGTCTATATTTATTTTAAGTTGCGCATTTCGATGTGACGTCACATTTCTCAACCCCCCCCCCTCGTCACAAATGTCTGACCACCCCCCCTCCCCAGGTGTGTGACGTCATTTATGGACGGCCCCCATCGCCTTAAAACGCGAACTCGCGCTTGCAAACTGAAACCGCGGAACTTTTTTTGTTCGGCAGCGCGATCCTCCGTGAGATGTAATGAGTCGTCCTCGCGCTGTGAGTGAGTGTGAGTGAGACAGCATCGTCCCCCACTCCTCCTGATGTCGAGGGTAAATGGGCGAGGTTTAGGCCTGTGACTCATGCAGCTGCAATGGCTGCTTTGTGTACGCGGTCCAGACCTCCCCAGAGACCCTGGCTGACAGAGGAGGTGTTCAGGATTGTTGAGAAAAAGCAACAGGCCCATTCTAATCGTCTACAGCATCCCACGTCAGAGAATGAGGAGGCTTACCGCAGCCTTCACTCGGAGGTTCGGAGAGACGTGAGGCGCTGCAAGGATGGGTGGTGGTCGCGGATTGCTGGGGAGATGGAGTCTGCCTCAATGGCCCGCGATCACAAATCCCTATTTAACTCCATTAAAAAAGTAACCTACAGCGCCACACCTATTACCATTGTAGAGGTAATCGTCACTCACCACTCTGTGGGCTGGTAGCTTCCCCTTATCGTAAATAGGGGGCGGAAACGCTATCACGCCGGGGCTAATGTCCATGGCCCAAAAAGGGGCCAAGACAATAAATATCGTGTTGCCTCATCAGAAGTTTATTCGTCAATTTATACCCACTACACCATCATTAGGGGAACGAAGGGTGATCCAATCTCCGACCCCCAGCGACAGGTTTGCAGATTTGCTGAGCATTTCTGTGAGGTCTTGGGGGAGGGGGAATCCCTCAGCCTGGAAAACATCATGGGACAAAGTGGGGATGACCCTGCTGAGGATGCGGTGCCTCAAATATTGGAGGAAGTCACCCTCTGTGAGTGGCTGGCTGAGGTACCATCCGTTGAGGAAGTACTGAGGGCGATCCAGAGTCCGAGAACAGGAAAGGCACCGAGCAGAGATGATCTCCAAAGCGAAATGCTGAGGGAGGGTTGCGTTTGTGCGCAGACTGCCCTACATGACATCATAACAACAGTCTGGGCCACTGGACGGGTTCCGCAGGATTGGAAGGATGCCCTGGCGGTCCCCCTCTTTAAGAAGGGGGACCGCACAGACTGTAACAACTACAGGGGCATCTAACTCCTCAGTGTGCCGGGAAAGGTCCTGGCAAGGATTATTCAACATCGCCTTGCTAGGTACGCTAAGGAGAGGCTTGCGAAGCCCCAATGCAATTTCAAGAAAGGGCGGTCCTGCAAAAATGTCATATTTTCTGTCCGTCTGCTACAGCAGAGGTGGAGGGAATTCCAACTAGACCTACATCTCTGCTTTATTGACCTGGTTAAGGCCTATGATACCATCAGTAGGCCTGGGCTCTGGGTTGTTCTTCGTGCTTTCAGAGTCCCTGACCTTCTGCTCACACTCATTAAGGACCTTCATGATGGTGAGCAGACCCGAGTAAAACTACATAGCCGGGAGTCAGAGCCATTCCCTGCGACAGGGATGTCCTCTGGCTCCAACATTATTTAACATCTATTTCGACCACATAGTTCGTGAAGCCTTCAGTAGCTGTACCAGAGGAATTTACGTCTGGTACAGATACAATGGGAGGCTGATCGATGCCCAGGTGCGGTCAAGGGATGTCTCCCTATTGGTCAACCACATTATGTATGCCGACGACCTGGTAATTGCTGCTCATTCAGAGGAGGAGTTGGAGGCGCTGCTGCTGAAACTGGAGTGTGCCACTAAGAGGTGGGGCCTTACCATCAGCCCCACCAAAACGAAGCACCTGCCTGGGTATTTTGTGCCATCGGGCACTCTACCCCCACAACTCCTAATCGGTGATAGGGCAGTTGGGGAGAGAGTGGAGAGTTTTCCATACCTGGGCAGTGTGCTCATGATCGGCTCCGGTTTAACAGCAGAGGTCTCACTCCGAATTAGTCGAGCGGCATTATCTTTTCATCGGTTGTGTAACGTTGTGTGGAAGCTACCTGGTCTGTCGCTTCGGTTCTTCTCGGCCACAGTCATTCCCTCCCTTCTCTACGCTTGCAAAACGTAGACCCCCCTAATGCAGCATCTTCACCGGTTAGAAACATTTAGGCTGGCCTGCCTACGATCAATCCTGGGTTTAACCAGGCTGGATTGTGTGAGGAGCTCACAAATCCTCGAAAGATCTGGACAAAGTCCCATCGGTGAGCTCCTCCAGCAGGCAAGGCTGCGTTGGCTGGGCCATGTAGCCCGCATGCCCAATCACCGCATGCCCAAACAGCTTTTGTTCGGCCGGATCGAGGGAGCTAAACGGGCGTGGCACGGACTAGAGAAGAGATGGAGTGATGTGGTACAGGAGGATGTGGAGCTGAGTGGACTTGCCAATGACTGGTACCAGCGATGTCTCTACTGGGCAGTTGGAGGCAGTCGCCCTCCAACAACAACGGAGGGCGGAGGAGCGACGCTCAGAAAAACGAGCGGAGCGTCGGGTGGCTAAAGCTCAGCAGGTTGGCACAGTAGGGGGCACAGGTGGTGCATCAGCCAGTAATCTCAGTCATCTCAGTCAGTCGACCAGTGGCACCTGGGTCTGCCCCGTGACCTCCTGCCAGCCGGCGATCGACACTTCACGTAGCCTCAAGGTGCACATAGCCTGGCATAAGCGTCGTGGTGACGTCACCGCCACTTAGTGGCGCATGGCGGTTGTTGTTTTGAGACAGTAAGAGAGTGTGAGGTCGACTCAGCCTCAGATGAGTACCTGGTGCGGTGTGTCGTAAACATCGCTACTGGGGGAGACAAAGGCCGCCGTGGAGGAGAATCCTAAAATAATAAAAGCTTTTATTATAATAAAAGCTTTGATTATAATATTATAATATTATAATAAAAGCTATACTAAAAGCTTTTTAAATTAAAAATACAAAATTTTTTGAAATAATGTAAGCTTTCATTATTAAAAATGTATTATTTAATTTTTAAATTGGCAGAATCTACACGCCATATTCTTGGTTCTTCAGGTAAAGTAACGTAGATTTGAAAATAAAAATAATTAAATTTAATTTAAAAATATAAATTATAATATTTAAACTAATAAAAGCTTGATTATTTTCAATTTATTATTTGAAATTTTAAAATACAAAAAAATAAAATACAAATAATAAATTGAAAATAATAAAAGCTTTTATTATTTTATAATAAATTGAAAATAAAAGCTTTTATTATTTTCAATTTATTATTTTAATTTTATTAACAGGTCCCTGGAGGGTGGGCTGGTAGGGCAAGTCTCTGCACTGCCTATTGCTGATTTTACACCCAACAGCACGAGATTTCACTTCGTTAAAGTATTGAAAGGGGACGGACGGACGGACACATTAATCTATTGCAGGCTGGTACACTCAGTTTACGACTTGGTTCCTACCAGTATTATGACTTTACCGAAGGAAGCAATAATCTGGCGTGTAGATGCTGCCATCTGCTGGCCACCATTGTTGGGTGTAGATTGTGACAAAACTTTCGTGACTTCAGGAATTCATATTCTTGGTTCTTTCGGTAAAGTCACGTCCATACAAAATAAAAAAATTATCAAATCAAATAAAAATGTGAAATTTTAAATAATAAAAACAAAAAAACCCACATTCATATTCTTGGTTCTTTCGGTAAAGTCACGGAGATAAAAAAAAAATACAATTTTAAAATAATCGATTGGATAAAAGCTTTTAATATTATTTAAGCTTTTGTTATATTCAATTTATTATTTTAATTTTTAAATTGGCAGAATCTACACGCCACGTTGGTGGCCGGCAGGTGGCAACATTTACACGCCGAATTCTTGTTTTTTTCGTTAAAGTCACGTAGATTTTAAAATTAAAATAATATAATTTTATTTAAAAATACAAATAATAAATTGAAAATAATAAAAGCTTTCATAATTTTATTTTTTTAATTTTATTATTATTTTCTATCTACGTGACTTTACCGAAGGAAGCAATAATATGGCGTGTAGATGCTGCCATCTGGTGGCCAACAACGTTGGCAGGTGGCAGCATCTACACGCCAGATTCTTGGTTCTTTGGGTAAAATATAAATAATAAAGAAAAGTAAAAAAAATCATGATTTAGTATTTTTTCATTTAATTCTATTATTTTCATTTTCAAATCTACGTTACTTTACCGAAAGAACCAAGAACATGGCGTGTAGATTCTGCCAATTTTAAAAAAAATTACAAATTAAAATAATAAATTTAAAATAATAAAAGCTTTCATTATTTTCCATTTATCTTTTGTAATTTTTTTTATTTAATTTAATTTTTTTTATTTTCAACCTACATGGCTTTACCGAAATAACCAAGAATATGAATCTGGATTTTGATTATTATTTTCAATCTATTTTAATTTTTAAATTGGCAGCATCTACACGCCATATTCTTGGTTCTATCGGTAATGTCACGTCGATAGAAAATAAAAAAATTATCAAATCAAATCAAATAAAAAGTGTGAAATGGAAAATAATAAAAGCAAAAACCCACATTCATATTCTTGGTTCTTTCGGTAAAGTCACAGAGATTAAAGAAATGAAACAAAATTTTTATTTTAAAATAATAAATTGAAAATAATAAAAGCTTTTATTATTTTCCATTTATTTTTTTGTATTTTTAAATTGGCAGAATCTACACGCTATATTCTTAGTTCTTTGGGTAAAGTCACGTAGATAGAAAATATAAATAATAAAAGAAAAGTTAAAATTTAAATAATATTTAAAAAAATATTTATTTTATTTTATTGTTTCCCTTCTACGTGACTTTACTGAAAGAACCAATAATATGAATCACTGCAGTCACGAAAGCTTTAAATCAAAATATAATAATAACAATTCATGATTTTTGTTTAATTATTTTCTTTTTATTTTCAAATCTACGTGACTTTACCGAAAGAACCAAGATTATGGCGTGTAGATTATGTCAATTTCAAAATTACAAATAAAAGTAATTTTATAAATAAAAGTAATTTTATTATTTCCGATTTATTTTTTATTAAATTTATTTCATTATTTTTTAATCTACGTGACTTTACCGAAAGAACCAAGAATATGAATCTGGATTTTTGCTTATTATTTTCAATTTATTATTTTAATTTTTCAATTTGCAGAATCTACACGGCACGTTGGTGGCCGGCAGATGGCAGCATCTACACGCCATAATCTTGGTTCATCTTCTTTGGTTCTTTCGGTAAAGTCACGTAGCATGAGAATAAAATAATAAATTGAAAAAATAAAATAACACAATAAAATTCTCACGACGTTTCGGCCACAACACAAGCGGCCTTCATCAGGTGAAGGGACGAGACTGTCTGGAGGACAGCGCTGGAGCGAACAAAGCCAAGCTCAGATCGAGACCTTTAAGCTGTGTGAGAAGAAACAAAGCGCCTTGACAAAGGAATTAGCATTGAATTTAGCATTGAAATGGCTGAGTGATTAGCTTGTGACTGGTCACAGATATGGCTATGTTAAAGTCAAAGCATACACATCCACAGAGGCACCCCTTGACAAAGGAATTAGCATAGAATTTAGCATTGAAATAGCTGAGTGATTAGCTTGTGACTGGTCACAGAAATGGCTATGTTAAAGTCAAAGCATACACATTCACAGAGGCACCTAGTAAAAATCAAACAGGAAAATTTAGCATTGAAATAACTAGGAGAATTTAGCATTGAAATAACTGAGTAATTAGCTTGTGACTAGTCACAGAAATGGATATGTTAAAGTCAAAGCCTACACATCTGAGCTATTAATAGTAACTGGGTCAGTGTCTACTTCAAATATTGTTCAGGCTCTGGAGACTTCCAAAGTTATTCGTGATGTTATACATTTGGTTCGTTTTGAGCATAATCGCGACCTTATATAATTATTACATGATACACACGCTGAATATACGCACACAAACATCGTGTACACGTGTGTCGTGCCCTCTATTGTCCACATAGACGGCTTGTGCTGACGAGAGAACGATCTTAACGTACAATGTCGTGACATGTATCAGCCCTTTGTCGATCCAGCGTTTTGATAGAGGCCTCCCCCACACCATGTCGTTCGTGGGAGTTGTTTAACCATACTTCACCATGCCGGTCAATGCGGGTTTGGTGAAGTGAGGAGGCCCAGAAACTTGTATATGCAGATACGAGTTTGCCTGTGCTTGCATCTGCAGAATTACATTCTCACACATCTTCAAGTGTAGTTTAATACTTCTAAAAATGCATTTATTCTTGAGGATTCCATAAAGTACTGTGGTAAAAAGAAAACAACTTGATTTGAATAAATTTCGATTTAAAGCTTTCGTGACTGCAGAGATTCATCTTCTTGGTTCTTTCGGTAAAGTCACATAGAAGGGAAATAATAAAATAAAACATAATAAAATAAAATTCTCACGACGTTTCGGCCACAACACAAGCAGCCGTCCTCAGGTGAAGAAACAGAACTGTCGGAAAGACAGCGCTCCAATGAACACTGCTAAGTTTGGCAGCGTATTTTAAGCTGGGTGGGAGGAGCAGAGCGCCTTGCCAAAAGAGTTTACATATCAAGAGAATAATTTAGCATTGAAGTAGCTGTGTTAATGTGAGATATTAGTAGGATGTTAAAGTCAGAAATTAGCATGTAACTGGGAGATTAGCATGATGATAATGTGAGGAATTAGCATGTAACTGGTCACGGAAGTAGCTATGTTAAAGTCAAGAGTTTACATATCAACAGAGGCATTTAGTATATTGACGCTAAAGAACTGCAACTACCCAACTATCATGCAATAAACCGATGTGAAAGAACTAAATATAAACTACATCAATATAATCAATGTACTCAATATATTCTCCACTAAGCTGAGCTACTAACAATAAGTTATTATACATTACACTTCTATGTCGCAAAAAATATTATAATATGCCTCCAAATAATATTTTTTTATTATAAACTGGCATAGACAGACCACAACACTGAATTATACACTGAGTTACTATACACTACCCTATACGTTAGATTATAATAATATTAGACTTGTAATATTACACTATGTATTATTTTACCAACCCTACTGTATACCACACTGCTGTAGATTCACTATACAATTACGATACTATATATTACCAAATAAATTATATTAAACATTACACTGAGTACTTTGTTGAACAGGGAATGCTTTGAGCTTGTGTGTTGAATCCATCTGTGTGGAGTTGTGTTATTTCCCAATATGCAAGGTGGGGTCTCTCTGGGTTCCACTCACACAAACATCTCAATGCAATGGGACCTTTCTGAAAATGCAGTACTTAGACTCAATGAAGCTTTCCTGGGTAACTAGTTAACATTGTAATATTATCATGAGAGATAATGACGTTCACTTATAAGTGCCATTAATAGTACTATACTGTACTTTTAATGAAGACTATTTTGCGTAGTTTTTTGTAAAAAAAGTGTCCATTCTCAAAACTTTTTGACCGGCCCTCGTACAGAAATTATATTACAATCTCATATGGAGATTGCCAGTCAGAGTGTTGTGAATAGTGGAGTGAACGTGTGGTGCCATCATTATATTGTTGGTGTGTATATACAGAAAGGCCTATTGGGTGGGTAACATTAGGTAATTGGAGGTAGTTAGTCATTGTTGTTTAGAAGCAAAATATTACTTGGGTGGATAAGAGGGTAAAATCGTACATGATAGGAACTGCAATATTGTGGAGTTCTGGTATAATGAGTTGTAGTATATATGAATCTTATGTCACCTTAAGTATGCCTTTGTGAGTACACTCGTGACACGGGTGTCATGCGCGTGACCTTTGTCTTTTGTTTCAGATGTGCGAGAGCAACTCCGCTGCGAGTCATGGTGGTGCTGGGAGAATTGCCTTCACCATCGATGGCACTTCACCAGCACCCGTCTCAACCCCACCTCAATCCGGTAGAGTTACAAGAGCGAAAAAACGTATCTCTTGTGACGTCTGTGGGAAAAAAATTCCAACTGGCATGGTGCCTAGAAGCCCACGTAAGAACGCATAAGGAGACCCGTGAGCAATGCTGCAGCATATGTGGACAAAGGTTTAATCAGCCAGGAAAATTAAAAGGCACATGAAGACCCATGAAAAGGATTATATGATAAAGGGTGCACCAGGTTTGGTGAATAACGGCAGTTTTGCCAATGCGGTGTTGAATCCACCATCGCCCTATGAGATGTGCTCAGTCTGCGGATTTTTAAGTCCTATTGAAATCCTGAAAACTCATGAAAGTCTTCACGCACAGTTCTTGTTCAGACCGAAGCCTGAACATGATTACACTTCGACAAAAGATAGCGGCGTTAAGATAAATGACATGAAATCCAAATTTCTTGAATGCTTTGGCCTAGTTCCACGTCAACAAACTGCTTCACCAGTCAGTGAGAATAAACCATACGCTGCTCTCGATCCTATTACGAGCATGAAAGTGTTGATGGCCTTGCAGCAGAAGAAGAAGGAAAAGCGAAGTAGACCTAAGTCCATTAAAAGAAAGAAGACCACCACCAGTGTCACCAATTGCAGCAGTAGCAACAGCCAGAATTCGGACATCAAGAGGATGGACTGCACGGAAGCAGGAGGCTGCGTGGAGCAGAGTATCCCCAAGGTGGATGAACCCAACCTGGCACCTTTAGGTACGTCCTAGTAATGCACACACTACATTTCATTTGGATGTAATTCATAATTTCACAAATTAGTTAATGTACGCATATGTTGACCATATCTGTATGCCTGCGCTGAGGAGTCTAGAGATCTGATGTGGTGCTGCTCGGATGTTGGGTTAAACCGTGAAACTCTGGGTTTTCTGTCACCGAACCACGATTAAACTGGCTTCTCATTGATGGTCTTATCCAGTTACCAAACACTTCTTCCAGCAAACACTTGAACCTACAGCCCCAGAGCCCACTTGGACTCTTTGATGAATACCTCGAGATGGGTACAATGAGCTCAGAGGATCACACTACGGAGTCAACGCGTTTTACTTTATTATAAAAAAACACACACAATTGGGTATCATTTGACTATATAGGCACGTGTGTACGGCCCCTGTGTATCTGTCGGACATTGTTGTGGGAGGGAAATTACCCACACTTCGGGTTGTTGAAGGCAGGGAGCACAGATGTAAGAGCTTAGATGTACAATACAACAATGTAATTTGCTGCACTGTCCTCTGCTGCTCACAACCCCACAATAACTATTGCATGGTCACCCATCCAACCAATTTTCAGGCTCAGCTCTCCTTAACTTCTGGGATCTGATTAAATCTGACGCATACTGGGTGATTTGGCCATAGGCACCAATCTATGGATATACTGTAACACAATTGTCTTTGAGCATGCGCGTATGTGCATATGTACGGAGTTAAGTTTTAGAAACAATAGGAGCACATATTTGCTCCTCTTGTCTGCTAACCAATGCAGCTACATTGGTCAGCTTGGATTGACGTTTTTCCCCCTTACTATTTATTTAAAACTCTTGTGCATCATGTCCACTGTGGTTAACTGCTGTGATTTGTTGGCATTTCAGCCACAGTGCATATGCCTAAAAATGTGTGGTACGGTTAATGGAGTCCTCAATACAGGATGTGATCTAGTTATTATAGCCACCTAGTGGTGGAAAATGGTGCGAAAGAAACCCAGGTGAACCAGAGCTGAGCATTAAAGATGGTAGTGGCTGGTCGCATGTCAGTGGCCAATGTAATGGACACGATAATTTTGTGAACAAATGACACGAAAATGTGACCATATTTTGGGGTCTCCTTTGACTAAAACACATTCAATGCATTGAAAACATGTTTTGTTTGCTTAAAGTAATCACAACATAACAGCATTAAGAGTGTATGTCTATATCCTGTTTCACTCATTATCCTATCCTTGCCCCCCTACCCATTCTCAAAATATAACCCAGTTATCCAATTCGGGTTTGTCACTCTCTTCGTGGCATCATTTCCACTTGCGCCATTGCTCGCACTGCTCAACAACATCATCGAAGTGCGGGTCGACGCGTGGAAGCTCGTAACAAAGATGAGGAGGCCTGTGGTTTCGCGAGCAAGAGGAATTGGAGCCTGGGCCGACATTCTGAGTATCGTTGCCACCCTCTCTGTAATCACCAATGTAAGTCGCAAGATTGTCCGCTCGCTTTCTCGCTCAATATCCCATCTTATGAGTGACATAACATGTCATGTTAGCCGTGTGGGTTCTTTTTACCATACTTCACCATTCTGGTCATGGCAGGTTTGAGAAGAGGTGTAGTGGGGGACCAGGAGCGGTTCGGGTATCACTCGTCACTGATGTTAGTCGTAGCTGGAAGTCAATTGCATGTGTGCTGAATTCAAAGTGCAGTGCACGAATCACTGCACCACCGCTCCTATCCACTCTCTCCCAAAATCGCAAAAGGTAAAGCCTTGCAATTGCTTGCTCATGTCACTGCTGGCAGAAGGGCCTCAACTAAAGGTAGCTCTAGAGAACCCCTCTACACGGTATTTGGCCTACTCTTCCATGATGACCAGACATGTTGTAAGATGTGGAATTACCTGCGCTAAAACAGTGATGAACCCATTTATATTGAGATTTAAGAAAATGATCCATTGCTTCAACTGTTGTGTCAGGAGACTGAACTGACGACTGCCAGATTGCAAGTCCTTATATGGTAACCATTTCACTCTGGCAGCAACCCCCCAAATTGTATTTGTGAAAATGAATGTAATTGCCAAGGTAAGATGTTCAGAAGCCTTGGTCAAATCATTGCATGCTAAGTGACCGCTATCGCTGTGCCTCCGTATGCTATTTCCACAATCATGCATCTTGGCGTTCACAACGGACATCATCCCACGCCTGGTGTATTATTATGGATACTCAGCAGAGTATGGCACAGGTTCGCCTACAATGCATGGGTACACGGAGGACAGCTTTTCAATTTTCAAGATCAGCGACTTCAAGGAGCAAAATTATCCCAACATCCTGCCAGCCTGGTTTGATCCGGCAATCCACACAACCTGCAGGTTTGTGCCATTCAGTGTCATGCCCAGCTATCGGGGGTGCAGTCCCTGCGAATGTGATGCACTGATGTCTGGGTGTGTTGTCCAGGTAGATGCGACATCCTTCTGGGTGTGGCGTCCTCCTGGCTCCGCCCCTTCCTGATTAGGCTCGTTTTCTTCCTCGTTTCACTCCGTGATTTTCCTTTTAAGACCCACACTTCCCCTAGGCCCCACCTCTGTTTAGGCCCTGCCCCTTACCGTGGACACAGGGTTTGGCTTAGTTGGGTAGTAAGGGGTTGTGGTAGGGTTGGGGGAAGAGTGTGCATGGTGGGTGGGGACAGTAAAGGGGGTGGGGGGGGAATTGGAGGGGGGGAGCAGTGGGTACGGGTGGGATGGCTTCACAACCAAAGTCCCACTTAGAGAAATATAATAATAGATTGATATAAATTCTAGCTCATTGTTAGCTTGCTAAAGAGTAATGGTATTTATTTATCTATCGATCCACGACTGCTTAATTGAGTCTCAAGATCCCTTTGCAGGAAGACCGTGCATTGGGATTCCAGTTTAAGGTGGTCTTATGCATGTGGGATGCAATAAGAGGTCCTGGAGAACCCATGATAATGAAATGAAGCTTAAAGGTTCACACAGACATGAAACTACTTGCTCTACAGCTATCTTCTGGTCACCTCAGCACAGATAGTTAAGAAATTGATGCGATCTACCAACCCTTTTCTCTAACGTTTTTGAATTGCTGGCATACACAACTATAATCAATATAACCATATTGATCGATATTTAATATAACCTTACTTGACTATGATCAAATCACCACGAATACAGCTAATCTTAGATTCCAGAAGTCAAGCAGGCTTGAGCCTTGTTCGTGCTTAGATTGATGAACACCATGCACAATGCAGGTGCAGTAGGCGACTGTGGAGCTAGGTTGTCAGCAGTGGGTAGTTCAGCAAAATTAACAGTTGTGCTATATTGCTCTCCCATTATCTGTACTCCCTGCCTTCACCAACCTGGCATGGACCAGCGTGAACCATTGTCAAAAGAGCCCCCACAAGCTGCACGTTGTGGGAAGGCCCTCTTTCAGAAGCGGATTTTTTTAAGGGCTGTGAACGCATATACCGTTTGTGCACAACCATACTTGTTCAATTTAGCGCCAACTCTACTTTCGAGGCACTTTGCTCAATATAGTCCATGCGTGCTTGTGGTTGTACGTGTGTAGGTATCCAGGTTATCGCTACCCGCCGGATCATCCCCAAGCCTACTCCGTCACCAAGCAGTACTGGCAAGTACTGACGGCAAAGCTGGCCTTCGTCATTGCCATGCAGGTACACATCAACATGCACACACACACACACATTCATAAACCCATTGAAAGATAAAGGTACAGCCCTCCAATTACTTGCTCATGTCACTGATGGCAAAAGGGCTCCTGCGATAGGGAGCTCAAGAGAGACCCTTAAGATGTATTTTAACTGCTCTTCCACACTGGTCAGACGTCTTGGGAAGATGTGGGAGTTCCCACACTGGACAGAACCAAACTCAGCCGACCAATTGACTGGATGTATTCCATTTACACTGCTAGGTGGATAGAGGCAGTGGAATGTAAAAAACAACTTTCACCATTGTTTACACTCCCACGACCAAAGATCAATTCACACCCGTGACCTCTGGATTGCAAGTCTAGTGTGCAAAGCCTTACACTACTGCACCATCGTATAGACTCATCTGTGAGCAGTTGTTAAGGTCAGCAGAGCAAACCGTGATCATTGTCAATGGGTCATTACAGATAATGCCAGTAATGCTATTACACCTCACAATTGCACAGTATTTCTGAGATCACCAATAATAGTGGTAATACAATACTCACTTTCATCATGCAGCAGACGATTCATGTTGTTGATGCAATTTGTCACACGTAAGCATGTGTGCGTGTGGGAAGGGGAGCGGCTGCGTTGCTGTTTGTGAACTGCGCTACCAATCCTGTGTGACCGGAGTACTATTTCTGGCCACAGCCAACAACAGTGGAAAATATTAGAACCAGTGTTGAGCTTCCCTTAAGTTGATTCTGTCTTAAAATGAGTACTTGATGAAGTGTGTGAAAATCATCACTGGCGAGATAAAGGGCAACACCACCTCCACCGGCAGTGTGCCACCCTTCATAGATGCACTTGTCTCAGTCTGTGAAAGGCTACACAGGGAATCTTTGTAGTGGTGACATGGCCGAGTGTAAGTGTTTGCTGATTGTTGCGGTAATTTGCGGCTGCCCAGGTGAATACTGTGGGTGCATTAACTGCACATCATAAATGTTGCGTGCTGCATAGTGAACGTAAAAAACCCATTAAGTAATTAAAAAAAAAGTGCCTCGGTATAATTTGCCAAATGTTCAAAAATTACTCAAATGACTTAATTTAATTGGGAAAAACGACGTAACAATATAATATCCCTAGGCTGCAGGTCCCTGGAATAGTTGACCTGAGATGTAAAGCACTTTGAGATGCTGCCATATTATATTTAGTAAGCACCCTTTACATGCAAATCCTGAAACTGAAAATCCTTTACCTGTGTGTGGACGTGTGCAGCACGTGGTGTTACTCACGAAGGCCTGCATTGCATACATCATCCCGGACACGCCATCCCATGTGCGCACCTGCATGCGCCGCGAGCGCTTCGTCGTACAGACGATTCTGCAGCAGGCAGAGCTGGGCCGTCTCCGTAACACCCTCCTCACCGATGCCCCCAGCTCACCGCCATCGCCTCAATTCCACGTTGAGGATGAGCAGGCAGAGATGGGCCTGCTTCGCTGCTCGCTGCATAAGGAGTCTCCTGGCGTATTGCACCCACCCCAGCAGTGCCACATGGAGAATGAGCAGGCAGAGAAGACTGGTGACGACTCACTGCTGAGGGATCCGAGGAGGAATCAAGCAACGAGGATTCGTCAACTGTCTTCTACAGCGTATAAATCTACTCTGACTTTTAAAGGAGGCTGCTATCCTAACTCTGTTTGCACGTGGACAAGGACATTGCAGTCGAGGACTATCTGTATATATTAATAAATACGTTTATGATTTAACATGTCTCAATCATCTCATGTCTTTTCATACGAATCACGATGTGAATGAGGAAAACTAGAAATTATTGTTATTTTGGATATATTTTAAATTTTGGTTTAACATGTAGGCTTTCGCGCCCAATATCATCCATAGAGGTGTTTTTTGGATTAGATCGTATACATATATAAACGTGTCGTTAAAACCCGCCACCACTCGACACAGCCAACTAGTAGGGTTGTCACGGAAACAGAACAAGCCAATTCGTCACTGGTACTTTGGAGAGCCAAGCCACAACATTTACAATCGGAGTACGACGTTTTGCCAGTAATTACAACTAGCTTCATCAGGCGACAGCCAGATTTATGGCACTCTCGCGCAAAGTGGGGGGGGGGGGGAGATTACCGAGTCAACGTACATTATGCATGTGCATTATGAGAGCCCTTTGATCTTGTCCTTCCTGTCTATTGTGTATTAAAATAGACGTACCAATGGTAATCCCTATTGAAGTATGCTGCCCTTTATAGGCATGCATTTAAATAATGTATTATTTGTTGGCACCCATGTTCAGCAGTAGCAGAACACACGTGCCAACAAGGACACTCAGTTGATTTTAATGTTGAAATTCTGTGCAAAACTAGCTACTACTGCCCAAGAATAATTCGAGAATCTATCGAAATTGGAAGAAAAATTTACAGTTCGGATAGCTACCGCCTTTCTGCTGTGTGGAAGCGACTCATCAAATAGTACATTAGATGAAACTCCGAGTACCCACTCAGGAGGTATAGTGGTAAAGCAGTGGAGGAAAAAAAAGCAAATTTTTTAATTTGCCCTTGTTGAATGATAGAGCCGATACACACAGCAAGCGAGATTAAGAAAGCGCATCGGAAGAAATACCGGAGGAGAGAGAGAAGACAATTGCTTGCTGGAGAAGGAAAGGCATTCCTACCGAGGGAGACAAGTTGACAAAGATTTTGATAATGGGAACCGGTGGCGTGGCTCGATCTTCCCTATGTACGCAACATGCTACCGAAAGAAAACAGAAAATCCTATTCAAAGGCTAAAATAAGCTCCATTTTTTGTATAAGAGCCCGATAAACAATAACCCCATCCATAGACTGAGGAAGAGAGGGAAGAGCCTGAACAAAGGGGAGGAGATTACGACAGAGATGGGTTGGAGGTGGAGAGAAGGGGAGAGGGGAGGCCGTAAAGGCAGCTGCACATTCAAGGAAAGCGGTGTAGAAAGAGTTGAACGGGGACATGGAGACAGTAGAGACAAGGGTGGAGAAAGAGGAAGGGAGGATCTTTCAGTGCTCGCTACAGGAAACCCACAAAACTGAATTTCCTAAACTCGTGTCGCCTCCGTGACAGCAGCACCACCAACGCCACAGACTCACGCTCCCCAAATCGACAATACCATCTCCATTGCCGACCAGCCACGAGATGGCTGCTCTCAACACCTCGGTCGTGGTGTAAGCAGCAAAAGACTTCCGGCTGGTGAGCAACCGGCCATTGCGAGGGTTGGAAAGAAACTGAAGCACGGGACGACTCCCACAACCTTCGGGTATTTCCAAACTGGATGACGTCTTGGGATGAAGCTAGAAGTAAGCCAAATCTGCACTCAATAAATGGGACAAAGATTCCAGAGAAGCCTCCAGAAATGTCACAGGAGGCTCGGGTGTGAGAAACCAGACTCCATGTGGGGTCCTCCAGACCTTTGCCCTCCAGTTCATCAACATTTGTAAAAGCAGGACGTCTCAAAGGTACGTAGCATGGGTGAGGTAAGAGGTTGAGAACCACGTTCCGAGATTAGGCGCTTTGACAGGTTGGGGTCCGAGTTAACGTTTAATGGAGCTCACCCTACGACATTATGGATAGAAGGGTAGTGTGCCGGCACAATCCGGACACCCTGCTACACCGAAACACTCTGCTGCACCAAACTCCCTGGTACAGCTAAACACTGGCACGATTGCGCTCAAATACACACAAACTCTCGCTCAGCCAGTTGGTACACAGGTTGTCAGTTGTGGGGGACGCGGGCCCCCGGCTCCCCCCCCCCGGGGGAGGGCTGATCTCGGGAGGGCTGCGGGCTCCGGACTCCTCGCTCGAGTGAGAGCAGCCGCTACTCGACTCCTCGCTCGCGGTGAGAGGGCTGCCGCTCTCCGGCTCCTCTCCTCGCGCCGCAGCCCCTCGGGTCCGCGGGTCCTGTTTGTGGGGCATAGCTCGGGGCTGGCACGTGGCTGCCTGGAATCAATCCGTCGCTTCTCAGCCACTCAAACACGACGTCTCCGCTCACACAACCCCGCGCACCACTCACACGAACTGAACGGGGGACCAGGGGTCAGAGGGCAATGACGTCCTTCGCACACGCGTTGCCGCCGATGCCGGGCAATGGAGATTGTTTAAAGGGCTGCGGGGCGGGGATTTGGAGTCAGTTTTAGAGCGACACACCAATCGCACGCGCGGGACGGGGGGGTCGGGGGTTAGAGGGCAGGGACGTCACTCATACACGCATAGCCGATTGGGGGGCTGTATTGGAGATTATTTAAAGGGCTCTGGGGGCGGATATTCGGGATTGGTGTTAGCCCGCAGTCACGAAAGCTTTAAATCGAAATTTATGTTAAGTGTAATGTGTTGGTGTTAATAAATAGTGTTGCCTCCCAAGAAGTTGTGTGCGCCTATCTCAGCCCATTACATATAAGTGTAGACATGATTATGTAATTCTTGTGTTCATACAAGTGTAGTGACACAGCGCTGACTGCTGTCCAGCAGCGGCAACTGCAGTGGAAAGTTTGCACACATGCCGTTGAGCATATATACGGGTATGCCGGCCGGGCAGAGGAATTGGGGCAAGGGTCATGGAAGACCTCATAGGGAAGCCTCTGGAACCCTCTGGTCGGTTCGAGAAGGGAGGCGTGGATAGGGCAGAGCCAAGCCGCGCCGAGTAGAATATAGAATATAATATAAGCAGCGGAGAGCGAGAGCTCCGGGCTGCCGGTTCTGGGAGTGGACTCGTCTCGTCGTCGCTGTCGTTGCCACCGCATTCGCCCAATCATTGCGTGGCCAGACAGTAGCTGGCCTTCTCGGTCGACGCCGTCGGTGCAACACGGACAGGGTCGTGTCTAGGCCGGGCTCTATGGCAACGTGGTCGAGTGAGGCCGGAGTTGGTGTGAACAAGATAATAAAGAGACGATGTCTCCTGCAACTACCTCGTCTTCGACAGTGTGTGCGACACACACACGTCGGAAGGAGAACACTTCACAAGTATAAATGCTGCCTGTGTCAGTCAAGTCACATTTGCTCTAATTTATTTTGGTGACCTAAGACAGGAGAAGCAAAATGCACTTCTTCAGGAAGTGATATTTTTTTCATAATGCAGAGGCTGTGCCTGATACACATCTTTCATGTGTTGTTTGGCAACCCTGGTGCCCAGTAAACGCCATATGGCCAGATCCTTGCATTGAATTCCAAGTATTAATTCCTCCATACTTGTGCACAGTTGAGTTTTTATTCCATTCCCTTCATGAACCATGTCTTTGAACTTTACATCATAGTAAGATAGTACATGCCGATGAATAATTAATAGATGCTTGAAAACATCTATCCCCAACCATCTGCCTGTGTTTGGCCTAAAACCCAATCACCCAGAATGCCCAAATTAACCTTACATACTCTAGGAATGTAAGCAGGTTAATGCTTGGATATCCATCACAATCATCACCCCCAAATGTGAAGACATGTCACGAGACTCGCTGACTTTTCTTAAAATACTTGAGAAATACAAATCATAGCTGAATATTTTCAATTCCATGTGTATAAGCCTTTGTCTCAGATTTATTGTAAAATAAATATACATGTACAATATAAACATTCAAATATCAGAAAATATTTAATGTATGTTGAATTTCTTTCACACTGTACATAACCAACCGTGCTAAACAAGACATGATAAAAACAATCCAAGTCATGGGTTGCATACAATATGCAACTTTGGTTTATTGATTACAAGGTACATAAAAGGTTCTGAAATTTTACAATACAGGTATAGTGCAATCTAAATAAGCAAATGTACTTTTACAGTGATTTCCCAAATGTTTATAACTACACAAATACTAGCACAGTGGTTCTTAACCTGGGTTCGATCGAACCCCAGGGGTTCGGTGAGTCGATCTCAGGGGTTCGGCAGAGCCCCCGCCACGGAGGTCCGGACACACTTGTATTATTGTGTAAATTTGTGATGACACACACGGCCCGCTTGGCCATCACTGGCTGCAGATGATCATGCTACACTGCTTGGCCAATCAGCGCTGCGGGGAATTTAGTGCGTACTCAGTAGTCAACGTGTGACTGTTGTTGTCGTACGTCGTGTGATTTCTTTAATATTTTATCCATACTAACTATGTCGGGCAAAAGAAGAAAGTGGTCGGACGAATATGTACAACATGGATTCTCATGTATCACGAAACGTGATGGGAGTGAGCGTCCTATCTGCATGATTTGCAACGCCAAGTTGAGCAACTCTAGTCTTGCACCGGCAAAACTAAAGGAACACTTCTTGAAGCTGCATGGAGACGGGGAATACAAGAACACAACACTTGCTGAATTCAGGGTGAAGAGAGCCAGATTCGATGAAAGGGCCACTCTGCCTGCTCTTGGATTTGTACCTGTTAACAAACCGATCCTGACAGCATCGTACGAAGTTGCTTACCTGATCGCAAAGCAGGGCAAGCCACACACCATTGGTGAAACACTTGTGAAACCAGCTGCATTAAAGATGGCGAATCTGATACTCGGAACAGCGGCCGAAGGTAAATTATCCCAAATTCCCCTTTCAAATGACACCGTCAGTGACAGAATAGAAGACATGAGTAAAGACATCTTGGCTCAAGTAGTCGCGGATCTGATTTCAAGCCCGGCAAAATTCAGCCTTCAACTCGACGAAACCACAGACGTTTCTGATCTAAGCCAGCTTGCTGTTTTTGTACGCTATGTGAAAGACGACATGATAAAAGAAGAGTTTTTATTTTGTAAGCCTCTTACAACAACGAAGGCAGCCGATGTGAAGAAGCTTGTGGATGACTTCTTCAGAGACAACAATCTTTCATGGGATATGGTTTCTGCAGTTTGTACGGACGGAGCTCCAGTCATGCTGGGAAGAAAGTCTGGTTTTGGTGCGCTAGTAAAGGCCGATGCACCACACATCATTGTGACGCATTGTATTCTGCACAGGCATGCGTTGGCAACAAAAACCTTACCTCCAAAAATGGCAGAAGTATTAAAAACTGTGGTGGAATGTGTGAACTATGTGCGAAAAAGTGCTCTGAGGCACCGCATCTTCAGTGAGCTGTGTAAAGAAATGGGCTCTGAATTTGAGGTACTTCTGCTCCATTCTAATATTCGGTGGTTATCCCGGGGACAGGTGCTGAATCGTGTTTTTGCCATGCGTGTGGAATTAGCCCTGTTTTTGCAAGAGCACCAACACTGCCATGCAGATTGCTTCAAAAATCCTGAGTTCATTCTCATTTTAGCGTACATGGCTGATATATTCGCAGCTCTCAATCATCTCAATCAGCAGATGCAGGGTGGTGGAGTCAATATCATGGAAGCGGAAGAACACCTTAAGGCTTTTCAAAAAAAGCTACCGTTATGGAAACGACGAACAGAGAACAATAACTTCGCAAACTTCCCGCTTCTGGACGACTGTGCAAGTAAGATCGAAGATGTGTCTGGAATCGGAGATATTTCTGTATCCACGGAACTGAAGCAAACAATTGCCACGCACTTAGATGAGCTTGCAAAGTCTCTCGACGGATATTTCCCTACAAGAGAGTCATATCCAGCATGGGTGAGACAGCCGTTCACGTTTGCTGTTGAAACAGCAGATGTCAATGATGAATTCCTCGACGAAATCATTGAAATTCAGCAGAGCCAGGTTCAACAGCAACTCTTCAGAACAACAACGCTCTCAACGTTTTGGTGTCGACAAATGAACAAGTATCCAGTTATTGCTAAGAAAGCCCTGGATTTTTTTATACCATTTGTTACAACATATCTTTGTGAGCAATCCTTTTCGAGGATGCTGGACATAAAAACGAAGAAAAGGAACAGACTTTGCTGTGAAAATGACATGAGAGTGGCACTTGCCAAGGTGAAGCCACGCATATCTGAACTGATCTCTCAAAGGCAACAGCAGAAGTCACATTGATTTCCAGGTATGTAATTTGTTGTGAGTTTATGCATTGTGTTGGTTTTATTCTTTGAACAAGGTAATGTTCATGCACGGCTCATTTTGTGTACCAGTAAAAAACATATCTATGTCTTGAATTTGAAAAAAATCACATTTTATTTTTCACTAAAGAGGGGTTCGGTGAATGCGCATATGAAACTGGTGGGGTTCGGTACCTCCAACAAGGTTAAGAACCACTGTACTAGCATGTATGTTCCCAATAAAGTAGTCTCCTTCCAAAATGGCTAAAACCAAAATAAGTTTAGTTGTGCTCACAATATTTTTCACATATCCGTTCTCTTTCAAGTGACATTTGAGTCTGCATGGATTTGCTGTGCAAAATACTGCTGCAACCATTCACTAACTCCAACCCTGAACAAACTTCATCACATTTTTCCAATACTTTGTTGTGGCACTTCCATTAACAGGGCAATTACTGTGCCCCATGGACCCCACAAGTTCACAAGTAATTGCGATTCACACCACAGCACCTGAAGTACCATTGATGTTTAACAACCATGAATTAGCAGGACCAAGCGAACGTATCCTTCTGAGTACAAACCTCGACCACCGCCTTAAAATGCAGCCATCCTTGTTCTCCTTGATGGTGTCAACCAGCTCTTTCAGACGCGACAGGTGGTACACGGCCCTGAGAAGAGACACGATTGAGAGAAAATTACTTGGTTGACTTATTATCATGGTGGAAGCCAGAAAAATCTCACCAAGTCTCAGGCGGGTTTGGCAGTGATATTTTGCAAATTTCATCAGCGAGTGGTATGTGAGAGGAAATCGGAGAACCCGGTGAAAACAGAGGGAGTAAAATGCAAAACTCCGGATATAGATTCAAGATTCCATTGCTGTATTACTAACTCCTGGTTACCTAGCAGCCAAAATCTATAATATATGCTATTACCAAATAGTCTCCCATCCAAGTAATAACCAGGCTTACCTGCTTAGCTTATAACATTCATAATCTGACATCATACTTAGAGGCGATGCAGCCTCTATGCTGTGCGTGAGTGTGAATATAAAGATAAATTCACAATGGCGTGGAGGGGTTTTCCCAGGGACGATCAGCCCCTAGGAAGACGTCCGTGTTGAAGCTGCCCGGGGAGGGGGCCTCCAAGCCGGGGGATTCCAACTCCATGCGCGCCCTGCTCAGCAGCTCCTCCAATGAGGCTGTGCATCAAGAATCACGCATCGCACGTCACAACCACATGGGTGGCCGCTCAGTCGTCTCTGTGAGAAAAGACTGAATATGTACCTGAAAACATATGAAATGTCATCTGCTATATACAGACTATATATATACACACACACACCTAGGGATCTAAAGTCCTCTGACACGGGCTCCTCGTTGGCTACATTCGTAAGGCCGGAGATGTCCAAATCTTTGAGCCACTCTGGGTACTTTGGTCTGCTTTGCGGGCTCTGAGCGGCACCTGCTCTCTTCGTGCTGGTATCCGTCTCGTGGCTGCTGGTCTGGGAGTCCACATCGCAGTCACGCAGCCAGGCCGGGTACCTGAGCTCAGGAATGCTCGTGATCCCCGACACATCCAGCTCATCCTTTTGGCTTGTCAACCACCTGGGATAGGTACTTGTCGCACAGCCGCCGTTCGGCAAGTGCTCACGCCTAGTTGCTTCACTGCTCCGTAAGTATAACAAAACATTCTTCTGGTTAGAAAATAAATAATTTTTGGGCTTTGCCGACTCATTTAATGGCATCAGGGCCTTGTTGCTTCTCGCTGTTGAGCTCAACCGTTCAGTTGGCTTATTGCCCCTCACCAATGATGCGCCGAGGCTGTGCGCGGTGACCCCGAGAGATGACCGCTTGCCTCTGTGCGACACTGCGAGGTCTCGGTGGGCGCCAGGCGAGCGGAACAAGGACTTGGAGGAACCGTCAACTGGCGCCTCTAGGAGCTGGTCCGTGGTTAGACTGACCGTCGGGCTATAAGCCATGACCGCTGCAGCGCAGCAGTGAGGCTGCACGTGCCTGAGATGAGGTCCTCCACAGGCAGCATGCCACCTGCAATGTAAGACCCACAGACATTTTACTGGTACACAATGAATTTGCTCTCCCCTAGATTCCTTGACCCCTGAACGGCAATCCTGCAATGTTGCCTTACTTTGCACCATCAGTAACTAATGATGTTATCCGTTTGTGGAGTTTGTGAGAATATGGGATAAATCAGTGCATGAGCTGTTATTGTTTAAACTTCAGATGTGTCCAGTCTAGGATCTGCAAATTTTGACACAAAGGTTGGAGGATCACTTAGATTTCACAAACTTTACAAACTCGATAATCAGTGAAGTTGCTGGAAGATGACAGGAGAAAGAAATGCATGCACCGACCTATCTGTTCAGACCTATGCTATCCTCTCATATGCGTGTGCTTACTGTGGATAGTTTTCTCTGACATAAAATGAACTCATTAATGGAATTTGCCAAGCATCCCAGTGTGGGACTCTCACGAAAATGTATCTTTAGACCTTATTAAGGGTTTTTTCTAAGGGAATTACATTACATTCATGATAGCATAGCATAATTGACAAGCACCCAGTACAAGCAAATAAATGGGGTTCTCCTCTCCAATTATCCCCCTCCAGTCAATTAGCTTCGATACCTTATGAGACCTCCTTTGCCAGTAACAAGATATAGTAATAGGTTTTTACCCTTTTATCTGGCACAAAAACTGACACCTTTATACAAGGGATCATGTTTGCGATAACCACAACGCAAGTAGTCAAAATGCAAACAAGAAGACGCTAAGAATAAGAAGACGCCTTTTTGCGTCTTCTGGTCCAACACCAGTGGAGACTGGGATCTCAGAAAAGCCATCTCGGGTGTGGACCAATCAAATTCAAGGACAGTGCATATTATCAGAGTTGTCTTTTTTGTTTGCATTTTGACTACTTGTGTTGTGGTTATTGCAAACATGATCCCTTGTATAAAGGTGTCAGTTTTTGTGCCAGATAAAAGGGTAAAAACCTATTACTATAGCTTCAATACCATTGCACCGCGTGCACACTCGATAGCCACTCGAGTGCAAGCACCACGGAGCGATTCCTCGCGTGGCGAGAGGCGCAACCCACCCTCATCCACACTGTGCATCCTCCTCTCCTCCGCGCGTCTCCGCTCCGCCATGCTGCGCGGCGCTGTGCTCTGCACGTATCCTGGGTGGCGGTGACGCACAGATTCCGCTCTGCTCAAAGTCCTCGATGTAGGCGTCCAGCGCACCGCTCGCCTACGAGCAGCACTGCTCTCCGCACACCACAGGGCTGCGCTAGCCCCCGCTTCCGGTCCGGAGCAGCGTGCTGCCCAGGCTGCCGCGAGGGCTTGTGTCCGTCACCGTGCTGTCGCCCGAAGGGCTATTTGTCTCACCACCGTTGCAGTACATTTTGTACGATTTGGGATGCCTGGACCGGATGGGGCCAGGGAGAGGAATGGCTGTGGCTACAAGGTCACCACTGGTCCTGGTATGGGGGGCACCATGAGGAGCTGCTGTGTGCGGAAAGTGGGTCCGCTGTCGCAACGCGATCGCATGGGCCAGTGTCGACCACTTCGCGTTAGGTCTCTTAAGCTACTGTGGCTGTTGTCCTTTTTTCAACAAAAATTCCAGCCTTTCCCATGGTTTCCTTCATCACACCTGCAAGCTCTATGTACAATTGAAGTGTCATAAATGCACTACCTGCCTACTACTACATTATGAATGATATACATTTAAGAATTAGCTGGAGACAACTCCATGTTTAAAAACACTGTATTCAAAAGAGAAGGCTTAACATTTAACATTGGTTAACGTTTGGCATGCACACCTGCATATAACAAAAATTACCGTACTACTAATACAATGAATGCTAAATATTAAGTGGTATTACAGTAGTATGACTACTTATATTTATATATTATCGCACCTCCGAAGAGCACGGTTGGCTTTGTACGATGCGAAAGAGGTTCAACACACATACAGAATACAATACTTTCCGAGCACATTATGCGTACCGAACCTCCAAGTTCCTTACCCTACCCTGAATAAGAATGTGTGCGGAGTACAGCTCCTTTTTAAATCCATTGCTGGCTGACAGCTGTCCCATGCTATGCAGCTCCCAGGGGGAGGGGTTATTTACCATACTTCACCACGCTGGTCAGTGTGAGTTTGGTGATGGCAGGGGGCTATAGAAGTGCATTACAACCATGTACTGAATATTGCTGCACTGATGGCAGGGGGCTATAGAAGTGCATTACAACCACGTACTGAACATAGCTGCATTGGTGGCAGGGGGCTATAGAAGTTCATTACAACCACGTACTAAATATTGCTGCATGGATGGCAGGGGGCTATAGAAGTACATTACAACCACGTACTGAATATTGCTGCACTGGTGGCAGGGGGCTATAGAAGTTCATTACAACCACGTACTGAATATTGCTGAACTGGTGGCAGGGGGCTATAGAAGTGCATTACAACCACGTACTGAAAATTGCTGCACTTGTGGCAGGGGGCTATAGAAGTACATTACAACCACGTACTGAATATTGCTGCACTGATGGCAGGGGGCTATAGAAGTACATTACAACCACGTGCTGAATATAGCTGCACTGGTGGCAGGGGGCTATAGAAGTACATTACAACCACGTACTGAATATTGCTGCATTGATGGCAGGGGGCTATAGAAGTACATTACAACCACGTACTGAATATTGCTGCACTGATGGCAGGGGGCTATAGAAGTGCATTACAACCACGTACTGAATATTGCTGCACTGGTGGCAGGAGGCTATAGAAGTACATTACAACCACGTACTGAATATTGCTGCACTGGTGGCAGGGGGCTATAGAAGTGCATTACAACCACGTACTGAATATTGCTGCACTGGTGGCAGGGGGCTATAGAAGTACATTACAACCACGTACTGAATATTGCTGCACTGATGCTCGCCACGTGAGAGCCACACAGCAGGACAATGCTATACTGTACAATATTGAAATGATTCTCCTACAAATACTAAACATTAGTCTTAACAATCAATACTACTTTTAACATGAACAATAACTAATAAATGCACGCGTAGTAATCGCCGTGCTAACCCTTAGCGTGCAATGTGAGCAGAACTTGTATTGTAAGTCGTACCCAGTCCATTACCGCGCCACACACTCCCATTAACAAACCAACCACATTTACTGAATGTCCTCCTCCTTTACACGGCACAACCAGACAACACTTTGCACACCGAAGTGTCCAAGCCGCGTGCTGAGTGAAGCAAACCCCATTCAATTCTAGATTTAAAGCTTTCGTGACTGCTAGGATCCATACTCTTTGGTTCTATTGGGTAAAGTCACGTAGGTGAAAATTGTTATTTTATTTTCACCTACGTGACTTTACCCAATAGAACCAAAGAGTATAAACCCCATTCACTCTGCGCTCAGCGTTCAACAAAGTTGAACCTGGCTCGCCCTCACGCCTGCCCATCTCTCTCCGTCTCTCACCGGAGATTATTCCATTGATCGTCTTCGCCTTGCCGTCCAGAGATCCGTGTGGATTATCCGTGAGGGTAGTTAAAGGTCGCGGTTATTCGGAGAAGTTTTTTTTATTAATTTTCCCGCCACAACCGCCGCGTCGCCAACGGCCGCTGAAGGCGATGTCCGAGACGCGCGGCCTGCGCATGCGCACTGAGGGTTGAGAGAAACCTGCGGGGAGGGGCAGCGGGGGGCGGGGAAGCCGCCGCCGTTGGCCACACCCACATTCTGGCCACGCCTATATTGAACCGACGTCACGGTGACATCATTCTGGGTCGGACTTTATCGTGGGCTGGCTGTGCACGCGAGGAGCTCCTGACTTCTGACTCTGAATTCGAGAAAAAATCAAAGATTCACGATGTCTACCTTCGTCGAGATAGGTAAAGTTTAACGTTAGTGTTAGAGATGTGTGTTTGTGTTAAATGTTGAGCCTGTGGACAAAACTGCTGGGGATGTGCCAGATGTCTCCATCTAACGTTAAGGAGGTTGGAGCCTGGATAGTGCATACCAGGTGTTACAGACTACATGATGGGAAGCAGAAGGCATTCTAGTAAAATAGGTTTTTGTTTGTACGTTAATGCTCCTCCTTTTCCTTTACCAACCCATACTCACCGGCATGGTGAAGTATGTGCAAATAACCAACACAATTCGTGCGATCGTCAAGAGGCTCTCCAGCAGGGGATTGGCAAAAGGCCGTACAGGAGCAGTTTTGTGAAAAATCATTGATTCTTTCATAATGTACATCTATGATTTATTATTATTGTTCATGTGGGTAACCTCGGCGAGGGGGGAAGCAAGGTCGGGAAGAGCGGCGGATGGGGCCGCTTTTGACCACGCCCATATTTAGGTGACGTCACGCCCTTTTGCTGTGACGTCACTATAGCAGGGAGTTATCCTTGGCTGGTTGTGCATGAGGAGCTCCCGAGTTATAACTCACAAGATCTGAGATTAGACCAAAGATTCATGATGTCCACATTTGTTGAGATAGGTAAAGTGTAATGTTCGTGCTATGACGGGGCTTTGGGCCAGTTTTAAATATTGAGATCTCGTCAGTGTTTTAATCGGACGCGCAGCAGGGTTTGAGCCAGGATAGTGCATAACAGGTCTAAAAGTGTGGTGTCGGGCTACATGGTGGGCAGCAAAGGGCAGTCCATCAAAATTGGTTGTACTATACATACTATACGTCTTCACCAACCCACATTAACCAGAGTGGTGAAATGTGGATTTGAAGCTTTCGTGACTGCAAGGATCCATACTCTTTGGTCCCTTCACCTGATGAAGGCCACTTGTTTTGTGGCCGAAACGTCGTGATTGTTGTTCATTTTATTTATTTATTTTTCCCTACGTGACTTTACCGAATAGAACCAAAGAGTACATATGTTATCTCCCGCGCAATATGGTATCTCCCTCGCAAGATGTTATCTCCCGCGCAAGATGTTATCTCCCTGACAAGATATTATCTCCCTCACAAGATGTTATCTCCCTGACACGATGTTATCTCCATGACAAGATATTATCTCCCTCGCAAGATGTTATCTCCCTCGCCTCGTATGCAGGAAGTCCGTGAGTTCGATCCAAATTGTGACGCCTGTAATATTTGGAGTTTGCGTGTCTCTCTCTCTGTGTTCTCGTGGCCGCGTGGATTATTCCCTGGGTCCTCCGGTTGTTCCTTTAACATTTAGAATCAACGTGCTTTCAGAGTTATTTGGCTGCTATAAATTTCCACGTGATGCGAATTATTTTCCACCTCGCTACCAAGCCGCGCCAGGGCAGTGCCGAGCCAGCCCCGCGTGGCTCTCAAGGCACCAAGTTATGTTTCCACTGCGGAACCCGAGCCGTGCCACGGACGTCACGTGTGACGAGCGCGTCGAGACGCATGTGGGTGGTGTAGTGCAGTAATTTTCTTTTTTTTTTTACTCGGTACGCGGACCCCTGGGGGCTATGTGGCAATGCCCCAGGGTGTACGTGAGATAATGTATAAATATGTGAAATCATATCGGACATGAGTCATTGGTGAATAGTCATGTATGAATCGGACAATGTAAAGTAACTACGATACAATTTGTATCCACGTGGTAACCTGGAACGATATGAAAGCACTTTCTAAACTCACTGATCGTACACAATGCGGGTTTACAAGAGCAGCCAGGGAACTAATGACGTCTCGCGTGCAGAGCGTCCGTTTAATTTGTTTTTATTCGCTTGCAGTTACTAGCAGCTGGTTAGGATATACCTCTCACAAAGTGGACAATTGGTTAAAATATTGACGTTCATTATTCACACGTTGATTTCTCAGAACCACGTTGGGTCAAGGGGGGAGTGGGGGGGGCTACTCGGTTTAAACTAAATTCAACAACGAGGGGGGGCACCGGTAGCCAACAACGGTTGAGAACCACTGGTGTGGTGTGCGCTGGTGTCCTTACCGTGCACTCACCGAATGTCACGCACAATGTACGCGTCATTATCCCCGCCCCTGGCCCTGCTTGGCCCCAAGCCATATTCAGACACCGCGTGAGGTTAGCGTATCCCGGTTTTTGGTTCTAGCGCAACATGGAAAACGGCCAGTGGAGAACCAGGCAATAGAAATGTGGGAGGCACTGTTGGCACGTCCATATAAAACTGCACATGTTATCCCGTGGATACAAAATGCAGGTTAAGAGGAAGAATCGAGGCACGGTGATAAAAAAAAAACGTGATAACCCAGCAGGGTTTGAGCCAGGATAGTGCATAACAGGTCTAAAAGTGTGGTGTCGGGCTACATGGTGGGCAGCAAAGGGCAGTCCATCAAAATTGGTTGTACTATACATACTATACGTCTTCACCAACCCACATTAACCAGAGTGGTGAAATGTGGATTTGAAGCTGTCGTGACTGCAAGGATCCATACTCTTTGGTTCTATTGGGTAAAGTCACGTAGGTAAAAAATAAACCAACAAAAATCACGACGTTTTGGCCACAACACAAGTGGCCTTCTTCAGGTGAAGGAACAGAACTGTCGGGACGACAGCACTTCAATTGAAATGTGGTCAAGTAACCACCATGATCTGTGTGGTCACGGGGAAGCTCTCGCAGAAGCTGACAAGCTTCCATCTTGGCAGTAATCATGTTGCCTCTTTTTTACTCTCAGCGTCTCTGCAGCGCTTGCAGCGCTCGCACTCCTCGCCCCATTCACCCCCACCCTCCCCCTCTCTGACTTATTTAACTGCCCTAACCCTGGTTTCTCTCCCACTTCAGTAAAACAGTTTCCTTGCTGTGGTTGTCACACCTGATGATGAGTGCTTGTGTTGCATTCGAAACGTCGTGATTTATTTCTATTTTTTTTCACCTACGTGACTTTACCGAAAGAACCAAAGAGTATAGCTGACAAGCTGTCAGGGCAAAAATGACTTTGCATATTCCAACTAATATTTTTTGCCCTGGTTTGTGTCTGACCATGCTGGGCACGGCTTTGTTAAAGTGTACGATATTCAATGGGGTAAAAGTCCCCTAATGGTAATACAACTTTATACCACAGGTGTACTCACACTGGAGCAGCGTCGACATTTATGAGAAAGCTTTACACATGAGTACCATGTGCGGTTCTTTACCGACATTCCCATCCCTGCACCTGCCTCCCCTGTCCCTAATACAATGAACCCTCTACCCCCACATTACCTATGCAGAACTCGTGGAGAGAATGAATGAGGAGGAGGGAGCGGAGGGGCATGAGGCTCAGCCTTCAACGGTGCCGCAAGACTTTTCGACGTCATCATTTCAATCTACCCTGGCCCAGGTACGATGCGGCACAACGTAGATTTGCACTGCCTATAAATTAGCTTGGCTAATGTCAAAGATGGGAGATTCCTGGTATTTACAGATTTAGTTGTTGTTTGCATTCGCCAACTAATGGGCCCCAAAGTGTAGACATGGCTGCTCCTCATTTATAGATTTGCAGCCTTTGCAGCAGTGCGTTTTGGTGACTATACTGTGCTGATGAGTCCGAATGAGGATTACACCGGTCCACAGTTGCATATCACTGCATAACTGCTGCTGTTAGTCTGTCACATTTGCTCAACTTTATTTTGATGGTGGTTTAAGATAGCATTACCACAATGCACTTTAGAAAATACTGATGTTTTTTGTATAATGCACAGGGGCTAGATGCTTTGTGTACACATTTCTCCAGGTCTCTGGTTTCCTCCCATAGCTAAATGACACAGTGTAACTGGTATTGGCCAAACGTACCAATGCTGAAAAAATACATGCAAATTATTCAATTGGAATTAAACTAAGCAACTTCGTTCTCGACTGCAAAAAACAGAACTTGGTAGGACCCTCCTTGAAAATAAAAATGTAAACTCATTGAGGTTTTCCTGGGTAAACAAGTACAACATCATAGCAATAAACAACTTGCATACAAATAGCAGATTAACTTATGTCCTGATACATGTATCATGAGCTTATGAATAAATATACATTTCATGCATAAGCTATTACATCTCTCATATTCGTGTGTGTGCTTGCCTTTGCGTGTAGGACACTGTCTACTTTTGCGATGGAGTCCGTCGGATCGATTTCATCCTCGCGTTCGATGATGAGGTCCATTCTCAGGACGCCATCAACAATCAGGTGAGAACGAGGAACCTACAAATAATGCTCCACCTTCCTGCACCCAGCATTATCACCCCTCCCCACGTGCAACACCACACGCCTCTAAACCTAGGTTTGACGCAGTGGTGCCAGCTCAGCTCTCTGACTGCTGAGTCACCCTGCCACCTCCATACGAGTCTTTAAATCCACAGTATACATCCTTTATCAAACTGTATCGTCAACTGCAGACCACGCTAGTCAATGAACGCTAGACTCCCATCACTCAACTCGCACATCCATACCCTGAACCATACGCCTCACTGCTTTGGCGAACAACAATCAATTATCGTTACGTATCACACTCCATCCACAACTCCTCAATAAATACACCACTTTCATATTGCACACACCGACACCCAGACATAACTTACAGGATATATGTAATATCCACATTCTAACTGCCAAATGGAAAACTATTACAACAGTGCTGAAGTACCCAGTATGCATTCTCTGCAATATTGATGTTTTTGTTTATTTTGTTGCTATTGTACCCACGCACAATGGATCTATCTCCCTTGTAAAATAGCAAAGCAACTAGCTAAGTGAGACCATCCCTGTAACAAATAAGGTGAACTCAAACAGTTGATTGACAAAGAGCTGTGCAAATTTTTATTTTATTAAGGTCTGCTGAAGTGACACCGACTGAAGCAGTTCAGTGATGCTACTTTGCAGAGCCGTTCTCTGATTGATTCCCATGTGAGGCTCTACTCACTGTAAGAGTTCAAGAAGTTTCCTCACCTCTTGACTTGACTCCCACAGTGACACCACTGAGAACAATGTATAACACAGATGGTGAATTTTGTTTGACAGAAGAAGAGGACCGAATATCAGGCAAGCCTGATGAAGATGGGGCTAGATCTCGAGATTGAACCCAAGGAGGTAAGTTTCCTGCGTGTCTCTCTGCTATAGATGACAGACACTGTATACAGATAAAAAGGTGTTAGACTGTGATTGCTTCATAATATCACTGCTGGCATACATTCCTTGAGTAGGAGCGCTAAAGATCCCCGCTGGAGGGTATATGGCCTACTCTTCTATGCTTGCCAGACGTCTTGAAAGAGATAGCGAATACCCATACTTTACCCCACCATGCACAATCTTAAGATGGATTAATTGTGGCTTACCCATTTATACTGGAGGGTATAACAGTCTCCACCTTAATGTGGCATGCCAGCTATTTATACTGTAGTAATAAGTGTTCGATAACTGCACGTACATTATGCAATTTGCTTTTGGGTTGTGCCACACGTTGATCGGCACGAGGTGCTAACAACACGTGACACAAGCACGAAAATCCACGCGGCCGTGGACACTCTTCCAAATGAGACCATCCTGTTCCCTTGAACTCTCACCTGGTCAAACAAAGTCTAATAAATACAACTAAATGCACTCATCTAGAGTCTGACGATGAACTTCGTGCCATCCACTAGGAGTCGGTGAGCGGACGCACCACCTTTGTGAAAGTACACGCGCCATGGAACCCACTCACCACCTATGCCGAGATTCTACACATCCAGGCAAGATTCTGATGGTCATTGTAATGATGATCATGATGATGCCGATGATTGTGATAATGATTGTGGTGATGATTGTGATTATGATGGTGATAATGAATGTGATGACAATAATGTTTGTGAAGATTCATCATGGTTGTGATGATAATTGCGATGATCATGCATGTGATACAGAGTATGATGGTGAGGGTGATGATTGTGATGATTATAATTTATGACGTTCAACGATAATAATCGTAGCACTGACATTACGAGATATCGAGAGACGTAAATATACAAACGGATTAGAAAAACGTACATTTGGAAAAATATGCATATTAGCAACATATTGACTCTTTTTAGAAAAGTGAATGGGCTCGGGAAGGGCACGTTGCTTGAAGGGATGATGTCTGCTGGCCGAAAATGACATTGGAGTGGCAGCAGAAGGAGAGAACGTGCCCAAGATGATGTATATCATAGAGATGGCGAGATAAGATTGGCTCATGTGCGTGTGCTCATGACTGGGGATATTGGTGGGACAACTTGAAGAGTGGGTGGGATATGCAGTGGAGGCTTTTGGCATATTAATTGTTGCATTATAGGACTTGTTGTATTATAGGACTTGTTGTATTATAGGACTTGTATTATAGGATTTGTATAGAATGTTGTATTATAGAACTTGTTGTATTATAGGACGTGTTGTATTATAGGACTTGTTGTATTATAGGACTTGTTGTATTATAGGACTTGTTGTATTATAGGACTTGTTGTATTATAGGACTTGTTGTATTATAGGACTTGTATTATTATAGGACTTGTTGTATTGTTGGACTTGTATTATAGGACTTGTTGTATTATAGGACTTGTTGTATTATAGGAATTGTTGTATTATAGGACTTGTATTAGAGGACTTGTTGTATTATAGGACTTGTTGTATTATAGGACTTGTATAGAACGTTGTATTATAGGACTTGTTGTATTATAGGATTTGTTGTATTATAGGACTTGTTGTATTAAAGGACTTGTTGTATTATCGGACTTGTTGTATTATAGGACTTGTATAGATTGCAACAACTTGGGGAGACCTTCATCCATTCGTGGACTGATTTTGGCTGATGATGATTCCATGTGCTCGAGGCAAAGGGTTTAATACATTTAAAATCAAACAGGTGCCACTCAAGGAGAGCGACCTCCCCCAGGTGTCAGGCTCAGACAGTGGGCCTCTTCACTACCTGGGAAATATTCACCACCTGAAGCCGGGAGCCGTGCCCAAACAACCGGACTATTTCACGGCACCCTACCGGCGTTCGCAGCAGGACATCTATCCTATAAAGGATCATGACGTCCTCATCCCACCGGCCATACGCAGCCAAATCGTACGTTTGTATCAATAATGCTGTATAAATAATGCCAGAATGGGGTGGTTTTTTTGCAAAAACATGTTAATTTAAAAGGGTTTTGTCGTGTTTTTATCATTTTAATTAAAGTTTTCAGCTCTGTATCGCAACTTGCGATCTCTGAGTGACATGTGGTTAGAAGTGTAAATCATTATGGTTTATTAAGAATGCCTGGATTTATGATTTATGGGTTGTGGTAATATGTGTCCCTGTAGAGAAAGCTACCAAATTTTTGGGATGCTTAACCAGGAGACATGGTGAGCTAGCAGCCCCACCCTTTGTAAGTCCTGCCCACATTATATAACCACGTCCCCTCAATCATTCTCCCCTGCACAACAAAAGAATAAAAGACTACTGTTGATATGGTTCTTGGTGAGCAGGTATCCTGTCGAGCCAATATTGTGGGCATTTGGGGTTTTGATAGTATTGTATTCTGAATAAATTGCCTTTGTGCATGGAAAGCATGCATAAAATGTCTCCTTGAAATCTGGATATTGTACTTGCTGAAATCGGTACATATCTGCTTCAGTTTTTGGGGTGTTCTATGGACCTTTCCGAGTCGGGACTCAATAAGAGTTGTGGGCCCATTATAACTGTGTAGGCTGGTGGTGGTTGGAGAGGGGGAAACATTTCAGAGTGGAGTGAGTCAATAATAGCTTACCCACCCAGCCCTATGTTTCATGCATGTTATGTTTGTCATGTGTGTCATGTGTGCTCACACAGGTCCACTACATGCTGCAAAACCCCATGCCACAAGACAGCACGAACATATTAAATATCAACCAAATGATTGAAAATGGCTGCTATACTGCAGCCTATCCACTGCATGACGTAAGTTGTTGGGGGGGTAGGGGGTGGAGGGCACACTGACACCCTACGGGAGGCCCAGGTACGACACCTGAATTGCACACCTGTATAGGACGCTATAGCATAGTCTAAAGCTTACCACATACTTAACATTAGTGTCCCACAGAGATGCGCCGCATAGGTGTCCAGGTTCCCCAGCTCACTAAACACACCTCTGATTTGCATGGTTGGCTACATACGGTGCAAAAGAAGTTCAATATCCATGCATTGGAAAGGACTCCACGAGCACTCTAGAGAGCCATTCTCAAGGGTATTTGGCCGACTATTTCACGTGGGACAGAAGTCTGTGGAAGAATTAGAAGTACCCACACTTCATCCCACAACACGTGAACAACCAATAGATTAACTGTGGGTGCACCCATTTACACTGCTTGCTGGGAAGAAGCAGCGTGATTAAGAAACGTGGTCATTGTTTTAACTGTCGTTCCCATGAAATCAAATGGGCGACCTCTAACTTTGCAAGTCCAGTGCAGTGTGCAACACCATTACACCACAGCAGCGCCACGGCAGAGTTTTGGGGGGGTGGAGCTGGTAATTTGTGAATGTCCATGCAGTGTTTGTGACTAACAATTGCTTTCCCCATGTCAGAGTGAGTCTGTTCATCCCACCAAAAACCCGAACACGCTGGGCGACCGCAACACGCTGCGACGGGAGTGGGCGAGAGCCGGGCGCTCTTTCAAGGAGCAGCCTCTTGACCTTGTGCGGTAAGTTCATGCCCTATCCACTGCTGGATGAAGACTTCCCCAAGCCTTCGCCATCTCTCCCAGTCTCCTGATGCAACGATCCATGTGGCTCCTGCACACATGCTGATTTCATTACTTAAATTTCTGTGGTGCACATCCTCTCAGACGCATTCCTTCTCTTGACTGCCACATCATTCTTAGTCTCGACCACAGGCCATCGTACCTCTTAGGGACGTGCCCTGTCCAGAAAGGTCCTAAGGCTGGACTTGAATGCTAGCTGGGAGTTGATAGCACAGACGGCTGGGGAAATGGAGTTCCAGAATAGCATTTGCCCATGCCTTCCCTGCTCTTCACATTTCCCTCCAGCCCATGGTCCTTGCTTACATATTCGATAGCTACGCCACTGGTGCCATGTGCGGTTGGTGATGTTTGCGCTGTGTGTGCGAGTGATGTTGTCGGCACAGGTCATACTTCGGGGAGCAAGTGGGGCTCTATTTTGCATGGCTCGGCTTCTACACAAAGATGCTGATCTTCGCTGCAATCGTCGGCCTGATCTCCTTTTTCTTTGGAGTATTCAGCAACGACCGTGACATCACTAGGTACTGGCCCGACACATGCATACAGACAAATGCATACAAACACACACACACATACACTCATGTGTCAGATGTAGAACTCACACAGATCTCCTGTATAGCAATACAGACTGAACAATGAGTATCAGCAAGCACCTACTAAGGCTATACACAAGTACATATACACGTAAAGTACATATAGACATACATATACACTTATATACAATCCCATGGGATGCTGCCATGGCGTAATAGTTACATTTCTAGAATTGCAGTTTATAGATTTCCAGTGCGATCGCCTGGCATGGCAGCTGAAATAATGGCTAGGTTTCTTCAGTTATCCCACATATGCTCAGCAGTATAAACAGAGACACCGCAGTTAGATGATTGGCAGTTCAGATGTGATGGGGTAAAATATGGGTACTCCCACCGTGTCCAAGACGTCTGGCCATCATGGACGAGTAGGCCAAATATCATCTCGAGGGGCAATCTAGAGCATTCTTTAGTGGAGGACCTTCCACCAGCAGTGGCATGAGCAAGCAATTTCAGGGCCACATCTTTAACATTTCACTATTAAAGTACATATGCACATATATACAATCTCATACAGTTTATATACATATACAGTACAAATGTAGTACATTCAATATATTGTATATGTATATATGTTCCAAATGTCTCTGTTTCTAAAAGTAAATCCAAAAAATCAAGCCTAGCTACAATATTTCGGACAATCCAGGGAAAATTAAACATTGTTTTGGATTGCTCAGAAAACATGACATCGCCCATTGTGACGTCACTCACGACGACACGTATCACGTGACATCGGGTTTCGTCACTCTTGTTCACATGAATATATTGTACATTCTTACGAATTGTAAATAATCCGAAAATCAAAAGCAAAAAATATTCAAATCCAAAATGTTTAAATGTGAAACGTATCCTTATAATACGACTTACACACATAGACTCTTTGGAGCTGGATGACGGACAGCGGGGAGCAAGTGCAGGAAATACATTGCTGTACTCTGTGTCTGGAGTCTTCGCTTCCCATATTCAACCTGTACTGACCAGTGTGGGATGACTAGAATTAAATAGCCCTCATGACCCACGAGGTGTGGGGAGGCCCTCAGCCAGAAGTCGATTGATAAAAGGGCTGTAAACACCCCTGGAAATCAATACATAGAGATGTTACACCACTGATATCAACGAAAATTATAATTAAACATCAGCAAATACCTTCTTTGGTTCTTTCGGTAAAGTCATGTAGAATGAGAATAAAATAATAAATTGATAAAATAAAATAACACAATAATATTCTCACGACGTTTCGGCCCCAACACAAGCGGCCTTCATCAGGTGAAGGGACGAGACTGTCTGGTAGGACAGCGCTGGAGTGAAAGAGCCACGTTCAGATCACGGCCTTTAAGCTGTGTGAGAGGAACAAAGCGCCTTGACAAAGGAATTAGCATATAATTTAGCATTGAAATGGCTGAATGATTAGCTTGTGACTGGTCACAGAAATAGCTATGTTAAAAGTTAAAGCATACACATCCGCAGAGGCACCCATTGTTAAAAGGAATTAGCATAGAATTTAGCATTGAAATAGCTAAGTTAAAGCATACACATCCGCAGAGGCACCCCTTGACAATGGAATTAGCATAGAATTTAGCATTGAAATAGCTGAGTGATTAGCTTGTAACTGCTCACAGAAATAGCTACGTTAAAGTCAGAGCATACACATTCACCGAGGCACTTAGTACAAATCAAACAGGAGAATTTAGCATTGAAATAACTAGGCGAATTTAGCATTGAAATAACTGAGTGATTAGCTAGTGACTGATCACAGAAATGACTATGTTGAAGTCAAGGCCTACACATCTGAGCTATTCACAGTACTATATAGTGAACCAATAAGAAAACGTGCCAGTTTGTAGGTGGGGGAGTTGATAGTAGCTGCCATCGTTGAGAACTACTCAACGATGGCAGCTATACAAAAATAAAAAGAGATCCCACCAACAGCCTGGTCACCAAAACGAACAAAATCATCTCTGATTCAACAGCATTAATTGATGAGATCAAACAGTTCTCGTTGAAACCCTCTGCTGCCAGACCACCAAGATTATATGGCCTTCCAAAGATACACAAAGAAGATACACCCCTTCGTCCCATCGTCTCTACTATCAACTCCCCCACCTACAAACTGGCACGTTTTCTTGCTGATATACTGCAACCTTTCACTGGAAAAACCACCTGAGGTACTAAATTCTACTCACCTGGTATCGACAATCAAAGGCATTTCCCTGTCCCCAAACGACCTGCTTGTCAGTTTTGATGTGGTGTCCTTGTTCACCAAAGTCCCGGTACCTGACACCATCGCTATCATTGAAGACCTGGTTCATCAAGGACTGCATACTGATGTACCTCCCCTGGTGAGACATTGCTTAACCAACACATACTTCACCTGGAATGGAACTTTCTACAAACAAACTGAGGGCACCCCAATGGGCTCCCCCCTATCTCCGGTTGTAGCCAACGTATTCATGGAAAAATTTGAAACTGACGCCATCCAGACTGCCACTCTACGCCCGACCTTATGGAAGAGGTACGTTGATGACACCTTTGTCATCTGGCCACATGGCCAGCCTGCTCTAGACCAATTCCGCGACCACATCAATTCCATACACCCAGCAATCAGATTTACCATGGAGGTCGAAAAAGATGGCAAACTACCCTTTTTGGATGTCTTAATTAAAAGGAGACATGATGGTTCAATGAGCCACTCTGTCTACAGGAAAGCTACCCATACAGATGCTTACTTGAAACCGGATTCCCACCACCATCCATTCCAGAAGAACTCCCTCATCAAGACTCTATACCATAGAGCCCAATGCATTTCCGACCAGGAACACATTACCAGTGAACTCAAGCACGTACACCAGGCTCTCAGGGCTAATGGCTACTCTGACTACACAATCCGCAAAGCCATCACTCCAGTCATGAAGAAGGATCCTCTTGTGGAGCCACTCAAAACCATCACCTTACCCTACATTGCAGGGGTCACTAAAAAGATCTCCAAAATCCTGAATAAACACAAGATCCAGGTCCGATTCAACACAGTACATAAAATCCGTGATTTAGTTCCATCTGTAAAAGATGCTGTTCCAGACATACAATACCCGGGCGTTTACAAACTAAAGTGCCTCTGTGGTAGTAGCTACATTGGAGAAACCAAAAGACATATCTCGGACCGCATCCGCGAACATAAAGCAGACTTGAAACACGGTAGGACGAACTCCTCTGCCGTGGCAGATCGCTGTTATAATTCAGTGGGCTCACATGACATTGACTTCTCCAAGACGGAGGTTCTTTGCAAACCAACCGGCTACCATGAGAGATTCGTTCATGAGGCCATTCACATATACAAGCACAGAGACAATTTCAACCGAGAAGATGGATTCTGGCTTAGTAACCACTGGAAAGATGTTTTAAACCATTTCTGTTCTTAATTAATTGTATTTTTACGATGACCTTCAGACCGCAGCTCTTTCGCCAGCATTGACTCTTAATACCTCTCACACCACGGTTAATGGTATGGTTTTACAACATGGAGTATAATAGCGCCTCGCAGCTGTCTCTCTACCCCTCCTCTGTTCCGACCATGGACGAACTCGTCCGTCTGAACGGGGCCCGTAGCTATCCGTGGTGCTAAAGTTGAGGGTAAGAATCCACCCATTTTTTCGCCATATAGCATTGTGATATATAACGACTTATTGTTGGTAGCTTAGCTGATTGGAGAATATAGAGTTTATTGATAACATTAGGGTAATTTATATTTTAGTTTTTTATTGGTTCACTATATAGTACTGTGAATAGCTCAGATGTGTAGGCCTTGACTTCAACATAGTCATTTCTGTGACCAGTCACTAGCTAATCACTCAGTTATTTCAATGCTAAATTCACCTAGTTATTTCAATGCTAAATTCTCCTGTTTGATTTGTACTAAGTGCCTCGGTGAATGTGTATGCTCTGACTTTAACGTAGCTATTTCTGTGAGCAGTTACAAGCTAATCACTCAGCTATTTCAATGCTAAATTCTATGCTAATTCCATTGTCAAGGGGTGCCTCTGCGGATGTGTATGCTTTAACTTAGCTATTTCAATGCTAAATTCTATGCTAATTCCTTTATCAAGGGGTGCCTCTGCGGATGTGTATGCTTTAACTTTTAACATAGCTATTTCTGTGACCAGTCACAAGCTAATCATTCAGCCATTTCAATGCTAAATTATATGCTAATTCCTTTGTCAAGGCGCTTTGTTCCTCTCACACAGCTTAAAGGCCGTGATCTGAACGTGGCTCTTTCACTCCAGCGCTGTCCTACCAGACAGTCTCGTCCCTTCACCTGATGAAGGCCGCTTGTGTTGTGGCCGAAACGTCGTGAGAATATTATTGTGTTATTTTATTTTATCAATTTATTATTTTATTCTCATTCTACGTGACTTTACCGAAAGAACCAAAGAAGATGAATCATTGCAGTCACGAAAGCTTTAAATCGAAATCAGCAAATACATTTTACTTTGGAAAATGCTTGATGTTGGAACCCATAATTTAGTCTGACTTTGTTTAAAGGGAGGGTATGACACATTCAAAGGTGGCATGACCTTTAGGCAAATTATATTTCTCATCCAAGTGTACTATGCCCATTAGTGTGTTTATGTTCGTGCGTGTCTATGTGTGCAGTGGAGAAATATGCAACAACACCATCGGAGGATCCCTGGTCATGTGTCCCCAGTGTGACCAAAAATGCACCTTTTGGAGGCTAAATGATACCTGCGAGACTGCGAAGGTATCACACAAATACACCATCGATGTTCCCTCTAAATAAGGATACTTATTGGTTTTTGGTGCTGTGCATCATTATCACAAAGCCAACTCACGTTGCTGAGATTGTATCATTAACATTAACCATGATCACTAGATTGCAGCACATCATGCTAAACACTATGCTGCCATTCGTGTGGGTGTTAAAAAATTTTATACTAATAATACACGTGTGATCATTTTTAAGGTAGTTAGTTATAGTTTTAGCAAATAGGGCATTTTAATGGACTAAGTCGATGGTTAGACAAATACATGAAAATGAATGCATCGTCACATCCCAGCGGGAGTGCAAAAGTTACTTTGTCTGAGTAAATCCGACACGATGTATTTCATGAGTATTTCTCCACGATCAATACAAGTGGACAAAGTATTTTGAAATCTGAATTTCAGTGCTAATTAGTTGACATGTCATAACGAAATAATGATTATTCACTTTAAAGTGTCAGAAATGTATGTCCACAATCATGGAACTGCCCATTGCTTATTTTGCTCTTTCTGTCACATTTATACAGATTTGTTTGATACATGAATAGCGCTATAATATCAGACATTGTAGAGCATTGTCATCTCCACAATTTAATGGATGTTTCATGAGTGATTAATCTATTTTAACTTAAAAATCAATCGATGCATCATTACTTTCCTGCTGTTGATATTGAAAAGACGTGGATGCTAGGATTTAAGGTTTAATTGTGACTAACACCTCTGATTATGCCGTTGCAGACTTCACACATGTATGAAAATCCGGTCACCATATTCTTCGCAGTTTTCATGGGACTTTGGGGTAAGTGATGCTAAGCATTGGCACACATTGTCCAGACACAGTGACAAGTATCAACATGTTTGCAATGATGATGAGCACATTTGGCCACATACAGTGTTAAAGAAGTTCAACATACATACGTACAACCATATACAGTACCATCATGTCTTGCAATGTTCGTATGCAGTGATCCTGACAGTCCTATTATGAACCCACTGCTCAATGAGGGCAAATTTGGACCATGACTTGCACACATTGTCCTACTCTTACGAATGATAACCGATAATCTTTAATGTCCACTGTGAAGCAGATGGTGTGTATTTTTGTGTAATTAATACACGGGCAATATTAATCAGGGCAGCCACATAATTTGAACCACGAACCTCTGCAACAAGCAACGAATGCGGTACCCCAAGGCGATTCCATGAAAAATGCAAAGTGGCCAGGTGGCTCAGAGTTCAAAGTGCTGCGTTGCCGCCGCTGAGATTCTGTGTTGAAATGAAAGTGGCCACCTGCGATTAAACCAGTTTCTCAATTATAGCAAGATGATGGTCTCAACTCAGTCACCGATATCTGCACAACAAATACAAAAAATCCATAATGTTAAAGTTGGTTCTGTACTTAATTAGGCTACATTCCAGCTCTGAGAATAAAAATGTTAGCTTGACTATCACGTAACAAACGCTCCTCTCCGTGGCAAAGCATTTGGGAAAGAGCTACCCCTACTGTGTGGACCAGAGATCACAGAGGTAGCTCTGTGACATTCACTTTTGTGTAACGTTTTGTAACACGAAGAGCAGCACTGCTCTGTTATAGATCCAAAGGAAAACTCAATCTCATGCCATGCCACTCAGTGCAAGTGGGATAAAATTGTGGCAATGTACCAAAAAAAGCCAATAAAGGTATTTATGAAAGAAAAAAAAGTACTAATGAAGTTACTTTGAACATTACATTTAACAGACTACATTAGGTAACCTTTGAACCCTTGAGCAATCGATAGTGAAATTACTTTTCTAAGTAAATCCTCCCCGTGTGGTGTGTCGCAACAGCCACGGTGTTCCTGGAATTTTGGAAGCGTCGCCAGGCATCGCTCGCATACCGCTGGGACCTGACGGCAGCGGCGGAGGAAGGAGACCCCATCCGGCCCGAGTACCTGGCTCGCTGCACGACCACGAAATGTAACATCATCACCATGGTAATGCTTTTTGCTGTCACCACAGCGACTACCTCATTGCACACACACACACCTCTGTTTTGTAATGTTGAATGTGTAACTGTTCACTGTTTTCCTAGTTTTTCTTCTAACATATTTGTTGGCCTTTGGTCAATTGTGTTTTCCTCCAAATATTATCCCGATTGTCCTATCGGCATCGTTATGAAACAATGTCCATTTGGAACTCTATGTTATGGAAAGGTTTGCTGAAGCAGATTTTACATAATTACTTATAAGATCCCTTCAAGTGAACACACACTAGAGGGTGGCCCTTTCGCATCAGCCCTGCTACAAAGAAATGTTCATGATGGTCAAACTCATCTTTTTTAATTCTGAAAGGTGAAATTTGTCCAAATTAAGAAAAGAAACAAATGTAATATTGGTGACCAGGCTGATCGGCTTACTACTTGGTTTTATTGGAGGCAGCTGCCTGGATTAAAACCAAGAAATATCAGCGCTGCCAGCTCAACTCTCAGACATCAGGACCATCAAATCCATTCCTTTATATCATCGCATGCTTAACTAGTAGTGGGGAAAACAAATAATAGTTCACCAGTCAACCTTAACGGCTCACACTAACATTGGTCACTCCGACAGACTAATCTATATACAAATGCTTTTCCGTCTGTGTCCGTGCATTGTGAGTGCAGAAGGAGGAGCCTCATATGCCTAAGAGGATACTGAGGTTCCGATACTGCCTCTCCGGGATCATGGTGTTGTTCTGGGTGAGTCCGCCAACTCAACAGCAACATTGAACCCCTTCTCCTGATCCAGTGAGCTATGGCCAAGTCACCTGCTATGTGCCTCATCTTGGAGGCGAAGCAGGTTTTGAGCCTGGGTACTGCACGAATGGGTAACCATCATGCACAAAATGGACTGTAGGCTGCTGCAGAGCTACCTTGTGGCCAACAGAGAACTGCATTCTTTTGCTTCCATCCTTTACCAACCTGTACTGGTGTGCATGGTGAAGTATGGGAAAATAACCCTGACAATCTGCGCAGGGTTGGGAAGGCCATCATCCAGCAGTGGATTCATATACGGGTTATACACATATATATATATATTTTTACTTGACCCAATCCTAACCTCCACACTCTGCTCCACCAGTCAGAATCGCTCTCAAACTATGTTGTTCCTCCTGTGTGATCCATTGAGTGATTACAAGTGGGGGTATAGATACATGCATAATTATATAACTTACAGCCCTTTGTCAATCCAATCACCTGAAATATCTACAGGTGGCCCAAGGCAATGAATACATCATGAGCCGTATCATGTTATCCACCTGCTCCTGTCAACCTCGATTTGGGTTTCTCGAGACTAGTCCTCGGCCTTAAGGCCAGATGGAAAAGATTTCCTCAGCTCCTTGGCCTTGAGTGTGTGGCCTCAGTCCGAGGAGTTTTACTAGAGGTACCGACCTTGACACTGGCCTCATACTAGCGCACCCAACCTTGAGTGACCTTGACACTGATTGTGGCCTAAAAAGCTGCCGCCTTGGCCTCACCTTGGCCCTGTGGCTTTTGGTCTCAACTTCACATCTGAACGTGGCTCGAGGTCAAGCAGGGCCAGGGATAGTAATTCCTTTCATAACCTTGCATCATTTTCTACAATTGACCACGTGACGTTACCATTACACGTTCATTGTGTGTGATGTTAGCGAAACAGCTCAGGTTTTGTTTAACATGTAGGCTTTTCGCGACCAATATCATCCATAATATTTTTTTTGGATTAGATCGCGTAAATATGTGTCATTAAACCCACCACCACCCGACAAAGCCAATTAGTAAAGTTGTTCACGTAAACAGAACATGCCAATTCGTTACTAGTATAGCAAATTCACAATATCTACAATCTGAGTACGACATTTTGCCAGTCATTTGGTTCTGCTGTAGACAAACGAACTGGCACCTCCTGAGCCACACCAGGCTAGCTCGGCACAGCTAACTCACGGCTTGGTTATATAGTGGAAAAGAGCTACAAGACTGTCAATCTCACCCACCTGTGTGTTTCTTGTGTTACTGGCAGATCCTCCTGATTCTTGCTGCAATTTTGGGTGTGGTTGTTTACCGCCTGTCCATCTTTGGCATACTCTCCTCGAGTATCCCCAATCATGTGACCAAGATCAAGGTGATCGGTGCCCTACTCACACCTGATATGGTTACCACCATCACGGCCTCCATCCTCAACATCGTAATCATATTACTACTCAACAAAGGTTACGACAAGCTGGCCCTCGTCCTCACTGATCTGGGTAGGTGTCATCACCATCACGGTTTGCATATGTTTATTTTATTATACGCCACAAGAGAACACATGTAAATTTGAAGCTTGGATAAATGTTGTGCATGGTAAATAATGTCGCTGTAAAAATGTCATCATGATTTTAACCTTGCACCATGGGGCCATGAATAGCAGCATCAGTGCATCATCCAGTCACTTGTTCAACTACTGCCTGTTTTTGTCAGAACTCTCTTAAATTTTTCCTCCAGTTTCATTCCGATTGGGCTATCAGAATCGTGTCTTGAGATGAAGTATCCAATGGGATCTCTTGTAGACCAGTGCAACCCTTAATGTCATGAAATGGCCCTAGAAGTGAATATCACTGAGCTACCTCTGAGACCCTTCATTCAAGTGAACTCTGGTTCACACATTAGGGGGAAGCACTTTTCAATCCACACTACTACGGAATATAATGTTAATCTCGTAACAGTCAAATTGCTCATTCTCACAACTAGAATTTCACCAAATTAAGTGATGAACCAAATGGTGTATGTTACAAATGTATATGCCATCATTAGTAACCGTCCTGAAGCCATCAATTCACTGCACTTGAGAACACATGTTACCAGAGGCCGCTGCCTGGATTTAAACCCAGGATCTCAATGGTGCCAACTTAGCACTCTGATTTCACCTCTCGATCCATTGAATCACTGAATGTAATTGTGGGCTGACCCTCACTGCTGCATTGCTACCTTCTAGTCAGCTGTCAGCTATCTGCTTGTGTTGCTCATGTTGCCAGCTACTGAGCCCTTTATTAGTAATTTATCCTGCTGAAGCCTGCACCCCCTCTGAAAGGTGACCCATGATAATTACTAAGATACACCTTATAGATATTTGAGAATCAAGTGCACTGGCTTTCAGACATCATACGGACAGTGTAAATGGCTTAATTGCAAATGGAGACTGAAGGACACTCCACAGGGCGAATGTGGTGAACAACACCTGGTAAACAACTTGTGCACTGTCACTCATTCCCCAGCAACATCTTTGAAATTAACTTTTGATCTTCAAATTAATTTTAATGGATATCAAAGCACGTTACATTGTGAAATGTTGCTATTCCTCAATGCGGCATCATTATCAGTGGCTTCTCGTAGCCTGTGTGCCAGAAACTATGAAAGTAACATCAAAACTGATTGCCCTGTTTGATGTTTGTGTCCATGTGTGCCTTTGTATCACACCCACAGAGATGCCCAAGACGCAAGGAGAATATGAGTATCGGCTGACGTTCAAGAAATTCTTATTTCAGTTCGTCAACTTCTACTCGGCGTCTTTCTACATTGCATTTTTCAAGGGGAAATTCATCGGCTTCCCCGGAAGCTACACTTACTTTGGAAAATGGAGAATCGAGGAGGTGTGTAGATCTGAGGGGTTGGCCCCTCTGTTTTCTATGCTGTTTGTACAACATTTTTATGTTTTACTTTTGTAGTTGATATTTTTCCCAACAATTGTCTTCACACCGTGCTGTTGGTGAAATGTCGAAATAAGGACTCTTTCTTTTGGAACTCTAAAAGGCCTCATTGTCTTCACACCTGGTCACCAGCTCTAGCATTAACACAGTCTCCGGAGTAAAACAGTTTTCGAAACCAGACTTGAGAGAGCACGAGGTCACCACGAGCAGAACACGTGTTAGACTGATGCAATTGGTAACCCAGTTAACTTGAGGGTGTTAGTTTATCACATATTTTGCAAGTAGTACCCTTGTGGTCTCTCATTGGACATTTTCAATTATATACCGTATTTATCAAACGCCATTTATTTAAAATTATATATTTGATCATCCTTAAAAATGTACAGTATTTCAGCCCCCCTCAAGGATATGTTTAGCCACTACCTATGACTCACTGTGGCGCAGTGGAGCACGTTGTGTTAGAGAACGGCCCCGTAATATGATATCAAGAACGAATTCTGGAGTAAGGAATTAAGCAGCATTGCGTTGTGCACACGTTAAATCAATGTCATTAAGACAGTGTTAATGACACGTAGTTTAACATTTACATAATTGCCATTCAGAGTCACCCTGAGTATTTGCAGTCACTCTATGCTCGGAAGAAAGTCCATTGCCCAAAATGTGCACCTGTTGCTCATGTTTCTGTTTGAAGGCAGACTTGTTGACACATGAGATGATTATAATGAGTACATTTGGTGTTATATTAAGGTGCTTACTTCTCCTGCTGCAGATTTGTAGGAAATCGTCACGAGGGCGATTCATTGATTGATATCCTCTCAAAAACAATACACATAAAGGATAAAGAATACAGCTTATTATTTAAGTGCCTCTGTGTTTTCTACCAACTTAATTTCATGTTTTACGATTATTATATTTACTAGACGATGCTCTGCAATTAAACTCACCTGATACTAAACACCAACTGCAGTATGCATGTTGTGTGTTGAACTTATTTTGCACCGTACACAGCCTGCATCGGATGTGTGGGGGAAGGACAACAAACAAAACATTATCAGATGCGCCACCATTTTCTTTATTTAAAATACATGAGGGGGAGGGGGAAAGTGTTTCTTATAATCTGGAGAATATTGATATTCTTAATCACTGTCCCCTCTAACATATGGAGCCGTCAGTTTTGCAGTGTGCAATTGACTGAAGAGAAGAATGTGAGAGGATCATTAGAAATGATGTGTGGTATCCATATATGTATTACCCAATATTTCATATCTTCAGTGTTTAACCTGAATCTATTCTCCACCTCATCCCCCCTCCAGTGTCCCCCAAACGGCTGTCTCTTTGAACTGACTTCTCAACTCGCTGTCATCATGGTAGTGAAGCAGATGGTTGGCAATTTTCAGGAGGTCATCATCCCGTAAGTATCGCATGAACACATGATAGCTGTGAAGTCTGATTACGGCGTTTCCTCGTGTAACGCGGTAGATGCGTTCCTGAAAATTTCCGCGTGAAGTAAAAACGCGCAAAGCAAGGAATTACTGAGTTAATCACATTTTCACAGTACATTCAACCTGCAGTCATCCCATGGTGGGATAAATAACTCAGGCTAGGCTGCCGTGTTACTGTATCATTCGGCATCCTTTATCAAACTGCTCAGCCGCGCAACTCAAGACAGTCGTTCATCGTCGACTGCTCAGGAAAGCATTATAATGGCCGCGTTCGGCGTTTTAACAGTGTGCATTCCACATTATAATGGACACGTTCCACGTTGTGTGAAAAGTTTTCCCAAATATAAGAACCATGTTACAATGAAAATGTGTTGTGTGAAAACGCATTCAGCGAAAAGTCGTGTCGACAGCTTGTTAGCAGTGTGCACTGGTTAAGCAGTGAACACCAGTCAAGTGGACAAAGTTCACCTCGTTAGTATCATGCGATATTCCGATCAGACGCTTCGTACATAGTTTCATAATATTAGACAAGCAACTCCCATGACTGAAAGAGTGTAGTGGATTGACAACGGGCTAAATGAAAAACAGCTACTACTTAGGTTTTAGCAGTTGTTTTGTACAGCTCTCTGACATGTTTTGTGTCATACCGCATATTGTTTGGCATGTCTTGACGTTTCGCTCCACGTGCTTGGGATATTCAAATGATACAACCTGAAAACGCAGTGGAAAGCTATGAAATAGCAAACCTAGTGTTGATGAACAAATGGATATGCACGTGTGTAAGGGTGTCTCTGTGTCTGCACATGCGTACCTCCCTCCACAATTCCCCAGATGGTTCAGCAATTGGTGGGCCCAGCGTCGGGCCAAGCTAAGGCCTGAGGCTGTCTACACGCGCTGGGAGCAAGACATGGACCTACAGCCCCAGAGCCCACTTGGACTCTTTGATGAATACCTCGAGATGGGTACAATGAGCTCAGAGGATCACACTACGGAGTCAACGCGTTTTACTTTATTATAAAAAAACACACAATTGGGTATCATTTGACTATATAGGCACGTGTGTACGGCCCCTGTATATCTGTCGGACATTGTTGTGGGAGGGAAATTACCCACACTTCGGGTTGTTGAAGGCAGGGAGCACAGATGTAAGAGCTTAGATGTACAATACAACAATGTAATTTGCTGCACTGTCCTCTGCTGCTCACAACCCCACAACAACTGTTGCATGGTCACCCATCCAACCAATTTCCAGGCTCAGCTCTCCTTAACTTCTGGGATCTGATTAAATCTGACGCATACTGGGTGATTTGGCCATAGGCACCAATCTATGGATATACTGTAACACAATTGTCTTTGAGCATGTGCGTATGTGCATATGTACGGAGTTAAGTTTTAGAAACAATAGGAGCACATATTTACTCCTCTTGTCTGCTAACCAATGCAGCTACATTGGTCAGCTTGGGTTGACGTTTCTCCCCATAATATATATTTAAAACTCTGGTGCATCATGTCCACTGTGGTTAACTGCTGTGATTTGTTGGCATTTCAATCACAGTGCATATGCCTAAAAATGTGTGGTACGGTTAATGGAGTCCTCAATACAGGGTGTGATCTTGTCATTATAGCCACCTAGTGGTGGAAAATGCTGCAAAAGAAACCCAGGTGAACCAGAGCTGAGCATTAAAGATGGTAGTGGCTGGTCGCATCTCAGTGGCCAATGTAATGGACACGATAATTTTGTGAACAAATTATACGAAAATGTGATCATATTTTGGGGTCTCCTTTGACTAAAACACATTAAATGCATTGAAAACATGTTTTATTTGCTTAAAGTAATCACAGCATAACAGCATTAAGAGTCTATGTCTATATCCTGTTTCACTCATTATTCTATCCTTGCCCCCCTACCCATTCTCAAAATATACCCCAGTTATCCAATTCGGGTTTGTCACTCTCTTTGTGGCATCATTTCCACTTGCGCCATTGCTCGCACTGCTCAACAACATCATTGAAGTGCGGGTCGACGCGTGGAAGCTCGTAACAAAGATGAGGAGGCCTGTGGTTTCGCGAGCAAGAGGAATTGGAGCCTGGGCCGACATTCTGAGTATCGTTGCCACCCTCTCCGTAATCACCAATGTAAGTCGCCAGATTGTCCGCTCGCTTTCTCGCTCAATATCCCATCTTATGAGTGACATAACATGTCATGTTAGCCGTGTGGGTTCTTTTTACCATACTTCACCATTCTGGTCATGGCAGGTTTGAGAAGAGGTGTAGTGGGGGACTAGGAGCGGTTCGGGTATCACTCGTCACTGATGTTAGTCGTAGCTGGAAGTCAATTGCATGTGTGCTGAATTCAAAGTGCAGTGCACGAATCACTGCACCACCGCTCCTATCCACTCTCTCCCAAAATCGCAAAAGGTAAAGCCTTGCAATTGCTTGCTCATGTCACTGCTGGCAGAAGGGCCTCAACTAAAGGTAGCTCTCGAGAACCCCTCTACACGGTATTTGGCCTACTCTTCCATGATAACCAGACATGTTGTAAGATGTGGAATTACCTGTGCTAAAACAGTGATGAACCCATTTATATTGCGAATTGGACAGAGGTGGGGGAGATTTAAGAAAATGATCCATTGCTTCAACTGTTGTGTCAGGAGACTGAACTGACGACTGCCAGATTGCAAGTCCTTATATGGTAACCATTTCACTCTGGCAGCAACCCCCCAAATTGTATTTGTGAAAATGAATGTAATTGTCAAGGTGAGATGTTCAAAAGCCTTGGTAAAATCATTGCATGCTAAGTGACTGCTATCGCTGTGCCTCCGTATGCTTATTCCACAGTCATGCATCTTGGCATTCACAACGGACATCATCCCACGCCTGGTGTATTATTATGGATACTCAGCAGAGTATGGCACAGGTTCGCCTACAATGCATGGGTACACGGAGGACAGCCTTTCAATTTTCAAGATCAGCGACTTCAAGGAGCAAAATCATCCCAACATCCTGCCAGCCTGGTTTGATCCGGCATTCCACACAACCTGCAGGTTTGTGCCATTCAGTGTCATGCCCAGCTATCGGGGGTGCCGTCCCTGCGAATGTGATGCACTGATCTCTGGGTGTGTTGTCCAGGTAGATGCGACATCCTTCTGGGTGTGGCGTCCTCCTGGCTCCGCCCCTTCCTGATTAGTCTCGTTTTCTTCCTCTTTTCACTCCGTGACTTTCCTTTTAAGACCCACACTTCCCCTAGGCCCCACCTCTGTTTAGGCCCTGCCCCTTACCCTGGACACAGGGTTTGGCTTAGTTGGGTAGTAAGGGGTTGTGGTAGGGTTGGGGGAGGAGTGTGCGTGGTGGGCAGGGACAGTAAAGGGGGTGGGGGGGGGAATTGGAGGGGGGGAGCAGTGGGTACGGGTGGGATGGCTTCACAACCAAAGTCCCACTTAGAGAAATATAATAATAGATTGATATAAATTATAGCTCATTGTTACCCTGCTAAAGAGTAATGTTATTTATTTATCTATCGATCCACGACTGCTTAATTGAGTCTCAAGATCCCTTTTCAGGAAGACCGTGCATTGGGATTCCAGTTTAAGGTGGTTTTATGCATGTGGGATGCAATAAGAGGTCCTGGAGAACCCATGGTAATGAAATGAAGCTTAAAGGTCCACACAGACATGAAACCACTTGCTCTACAGCCATCTTCTGGTCTCCTCACAGCACAGTTAGTTAGGAAATTGATGCGATCTACCAACCCTTTTCTGTAACGTTTTTGAATTGCTGGCATACACAACTATAATCAATATAACCATATTGATCGATATTTAATATAACCTTACTTGACTATGACCAAATCACCACGAATACAGCTAATCCTAGATTCCGGAAGTCAAGCAGGCTTGAGCCTTGTTCGTGCTTAGATTTATGATCACCATGCACAATGCAGGTGCAGTAGGCGACTGTGGAGCTAGGTTGTCAGCAGTGGGTAGTTCAGCAAAATTAACAGTTGTGCTATATTGCTCTCCCATTATCTTTAATCCCTGCCTTCACCAACCTGGCACGGACCAGCGTGAACCATGGTCAAAAGAGCCCCCACAAGCTGCACGTAGTGGGAAGGCCCTCTTTCAGAAGCGGATTTTTTAAAGGGCTGTGAACGCATATACCGTTTGTGCACAACCATACTTGTTCAATTTAGCGCCAACTCTACTTTCGAGGCACTTTGCTCAATATAGCCCATGCGTGCTTGTGGTTGTACGTGTGTAGGTATCCTGGTTATCGCTACCCACCGGATCATCCCCAAGCCTACTCCGTCACCAAGCAGTACTGGCAAGTACTGACGGCAAAGCTGGCCTTTGTCATTGCCATGCAGGTACACATCAACATGCACACACACATTCATAAACCCATTGAAAGATAAAGGTACAGCCCTCCAATTACTTGCTCATGTCACTGATGGCAAAAGGGCTCCTGCTATAGGGAGCTCAAGAGAGACCCTTAAGATGTATTTTAACTGCTCTTCCACACTTGTCAGACGTCTTGGGAAGATGTGGGAGTTCCCACACTGGACAGCACCAAACTCAGCCGACCAATTGACTGGATGTATTCCATTTACACTGCTAGGTGGATAGAGGCAGTGGAATGTAAAAAAAAACTTTCACCATTGTTTACACTGCCACGACCAAAGATCAATTCACACCCGTGACCTCTGGATTGCAAGTCTAGTGTGCAAAGCCTTACACTACTGCACCATCGTATAGACTCATCTGTGAGCAGTTGTTAAGGTCAGCAGAGCAAACCGTGATCATTGTCAATGGGTCATTACAGATAATGTCAGTAATGCTGTTACACCTCACAATTGCACAGTATTTCTGAGATCACAAATAATAGTGGTAATACAATACTCACTTTCATCATGCAGCAGACGATTCATGTTGTTGATGCAATTTGTCACACATAAGCATGTGTGCGTGTGGGTGGGAAGGGGAGCGGCTGCGTTGTTGTTTGTGAACTGCGCTACCAATCCTGTGTGACCGGAGTACTATTTCTGGCCACAGCCAACAACAGTGGAAAATATTCGAACCAGTGTTGAGCTTCCCTTAAGTTGATTCTGTCTTAAAATGAGTACTTGATGAAGTGTGTGAAAATCATCACTGGCGAGATAAAGGTGCACACCACCCCCGCAGGCACTGTGCCACCCTTCATAGATGCACTTGTCTCAGTCTGTGAAAGGCTACACAGGGAATCTTTGTAGTGGTGACATGGCCGAGTGTGTTTGATGATTGTTGCGGTAATTTGCGGCTGCCCAGGTGAATACGGTGGGTGCATTAACTGCACATCATAAATGTTGCCTGCTGCATAGTGAACGTAAAAAACCCATTAAATAATTAAAAAAGTGCCTCGGTATAATTTGCCAAATGTTCAAAAATTACTCAAATGACTTAATTTAATTTGGGAAAAACGACGTAACAATATAATATCCCTAGGCTGCAGGTCCCCGGAATAGTTGACCTGAGATGTAAAGCACTTTGAGATGCTGCCATATTATATTTAGTAAGCACCCTTTACATGCATATCCTGAAACTGAAAATCCTTTACCTGTGTGTGGACGTGTGCAGCACGTGGTGTTACTCACGAAGGCCTGCATTGCATACATCATCCCGGACACGCCATCCCATGTGCGCGCCTGCATGCGCCGCGAGCGCTTCGTCGTACAGACGATTCTGCAGCAGGCAGAGCTGGGCCGTCTCCGTAACACCCTCCTCACCGATGCCCCCAGCTCACCGCCATCGCCTCAATTCCACGTTGAGGATGAGCAGGCAGAGATGGGCCTGCTTCGCTGCTCGCTGCATAAGGAGTCTCCTGGCGTATCGCACCCACCCCAGCGGTGCCACATGGAGAATGAGCAGGCAGAGAAGACTGGTGACGACTCACTGCTGAAGGGATCCGAGGAGGAATCAAGCAGCGAGGATTCGTCAACTGTCTTCTACAGCATATAAATCTACTCTGACTTTTAAAGGAGGCTGCTAAGCACTTTGAGATGCTGCCATATTATATTTAGTAACTCTGTTTGCACGTGGACAAGGACATTGCTGTCGAGGACTATCTGTATATATATTAATAAATAGTTTATGATTCAACATGTCTCAATCATCTCATGTCTTTTCATACGAATCACGATGTGAATGAGGAAAACTAGAAATTATTGTTATTTTGTATATATTTTTAATTTTGGTTTAACACGTAGGCTTTCGGGCCCAATATCATCCATAGAGGTGTTTTTTGGGTTAGATCGCGTACATATTTAAACGTGTCGTTAAAACCTGCCACCACTCGACACAGCCAACTAGTAAGGGTTGTCACGGAAACAGAACAAGCCAATTCGTCACTGGTACTTTGGAGAGCCAAGCCACAACATTTACAATCGGAGTACGACGTTTTGCCAGTAATTACAACTAGCTTCATCAGGCGACAGCCAGATTTGTGACACTCTCGCGCAAAGTGGGGGGGGGGGGGAGATTACCGAGTCAACGTACATTATGCATGTGCATTATGATAGCCCTTTGATCTTGTCCTTCCTGTCTATTGTGTATTAAAATAGCCGTACCAATGGTAATCCCTATTGAAGTATGCTGCCCTTTATAGGCATGCATTTAAATAATGTATTATTTGTTGGCACCCGTGTTCAGCAGTAACAGAGCACACGTGCCAACAAGGACACTCAGTTGATTTTAATGTTGAAGTTCTGTGCAAAACTAGCTACTGCTGGCCAAGAATAATTCGAGAATCTATCGAAATTGAAAGAAAAATTTACAGTTCGGATAGCTATCGCCTTTGTGCTGTGTGGAAGCGACTCATCAAATAGTACATTAGATGAAACTCCGAGTACCCACTCAGGAGGTATAGTGGTAAAGCAGTGGAGGAAAAAAAAGCAAATTTTTAAATTTGCCCTTGTTGAATGATAGAGTCGATACACACAGCAAGCGAGATTAAGAAAGCGCATCGGAAGAAATAACGGAGTTGAGAGAGAGAAGACAATTGCCTGCTGGAAAAGGAAAGGCATTCCTACCGAGGGAGACAAGTTGACAAAGATTTTGATCATGGGAACCGGTGACGTGGCTCGATCTTCCCTATGTGCGCAACACGCTACCGAAAGAAAACAGAAAATCCTATTCAAAGGCTAAAATAAGCTCCATTTTTTGTATAATAGCCCGATAAACAATAACCCCATACATAGACTGAGGAAGAAAGGGAAGAGCCTGAACAAAGGGGAGGAGATTACGACGGAGATGGGTTGGAGGTGGAGAGAAGGGGAGAGGGGAGGCCGTAAAGGTGGCTGCACATTCAAGGAAAGCGGCATAGAAAGAGTTGAACGGGGACATGGAGACAACAGACAAAGGGTGGAGAAAGAGGAAGAGAGGATCTTTCAGTGCTCCCTACAGGAAACCCACAAAACTGAATTTCCTAAACTCGTGTCGCCTCCGTGACAGCAGCACCACCAACGCCAAAGACTCACGCTCCCCTAATCGATAATACTATCTCCATTGCCGACCAGCCACGAGATGGCTGCTCTCAACACCTCGGTCGTGGTGTATGCAACAAAAGACTTCCGGCTGGTGAGCAACCGGCCATTGCGAGGGTTGGAAATAAACTGAAGCACGGGGCGACTCCCACAACCTTCGGGTATTTCCCAACTGGATGACGTCTTGGGATGAAGCCAGAAGTAAGCCAAATCCACACTCAATAAATGGGACAAAAATCTCAGAGAAGCCTCCAGAAATGTCACAGGAGGCTCGGGTGTGAGAAACCAGACTCCATGTGGGGTCCTCCAAACCTTTGCCCTCCAGTTCATCAACATTTGTAAAAGCAGGACGTCTCAAAGGTACGTAGCATGGGTGAGGGACGATGTTGAGAACCACGTTCAAAGATTAGGCGCTTTGACAGGTTGGGGTCCGAGTAAACTTTTAATGGAGCTCACCCTACGACATTACGGATAGAAGGATAGTGTGCCGGCACAATCCGGACACCCTGCTACACCGAAACACTCTGCTGCATAAAACTCCCTGGTACAGCTAAACACTGGCACGATTACGCTCAAATACACACAAACTCTCGCTCGGCCAGTTGGTACACAGGTTAAAAGTTGTGGGGGACGCGGGCCCCCGGCTCCCCCCGCGGGGGAGGGCTGATCTCGAGAGGGCTGCGGGCTCCGGACTCCTCGCTCGAGTGAGAGCAGCCGCTACTCGACTCCTCGCTCGCGGTGAGAGGGCTGCCGCTCTCCGTCTCCTCTCCTCGCGCCGCAGCCCCTCGGGTCAGCGGGTCCTGTTTGTGGGGCATAGCTCGGGGCTGGCACGTGGCTGCCTGGAATCAATCCGTCGCTTCTCAGCCACTCAAACGCGACGTCTCCGCTCACACAACCCCGCGCCCCACTCACACGAACTGAACGGGGGGTCAGGGGTCAGAGCGAATGACGTCCTTCGCACACGCATTGCCGCCGAGGGCGGGCAATGGAGATTGTTTAAAGGGCTGCGGGGCGGGGATTTTTTTAGAGCGACACATCAATCGCACGCGCGGGACGGGGGGGTCGGGGGTCAGAGGGCAGGGACGTCACTCGTACACGCGTAGCCGATTGGGGGGTTGTATTGGAGTTTATTTAAAGGGCTGGAGGGGCGGATATTCGGGATTGGTGTTAGCCCGCACGCAGCAGGGCGGGAGTCCCGGGTCACAGGACGAAGCGCTCACTCGCCGAGTCCTTCGGGCGCGGCGTTTCTTCTACCGTGACACTGCGCGCCGACCACACGCGTTACGGCGAGCGCAAACACACCACCATGCACTTTCCCCACACTCGTAGAAACCACACGAGGCTGTTATCGATCACTAACGATTTATTCCCGGTGTGTCTGCGAGCCACTATTACCCGAATCAGTCTGAGTCAGCAGGGTGTGGTGCCGCCGCAGCGGAGCCACTCCAGCGGAGCCGTGCCCACAGCCGCGACGCCGTCACCGATGCCTCGGATTTCCCGCCACTCTCCCGGGGCCGGTGCCTTCTCAGACGTTTTGCCCACTGCACAGTCGTGAGGCCGCCGCAGCAGAGCCGCTCTGCCGAGGCCGTGCCCACCACCGTGAAGCCGCCACCGGGGGATGCCGACGCCGACGCGGTGCACCCTCGCCACCCCCCCCCCCCGCACGAACGCACACACGCCCCACGTAGAGCCGGGAGGGGAGGTCACCCAGCCGATAGGTTTTTTTCCAGAAGTCCCTAATGGGATCGAACTTCATGGTTTCTTGCGGCCGGGAAATTGGGCGATCTTCCCCCTGTAGCTGACATGCACTGCGGCGCCATGACCTAATATTAAAGTTGCATGGTCACGGCAAGGGCCATCGTGCCACCGCGAGTGGAACCACGCACGCACAAGCACGGGTCAGTGGACTGGTAGCGGGAGAACAGAGAGCGGACGTCGGAGAGATCACTGCGGCGACATCACCCGAGCTGGGATCCGGGTATCGAAAGGGCGGGAAAATCCGAGCCCCTGATTGGACGGGAGGCCAAGAGAGCGAAACGGCGAAATTCCTTTGTTGTAGGTGAGTTTGGGCTATTTGATCGAGGGTAGAAAGCAGAGCGATAGGCAGATGAAATACAGTCTAGGATCCCAAGGGGAATAGGCTGACATCCACTGACCCACACAATTATGCGTAGCTTAACGGGTTGCTCGCAGTAAATAAAATAACTGGTAGGGGAATAAACTGTTTCGTGTGGTCCTTTGGAGGGTGAAGAGGAGGGTGGAGAGTGCTTTGTGTTCGTGCGCACACGCGGCTGTTTGCGGCGAATAAGGGAGTAGAGCGTGCTTGGTGTCCGTACCTGTACGATCGTTTACAGTATTGTTCAGCGCGCGCGTGCCTACACGACTATTTTCGGTGGTGCCCAGCGCTCTCGTACCTGCGCAATCGCCTACAGTAGAGCTTTGCGCTCGCGTGCGTGCGCGGTTGTTTACAACGAGGCGGAGTGCTCAGTGTGCGCGTGCCTACGCGTCTGGTTTTGGTTGCGTTTAGCGCTCGTGTACCTGTACGATTGCTTACAGTAGGGCTTAACGCTCGCGCACCAGTGTGATGGGGTGGCGGGGTGGCGGTCGCGCCCCCCGCGATTGTCTAATAGCGAGATAGCGAATTAAGCAACTAGCGTGCGCGAATACGCAGCTCTGTAAACAGCCCGTTAAATCGGAGCAAAGTAATCGCGGCGTGTTTGTTTTTGCTTAACCGTGTGGAGCGTGGGTGGGAGGGAATCCCATGGTGGCGCGCCGCACCTGTTTATTCCCGTGCAGGACGGGGTTTTACTTTGCGAGCGCGCTCACCGCGACACGCCGCCGTTGAACAGGGTAACGCATCGCAAGCGCAAAGCGTACGAGCCGCTAATTAAGCTACGCAAACGCGGTCGACATCCCAGGCAGAGGTACAGGGGGGCGAGGCATTAGGGGTCGGTAGTCTGGACCTGACAGAGCAACCGGGGGGGTAGCGGTATGAATGGACCGGGGGAGTCGGTGGACAACGGCCCCGACAATCAGCGATGGCGGGGGACGGTAGCCCCCACAGAACCACCTCATGTAAGAGAAGAGCTCGTGGAAGGAGATATCATTGCACTACTCATGACATCCCTTCGTGACCGTTTTTTATCCACTAGGAGGTTATTGCAATTACCTACACATCACGCGACATCAGAAGTGTTTGCTGGAAGAAGTGTTTGGTAACTGGATAAGACCATCAATGAGAAGCCAGTTTAATCATGGCTCGGTGACTGAAACCCAGAGTTTCACGGTTTAACCCAACATCCGAGCAGCACCACATCAGATCTCTAGACTCCTCAGCGCAGGCATACAAATATGGTCAACAATGCGTACATTAACTAATTTGTGAAATTATGAATTACATCCAAATGAAATGTAGTGTGTGCATTACTAGGACGTACCTAAAGGTGCCAGGTTGGGTTCATCCACCTTGGGGATGCTCTGCTCCACGCAGCCTCCTGCTTCCGTGCAGTCCATCCTCTTGATGTCCGAATTCTGGCTGTTGCTACTGCTGCAATTGGTGACGCTGGTGGTGGTCTTTTTTCTTTTAATGGACTTAGGTCGACTTCGCTTTTCCTTCTTCTTCTGCTGCAAGGCCATCAACACTTTCATGCTCGTAATAGGATCGAGAGCAGCGTATGGTTTATTCTCACTGACTGGTGAAGCAGTTTCTTGACGTGGAACTAGGCCAAAGCATTCAAGAAAATTGGATTTCATGTAATTTATCTTAACGCCGCTATCTTTTGTCGAAGTGTATTCATGTTCAGGCTTCGGTCTGTACATGAACTGTGCGTGAAGACTTTCATGAGTTTTCAGGATTTCAATAGGACGTAAAAATCCGCAGACTGAGCACATCTCATAGGGCCACGGTGGATTCAACACCGCATTGGCAAAACTGCCGTTATTCACCAAGCTTGGTGCACCCTTTATCATATAATCATTTTCGTGGCTCTTCATATGCCTTTTTAATTTTCCTAGCTGATCAAACCTTCGTCCGTAAATGCCGCACCATTGTTCACAGGTCTCCTTGTGCGTTCTTATGTGGGCTTCTAGGCACCATGCCAGTTGGAATTTTTTCCCACAGACGTCACAAGAGATAAGTTTTTTCGCTCTTGTAACTCTACCGGATTGAGGTGGGGTTGAGATGGGTGCTGGTGAAGTGCCATCGATGGTAAAGGCAATTCTCCCAGCACCACCTTGACTCGCAGCGGAGTTGCTCTCGCACATCTGAAACAAAAGACAAAGGTCACGCGCATGACACCCGTGTCACGAGTGTACTCACACAGGCATACTTAAGGTGACATAAGATTCATATATACTAGAACTCATTATACCAGAACTCCACAATATTGCAGTTCCTATCATGTACGATTTTACCCTCTTATCCACCCAAATAATATTTTGTTTCTAAACAACAATGACGAACTACCTCCATTTTCGTAATGTTACCCACCTAATAGGGCTTTCTGTATATACACACCAACAATATAATGATTGCACCACACGTTCAGTCCACTATTCACGACACTCTGACTCGCAATCTCCATATAAGACTGTAATATCATTTATGTATGAGGGCCGGTTAAAAAGTTTTGAGACGGACACTTTTTTTACAAACAACTACGTAAATTATAGTCTTCAATAAAAGTACAGTATAGTACTATTAATGGCACTTATAACTGAACGTCATTATCTCTCATGCTAATATTACAATGTCAACTAGTTACCCAGGAAAGCTTCATTGAGTCTAAGTACTGCATTTTCAGAAAGGTCCCATTGCATTGAGATGTTTGTGTGAGTGGAACCCAGAGAGACCCCACCTTGCATATGGAGAAATAACACAACTCCACACAGATGGATTCAACCCACAAGCTCAAAGCATTCCCTGTTCAACAAAGTACTCAGTGTAATGTTTAATATAATTTATTTGGTATTATATAGTCTCGTAATTGTATAGTCAATATACAGCAGTGTGGTATACAGTAGGGTTGGTAAAATAATACATAGTGTAATATTACAAGTCTAATATTATTATAATCTAAGGTAGTGTATAGTAACGCAGTGTATAATTCAATGTTGGTGTCTGTCTATGGCAGTTTATAATAAAAATATTATTTGGAGGCATATTATAATAATTTTTGCAACATAGAAGTGTAATGTATAATGACTTATTGTTAGTAGCTCAGCTTAGTGGAGAATATATTGAGTACATTGATTATATTGATGTAGTTTATATTTAGTTCTTTCACATCGGTTTATTGTATGATAGTTGGGTAGTTGCAGTTCTTTAGCGTCAATATACTAAATGCCTCTGTTGATATATAAACTCTGACTTTAACATAGCTACTTCCGTGACAAGTTACATGCTAATTCCTCACATTAACATCATGCTAAAATCCCAGTTATATGCTAATTTCTGACTTTACCATCCTGTTAATCTATCACATTAACACAGCTACTTCAATGCTAAATTCTTCTGTTGATATGTAAACTCTTTTGGCAAGGCGCTCTGCTCCTCCCACCCAGCTTAAAATATGCTGCCAAGCTTAGCAGTGTTCATTGGAGCACTGTCTTTCCGACAATTATGTTTCTTCACCTGAGGACGGCTGCTTGTGTTGTGGCCGAAACGTCGTGAGAATTTTATTTTATTATGTTTTATTTTTATTATTTTATTATTTCCCTTCTACGTGACTTTACCGAAAGAACCAAGAAGATGAATCCCTGCAGTCACGAAAGCTTTAAATCGAAATGTATTCAAATCAAGTTGTTTTCTTTTTACCACAGTACTTTATGGAATCCTCAATAATAAATGCATTTGTGGAAGTATTAGACTATACTTGAAGATGTGTGAGAATGTAATTCTGCAGATGCAAGCACAGGCAAACTCGTATCTGCATATACAAGTTTCTGGGCCTCCTCACTTCACCAAACCCGCATTGACCGGCATGGTGAAATATGGTTAAACAACTCCCACGAACGACATGGTGTGGGGGAGGCCTCTATCAAAACGCTGGATCGACAAAGGGCTGATACATGTCACGACATTGTTCGTTAAGATCGTTCTCTAGTCAGCACAAGCCGTCTATGTGGACAATAGACGGCACGACACACGTGTACACGATGTTTGTGTGCGTATATTCAGCGTGTGTATCACGCAATAATTATATAAGGTCGCGATTATGCTCAAAACGAACCAAATGTATAACATCACGAATAACTTTGGAAGTCTCCAGAGCCTAAACAATATTTGAAGTAGACACTGACCCAGTTACTATTAATAGCTCAGATGTGTAGGCTTTGACTTTAACATAGCCATTTCTGTGACCAGTCACAAGCTAATCACTCAGCTATTTCAATGCTAAATTCTATGCTGATTCCTTTGTCAAGGGGTGCCTCTGAGGATGTGTATGCTTTGACTTTAACATAGCCATATCTGTGACCAGTCACAAGCTAATCACTCAGCCATTTCAATGCTAAATTCAACGCTAATTCCTTTGTCAAGGCGCTTTGTGCTTCTCACACAGCTTAAAGGTCTCGATCTGAGCTTGGCTTTGTTCGCTCCAGCGCTGTCCTCCAGACAGTCTCGTCCCTTCACCTGATGAAGGCCGCTTGTGTTGTGGCCGAAACGTCGTGAGAATTTTATTGTGTTATTTTATTTTTTCAATTTATTATTTTATTCTCATGCTACGTGAGTTTACCGAAAGAACCAAAGAAGATGAACCAAGAATATGGCGTGTAGATGCTGCCATCTGCCGGCCACCAACGTGGCGTGTAGATTCTGCAAATTGAAAAATTAAAATAATAAATTTAAAATAAGCAAAAATCCAGATTCATATTTTTGGTTCTTTCGGTAAAGTCACGTAGATTTAAAAATAATGAAATAAATTAAATAAAAAACAAATCGGAAATAATAAAATTACTTTTATTTGTAATTTTTTAATTGGCATAATCTACACGCCATATTGTTGGTTCTTTCGGTAAAGTCACGTAGATTTGAAAATAAAAAGAAAATAATTAAATGAAAATCATGAATTGTTATTATTATATTTTGATTTAAAGCTTTCGTGACTGCAGGGATTCATATTATTGGTTCTTTCAGTAAAGTCACGTAGAAGGGAAACAATAAAATAAAATAAATATTTTTTAAAATATTATTTAAATTTTTACTTTTCTTTTATTATTTATATTTTCTATCTACGTGACTTTACCCAAAGAACTAAGATTATAGCGTGTAGATTCTGCCAATTTAAAAATAAAAAAATGGAAAATAATAAAAACTTTTATTATTATTTTCAATTTATTATTTTAAAATCAAAATTTTGTTTCATTTTTTTTTATCTCTGTGACTTTACCGAAAGAACCAAGAATATGAATGTGGGTTTTTTTGCTTTTATTATTTTCCATTTCACACTTTTTATTTTATTTTATTTGATAATTTTTTTTATTTTCTATCGACGTGACTTTACCGATAGAACCAAGAATATGGCGTATAGATGCTGCAAATTTAAAAATTAAAATAGATTGAAAATAGTAATCAAAATCCAGATTCATATTCTAGTTTTTTTCGGTAAAGCCATGTAGGTTGAAAATAAAAATAATAAAATTAAATAAAAAATACAAAAGATAAATGGAAAATAATGAAAGCTTTTATTATTTTCAATTTATTATTTTAATTTGCAAATTTTTTTAAATTGGCAGAATCTACACGCCATATTCTTGGTTCTTTCGGTAAAGTAACGTAGATTTGAAAATGAAAATAATAGAATTAAATGAAAAAATACTAAATCATGATTTTTTAAAACTTTTCTTTATTATTTATATTTTACCCAAAGAACCAAGAATCTGGCGTGTAGATGCTGCCACCTGCCAACGTTGGTGGCCACCAGATGGCAGCTTCTACACGCCAGATTCTTGGTTCTTTCGGTAAAGTTACGTAGATAGAAAATAATAATAAAATTAAAAAAATGAAAATTATGAAAGCTTTCATTATTTTCAATTTATTATTTGTATTTTTAAATTAAATTATATTATTTTTATTTTAAAATCTACGTGACTTTAACGAAAAAAACAAGAATTCGGCGTGTAGATGTTGCCACCTGCCGGCCACCAACGTGGCGTGTAGATTCTGCCAATTAAAAAATTAAAATGATAAATTGAATATAATAAAAGCTTAAATAATATTAAAAGCTTTTATTCAATTGATAATTTAAAATTGTATTTTTTTTTATCTCCGTGACTTTACCGAAAGAACCAAGAATATGAATGTGGGTTTTTTGCTTTTATTATTTTAAATTTCACATTTTTATTTGATTTGATATTTTTTATTTATTTTCTATGGACGTGACTTTACCGAAAGAACCAAGAATATGAATTCCTGAAGTCACGAAAGTTTTAAGTCACAATCTACACCCAACAATGGTGGCCAGCAGATGGCAGCATCTACACGCCAGATTATTGCTTCTTTCGGTAAAGTCATAATACTGGTAGGAACGATGTTGTAAACTGAGTGTACCAGCCTGCAATAGATTAATGTGTCCGTCCGTCCGTCCCCTTTCAATACTTTAACGAAGTGAAATACTGGTAGGAACGAAGTTGTAAACTGAGTGTACCAGCCTGCAATAGATTAATGTGTCCGTCCGTCCGTCCCCTTTCAATACTTTAACGAAGTGAAATCTTGTGCTGTTGGGTGTAAAATCAGCAATAGACAGCGCAGAGACTTGTCCTACCAGCCCACCCTGCAGGGACCTGTTAATAAAATTAAAATAATAAATTGAAAATAAGAAATAATAAATTGAAAATAATAAAAGCTTTTATTAGTTTAAATATTATAATTTATATTTTTAAATTAAATTTAATTATTTTTATTTTCAAATCTACGTGACTTTACCTGAAGAACCAAGAATATGGCGTGTAGATTCTGCCAATTAATATAAATAAATAAAAAAATTCTTCATAATTAAAGCTTTCATTATTATTATTTTTTTTATTTAAAAAGCTTTAAGTATAGCTTTTATTATAATATCATAATATTATAATCAAAGCTTTTATTATAATAAAAGCTTTTATTATTTTAGGATTCTCCTCCATGGCGGCCTTTGTCTCCCCCAGTAGCGATGTTTACGACACACCGCACCAGGTACTCATCTGAGGCTGAGTCGACCTCACACTCTCTTACTGTCTCAAAACAACAACCGCCATTCGCCACTAAGTGGCGGTGACGTCACCACGACGCTTGTGCCAGGCTATGTGCACCTTGAGGCTACGTGAAGTGTCGATCGCCGGCTGGCAGGAGGTTACGGGGCAGACCCAGGTGCCACTGGTCGACTGACTGAGATGACTGAGATTACTGGCTGATGCACCACCTGTGCCCCCTACTGTGCCAACTTGCTGAGCTTTGGCCACCCGACGCTCCGCTCGTTTATCTGAGCGTCGCTCCTCCGCCCTCCGTTGTTGTTGGAGGGCGACTGCCTCCAACTGCCCAGTAGAGTCCTTCACGAGCCTCCTCCACAGAGGCCGATCTTGACACCGCTGGTACCAGTTATTGGCAAGTCCACTCAGCTCCACATCCTCCTGTACCACATCACTCCATCTCTTCTCTAGTCCGTGCCACGCCCGTTTAGCTCCCTCGATCCGGCCGAACAAAAGCTGTTTGGGCATGCAGTGATTGGGCATGCGGGCTACATGGCCCAGCCAACGCAGCCTTGCCTGCTGGAGGAGCTCACCGATGGGACTTTGTCCAGATCTTTCGAGGATTTGTGAGCTCCTCACACAATCCAGCCTGGTTAAACCCAGGATTGATCGTAGGCAGGCCAGCCTAAATGTTTCTAACCGGTGAAGATGCTGCATTAGGGGGGTCCACGTTTTGCAAGCGTAGAGAAGGGAGGGAATGACTGTGGCCGAGAAGAACCGAAGCTTCATGCGGAGCGACAAACCAGGTAGCTTCCACACAACGTTACACAACCGATGAAAAGATAATGCCGCTCGACTAATTCGGAGTGAGACCTCTGCTGTTAAACCGGAGCCGATCATGAGCACATTGCCCAGGTATGGAAAACTCTCCACTCTCCCCAACTGCCCCATCACCGATTGGGAGTTGTGGGGGTAGAGTGCCCGATGGCACAAAATACCCAGGCAGGTGCTTCGTTTTGGTGGGGCTGATGGTAAGGCCCCACCTCTTAGTGGCACACTCCAGTTTCAGCAGCAGCGCCTCCAACTCCTCCTCTGAATGAGCAGCAATTACCAGGTCGTCGGCATACATAATGTGGTTGACCAATAGGGAGACATCCCTTGACCGCCCCTGGGCATCGATCAGCCTCCCATTGTATCTGTACCAGACGTAAATTCCTCTGGTACAGCTACTGAAGGCTTCACGAACTATGTGGTCGAAATAAATGTTAAATAATGTTGGAGCCAGAGGACATCCCTGTCGCAGGGAATGGCTCTGACTCCCGGCTATGTAGTTTTACTCGGGTCTGCTCACCATCATGAAGGTCCTTAATGAGTGTGAGCAGAGAGTCAGGGACTCTGAAAGCACGAAGAACAACCCAGAGCCCAGGCCTACTGATGGTATCATAGGCCTTAACCAGGTCAATAAAGCAGAGATGTAGGTCTTGTTGGAATTCCCTCCACCTCTGCTGTAGCAGACGGACAGAAAATATGACATTTTTGCAGGACCGCCCTTTCTTGAAACTGCATTGGGGCTCCGCAAGCCTCTCCTTAGCGTACCTAGCAAGGCGATGTTGAATAATCCTTGCCAGGACCTTTCCCAGCACACTGAGGAGTGAGATGCCCTGTAGTTGTTACAGTCTGTGCGGTCCCCCTTCTTAAAGAGGGGGACCACCAGGGCATCCTTCCAATCCTGCAGAACCCGTCCAGTGGCCCAGACTGTTGTTATGATGTCATGTAGGGCAGTCTACGCACAAACGCCACCCTCCCTCAGCATTTCGCTTTGGAGATCATCTCTGCTCGGTGCCTTTCCTGTTCTCGGACTCTGGATCGCCCTCAGTACTTCCTCAACGGATGGCACCTCAGCCAGCCACTCACAGAAGGTGACTTCCTCCTCCAATATTTGAGGCACCGCATCCTCAGCAGGGTCATCCGCATTTTGTCCCATGATGTTTTCCAGGCTGAGCGATTCCCCCTTCCCCAGGACCTCACAGAAATGCTCAGCAAATCTGCAAACCTGTCGCTGGGGGTCGGAGATTGGATCACCCTTCGTTCCCCTAATGATGGTGTAGTGGGTATAAATTGACGAATAAACTTCTGATGAGGCAAAACGATATTTATTGTCTTGGCCCCTTTTTGGGCCATGGACATTAGCCCTGGCGTGATAGCGCTTCCGCCCCCTATTGACGATAAGGGGAAGCTACCAGCCCACAGAGTGGTGAGTGACGATTACCCCTACAATGGTAATAGGTGTGGCGCTGTAGGTTACTTTTTTAATGGAGTTAAATAGGGATTTGTGATCGCGGGCCACTGAGGCAGACTCCATCTCCTCAGCAACCCGCGACCACCACCCATCCTTGCAGCGCCTCACGGCTCTCCGAACCTCCGAGCGAAGGCTGCGGTAAGCCTCCTCATTCTCTGACGTGGGATGCTGTAGACGATTAGAGTGAGCCTGTCGCTTTTTCTCAACCATCCTGAACACCTCCTCTGTCAGCCAGGGTCTCTGGGGAGGTCTGGACCGCGTACACAAAGCAGCCATTGCAGCTGCATGAGTCACAGGCCTAAACCTCGTCCATTTACCCTCGACATCAGGAGGAGTGGGGGACGATGCTGTCTCACTCACACTCACTCACAGCGCGAGGCCGACTCATTACATCTCGCGGAGGATCGCGCTGCTGAACAAAAAAAGTTCCGCGGTTTCAGTTTGCAAGCGCGAGTTCGCGTTTTAAGGCGATGGGGGCCGTCCATAAATGACGTCACGCACCTGGGGAGGGGGGGTCAGACATTTGTGACAGGGGGGGTGGGTTTGAGAAATGTGACGTCACATCAAATGCGCAACTTTAAATAAATATAGACAACACGTTCTACTTAGGTAAATAGACTTTTTAATGTTTTCTCCGACAACAACTGAGTGCAGCACCACATTAAATACGCGCTACAATGACAATAGTTTACAGCGATTTGAAGCATGTTTAATTTTCAAAATGTAAATATGGTTTGGGGGGGGGGGGCAGAGCTTTGTGACGTCATATTTGAGGGAGGGGGTCTGACTTTTTGTGACGCCGTGACGAGGGGGGGGGGGGTCAAAAATCGTCCAAAATCGCGTGACGTCATTTATGGACGACCTCATATAAAATAATTATTTCATGGCAGTTGGTTCTGAAGTCCGACTGTTTGTAATTTGGGCGTTCGTAAGTCGAGGACTGCCTGTAAATAAAAATTCCAATTGTGGATGTGGGACTTGCTGGTAACAGCTTCTCTTCACAAGGCAGCAGACATCGTGCTGCTCGCAGCAGACATCGCGGCTGTCGCGATTTTCACCTGAAGACGATGGCTTGTGTTGCTATCGAAACGTCGTGATTTATTTTGTTTTATTTCTACCAAAGTGACTTTACCGAAAGAACTAAAGAGTATGGATTCCTGCAGTGACAAAAGCTTCAAATCAAGATCGGTTTTAATTATTTATCGAGTGTGGGTATAATCTGTGTAGCGTTGTGCTGTTTCCCCATGTGCAAGGTGGGGGTCTCTCTGGGTTCTACTCACACAGAGCCAAACGCTCATTAATGTAATTGCCAAATATCTCATTGCAATGGGAAACTTCTGATAAAAAATCAGTCTTTAGACTCAATGAGGCTTTCCTGGGTAAATAGTTAATATTGTAATAATTAGCATTAGCAATAATGAAGTCCACTTATGAGTGCCACGAATAGTACTATACTGGACTTTTAATTAAGACTATTTTACGTAGTTTTTTGAAAAAAGTGTCCATTCTCAACACTTTTTGACGGGCCCTCATGCAAAATTAAGGCATTCGCTTGTAACTGCTACAGAAATAGTTACGTTGAAGTCAGAGCATACACATTCACCGAGGCACTTAGTACAAATCAAAACAGGAGAATTTAGCATTGAAATAACTAGGCGAATTTAGCATTGAAATAACTGGGTGATTTGCTAGTGACTGGTCACAGAAATGACTACAAATCTGAGCTATTCACAGTACTATATAGTGAACCAATAAAAACTAAAATATAAATTACCTTCATGTTATCAATAAACTCTATATTCTCCAATCAGCTAAGCTACCAACCATAAGTCGTTATATATCACAATGCTATATGGCGAAAAAATGGGTGGATTCTTACCCTCAAATTTCCGTACCACGGATAGCTACGGGCCCCGTTCAGACGGACGAGTTCGTCCATGGTCGGAACAGAGGAGGGGGAGAGAGACAGCTGCGAAGCCCTAGTATACTCCATGTTGTAAACCATACCATTAACCGTGGTGTGAGAGGTATTAAGAGGCAATGCTGGCGAAAGAGCTGCGGTCTGAAGGTCATCGTAAAATTACAATTAATTAAGAACAGAAATGATTTAACACATCTTTCCAGAAGGCCATATAATCTTGGTGGTCTGCTGCCAGACCACCAAGATTATATGGCCTTCCAAAGATACACAAAGAAGATACACCCCTTCGTCCCATCGTCTCTACTATCAGCTCCCCCACCTACAAACTGGCACGTTTTCTGGCTGATATACTGCGACCTTTCACTGGAAAAACCACCTCTGCTGTACTAAATTCTACTCACCTGGTATCGACAATCAAATACATTTCCCTGTCCCCAAACGACCTGCTTGTCAGTTTTGATGTGGTGTCCTTGTTCACCAAAGTCCCGGTACCTGACACCATCGCTATCATTGAAGACCTGGTTCATCAAGGACTGCATACTGATGTACCCCCCCTGGTGAGACATTGCTTAACCAACACATACTTCACCTGGAATGGAACTTTCTACAAACAAACTGAGGGCACCCCAATGGGCTCCCCCCTATCTCTGGTTGTAGCCAACGTATTCATGGAAAAATTTGAAACTGACACCATCCAGACTGCCACTCTACGCCCGACCTTATGGAAGAGGTACGTTGATGACACCTTTGTCATCTGGCCACATGGCCAGCCTGCTCTAGACCAATTCCGCGACCACATCAATTCCATACACCCAGCCATCAGATTTACCATGGAGGTCGAAAAAGATGGCAAACTACCCTTTCTGGATGTCTTAATTAAAAGGAGACATGATGGTTCAATGAGCCACTCTGTCTACAGGAAAGCTACCCATACAGATGCTTACTTGAAACCGGATTCCCACCACCATCCATCCCAGAAGAACTGCCTCATCAAGACTCTATACCATAGAGCCCAATGCATTTCCGACCAGGAACACATTACCAGTGAACTCAAACACGTACACCAGGCTCTCAGGGCTAATGGCTACTCCGACTACACAATCCGCAAAGCCATCACTCCAGTCATGAAGAAGGATCCTCTTGTGGAGCCACTCAAAACCATCACCTTACCCTACATTGCAGGGGTCACTAAAAAGATCTCCAAAATCCTGAATAAACACAAGATCCAGGTCCGATTCAACACAGTACACAAAATCAATGATTTAGTTCCATCTGTAAAAGATGCTCTTCCAGACATACAGTACCCGGGCGTTTACAAACTAAAGTGCCTCTGTGGTAGTAGCTACATTGGAGAAACCAAAAGACATATCTCGGATCGCATCCGCGAACATAAAGCAGACTTGAAACACGGTAAGACGAACTCCTCTGCCGTGGCAGATCACTGTTACAATTCAGTGGGCTCACATGACATTGACTTCTCCAAGACGGAGGTTCTTTGCAAACCAACTGGCTACCATGAGAGATTCGTTCATGAGGCCATTCACATATACAAGCACAGGGACAATTTCAACTGAGAAGATGGATTCAGGCTCAGTAACCACTGGAAAGATGTGTTAAATCATTTCTGTTCTTAATTAATTGTAATTTTACGATGACCTTCAGACCGCAGCTCTTTCGCCAGCATTGCCTCTTAATACCTCTCACACCACGGTTAATGGTATGGTTTACAACATGGAGTATACTAGGGCTTCGCAGCTGTCTCTCTCCCCCTCCTCTGTTCCGACCATGGACGAACTCGTCCGTCTGAACGGGGCCCGTAGCTATCCGTGGTACGGAAATTTGAGGGTAAGAATCCACCCATTTTTTCGCCATATAGCATTGTGATATATAACGACTTATGGTTGGTAGCTTAGCTGATTGGAGAATATAGAGTTTATTGATAACATGAAGGTAATTTATATTTTAGTTTTTATTGGTTCACTATATAGTACTGTGAATAGCTCAGATTTGTAGTCATTTCTGTGACCAGTCACTAGCAAATCACCCAGTTATTTCAATGCTAAATTCGCCTAGTTATTTCAATGCTAAATTCTCCTGTTTTGATTTGTACTAAGTGCCTCGGTGAATGTGTATGCTCTGACTTCAACGTAACTATTTCTGTAGCAGTTACAAGCGAATGCCTTAATTTAGCTATTTCAATGCTAAATTCTATGCTAATTCCTTTTAACAATGGGTGCCTCTGCGGATGTGTATGCTTTAACTTTTAACATAGCTATTTCTGTGACCAGTCACAAGCTAATCATTCAGCCTTTTCAATGCTAAATTTTATGCTAATTCCTTCGTCAAGGCTCTTTGTTCCTCTCACACAGCTTAAAAGCCGTGATCTGAACGTGGCTCTCTCACTCCAGCGCTGTCCTACCAGACAGTCTCGCTCCCTTCACCTGATGAAGGCCGCTTGTGTTGTGGCCGAAACGTCGTGAGAATATTATTGTGTTATTTTATTTTATCAATTTATTATTTTATTCTCATTCTACGTGACTTTACCGAAAGAACCAAAGAAGATGAATCATTGCAGTCACGAAAGCTTTAAATCGAAATTTAACCGCCTCTAAGGGGAGGGATTCCACACATCCTTAAGATCATTCAACAGACTTCGGGATAAGAAGGCTCAACTAATCGAGTCTCTCACCTTTCTGAAGAGATGCCGCGACTCTAAGGTAATACCAACCGCATTTACACTAACCTCTGCTGTTGCAACTTCTCTCAATGCAAAACGAATTCTAGCTAGAACTAGCTTCGCTCTTATCTCGGAAAAAATCAGACTTACACGCACCGAACTCGATCAGTTAGACAAGACACTCTACAAATCACACTTAAAATTGACAGCAACAATGTCTACATCGGATTGGGAACATGTAGACAATATGACTACCTCTTCGGCTGCCACTATGTCGAACAAATGTAGGGACAATTTGATTTCCAAATTCAATCACCTCTCCAGCAAAAAATCGGATCCACACACCGAAAAGATAGACGTCAACAAAGTCGTAATTAATCGCAGTAACAGTTCCATTTCTGATGGTCTGAAATCCGTTTTAGCTAAAGGTCTAAACTTTGCTGTCACACCGAGACACTTACCGGTTAATGATATCATTGCCCATGTCGACGTTGCACTCAAGGGCTTGAGTCACATCTCTGCAGACGTAGCAAGATCTGAAATCGCTGCAACCCTCAAAAACGCTAAGTTGCCACCTAGCAACATCAGCAAAGACGAACGTTTTGAATTATCTCAATTAAAAAAGAGGGATGATATTGTCGTTCTCTCAGCCGACAAAGGCAATGCCACTGTCATCATGGACAAAACAGAATATAACAACAAAATTCAAGAACTACTCAACGATGGCAGCTACACAAAAATAAAAAGAGATCCCACCAACAGCCTGGTCACCAAAACGAACAAAATTATCTCTGATTCAACAGCATTAATTGATGAGAACAAACAGTTCTTGTTGAAACCCTCTGCTGCCAGACCACCAAGATTATATGGCCTTCCAAAGATACACAAAGAAGATACACCCCTTCGTCCCATCGTCTCTACTATCAGCTCCCCCACCTACAAACTGGCATGTTTTCTGGCTGATATACTGCGACCTTTCACTGGAAAAACCACCTCTGCTGTACTAAATTCTACTCACCTGGTATCGACAATCAAAGACATTTCCCTGTCCCCAAACGACCTGCTTGTCAGTTTTGATGTGGTGTCCTTGTTCACCAAAGTCCCGGTACCTGACACCATCGCTATCATTGAAGACCTGGTTCATCAAGGACTGCATACTGATGTACCCCCCCTGGTGAGACATTGCTTAACCAACACATACTTCACCTGGAATGGAACTTTCTACAAACAAACTGAGGGCACCCCAATGGGCTCCCCCCTATCTCCGGTTGTAGCCAACGTATTCATGGAAAAATTTGAAACTGACGCCATCCAGACTGCCACTCTACGCCCGACCTTATGGAAGAGGTACGTTGATGTCACCTTTGTCATCTGGCCACATGGCCAGCCTGCTCTAGACCAATTCCGCGACCACATCAATTCCATACACCCAGCCATCAGATTTCCCATGGAGGTCGAAAAAGATGGCAAACTACCCTTTCTGGATGTCTTAATTAAAAGGAGACATGATGGTTCAATGAGCCACTCTGTCTACAGGAAAGCTACCCATACAGATGCTTACTTGAAACCGGATTCCCACCACCATCCATCCCAGAAGAACTGCCTCATCAAGACTCTATACCATAGAGCCCAATGCATTTCCGACCAGGAACACATTACCAGTGAACTCAAACACGTACACCAGGCTCTCAGGGCTAATGGCTACTCCGACTACACAATCCGCAAAGCCATCACTCCAGTCATGAAGAAGGATCCTCTTGTGGAGCCACTCAAAACCATCACCTTACCCTACATTGCAGGGGTCACTAAAAAGATCTCCAAAATCCTGAATAAACACAAGATCCAGGTCCGATTCAACACAGTACACAAAATCCGTGATTTAGTTCCATCTGTAAAAGATGCTCTTCCAGACATACAGTACCCGGGCGTTTACAAACTAAAGTGCCTCTGTGGTAGTAGCTACATTGGAGAAACCAAAAGACATATCTCGGATCGCATCCGCGAACATAAAGCAGACTTGAAACACGGTAAGACGAACTCCTCTGCCGTGGCAGATCACTGTTACAATTCAGTGGGCTCACATGACATTGACTTCTCCAAGACGGAGGTTCTTTGCAAACCAACTGGCTACCATGAGAGATTCGTTCATGAGGCCATTCACATATACAAGCACAGGGACAATTTCAACTGAGAAGATGGATTCAGGCTCAGTAACCACTGGAAAGATGTGTTAAATCATTTCTGTTCTTAATTAATTGTAATTTTACGATGACCTTCAGACCGCAGCTCTTTCGCCAGCATTGCCTCTTAATACCTCTCACACCACGGTTAATGGTATGGTTTACAACATGGAGTATACTAGGGCTTCGCAGCTGTCTCTCTCCCCCTCCTCTGTTCCGACCATGGACGAACTCGTCCGTCTGAACGGGGCCCGTAGCTATCCGTGGTACGGAAATTTGAGGGTAAGAATCCACCCATTTTTTCGCCATATAGCATTGTGATATATAACGACTTATGGTTGGTAGCTTAGCTGATTGGAGAATATAGAGTTTATTGATAACATGAAGGTAATTTATATTTTAGTTTTTATTGGTTCACTATATAGTACTGTGAATAGCTCAGATTTGTAGTCATTTCTGTGACCAGTAACTAGCAAATCACCCAGTTATTTCAATGCTAAATTCGCCTAGTTATTTCAATGCTAAATTCTCCTGTTTTGATTTGTACTAAGTGCCTCGGTGAATGTGTATGCTCTGACTTCAACGTAACTATTTCTGTAGCAGTTACAAGCGAATGCCTTAATTTAGCTATTTCAATGCTAAATTCTATGCTAATTCCTTTTAACAATGGGTGCCTCTGCGGATGTGTATGCTTTAACTTTTAACATAGCTATTTCTGTGACCAGTCACAAGCTAATCATTCAGCCTTTTCAATGCTAAATTTTATGCTAATTCCTTCGTCAAGGCTCTTTGTTCCTCTCACACAGCTTAAAAGCCGTGATCTGAACGTGGCTCTCTCACTCCAGCGCTGTCCTACCAGACAGTCTCGCTCCCTTCACCTGATGAAGGCCGCTTGTGTTGTGGCCGAAACGTCGTGAGAATATTATTGTGTTATTTTATTTTATCAATTTATTATTTTATTCTCATTCTACGTGACTTTACCGAAAGAACCAAAGAAGATGAATCATTGCAGTCACGAAAGCTTTAAATCGAAATTTAACCGCCTCTAAGGGGAGGGATTCCACACATCCTTAAGATCATTCAACAGACTTCGGGATAAGAAGGCTCAACTAATCGAGTCTCTCACCTTTCTGAAGAGATGCCGCGACTCTAAGGTAATACCAACCGCATTTACACTAACCTCTGCTGTTGCAACTTCTCTCAATGCAAAACGAATTCTAGCTAGAACTAGCTTCGCTCTTATCTCGGAAAAAATCAGACTTACACGCACCGAACTCGATCAGTTAGACAAGACACTCTACAAATCACACTTAAAATTGACAGCAACAATGTCTACATCGGATTGGGAACATGTAGACAATATGACTACCTCTTCGGCTGCCACTATGTCGAACAAATGTAGGGACAATTTGATTTCCAAATTCAATCACCTCTCCAGCAAAAAATCGGATCCACACACCGAAAAGATAGACGTCAACAAAGTCGTAATTAATCGCAGTAACAGTTCCATTTCTGATGGTCTGAAATCCGTTTTAGCTAAAGGTCTAAACTTTGCTGTCACACCGAGACACTTACCGGTTAATGATATCATTGCCCATGTCGACGTTGCACTCAAGGGCTTGAGTCACATCTCTGCAGACGTAGCAAGATCTGAAATCGCTGCAACCCTCAAAAACGCTAAGTTGCCACCTAGCAACATCAGCAAAGACGAACGTTTTGAATTATCTCAATTAAAAAAGAGGGATGATATTGTCGTTCTCTCAGCCGACAAAGGCAATGCCACTGTCATCATGGACAAAACAGAATATAACAACAAAATTCAAGAACTACTCAACGATGGCAGCTACACAAAAATAAAAAGAGATCCCACCAACAGCCTGGTCACCAAAACGAACATAATTATCTCTGATTCAACAGCATTAATTGATGAGAACAAACAGTTCTTGTTGAAACCCTCTGCTGCCAGACCACCAAGATTATATGGCCTTCCAAAGATACACAAAGAAGATACACCCCTTCGTCCCATCGTCTCTACTATCAGCTCCCCCACCTACAAACTGGCATGTTTTCTGGCTGATATACTGCGACCTTTCACTGGAAAAACCACCTCTGCTGTACTAAATTCTACTCACCTGGTATCGACAATCAAAGACATTTCCCTGTCCCCAAACGACCTGCTTGTCAGTTTTGATGTGGTGTCCTTGTTCACCAAAGTCCCGGTACCTGACACCATCGCTATCATTGAAGACCTGGTTCATCAAGGACTGCATACTGATGTACCCCCCCTGGTGAGACATTGCTTAACCAACACATACTTCACCTGGAATGGAACTTTCTACAAACAAACTGAGGGCACCCCAATGGGCTCCCCCCTATCTCCGGTTGTAGCCAACGTATTCATGGAAAAATTTGAAACTGACGCCATCCAGACTGCCACTCTACGCCCGACCTTATGGAAGAGGTACGTTGATGTCACCTTTGTCATCTGGCCACATGGCCAGCCTGCTCTAGACCAATTCCGCGACCACATCAATTCCATACACCCAGCCATCAGATTTCCCATGGAGGTCGAAAAAGATGGCAAACTACCCTTTCTGGATGTCTTAATTAAAAGGAGACATGATGGTTCAATGAGCCACTCTGTCTACAGGAAAGCTACCCATACAGATGCTTACTTGAAACCGGATTCCCACCACCATCCATCCCAGAAGAACTGCCTCATCAAGACTCTATACCATAGAGCCCAATGCATTTCTGACCAGGAACACATTACCAGTGAACTCAAACACGTACACCAGGCTCTCAGGGCTAATGGCTACTCCGACTACACAATCCGCAAAGCCATCACTCCAGTCATGAAGAAGGATCCTCTTGTGGAGCCACTCAAAACCATCACCTTACCCTACATTGCAGGGGTCACTAAAAAGATCTCCAAAATCCTGAATAAACACAAGATCCAGGTCCGATTCAACACAGTACACAAAATCCGTGATTTAGTTCCATCTGTAAAAGATGCTCTTCCAGACATACAGTACCCGGGCGTTTACAAACTAAAGTGCCTCTGTGGTAGTAGCTACATTGGAGAAACCAAAAGACATATCTCGGATCGCATCCGCGAACATAAAGCAGACTTGAAACACGGTAAGACGAACTCCTCTGCCGTGGCAGATCACTGTTACAATTCAGTGGGCTCACATGACATTGACTTCTCCAAGACGGAGGTTCTTTGCAAACCAACTGGCTACCATGAGAGATTCGTTCATGAGGCCATTCACATATACAAGCACAGGGACAATTTCAACCGAGAAGATGGATTCAGGCTCAGTAACCACTGGAAAGATGTGTTAAATCATTTCTGTTCTTAATTAATTGTAATTTTACGATGACCTTCAGACCACAGCTCTTTCGCCAGCATTGCCTCTTAATACCTCTCACACCACGGTTAATGGTATGGTTTACAACATGGAGTATACTAGGGCTTCGCAGCTGTCTCTCTCCCCCTCCTCTGTTCCGACCATGGACGAACTCGTCCGTCTGAACGGGGCCCGTAGCTATCCGTGGTACGGAAATTTGAGGGTAAGAATCCACCCATTTTTTCGCCATATAGCATTGTGATATATAACGACTTATGGTTGGTAGCTTAGCTGATTGGAGAATATAGAGTTTATTGATAACATGAAGGTAATTTATATTTTAGTTTTTTATTGGTTCACTATATAGTACTGTGAATAGCTCAGATTTGTAGTCATTTCTGTGACCAGTCACTAGCAAATCACCCAGTTATTTCAATGCTAAATTCGCCTAGTTATTTCAATGCTAAATTCTCCTGTTTTGATTTGTACTAAGTGCCTCGGTGAATGTGTATGCTCTGACTTCAACGTAACTATTTCTGTAGCAGTTACAAGCGAATGCCTTAATTTAGCTATTTCAATGCTAAATTCTATGCTAATTCCTTTTAACAATGGGTGCCTCTGCGGATGTGTATGCTTTAACTTTTAACATAGCTATTTCTGTGACCAGTCACAAGCTAATCATTCAGCCTTTTCAATGCTAAATTTTATGCTAATTCCTTCGTCAAGGCTCTTTGTTCCTCTCACACAGCTTAAAAGCCGTGATCTGAACGTGGCTCTCTCACTCCAGCGCTGTCCTACCAGACAGTCTCGCTCCCTTCACCTGATGAAGGCCGCTTGTGTTGTGGCCGAAACGTCGTGAGAATATTATTGTGTTATTTTATTTTATCAATTTATTATTTTATTCTCATAAAATAATAAATTGAAGAGACCTCATCTTTCCCACCCCTGCAGACTTGGTATTAAAGTAGATACATGCTAATGTTTATAAAGTAACGGGCTCTAGACCAATTTCATTTCCACATAAATCAATCATTTGGACATAGGCCCCACTATACCCCACCGACTACAGCACTCTAATCTTGCCTCCTCGTTTTGCCTCTTCCACCTGCCTCATGCTCGTCAGCACCGCCTTTCGTGCAGCCATGCGGGTGTGAGGTCATCATCACGAGAGGCCGTGCACTTCATCGTTCGCACGCGGCGGAGGAACCACTGAAGTCAAACGTTTACATACGTGCGGTTTAGTGGGGTCATTTCCGAGCGAACTCGGTTTTAGAAGTGTTTATCGTTGAATGTGGAAGGGTTTGGGTTAGTTTTCGGGTTACCACCTTTTCCACTATGGAGATCAAACCCAGACCTATGTTTCAGTCTGTCTAGGTCTGTCAACAACCATGCAGTAGTAAAGTTCAGCACAGTACCGGTACCAGATCTCGGTACAAATTAATTCATGCCACCCAAACACAGATGCCAATTCACAGACTGTCTCGGCTGGACCGGGACAGGAGGTAACCCAAGGGTAGTGGGAGGATAACCGCTTTGTGAGCTATTTGTAAGTAATGCGTTTAGAGTATTTGGCTACTATAAATTTCCACGTGATAAGCCACTTCGTTAAGCTATAATTTGTGGCCAGGTCGCTTCTGAGAAAGAGCTATATAGCTCTCAATGGGCCTTACCTGGTAAATAAAAAATAGTTTACTTTAATGGTATACATACTTGAATTTTACTGCGGATGTTTTAAAACATTTCCTGTCTAACTGTCAACTTTGTTTGAATTTCAGTGGGAGAAGATGCTTCTCACACAGACGTTAAAGCAGGTACCAGAGTCCACCTGAAGCTACTGCAGTGTGCGCCTCATATAGGATTCCATCCATTACTGTTGGTGCGATGGTTTGGATTTTCAAGTTGAAATCTCCTAGTTCATTTTATTTTACCCAGGCGACAACTCAATTGTCAAAGGTAGTCCTGTTTGGAAGAGGCATACATGTCTCTTGAGTTCCACATCTTGGAGAGGATGTGATTAGTCAGCATCGATGCCATTTTAGTTGGTGTCACGCATCATGCGTGCATTCTTAAATTACTGACGCTGACTGAAGACTGAAGATGCAAGTGTGCCATCTGACAATGATAGTTATGAAGCCATTTTTTGCCATTGCCAATCTTCCTTTGTGCTCTGTCAGATTCTGGGATAACGCGGCCTTGGTGAAGTCCCCTGGACTTGTGTAATTTCTGTATCAATTTTTTTTGTTTCATTTTGAAATCTCTGCTCCACTTCCTTCAATTGCATCCATCTGCACCTCCGATTAGCACGGCTGGCTGACGTACGGCGCGAAAGAGGTTCAACGTACATACCTACAAGGAGTGTAAATTCATACGGTGCCAGAAACTCTGCACGAGTTCGTGCCGCGTTCTCCCGATGTTGCCGTCGATGTTTGTCCAGCGACAAGCCATTCGTTGCCACGCGCGAACCTGTCTCACCTCCACAATCACAGGGCCGAGTGCGTGACGTGTCCGGCAAGCCGTGTGATGTGTCTGCGGATGATAATCTTCAGCAGAGGCCTGTGCCTTCTCCCACAGACGCCGCGCAACTGACGCCGCTCCCAGCGCCGCCGACCTCTGCTTCCCCGGCCACGGCCACGGGGAGTTCCTCTCCTCTGCTGGACACCCCGTGTGCTGGACCTGCTGCTCCACCACACTTGCCTGCCCACTACACAGGCACAAAGAGGTACGGGCAGAATTAATGCATAAACGCTTTCAACATAAGTTGGAGAGAGCTGAGCCTTTCTAGGAATTCGGCAATGCTTTCCCACCTGTGACTGCTCCCGATATATGACTCGAGAGCATGTAGGTTTTGCTTGCAGGCCACACACACACACATGAATGATGTGTTTGGTATTATCTCATGGAAAATAATAAATTGCACAAGGGCCAGGGTCATGCCCCATTCATTCTGAACGATTAAACCAAACTGACCCACGTTCACACACGAGAGCAGAGAGGTTGGCTGCAGGGTGACGCACGCGAAGAACACGTCGCTGTGAAAGAGTTAGAAGGTCCCCCTTCGTACCTTCTTACTCTCCCTCCCACCCCCCTCCTTCCGGTCAGGTGATTTTGAAGTGTCGTCGTCACGCGAGGACGTGGACCGAGACAGCGCGTGGAACCAGTGGCTGCGCTCCGAGATCCCGGGGCTCTTCCTGCTGGCCCTGTACACGTTTACCGTGAGTCGGCGCAGATGTGGCCTCGCGATTGGGGCTGCCACCTGTCCGCGTTTGACCCCCGGACAGTGTTCGGGTGGCAGCAGGAATTGATTTGGGCCAAAATCTGGTACCCCGGGTATAGCTGTGGTTGAATTTTATCACCGTGAACAGCACAGTTTTAACAATAGACCTGGGCTCGCTGAGAAATGTGCCTGGGTTTTCTCTGTGGTGGAAATGGTGGCAACTGTACTTGAGGCATCGGCACGTTTATTCGCGCTCCGGCTCCATTTACACCGAGTCACGTGCTCGTCTCGTGTGGGGAGTGGTGGTGTAGCTGTTAGTATGAATTTTAGTATGTATGCATGGAGGGGGGAGGAGGGGTTAACCCAAATGCGTACGCTTGTGTATGGGGGGTCTACTGACAATGTGTAAGCCGACTCAACGGCATGAATCTGCCCATCGCAGTGACATGGGGAAGTAATTGCTTCCGACAAAGGCGTTCATTGACCTTTTAAATCGTACTCAGGTTTGAGAACGGGGACAGTTTGCATTCATGATCCTGAATCATGACAATTCCTTGACTCTCCGGCAGTGGTGAATCGTTCCAACCATCAGTAGGAATCGTGTATATGTGTGTACGTGTATGCACAGCTGTACCCATTGGCTTCTGTTATGGTCATGTACGTTTATTTTTTATTTCGTGGAATTTCACTTGCTGTACTCCACGCGGTGAGTGCTTTGTGTAGATAGGAATCATCTTATGTAGAGAATATAAATCTAATTCAGTACCTCTATATGTCTCCCACAGACGAGCGGGGAGACAGCAGCCAGGCGGTGAGCCGGCACTCCCAACAATCGCCCAAGCTCTGCGGTTCTCTTTACATTCCGATATTTGCAGCCACTTACTGAGTGTTTACATGTGGGGGGAAACCAGTACACTCGCAGAAAACGAACGAATGTGAGCAAGGGGGCAACGTTCTATCCCGTGCAGATGGAACAGATTCCACAGTTGTGTTCCACTGCCTCCTGGCAAGCCAGGGTATGACTCATCCTCGATGTCCACCGGAAGGGAGATTGCACACTTGCAATTGAATTCTCTGAGATTATTTATATCATGGGGTAGGCAGTGACAAAGCCCCTGACTCACTTAACACGAACATGCGGTCCAGTGCATTGTACGTGCAAGGATACTTGCTTTCCAAAATGTATGAATGTGTGTTGAACTTGAATCTTGACTTGAAGCTTTCGTGACTGCAGGAATTCATATTTTTTGGGTCTTTCGGTAAAGTCACGTAGATAGAACAATAAACTAATAAAAATAAAGTGAATACGAAATAATAATAAAATTATCACGACGTTTCGATCGCAACACAAGCAATCGTCTTCATTTTTCTCCTGATGACGATTGCTTGTGTTGTGATCGAAACGTCGTGATATATTTTACTTTTTTATTCACTTTATTTTTATTATTTTATTGTTCTATCTACGTGACTTTACGGGAAGACCCAAAGAATATGTGTTGAACTTTTTTCGCAGTGTGCGTATCCAACCGTGCTAATCTGTGGTACATTAACACCTTGCCACAAATGCCCTGTTGCTCATGAGCACAGCGACTCAAATGAATCAGGCGCAGGGTTTGCGTGATTAATTCTTACAAAGTGGGGTCTATAATGAACAATATGGCTGAAGCTCGAGTTCTATTCATTTAAAACCAAACGTGTTTCTTACCAACCATACCTGGTGTTTGCACACAGATACAGATTATGGGCGATGCGTTCTACACCATTCGGAATGCGCTGTTGCAATGTGCAGCTACAGCTGCTGCAAAAATATTTGTCTCGGTTTGATCCACTGAACAATATCCACTGACCACACCGCACGCGCAACAATGATATAACTACAAACAAAAATATAATAAATTAGGATGGTTTATTAAATATATTGCACGTAAGAAAATACAGCAATAGACGTAAAAATACATGGCAGTTTAACACGTAGGCTTTCGCGACAAATATCCATAATACAGGTTTTATGGGTTGGATCGCGTAAATATGTAAATGTGTCATTATGAGACCTCCTTTGCCAGTAGCAAGATATAGTAATAGGTTTTTACCGTTTTATCTGGCACCAAAACTGACACCTTTATACAAGGGATCATGTTTGCATCATCTGGTCCAACACCAGTGGAGACTAGGCTCTAAGAAAAGCCGTCTCGGGTGTGGACCAATCAACTTCAAGGACAATGTATATTACTATCAGAGTTGTCTCTTTTTGTTTGCATTTTGATTGCTTGTCTTGTGGTTATTGCAAACATGATCCCTTGTATAAAGGTGTCAGTTTTGGTGCCATATAAAAGGGTAAAAACCTATTACAATATAAATGTGTCATTAAACCCGCCACCACCCGATAGCCAACTAGTAAGGGTTGTCACGTAAACAGAACATGCCAATTCATCACTAGTACAGCACACCGGTGTGTGGTGTGTTGGAGAGCCAAGCCACCACATTTACCATCGGAGTACGACGTTTCAGTAATTACAACTAGCTTCATCAGGCAACAGCAAGATTTGGGAGAAGTCCACCTGTTTCATTCCTTGTATAGAGGCGTAGATGTGATGACAACACTTGTGCGCTCTTTTAGCGCAAAGTAGGGGGGGGGGATTAATGAATCAACGTACATTATACATGCACATTATCCTAGCCCATTGATCTTGTACTTAGTGTCCATTGTGTGTACTAAAATAGCCGTACAAACGGTAATTTGATGATTCTCTTCCATGCAGAAACTAAGTCGGTAGCTATCCAAACGATTACAATTATTTTTATTTATTTTTATTTCGATAGATTCTGTAATTAGTCTTGGCCAGTAGTAACTAATTTTGCACAGAACTTCACCATTATCAAAATCAATTGAGTGTCTTTGTGGGCACGCGTGTTCTGCTACTGCTGACAGTTGTATTTGTGAGCATTTCATATTTCTGTGGTGTTATTTTAGTCTCGTGCTGATCATTCATCCTGTTTGCCCTACATAGAATTTGCCACAAGTGCAATTAATCCGGTACACACCTTCTGTTGATAGCTTCAGTAATAGAACAGCAAATAAATACCCAATAGTCCTTTTCGTAGGTTTCCATATGCCTTCTGAATTTGCCTGGCTGATCAAAGTTTCGACCGCAGATGCCATTGGTCAGGGGTCTCTTTATCCGTTCTCATGTGGGACTCTAGGCATGATGGCAGTTGGAATGCTTTCCCACAGACTTGGCAAGACATTTGTTTTCTCACTCTAGTGACTATGGGAGTGAGGTGGAGTCGAGACGGGCGCTGGTCAGCGTGGCGTTTCCCAGCAGGCGCCTTCGTTCCATGCGCGGTCGCTGTGATAGCAATAACTTCGTTGCACGCAGGTGCGCCCTTTGCAGAAGGTGGCATTGTCTGCAACTCTGCCTCCTCACCACCAGGACTCGACAAGCTGCTGCTGGAGCTGCTGGTGCCATCCATGGCAAAGGCAATTCTTCCAGCACCATGACTCGCAGCCGAGTAGCTCTGACACACCTTCACCACCGCATTGACAAAATTGCCGTCATTCACCATGCCACGTGCGCCCCTTGAGTTCTTTCCGTGGGTCTCCATATGCCTTCTGAGTTTGTAGGGCTGATCAAAGCTTTGATCGCAGATGTTGCAGCTTTGACCACCGGTCTTGTGCATTCTCATGTGGGACTCTAGGCACCATGCCAGTTGGAATGTTTTCCTGCAGACGTCGCAAGAGATTCGTTTTCTCACTCTAGTGACTCTATCGGATTCTAGTGACTATCGGATTCAACGCCGCATTGGCAAAACTGCCGTTGTTCACCAAGCCTGCTGCACCCTTTATCATGTAATCCTTTTCGTGGGTCTTCATATGCCTTTTGAATTTTCATGGCTGATCAAAGCTTCGTCCACATAAGCCGCACCATTGCTCACGGGTCTCCTTGTGCGTTCTTACGTGGGCTTCTAGGCACCATGCCAGTTGGAATTTTTTCCCACAGACGTCACAAGAGATGAGTTTTTTCGCTCTTGTAACTCTACCGGATTGAGGTGGGGTCGAGACGGGTGCTGGTGAAGTGCCATCGATGGTAAAGGCAATTCTTCCAGCACCACCATGACTCGCAGCAGAGTTGCTCTCGCACATCTGAAACAAAAGACAAAGGTCACGCGCATGACACCCGTGTCACGAGTGCACTCACAAAGGCATACTTAAGGTGACGTAAGATTCATTACAACAGATTCATTATAACAGAACTCCTCAATAGTGCAGATCCTATCATCTACTATTTCACTCCTTATCCACCCAACTAAGTACTCTTTGGTTCTTTCGGTAAAGTCACGTAGGTAGGAAAAATAAAATAAAAAATAATATATCACGACCATAAATGACGCCACGCGATTTTTGACCCCCCCCCCCCTCGTCACACGGCGTCACAAAAAGTCAGACCCCCCACCCTCAAGTATGACGTCACAAAGCTCTGCCCCCCCCCCCAACCATATTTTCATTTTGAAAATAAAACATGTTCCAAATCGCTTTAAACTATTGTCATTGTATTTAATGTGGCGCTGCACTCTGATGTTGTAGGAGAAAACATTAATTAAAAAGTTTTATTTAACTAAATAGAACATGTTGTCTATATTTAAAGTTGCGCATTTTGACGTGACGTCACATTTCTCAAACCCCCCCCCCCCTCGTCACAAATGTCTGACCCCCCCCTCCCCAGGTGTGTGACGTCATTTATGGACGGCCCCCATCGCCTTAAAACGCGAACTCGCGCTTGCAAACTGAAACCGCGGAAATTTTTTTGTTCCGCAGCGCGATCCTCCGCGAGATGTAATGAGTCGGCCTCGCGCTGTGAGTGAGTGTGAGTGAGACAGCATCGTCCCCCACTCCTCCTGATGTCGAGGGTAAATGGGCGAGGTTTAGGTCTGTGACTCATGCAGCTGCAATGGCTGCTTTGTGTACGCGGTCCAGACCTCCCCAGAGACCCTGGCTGACAGAGGAGGTGTTCAGGATGTTTGAGAAAAAGCGACAGGCCCACTCTAATCGTCTACAGCATCCCACGTCAGAGAATGAGGAGGCTTTCCGCAGCCTTCGCTCGGAGGATCGGAGAGCCGTGAGGCGCTGCAAGGATGGGTGGTGGTCGCGGGTTGCTGAGGAGATGGAGTCTGCCTCAATTGCCCGCGATCACAAATCCCTATTTAACTCCATCAAAAAAGTAACCTACAGTGCCACACCTATTACCATTGTAGGGGTAATCGTCACTCACCACTCTGTGGGCTGGTAGCTTCCCCTTATCGTCAATAGGGGGCGGAAGCGCTATCACGCCAGGGCTAATGTCCATGGCCCAAAAAGGGGCCAACGACAAACCCTAGCAAACGGATCCTGGGACACACTCCCCGGGGCCCCGGGAGGAGGGAACCGGGGGATGATGTCACCTTCCAGAACGTTCTAGAAGGGAAGCGTGGCTAGGGCGGAGCAAGCCACGAACCATAAGCCGGACCTCTCAGAGGTCTGGCTCAGTCATCTGCAAGCTGACGAACGAAGACCTGGGCTAAAGATAGGACTCTGGACCCCAAGCTCCGTTGTCCTTCTAAGGGCCGGAGCTCAGTGAGGCCAGTGGTCAGGACCCACGGACCGGGTGCGGTCAGGTCAAATAGCCTCTCCTAGGGTCCCAGCCGGAGGACGAAGGGTAACGGGGTACCTAGTGATAGGGCCCGCATAATCCGGAGGCCATACCTCCCCAGGTATTGGGTAAAGGGACCTATATTCCCTTTGTGTTAGAGACTTGTAAGGAAGACAATAAATATCGTGTTGCCTCATCAGAAGTTTATTCGTCAATTTATACCCACTACACCACCATTAGGGGAACGAAGGGTGATCCAATCTCCGACCCCCAGGGACAGGTTTGCAGATTTGCTGAGCATTTCTGTGAGGTCCTGGGGGAGTGGGAATCCCTCAGCCTGGAAAACATCATGGGACAAAGTGGGGATGACCCTGCTGAGGATGCGGTGCCTCAAATATTAGAGGAGGAAGTCACCCCCTGTGAGTGGCTGGCTGAGGTACCATCCATTGAGGAAGTACTGAGGGCGATCCAGAGTCTGAGACCAGGAAAGGCACCGAGCAGAGATGATCTCCCAAGCGAAATGCTGAGGGAGGGTTGCGTTTGTGCGTAGACTGCCCTACATGACATCATACAACAGTCTGGGCCACTGGATGGGTTCCGCAGGATTGGAAGGATGCCCTGGTGGTCCCCCTCTTTATGAAGGGGGACCGCACAGACTGTAACAACTACAGGGGCATCTCACTCAGTGTGCCGGGAAAGGTCCTGGCAAGGATTATTCAACATCGCCTTGCTAGGTACACTGAGCAGAGGCTTGCGGAGCCCCAATGCGGTTTCAGGAAAGGGCGGTCCTGCACAGATGTCATATTTTCTGTCCGTCTGCTACAGCAGAGGTGGAGGGAATTCCAACGAGACCTACATCTCTGCTTTATTGACCTGGTCAATGCCTATGATACCATCAGTAGGCCTGGGCTCTGGGTTTTTCTTCGTGCTTTCAGAGTCCCGGACCCTCTGCTCACACTCATTAAGGACCTTCATGATGGTGAGCAGGCCCGGGTAAAACTACGTAGCCGGGAGTCAGAGCCATTCCCTGCGACAGGGATGTCCTCTGGCTCCAACATTATTTAACATCTATTTCGACCACATAGTTCGTGAAGCCTTCAGCAGCTGTACCAGAGCAATTTACGTCTGGTACAGATATAATGGGAGGCTGATCGATGCCCGGGTGCGGTCAAGGGATGGCTCCCTATTGGTCAACCACATTATGTATGCCGACGACCTGGTAATTGCTGCTCATTCAGAGGAAGAGTTGGAGGCGCTGCTGCTGAAACTGGAGTGTCCCACTAAGAGGTGGGGCCTTACCATCAGCCCCACCAAAACGAAGCACCTGCCTGGGTATTTTGTGCCATCGGGCACTCCACCCCCACAACTCCCAATCGGTGATGGGGCAGTTGGGGAGAGAGTGGAGAGTTTCCCATACCTGGGCAGTGTGCTCATGATCGGCTCCGGTTTAACAACAGAGGTCTCACTCCGAATTAGTCGAGCGGCATTATCTTTTCATCGGTTGTGTAACGTGTGGAAGCTACCTGGTCTGTCGCTCCGCATGAAGCTTCGGGTCTTCTCGGCCACAGTCATTCCCTCCCTTCTCTACGCTTGCGAAACGTGGACCCCCCTAATGCAGCATCTTCACCGGTTAGAAACATTTTGGCTGGCCTGCCTACGATCAATCCTAGGTTTAACCAGGCTGGATTGTGTGAGGAGCTCACAAATTCTCGAAAGATCTGGACAAAGTCCCATCGGCAAGCTCCTCCAGCAGGCAAGGCTGTGTTGGCTGGGCATGTAGCCCGCATGCCCAATCACCGCATGCCCAAACAGCTTTTGTTCGGCCGGATTGATGGAGCTAAACGGGCGTGGCACGGACTTGAGAAGAGATGGAGTGATGTGGTACAGGAGGATGTGGAGCTGAGTGGACTTGCCGATGACTGGTACCAGCGGTGTCAAGATCAGCCTCTGTGGAGGAGGCTTGTGAAGGACGCTACTGGGCAGTTGGAGGCAGTCGCCCTCCAACAACAACGGAGGGCGGAGGAGCGACGCTCAGAAAAACGAGCGGAGCGTCGGGTGGCTAAAGCTCAGCAAGTTGGCACAGTAGGGGGCACAGGTGGTGCATCAGCCAGTCATCTCAGTCATCTCAGTCAGTCGACCATTGGCACCTGGGTCTGCCCCGTGACCTCCTGCCAGCCGGCGATCGACACTTCACGTGGCCTCAAGGTGCACATGGCCTGGCACAAGCGTCGTGGTGACGTCACCACCACTTAGTGGCGAATGGCGGTTGTTTTGAGACAGTAAGAGAGTGTGAGGTCGACTCGGCCTCAGATGAGTACCTGGTGCGGTGTGTCGTAAACATCGCTACTGGGGGAGACAAAGGCCGCCGTGGAGGAGAATCCTAAAATAATAAAAGCTTTTATTATAATAAAAACTTTGATTGTAATATTATATTAATATTATAATAAAAGCTATACTTAAAGCTTTTATTATAATAAAATTTCAATTTGTTATGAAAAGAAATACAAATAATAAATTGAAAATAATAAAAGCTTTGATTATTTACAATTTATTATTTTATTCTTTTTATTTTGCTGCCACCTGCCGGCCACCAACGTGGCGTGTAGATTCTGCAAAATTAAAAAGTTACAAATAAAAATAAGAAATTGAAAATAATAAGCAAAAACCCAGATTAATATTCTTGGTTGCTTTGGTAAAGTCACGTAGATAGAAATAAAACTAAAATAATAACATAAATCTTCTTTGGTTCTTTCGGTAAAGTCACGTAGAATGATAATAAAATAATAAATTGATAAAATAAAATAACAATAATATTCTCACGACGTTTCGGCCACAACACAAGCGGCCTTCATCAGGTGAAGGGGGGCGAGACTGTCTGGTAGGACAGCGCTTTTTTTTTAATTAAAAATACAAAAAATAAATTTTAAATAATGAAAGCTTTTATTATTTTCAATTTATTATTTATTTATTTTAATTGGCAGAATCTACACGCCATATTCTTGGTTCTTCAGGTAAAGTAACGTAGATTTGAAATAAAAAAATAATTCAATTTAATAAAAAATATATAAATTATATATTGAAACTAATAAAAGCTTTCATTATTTTCAATTTATTGTTTAATTTTTTAAATTGGCAGAATCTACACGCCATATTCTTGGTTCGTCAGGTAAAGTCACGTAGATTTGAAAAAAAAATAATTCAATTCAATTGAAAAATATAAATTATATATTGAAACTAATAAAAGCTTTTATTATTTTCAATTTATTACTTGAAATTTTAAAATATAAAAAAATAAAATACAAATAATAAATTGAAAATAATAAAAGCTTTTATTATTTTATAATAAATTGAAAATAAGAAAAGCTTTTATTATTTTCAATTTATTATTTTAATTTTATTATAACTTTACCGAAGGAAGCAATAATCTGGCGTGTAGATGCTGCCATCTGGTGGCCACCATCGTTGGCAGGTGGCAGTATCTACACGCCATATTCTTGGTTCTTTGGGTAAAATTTAAATAATAAAGAAAAGTAAAAAAACTAACAATTCATGATTTAGTATTTTTTCATTTAATTCTATTATTTTCAAATCTACGTTACTTTACCAAAAGAACCAAGAATATGGCGTGTAGATTCTGCCAATTAAAAAAAAATACAAATTAAAATAAATTGAAAATAAGTAAAGCTTTCATTATTTTCCATTTATTTTTTGTATTTTTTATTAAATTTTATTATTTTTATTTTCAACCTACATGGCTTTACCGAAAGAACCAAGAATATGAATCTGGATTTTTGATTATTATTTTCAATCTATTCTAATTTTTAAATTGGCAGCATCTACACGCCATATTCTTGGTTCTATCGGTAAAGTCACGTTGATAGAAAAAAATCAAATCAAATAAAAAGTGTGAAATTGAAAATAATAAAAGCAAAAAACCCACATTCATATTCTTGGTTCTTTCGGTAAAGTCACAGAGATAAAAAAAAAAAATGAAACAAAATTTTGATTTTAAAATAATAAATTGAAAATAATAAAAGCTTTTATTATTTTCCATTTATTTTTTTGTATTTTTAAATTGGCAGAATCTACACGCTATATCCTTAGTTCTTTGGGTAAAGTCACGTAGATAGAAAATATAAATAATAAAAGAAAAGTAAAAATGTAAATAATATTTAAAAAAATATTTATTTTATTTTATTGTTTCCCTTCTACGTGACTTTACTGAAAGAACCAATAATATGAATCCCTGCAGTCACGAAAGCTTTAAATCAAAATTTAATAATAACAATTCATGATTTTTCATTTAATTATTTTATTTTTATTTTCAAATCTACGTGACTTTACCGAAAGAACCAAGAATACGGCATGTAGATGCTGCCATCTGCCGGCCACCAAGGTGGCGTGTAGATTCTGCCAATTTAAAAATTACAAATAAAAGTCATAAATTGAAAATAATAAAAGCTTTTATTATTTCCGATTTATTTTGTTTTAAATTTATTTGATTATTTTTAAATCTACATGACTTTACCGAAAGAACCAAGAATATGAATCTGGATTTTTGCTTATTATTTTCAATTTATTATTTTAATTTTTCAATTTGCAGAATCTACACGCCACGTTGGTGGCCGGCAGATGGCAGCATCTACACGCCATAATCTTGGTTCATCTTCTTTGGTTCTTTCGGTAAAGTCACGTAGCATGAGAATAAAATAATAAATTGATAAAATAAAATGACACAATAAAATTATCACGACGTTTCGGCCACAACACAAGCGGCCTTCATCAGGTGAAGGGACGAGACTGTCTGGAGGACAGCGCTGGAGCGAACAAAGCCAAGCTCAGATCGCGACCTTTAAGCTGTGTGAGAAGAAACAGAGCACCTTGACAAAGGAATTATCATAGAATTTAGCATTGAAATAGCTGAGTGATTAGCTTGTGACTGGTCACAGAAATGGCTATGTTAAAGTCAAAGCATACACATTCACAGAGGCACCTAGTGCAAATCAAACAGGAGAATTTAGCATTGAAATAACTAGGAGAATTTAGCATTGAAATAACTGAGTGATTAGCTTGTGACTGGTCACAGAAATGGCTATGTTAAAGTCAAAGCCTACACATCTGAGCTATTCACAGTAACTGGGTATACACTACACTACATAATGAATACTACATAGTAAACCAATAAAAAACTAAAATATAAATTACCTCAATGTTATCAATAAACTCTATATATTCTCCAATCAGCTAAGCTACCACACAATAAGTCGTTATATATCACAATGCTATATGGCGAAAAAATTGGTGGATTCTTACCCTTAACTTTAGCACCACGGACAGCTACGAGCCCCGTTCAGACGGACGAGTTAATCCATGGTCGGAACAGACGAGGGGTAGAGAGACAGCTGCGAGGCGCTGTTATACTCCATGTTGTATATAGTATTCATTATTTAGTGTAGTGTATACCCAGTTACTGTTAATAGCTCAGATGTGTAGGCTTTGACTTTAACATAGCCATTTCTGTGACCAGTCACAAGCTAATCACTCAGCTATTTCAATGCTAAATTCTATGATAATTCCTTTGTCAAGGCGCTTTGTTTCTTCCGACACAGCTTAAAGGTCGTGATCTGAACGTGGCTTTTTTCACTCAAGCGCTGTCCTACCAGACAGTCTCGTCCCTTCACCTGATGAAGGCGCTTGTGTTGTGGCCGAAACGTCGTGAGAATTTTATTGTGTTATTTTATTTTATCAATTTATTATTTTATTCTCATTCTACGTGACTTTACCGAAAGAACCAAAGAAGATGAATCCTTGCAGTCACGAAAGCTTTAAATGGAAAAATATTCTCGGTTCTTTCGGTAAAGTCACGTAGATTTGAAAATAAAATAATCGAATTTATTAAAAAAAAAAAAAATTATTTTAAATTTAAAAATACAAATGATAAATTGAAAATAATAACAGCTTTTATTATTTTGAAAATAATAATAAAAGCTTTTATTATTTTAAATTTTATTTAATTATTTGTATTTTCTATCGACGTGACTTTACCAATGTAACCAACAATACGGCGTGTAGATGCTGCCACCTGCTGGCCATCAACGTGGCGTGCAGATGCTGGCAGGTGTGATTTGAGAGGTGATTGGGTTGGTGATGTTGGTGAGTTGCATGGTGAGTGTGTCGGTGAGCACCTGGAGGATTCGCCTCCACGGTCGCCTTTGTCTCCCCCAGTAGCGATGTTCACTCCACACCGCACCAGGAACTCATCTGAGGCTGAGTCGACTTCACACTCTCTCACTGTCTCACAACAACAACCGCCATTCGCCAATAAGTGTCGGTGACGTCACCACGACGCTTGTGCCAGGCCATGTGCACCTTGAGGCCACGTCAAGTGTCGAACGCCCGCTGGCATGAGGTCACGGGGCAGAACCAAGGGTGCCACTGGTCGACTGACTGAGATGACTGAGATGACTGGCTGATGCACCACCTGTGCCCCCTCCTCACACTCACGCACGCGCACTCACTCACAAGCGCGAGTTCGCGTTTTCAGGCGATATAAAATAATTTATATTTCATGCCAGTTGGTTCTGAAGTGCGGCTGTTTGTAATTTGGGCGTTCGTAAGTCGAGGACTGCATGTAAATAAAGATTCCGATTGTGGATGTGGGGCTTTCACCGTGGGATGAGCTTGGCCCGATCCGCGGGGGCGTGGCTTGCACGACAGTGGGTGGGGCACAGCCGCGACAGGCGTGGCTTATCCAGGAAGTGGGAGGAGGAGTCTCGAGCCTACGTGGGGGCGTGCAATAACAAAGGGGGCGTGGAGTGTCACCCTGGGTGACGCCTGCGCTGACCAATCGCAAAGGAGACCGCGATCGCCGGATTGCAAGCCAGAGAGAAGCGCGCTCCTTTTAAAGTTAACAACAACATTGTTAAATGTAAGTAGCGCCTCTCTACTTTATTATTGTTTTATTTGTTTAATACATTACTTGTGGTGCCGTGAGTCGAGTGAAATGAGTCAATAACTTTGCTAGACATGGCTAAGCTTTTAATAAGGGGCGCCGCGGTGTCGGGATGTTAACTACCTCGCCAGGCCTACAGCAGCGTGGAGGTTCCATCCAGACCCTGACGCCTGCTCTGTATTTGTTTATTTTTTTCCCCTGTGGTCGCGTAGATTCTTCTCCTGGTCCTTCGGTTTTCCCCTCCACATTTAGAAACGTGAGTTTAGAGTACTTGACTGCTATAAATGTCCACATGATAAGCCACTTTCGTTGAGCTATCATTTGTGTCCAGGTCGCTTCTGATAAGAGTTATATAGCTCAGTGGGCCTTACCTGGTAAAATAGAAATAGTTTATAGTTTAGTTTATAGTTCATAAGAACTCGTGACAAGGGTCAGTGTCTACTTCAAATATTGTTCAGGCTCTGGAGACCTCCAAAGTTATTCGTGATGTTATACATTTGGTTCGTTTTGAGCATAATTGCGACCTTATATAATTATTGCGTGATACACATGCTGAATATACGCACACAAACATCGTGTACACGTGTGTCGTGCCCTCTATTGTCCACATAGACGGCTTGTGCTGACGAGAGAACGATCTTAACGTACAATGTCGTGACATGTATCAGCCCTTTGTCGATCCAGCGTTTTGATAGAGGCCTCCCCCACACCATGTCGTTCGTGGGAGTTGTTTAACCATACTTCACCATGCCGGTCAATGCGGGTTTGGTGAAGTGAGGAGGCCCAGAAACTTGTATATGCAGATACGAGTTTGCCTGTGCTTGCATCTGCAGAATTACATTCTCACACATCTTCAAGTGTAGTTTAATACTTCTAAAAATGCATTAATTCTTGAGGATTCCATAAAGTACTGTGGTAAAAATAAAACAACTTGATTTGAATAAATTTCGATTTAAAGCTTTCGTGACTGCAGGGATTCATCTTCTTGGTTCTTTCGGTAAAGTCACGTAGAAGGGAAACAATAACACAATAAAATCAAAACATAATAAAATTCTCACGACGTTTCGGCCACAACACAAGTAGCCTTCCTCAGGTGAAGAAACAGAACTGTCGGAAAGACAGCGCTCCAATGAACACTGCTAAGCTTGGCAGCGTATTTTAAGCTGGGTGGGAGGAGCAGAGCTCCTTGACAAAGGAGTTTACATATCAACAGAAGAATTTAGCATTGAAGTAGCTGTGTTAATGTGATAGATTAGCAGGATGTTAAAGTCAGAAATTAGCATGTAACTGGGAGATTAGCATGATGTTAATGTGAGGAATTAGCATGTAACTGGTGACAGAAGTAGCTATGTTAAAGTCAGAGTTTACATATCAACAGAGGGATTTAGTATATTGACGCTAAAGAACTGCAACTACCCAACTATCATACAATAAACCGATGTGAAAGAACTAAATATAAACTACATCAATACAATCAATGTACTCAATATATTCTCCACTAAGCTGAGCTACTAACAATAAGTTATTATACATTACACTTCTACGTCGCAAAAAATATTATAATATGCCTCCAAATAATATTTTTTTATTATAAACTGCCATAGACAGACCCCAACATTGAATTATACACTGCGTTACTATACACTACCCTATACGTTAGATTATAATAATATTAGACTTGTAATATTACACTATGTATTATTTTACCAACCCTACTGTATACCTCACTGCTGTAGATTCACTATACAATTACGATACTGTATATTACCAAATAAATTATATTAAACATTACACTGAGTACTTTGTTGAACAGGGAATGCTTTGAGCTTGTGGGTTGAATCCATCTGTGTGAAGTTGTGTTATTTCCCAATATGCAAGGTGGGGTCTCTCTGGGTTCCACTCACGCAAACATCTCAATGCAATGGGACCTTTCTGAAAATGCAGTACTTAGACGCAATGAAGCTTTGCTGGGTAACTAGTTAACATTGTAATAATTAGCATGAGAGATAATGACGTTCACTTATAAGTGCCATTAGTAGTACTATACTGTACTTTTAATGAAGACTATTTTACGTAGTTGTTTGTAAAAAAGTGTCCATTCCCAAAACTTATTGACGGGCCCTCATACAGAAATGATATTACAATCTTACATGGAGATTGCGAGTCAGAGTGTTGTGAATAGTGGAATGAACGTGTGGTGCCATCATTATATTGTTGGTGTGTATATACAGAAAGGCCTATTGGGTGGGTAACATTAGGAAATTGGAGGATGTTCGTCATTGTTGTTTAGAAACAAAATATTACTTTGGTGGATAAGAGGGTAAAATCGTACATGATAGGAACTGCAATATTGTGGAGTTCTGGTATAATGAGTTGTAGTATTTATGAATCTTATGTCACCTTAATTATGCCTTTGTGAGTACACTCGTGACACGGGTGTCATGCGCGTGACCTTTGTCTTTTGTTTCAGATGTGCGAGAGCAACTCCGCTGCGAGTCATGGTGGTGCTGGGAGAATTGCCTTCACCATCGATGGCACTTCACCAGCACCCGTCTCAACCCCACCTCAATCCGGTAGAGTTACAAGAGCGAAAAAACTTATCTCTTGTGACGTCTGTGGGAAAAAATTCCAACTGGCATGGTGCCTAGAAGCCCACGTAAGAACGCATAAGGAGACCCGTGAGCAATGGTGCGGCATATGTGGACAAAGGTTTAATCAGCCAGGAAAATTAAAAAGGCACATGAAGACCCATGAAAAGGATTATATGATAAACGGTGCACCAGGTTTGGTGAATAACGGCAGTTTTGCCAATGCGGTGTTGAATCCACCGTCGCCCTATGAGATGTGCTCAGTCTGCGGATTTTTAAGTCCTTTTGAAATCCTGAAAACTCATGAAAATCTTCACGCACAGTTCTTGTACAGACCGAAGCCTGAACATGATTACACTTCGACAAAAGATAGCGGCGTTAAGATAAATGACATGAAATCCAAATTTCTTGAATGCTTTGGCCTAGTTCCACGTCAACAAACTGCTTCACCAGTCAGTGAGAATAAACCATACGCTGCTCTCGATCCTATTACGAGCATGAAAGTGTTGATGACCTTGCAGCAGAAGAAGAAGGAAAAGCGAAGTAGACCTAAGTCCATTAAAAGAAAGAAGACCACCACCAGTGTCACCAATTGCAGCAGTAGCAACAGCCAGAATTCGGACATCAAGAGGATGGACTGCACGGGAGCAGGAGGCTGCGTGGAGCAGAGCATCCCCAAGGTGGATGAACCCAACCTGGCACCTTTAGGTACATCCTAGTAATGCACACACTAGATTTCATTTGGATGTAATTCATAATTTCACAAATTAGTTAATGTACGCATATGTTGACCATATCTGTATGCCTGCGCTGAGGAGTCTAGAGATCTGATGTGGTGCTGCTCGGATGTTGGGTTAAACCGTGAAACTCTGGGTTTTCTGTCACCGAACCACGATTAAACTGGCTTCTCATTGATGGTCTTATCCAGTTACCAAACACTTCTTCCAGCAAACACTTGGACCTACAGCCCCAGAGCCCACTTGGACTCTTTGATGAATACCTCGAGATGGGTACAATGAGCTCAGAGGATCACACTACGGAGTCAACGCGTTTTACTTTATTATAAAAAAACACACAATTGGGTATCATTTGACTATATAGGCACGTGTGTACGGCCCCTGTGTATCTGTCGGACATTATTGTGGGAGGGAAATTACCCACACTTCAGGTTGTTGAAGGCAGGGAGCACAGATGTAAGAGCTTAGATGTACAATACAACAGTGTAATTTGCTGCACTGTCCTCTGCTGCTCACAACCCCACAATAACTATTGCATGGTCACCCATCCAACCAATTTTCAGGCTCAGCTCTCCTTAACTTCTGGGATCTGATTAAATCTGACGCATACTGGGTGATTTGGCCATAGGCACCAATCTATGGATATACTGTAACACAATTGTCTTTGAGCATGCGCGTATGTGCATATGTACGGAGTTAAGTTTTAGAAACAATAGGAGCACATATTTGCTCCTCTTGTCTGCTAACCAATGCAGCTACATTGGTCAGCTTGGATTGACGTTTTTCCCCCTTACTATTTATTTAAAACTCTTGTGCATCATGTCCACTGTGGTTAACTGCTGTGATTTGTTGGCATTTCAGCCACAGTGCATATGCCTAAAAATGTGTGGTACGGTTAATAGATTCCTCAATACAGGATGTGATCTAGTTATTATAGCCACCTAGTGGTGGAAAATGGTGCAAAAGAAACCCAGGTGAACCAGAGCTGAACATTAAAGATGGTAGTGGCTGGTCGCATCTCAGTGGCCAATGTAATGGACACGATAATTTTGTGAACAAATTACACGAAAATGTGACCATATTTTGGGGTCTCCTTTGACTAAAACACATTCAATGCATTGAAAACATGTTTTGTTTGCTTAAAGTAATCACAACATAACAGCATTAAGAGTGTATGTCTATATCCTGTTTCACTCATTATCCTATCCTTGCCCCCCTACCCATTCTCAAAATATACCCCAGTTATCCAATTCGGGTTTGTCACTCTCTTCGTGGCATCATTTCCACTTGCGCCATTGCTCGCACTGCTCAACAACATCATCGAAGTGCGGGTCGACGCGTGGAAGCTCGTAACAAAGATGAGGAGGCCTGTGGTTTCGCGAGCAAGAGGAATTGGAGCCTGGGCCGACATTCTGAGTATCGTTGCCACCCTCTCTGTAATCACCAATGTAAGTCGCCAGATTGTCCGCTCGCTTTCTCGCTCAATATCCCATCTTATGAGTGACATAACATGACCAGACATGTTGTAAGATGTGGAATTACCTGCGCTAAAACAGTGATGAACCCATTTATATTGATAATTGGACAGAGGTGGGGGAGATTTAAGAAAATGATCCATTGCTTCAACTGTTGTGTCAGGAGACTGAACTGACGACTGCCAGATTGCAAGTCCTTATATGGTAACCATTTCACTCTGGCAGCAACCCCCCAAATTGTATTTGTGAAAATTAATGTAATTGCCAAGGTAAGATGTTCAGAAGCCTTGGTCAAATCATTGCATGCTAAGTGACCGCTATCGCTGTGCCTCCGTATGCTAATTCCACAGTCATGCATCTTGGCGTTCACAACGGACATCATCCCACGCCTGGTGTATTATTATGGATACTCAGCAGAGTATGGCACAGGTTCGCCTACAATGCATGGGTACACGGAGGACAGCCTTTCAATTTTCAAGATCAGCGACTTCAAGGAGCAAAATCATCCCAACATCCTGCCAGCCTGGTTTGATCCGGCATTCCACACAACCTGCAGGTTTGTGCCATTCAGTGTCATGCCCAGCTATCGGGGGTGCCGTCCCTGCGAATGTGATGCACTGATCTCTGGGTGTGTTGTCCAGGTAGATGCGACATCCTTCTGGGTGTGGCGTCCTTCTGGCTCTGCCCCTTCCTGATTAGTCTGGTTCTCTTCCTCTTTTCACTCCGTGACTTTCCTTTAACGACCCACACTTCCCCTAGGCCCCACCTCTGTTTAGGCCCTGCCCCTTACCCTGGACACAGGGTTTGGCTTAGTTGGGTAGTAAGGGGTTGTGGTAGGGTTGGGGGAGGAGTGTGCGTGGTGGGCAGGGACAGTAAAGGGGGTGGGGGGGGGGAATTGGAGGGGGGGAGCAGTGGGTACGGGTGGGATGGCTTCACAACCAAAGTCCCACTTAGAGAAATATAATAATAGATTGATATAAATTATAGCTCATTGTTACCCTGCTAAAGAGTAATGTTATTTATTTATCTATCGATCCACGACTGCTTAATTGAGTCTCAAGATCCCTTTTCAGGAAGACCGTGCATTGGGATTCCAGTTTAAGGTGGTTTTATGCATGTGGGATGCAATAAGAGGTCCTGGAGAACCCATGGTAATGAAATGAAGCTTAAAGGTCCACACAGACATGAAACCACTTGCTCTACAGCCATCTTCTGGTCTCCTCACAGCACAGTTAGTTAGGAAATTGATGCGATCTACCAACCCTTTTCTGTAACGTTTTTGAATTGCTGGCATACACAACTATAATCAATATAACCATATTGATCGATATTTAATATAACCTTACTTGACTATGACCAAATCACCACGAATACAGCTAATCTTAGATTCCGGAAGTCAAGCAGGCTTGAGCCTTGTTCGTGCTTAGATTGATGAACACCATGCACAATGCAGGTGCAGTAGGCGACTTTGGAGCTAGGTTGTCAGCAGTGGGTAGTTCAGAAAAAATAATAGTTGTGCTATATTGTTCTCCCATTATCTGTACTCCCTACCTTCACCAACCTGGTACGGACCAGCGTGAACCATGATCAATGGAGCCCCCACAAGCTGCACGTTGTGGGAAGGCCCTCTTTCAGAAGCGGATTTTTTAAAGGGCTGTGAACGCATATACCGTTTGTACACAACCACTTGTTCAATTTAGCGCCAACTCTACTTTCGAGGCACTTTGCTCAATATAGTCCATGCGTGCTTGTGGTTGTATGTGTGTAGGTATCCAGGTTATCGCTACCCGCCGGATCATCCCCAAGCCTACTCCGTCACCAAGCAGTACTGGCAAGTACTGACGGCAAAGCTGGCCTTCGTCATTGCCATGCAGGTACACATCAACATGCACACACACACATTCATAAACCCATTGAAAGATAAAGGTACAGCCCTCCAATTACTTGCTCATGTCACTGATGGCAAAAGGGCTCCTGCTATAGGGAGCTCAAGAGAGACCCTTAAGATGTATTTGAACTGCTCTTCCACACTGGTCAGACGTCTTGGGAAGAGCTGGGAGTTCCCGCACTGAACAGCACCAAACTCAGCCGACCAATTGACTGGATGTATTCCATTTACACTGCTAGGTGGATAGAGGCAGTGGAATGTAAAAAAAAACTTTCACCATTGTTTACACTGCCACGATCAAAGATCAATTCACACCCGCGACCTCTGGATTGCAAGTCTAGTGTGCAAAGCCTTACACTACTGCACCATCGTATAGACTCATCTGTGAGCAGTTGTTAAGGTCAGCAGAGCAAACCGTGATCATTGTCAATGGGTCATTACAGATAATGCCAGTAATGCTATTACACCTCACAATTGCACAGTATTTCTGAGATCACAAATAATAGTGGTAATACAATACGCTCTGTCATCATGCAGCAGACGATCCATGTTGTTTATGACATTTGTCACACGTAAGCATGTGTGCGTGTGGGAAGGGGAGCGGCTGCGTAGTTGTTCGTGAACTGCGCTACCAATCCTGTGTGACCGGAGTACTATTTCTGGCCACAGCCAACAACAGTGGAAAATATTAGAACCAGTGTTGAGCTTTCCTTAAGTTGATTCTGTCTTAAAATGAGTACTTGATGAAGTGTGTGAAAATCATCACTGGCGAGATAAAGGTGCACACCACCCCCGCAGGCACTGTGCCACCCTTCATAGATGCACTTGTCTCAGTCTGTGAAAGGCTACACAGGGAATCTTTGTAGTGGTGACATGGCCGAGTGTGTTTGCTGATTGTTGCGGTAATTTGCGGCTGCCCAGGTGAATACTGTGGGTGCATTAACTGCACATCATAAATGTTGCCTGCTGCATAGTGAACGTAAAAAACCCATTAAGTAATTCAAAAAGTGCCTCGGTATAATTTGCCAAATGTTAAAAAATTACTCAAATGACTTAATTTAATTGGGAAAAACGACGTAACAATATAATATCCCTAGGCTGCAGGTCCCCGGAATAGTTGACCTGAGATGTAAAGCACTTTAAGATGCTGCCATATTATATTTAGTAAGCACCCTTTACATGCAAATCCTGAAACTGAAAATCCTTTACCTGTGTGTGGACGTGTGCAGCACGTGGTGTTACTCACGAAGGCCTGCATTGCATACATCATCCCGGACACGCCATCCCATGTGCGCGCCTGCATGCGCCGCGAGCGCTTCGTCGTACAGACGATTCTGCAGCAGGCAGAGCTGGGCCGTCTCCGTAACACCCTCCTCACCGATGCCCCCAGCTCACCGCCATCGCCTCAATTCCACGTTGAGGATGAGCAGGCAGAGATGGGCCTGCTTCGCTGCTCGCTGCATAAGGAGTCTCCTGGCGTATTGCACCCACCCCAGCGGTGCCACATGGAGAATGAGCAGGCAGAGAAGACTGGTGACGACTCACTGCTGAAGGGATCCGAGGAGGAATCAAGCAACGAGGATTCGTCAACTGTCTTCTACAGCGTATAAATCTACTCTGACTTTTAAAGGAGGCTGCTATCCTAACTCTGTTTGCACGTGGACAAGGACATTGCAGTCGAGGACTATCTGTATATATATATTAATAAATACTTTATGATTTAACATGTCTCAATCATCTCATGTCTTTTCATACGAATCACGATGTGAATGAGGAAAACTAAAAATTATTGTTATTTTGTATATATTTTAAATTTTGGTTTAACATGTAGGCTTTCGCGCCCAATATCATCCATAGAGGTGTTTTTTGGATTCGATCGCATACATATATAAACGTGTCGTTAAAACCCGCCACCACTCGACACAGCCAACTAGTAAGGGTTGTCACGGAAACAGAACAAGCCAATTCGTCACTGGTACTTTGGAGAGCCAAGCCACAACATTTACAATCGGAGTACGACGTTTTGCCAGTAATTACAACTAGCTTCATCAGGCGACAGCCAGATTTGTGGCACTCTCGCGCAAAGTGGGGGGGGGGGGAGATTACCGAGTCAACGTACATTATGCATGTGCATTATGAGAGCCCTTTGATCTTGTCCTTCCTGTCTATTGTGTATTAAAATAGCCGTACCAATGGTAATCCCTATTGAAGTATGCTGCCCTTTATAGGCATGCATTTAAATAATGTATTATTTGTTGGCACCCATGTTCAGCAGTAGCAGAACACACGTGCCAACAAGGACACTCAGTTGATTTTAATGTTGAAATTCTGTGCAAAACTAGCTACTACTGCCCAAGAATAATTCGAGAATCTATCGAAATTGGAAGAAAAATTTACAGTTCGGATAGCTACCGCCTTTCTGCTGTGTGGAAGCGACTCATCAAATAGTACATTAGATGAAACTCCGAGTACCCACTCAGGAGGTATAGTGGTAAAGCAGTGGAGGAAAAAAAAGCAATTTTTTTTATTTGCCCTTGTTGAATGATAGAGCCGTTACACACAGCAAGCGAGATTAAGAAAGCGCATCGGAAGAAATACCGGAGGAGAGAGAGAAGACAATTGCTTGCTGGAGAAGGAAAGGCATTCCTACCGAGGGAGACAAGTTGACAAAGATTTTGATAATGGGAACCGGTGGCGTGGCTCGATCTTCCCTATGTACGCAACATGCTACCGAAAGAAAACAGAAAATCCTATTCAAAGGCTAAAATAAGCTCCATTTTTTGTATAAGAGCCCGATAAACAATAACCCCATCCATAGACTGAGGAAGAGAGGGAAGAGCCTGAACAAAGGGGAGGAGATTACGACGGAGATGGGTTGGAGGTGGAGAGAAGGGGAGAGGGGAGGCCGTAAAGGCAGCTGCACATTCAAGGAAAGCGGTGTAGAAAGAGTTGAACGGGGACATGGAGACAGTAGAGACAAGGGTGGAGAAAGAGGAAGGGAGGATCTTTCAGTGCTCGCTACAGGAAACCCACAAAACTGAATTTCCTAAACTCGTGTCGCCTCGGTGACAGCAGCACCACCAACGTCACAGACTCACGCTCCCCAAATCGACAATACCATCTCCATTGCCGACCAGCCACGAGATGGCTGCTCTCAACACCTCGGTCGTGGTGTAAGCAGCAAAAGACTTCCGGCTGGTGAGCAACCGGCCATTGCGAGGGTTGGAAAGAAACTGAAGCACGGGGCGACTCCCACAACCTTCGGGTATTTCCAAACTGGATGACGTCTTGGGATGAAGCTAGAAGTAAGCCAAATCTGCACTCAATAAATGGGACAAATATTCCAGAGAAGCCTCCAGAAATGTCACAGGAGGCTCGGGTGTGAGAAACCAGACTCCATGTGGGGTCCTCCAGACCTTTGCCCTCCAGTTCATCAACATTTGTAAAAGCAGGACGTCTCAAAGGTACGTAGCATGGGTGAGGTAAGAGGTTGAGAACCACGTTCCGAGATTAGGCGCTTTGACAGGTTGGGGTCCGAGTTAACGTTTAATGGAGCTCACCCTACGACATTATGGATAGAAGGGTAGTGTGCCGGCACAATCCGGACACCCTGCTACACCGAAACACTCTGCTGCACCAAACTCCCTGGTACAGCTAAACACTGGCACGATTGCGCTCAAATACACACAAACTCTCGCTCGGCCAGTTGGTACACAGGTTGTCAGTTGTGGGGGACGCGGGCCCCCGGCTCCCCCCCCCCCGGGGGAGGGCTGATCTCGGGAGGGCTGCGGGCTCCGGACTCCTCGTTCGAGTGAGAGCAGCCGCTACTCGACTCCTCACTCGCGGTGAGAGGGCTGCCGCTCTCCGGCTCCTCTCCTCGCGCCGCAGCCCCTCGGGTCCGCGGGTCCTGTTTGTGGGGCATAGCTCGGGGCTGGCACGTGGCTGCCTGGAATCAATCCGTCGCTTCTCAGCCACTCAAACGCGATGTCTCCGCTCACACAACCCCGCGCACCACTCACACGAACTGAACGGGGGGTCAGGGGTCAGAGGACAATGACGTCCTTCGCACATGCGTTGCCGCCGATGCAGGGCAATGGAGATTGTTTAAAGGACTGCGGGGCGGGGATTTGGAGTCAGTTTTAGAGCGACACACCAATCGCACTCGCGGGACGGGGGGGTCGGGGGTTAGAGGGCAGGGACGTCACTCATACACGCATAGCCGATTGGGGGGCTGTATTGGAGATTATTTAAAGGGCTGTGGGGGCGGATATTCGGGATTGGTGTTAGCCCGCAGTCACGAAAGCTTTAAATCGAAATTTATGTTAAGTGTAATGTGTTGGTGTTAATAAATAGTGTTGCCTCCCAAGAAGTTGTGTGCGCCTATCTCAGCCCATTACATATAAGTGTAGACATGATTATGTAATTCTTGTGTTCATACAAGGGTAGTGACACAGCGCTGACTGCTGTCCAGCAGCGGCAACTGCAGTGGAAAGTTTGCACACACGCCGTTGAGCATATATACGGGTATGCCGGCCGGGCAGAGGAATTGGGGCAAGGGTCATGGAAGACCTCATAGGGAAGCCTCTGGAACCCTCTGGTCGGTTCGAGAAGGGAGGCGTGGATAGGGCAGAGCCAAGCCGCGCCGAGTAGAATATAGAATATAATATAAGCAGCGGAGAGCGAGAGCTCCGGGCTGCCGGTTCTGGGAGTGGACTCGTCTCATCGTCGCTGTCGTTGCCACCGCATTCGCCCAATCATTGCGTGGCCAGACAGTAGCTGGCCTTCTCGGTCGACGCCGTCGGTGCAACACGGACAGGGTCGTGTCTAGGCCGGGCTCTATGGCAACGTGGTCGAGTGAGGCCGGAGTTGGTGTGAACAAGATAATAAAGAGACGATGTCTCCTGCAACTACCTCGTCTTCGACAGTGTGTGCGACACACACCACACGTCGGAAGGAGAACACTTCACAAGTATAAATGCTGCCTGTGTCAGTCGAGTCACATTTGCTCTAATTTATTTTGGTGACCTAAGACAGGAGAAGCAAAATGCACTTCTTCAGGAAGTGATATTTTTTTCATAATGCAGAGGCTGTGCCTGATACACATCTTTCATGTGTTGTTTGGCAACCCTGGTGCCCAGTAAACGCCATATGGCCAGATCTTTGCATTGAATTCCAAGTATTAATTCCTCCATACTTGTGCACAGTTGAGTTTTTATTCCATTCCCTTCATGAACCATGTCTTTGAACTTTACATCATAGTAAGATAGTACATGCCGATGAATAATTAATAGATGCTTGAAAACATCTATCCCCAACCATCTGCCTGTGTTTGGCCTAAAACCCAATCACCCAGAATGCCCAAATTCACCTTACATACTCTAGGAATGTAAGCAGGTTAATGCTTGGATATCCATCACAATCATCACCCCCAAATGTGAAGACATGTCACGAGACTCGCTGACTTTTCTTAAAATACTTGAGAAATACAAATCATAGCTGAATATTTTCAATTCCATGTGTATAAGCCTTTGTCTCAGATTTATTGTAAAATAAATATACATGTACAATATAAACATTCAAATATCAGAAAATATTTAATGTATGTTGAATTTCTTTCACACTGTACATAACCAATCATGCTAAACAAGACATGATAAAAACAATCCAAGTCATGGGTTGCATACAATATGCAACTTTGGTTTATTGATTACAAGTTACATAAAAGGTTCTGAAATTTTACAATACAGGTATAGTGCAATCTAAATAAGCAAATGTACTTTTACAGTGATTTCCCAAATGTTTATAACTACACAAATACTAGCATGTATGTTCCCAATAAAGTAGTCACCTTCCAAAATGGCTAAAACCAAAATAAGTTTAGTTGTGCTCACAATATTTTTCACGTATCCGTTCTCTTTCAAGTGACATTTGAGTCTGCATGGATTTGCTGTGCAAAATACTGCTGCAACCATTCACTAACTCCAACCCTGAACGAACTTCATCACATTTTTCCAATACTTTGTTGTGGCACTGCCATTAACAGGGCAATTACTGTGCCCCATGGGCCCCACAAGTAATTGCGATTCACACCACAGCACCTGAAGTACCATTGATGTTTAACAACCATGAATTAGCAGGACCAAGCGAACGTATCCTTCTGAGTACAAACCTCGACCACCGCCTTAAAATGCAGCCATCCTTGTTCTCCTTGATGGTGTCAACCAGCTCTTTCAGACGCGACAGGTGGTACACGGCCCTGAGAAGAGACACGATTGAGAGAAAATGTCTTGGTTAACTTATTATCATGGTGGAAGCCAGAAAAATCTCACCAAGTCTCAGGCGGGTTTGGCAGTGATATTTTGCAAATTTCATCAGCGAGTGGTATGTGAGAGGAAATCGGAGAACCCGGTGAAAACAGAGGGAGTAAAATGCAAAACTCCGGATATAGATTCAAGATTCCATTGCTGTATTACTAACTCCTGGTTACCTAGCAGCCAAAATCTATAATATATGCTATTACCAAATAGTCTCCCATCCAAGTAATAACCAGGCTTACCTGCTTAGCTTATAACATTCATAATCTGACATCATACTTAGAGGCGGTGCAGCCTCTATGCTGTGCGTGAGTGTGAATATAAAGATAAATTCACAATGGCGTGGAGGGGTTTTCCCAGGGACGATCAGCCCCTAGGAAGACGTCCGTGTTGAAGCTGCCCGGGGAGGGGGCCTCCAAGCCGAGGGATTCCAACTCCATGCGCGCCCTGCTCAGCAGCTCCTCCAATGAGGCTGTGCATCAAGAATCACGCATCGCACGTCACAACCACAAGGGTGGCCGCTCAGTCGTCTCTGTGAGAAAAGACTGAATATGTACCTGAAAACATATGAAATGTCATCTGCTATATACAGACTATATATATACACACACACACACCTAGGGATCTAAGGTCCTCTGACACGGGCTCCTCGTTGGCTACATTCGTAAGGCCGGAGATGTCCAAATCTTTGAGCCACTCTGGGTACTTTGGTCTGCTTTGCGGGCTCTGAGCGGCACCTGCTCTCTTTGTGCTGGTATCCGTCTCGTGGCTGCTGGTCTGGGAGTCCACATCGCAGTCACGCAGCCAGGCCGGGTACCTGAGCTCAGGAATGCTCGTGATCCCCGACACATCCAGCTCATCCTTTTGGCTTGTCAACCACCTGGGATAGGTACTTGTCGCACAGCCGCCGTTCGGCAAGTGCTCACGCCTAGTTGCTTCACTGCTCCGTAAGTACAACAAAACATTCTTCTGGTTAGAAAAGAAATAATTTTTGGGCTTTGCCGACTCATTTAATGGCATCAGGGCCTTGTTGCTTCTCGCTGTTGAGCTCAACCGTTCAGTTGGCTTATTGCCCCTCACCAATGATGCGCCGAGGCTGTGCGCGGTGACCCCGAGAGATGACCGCTTGCCTCTGTGCGACACTGCGAGGTCTCGGTGGGCGCCAGGCGAGCGGAACAAGGACTTGGAGGAACCGTCAACTGGCGCCTCTAGGAGCTGGTCCGTGGTTAGACTGACCGTCGGGCTATAAGCCATGACCGCTGCAGCGCAGCAGTGAGGCTGCACGTGCCCGAGATGAGGTCCTCCACAGGCAGCATGCCACCTGCAATGTAAGACCCACAGACATTTTACTGGTACACAATGAATTTGCTCTCCCCTAGATTCCTTGACCCCTGAACGGCAATCCTGCAATGTTGCCTTACTTTGCACCATCAGTAACTAATGATGTTATCCATTTGTGGAGTTTGTGAGAATATGGGATAAATCAGTGCATGAGCTGTTATTGTTTAAACTTCAGATGTGTCCAGTCTAGGATCTGCAAATTTTGACACAAAGGTTGGAGGATCACTTAGATTTCACAAACTTTACAAACGCAATAATCAGTGAAGTTGCTGGAAGATGACAGGAGAAAGAAATGCATGCACCGACCTATCTGTTCAGACCTATGCTATCCTCTCATATGCGTGTGCTTACTGTGGATAGTTTTCTCTGACATAAAATCAACTCATTAATGGAATTTGCCAAGCATCCCAGTGTGGGACTCTCACGAAAATGTATCTTTAGACCTTATTAAGGGTTTTTTTCTAGGGGAATTACATTACATTCATGATAGCATAATTGACAAGCACCCAGTACAAGCAAATAAATGGGGTTCTCCTCTCCAATTATCCCCCCTCCAGTCAACTAGCTTCGATACCTTATGAGACCTCCTTTGCCAGTAACAAGATATAGTAATAGGTTTTTACCCTTTTATCTCGCACAAAAACTGACACCTTTATACAAGGGATCATGTTTGCGATAACCACAACGCAAGTAGTCAAAATGCAAACAAGAAGACGCTAAGAATAAGAAGACGCCTTTTTGCGTCTTCTGGTCCAACACCAGTGGAGACTGGGATCTCAGAAAAGCCATCTCGGGTGTGGACCAATCAAATTCAAGGGCAGTGCATATTATCAGAGTTGTCTTTTTTGTTTGCATTTTGACTACTTGTGTTGTGGTTATTGCAAACATGATCCCTTGTATAAAGGTGTCAGTTTTTGTGCCAGATAAAAGGGTAAAAACCTATTACTATAGCTTCAATACTATTGCACCGCGTGCACACTCGATAGCCACTCGAGTGCAAGCACCACGGAGCGATTCCTCGCGTGGCGAGAGGCGCAACCCACCCTCATCCACACTGTGCATCCTCCTCTCCTCCGCGCGTCTCCGCTCCGCCATGCTGCGCGGCGCTGTGCTCTGCACGTATCCTGGGTGGCGGTGACGCACAGATTCCGCTCTGCTCAAAGTCCTCGATGTAGGCGTCCAGCGCACCGCTCGCCTACGAGCAGCACTGCTCTCCGCACACCACAGGGCTGCGCTAGCCCCCGCTTCCGGTCCGGAGCAGCGTGCTGCCCAGGCTGCCGCGAGGGCTTGTGTCCGTCACCGTGCTGTCGCCCGAAGGGCTGTTTGTCTCACCACCGTTGCAGTACATTTTGTACGATTTGGGATGCCTGGACCGGATGGGGCCAGGGAGAGGAATGGCTGTGGCTACAAGGTCACCACTGGTCCTGGTATGGGGGGCACCATGAGGAGCTGCTGTGTGCGGAAAGTGGGTCCGCTGTCGCAACGCGATCGCATGGGCCAGTGTCGACCACTTCGCGTTAGGTCTCTTAAGCTACTGTGGCTGTTGTCCTTTTTTCAACAAAAATTCCAGCCTTTCCCATGGTTTCCTTCATCACACCTGCAAGCTCTATGTACAATTGAAGTGTCATAAATGCACTACCTGCCTACTACTACATTATGAATGATATACATTTAAGAATTAGCTGGAGACAACTCCATGTTTAAATCACACTGTATTCAAAAGAGAAGGCTTAACATTTAACATTGGTTAACGTTTGGCATGCACACCTGCATATAAAAAAATTACCGTACTACTAATACAATGAATGCTAAATATTAAGTGGTATTACAGTAGTATGACTACTTATATTTATATATTATCGCACCTCCGAAGAGCACGGTTGGCTTTGTACGATGCGAAAGAGGTTCAACACACATACAGAATACAATACTTTCCGAGCACATTATGCGTACCGAACCTCCAAGTTCCTTACCCTACCCTGAATAAGAATGTGTGCGGAGTACAGCTCCTTTTTAAATCCATTGCTGGCTGACAGCTGTCCCATGCTATGCAGCTCCCAGGGGGAGGGGTTATTTACCATACTTCACCACGCTGGTCAGTGTGAGTTTGGTGATGGCAGGGGGCTATAGAAGTGCATTACAACCATGTACTGAATATTGCTGCACTGATGGCAGGGGGCTATAGAAGTGCATTACAACCACGTACTGAACATAGCTGCATTGGTGGCAGGGGGCTATAGAAGTTCATTACAACCACGTACTGAATATTGCTGCATGGATGGCAGGGGGCTATAGAAGTACATTACAACCACGTACTGAATATTGCTGCACTGGTGGCAGGGGGCTATAGAAGTTCATTACAACCACGTACTGAATATTGCTGAACTGGTGGCAGGGGGCTATAGAAGTGCATTACAACCACGTACTGAATATTGCTGCACTGATGGCAGGGGGCTATAGAAGTACATTACAACCACGTACTGAAAATTGCTGCACTTGTGGCAGGGGGCTATAGAAGTACATTACAACCACGTACTGAATATTGCTGCACTGGTGGCAGGGGGCTATAGAAGTACATTACAACCACGTACTGAATATTGCTGCACTGATGGCAGGGGGCTATAGAAGTGCATTACAACCACGTACTGAATATTGCTGCACTGGTGGCAGGGGGCTATAGAAGTACATTACAACCACGTACTGAATATTGCTGCACTGGTGGCAGGGGGCTATAGAAGTGCATTACAACCACGTACTGAATATTGCTGCACTGATGCTCGCCACGTGAGAGCCACACAGCAGGACAATGCTATACTGTACAATATTGAAATGATTCTCCTACAAATACTAAACATTATTGTCTTAACAATCAATACTACTTTTAACATGAACAATAACTAATAAATGCACGCGTAGTAATCGCCGTGCTAACCCTTAGCGTGCAATGTGAGCAGAACTTGTGTTGTAAGTCGTACCCAGTCCATTACCGTGCCACACACTCCCATTAACAAACCAACGACATTTACTGAATGTCCTCCTCCTTTACACGGCACAACCAGACAACACTTTGCACACCGAAGTGTCCAAGCCGCGTGCTGAGTGAAGCAAACCCCATTCAATTCTAGATTTAAAGCTTTCGTGACTGCTAGGATCCACTCTTTGGTTCTATTGGGTAAAGTCACGTAGGTGAAAATTGTTATTTTATTTTCACCTACGTGACTTTACCCAATAGAACCAAAGAGTATAAACCCCATTCACTCTGCGCTCAGCGTTCAACAAAGTTGAACCTGGCTCGCCCTCACGCCTGCCCATCTCTCTCCGTCTCTCACCGGAGATTATTCCATTGATCGTCTTCGCCTTGCCGTCCAGAGATCCGTGTGGATTATCCGTGAGGGTAGTTAAAGGTCGCGGTTATTCGGAGAAGTTTTTTTTATTAATTTTCCCGCCACAACCGCCGCGTCGCCAACGGCCGCTGAAGGCGATGTCCGAGACGCGCGGCCTGCGCATGCGCACTGAGGGTTGAGAGAAACCTGCGGGGAGGGGCAGCGGGGGGCGGGGAAGCCGCCGCCGTTGGCCACACCCACATTCTGGCCACGCCTATATTGAACCGACGTCACGGTGACATCATTCTGGGTCGGACTTTATCGTGGGCTGGCTGTGCACGCGAGGAGCTCCTGACTTCTGACTCTGAATTCGAGAAAAAATCAAAGATTCACGATGTCTACCTTCGTCGAGATAGGTAAAGTTTAACGTTAGTGTTAGAGATGTGTGTTTGTGTTAAATGTTGAGCCTGTGGACAAAACTGCTGGGGATGTGCCAGATGTCTCCATCTAACGTTAAGGAGGTTGGAGCCTGGATAGTGCATACCAGGTGTTACAGGCTACACGATGGGAAGCAGAAGGCATTCTAGTAAAATAGGTTTTTGTTTGTACGTTAATGCTCCTACTTTTCCTTTACCAACCCATACTCACCGGCATGGTGAAGTATGTGCAAATAACCAACACGATTCGTGCGATCGTCAAGAGGCTCTCCAGCAGGGGATTGGCAAAAGGCCGTACAGGAGCAGTTTTGTGAAAAATCATTGATTCTTTCATAATGTACATCTATGATTTATTATTATTGTTCATGTGGGTAACCTCGGCGAGGGGAGAAGCAAGGTCGGGAAGAGCGGGGGATGGGGCCGCTTTTGACCACGCCCATATTTAGGTGACGTCACGCCCTTTTGCTGTGACGTCACTATAGCAGGGAGTTATCCTTGGCTGGCTGTGCATGAGGAGCTCCCGAGTTATAACTCACAAGATCTGAGATTAGACCAAAGATTCATGATGTCCACATTTGTTGAGATAGGTAAAGTGTAATGTTCGTGCTATGACGGGGCTTTGGGCCAGTTTTAAATATTGAGATCTCGTCAGTGTTTTAATCGAACGCTCAGCAGGGTTTGAGCCAGGATAGTGCATAACAGGTCTAAAAGTGTGGTGTCGGGCTACATGGTGGGCAGCAAAGGGCAGTCCATCAAAATTGGTTGTACTATACATACTATACGTCTACATCAACCCACATTAACCAGAGTGGTGAAATGTGGATTTGAAGCTTTCGTGACTGCAAGGATCCATACTCTTTGGTCCCTTCACCTGATGAAGGCCACTTGTTTTGTGGCCGAAACGTCGTGATTGTTGTACATTTTATTTATTTATTTTTCCCTACGTGACTTTACCGAATAGAACCAAAGAGTACATATGTTATCTCCCGCGCAATATGGTATCTCCCTCGCAAGATGTTATCTCCCGCGCAAGATGTTATCTCCCTGACAAGATATTATCTCCCTCACAAGATGTTATCTCCCTGACACGATGTTATCTCCATGACAAGATATTATCTCCCTCGCAAGATGTTATCTCCCTCGCCTCGTATGCAGGAAGTCCGTGAGTTCGATCCAAATTGTGACGCCTGTAATATTTGGAGTTTGCGTGTCTCTCTCTCTGTCTTCTCGTGGCCGCGTGGATTATTCCCTGGGTCCTCCGGTTGTTCCTTTAACATTTAGAATCAACGTGCTTTCAGAGTTATTTGGCTGCTATAAATTTCCACGTGATGCGAATTATTTTCCACCTCGCTACCAAGCCGCGCCAGGGCAGTGCCGAGCCAGCCCCGTGTGGCTCTCAAGGCACCAAGTTATGTTTCTACTGCGGAACCCGAGCCGTGCCACGGACGTCACGTGTGACGAGCGCGTCGAGACGCATGTGGGTGGTGTAGTGCAGTAATTTTCTTTTTTTTTTTACTCGGGGGTACGCGGACCCCTGGGGGCTATGTGGCAATGCCCCAGGGTGTACGTGAGATAATGTATAAATATGTGAAATCATATCGGACATGAGTCATTGGTGAATAGTCATGTATGAATCGGACAATGTAAAGTAACTACGATACAATTTGTATCCACGTGGTAACCTGGAACGATATGAAAGCACTTTCTAAACTCACTGATCGTACACAATGCGGGTTTACAAGAGCAGCCAGGGAACTAATGACGTCTCGCGTGCAGAGCGTCCGTTTAATTTGTTTTTATTCGCTTGCAGTTACTAGCAGCTGGTTAGGATATACCTCTCACAAAGTGGACAATTGGTTAAAATATTGACGTTCATTATTCACACGTTGATTTCTCAGAACCACGTTGGGTCAAGGGGGGAGTGGGGGGGGCTACTCGGTTTAAACTAAATTCAACAACGAGGGGGGGCACCGGTAGCCAACAACGGTTGAGAACCACTGGTGTGGTGTGCGCTGGTGTCCTTACCGTGCACTCACCGAATGTCACGCACAATGTACGCGTCATTATCCCCGCCCCTGGCCCTGCTTGGCCCCAAGCCATATTCAGACACCGCGTGAGGTTAGCGTATCCCGGTTTTTGGTTCTAGCGCAACATGGAAAACGGCCAGTGGAGAACCAGGCAATAGAAATGTGGGAGGCACTGTTGGCACGTCCATATAAAACTGCACATGTTATCCCGTGGATACAAAATGCAGGTTAAGAGGAAGAATCGAGGCACGGTGATAAAAAAAAACGTGATAACCCAGCAGGGTTTGAGCCAGGATAGTGCATAACAGGTATAAAAGTGTGGTGTCGGGCTACATGGTGGGCAGCAAAGGGCAGTCCATCAAAATTGGTTGTACTATACATACTATACGTCTTCACCAACCCACATTAACAAGAGTGGTGAAATGTGGATTTGAAGCTGTCGTGACTGCAAGGATCCATACTCTTTGGTTCTATTGGGTAAAGTCACGTAGGTAAAAAATAAACCAACAAAAATCACGACGTTTTGGCCACAACACAAGTGGCCTTCTTCAGGTGAAGGAACAGAACTGTCGGGACGACAGCACTTCAATTGAAATGTGGTCAAGTAACCACCATGATCTGTGTGGTCACGGGGAAGCTCTCGCAGAAGCTGACAAGCTTCCATCTTGGCAGTAATCATGTTGCCTCTTTTTTACTCTCAGCGTCTCTGCAGCGCTTGCCGCGCTCGCACTCCTCGCCCCATTCACCCCCACCCTCCCCCTCTCTGACTTATTTAACTGCCCTAACCCTGGTTTCTCTCCCACTTCAGTAAAACAGTTTCCTTGCTGTGGTTGTCACACCTGATGATGAGTGCTTGTGTTGCATTCGAAACGTCGTGATTTATTTCTATTTTTTTTTCACCTACGTGACTTTACCGAAAGAACCAAAGAGTATAGCTGACAAGCTGTCAGGGCAAAAATGACTTTGCATATTCCAACTAATATTTTTTGCCCTGGTTTGTGTCTGACCATGCTGGGCACGGCTTTGTTAAAGTGTACGATATTCAATGGGGTAAAAGTCCCCTAATGGTAACACAACTTTATACCACAGGTGTACTCACACTGGAGCAGCGTCGACATTTATGAGAAAGCGTTACACATGAGTACCATGTGCGGTTCTTTACCGACATTCCCATCCCTGCACCTGCCTCCCCTGTCCCTAATGCAATGAACCCTCTACCCCCACATTACCTATGCAGAGCTCGTGGAGAGAATGAATGAGGAGGAGGGAGCGGAGGGGCATGAGGCTCAGCCTTCAACGGTGCCGCAAGACTTTTCGACGTCATCATTTCAATCTACCCTGGCCCAGGTACGATGCGGCACAACGTGGATTTGCACTGCCTATAAATTAGCTTGGCTAATGTCAAAGATGGGAGATTCCTGGTATTTACAGATTTAGTTGTTGTTTGCATTCGCCAACTAATGGGCCCCAAAGTGTAGACATGGCTGCTCCTCATTTATAGATTTGCAGCCTTTGCAGCAGTGCGTTTTGGTGACTATACTGTGCTGATGAGTCCGAATGAGGATTACACCAGTCCACAGTTGCATATCACTGCATAACTGCTGCTGTTAGTCTGTCACATTTGCTCAACTTTATTTTGATGGTGGTTTAAGATAGCATTACCACAATGCACTTTAGAAAATACTGATGTTTTTTGTATAATGCACAGGGGCTAGATGCTTTGTGTACACATTTCTCCAGGTCTCTGGTTTCCTCCCATAGCTAAATGACACAGTGTAACTGGTATTGGCCAAACGTACCAATGCTGAAAAAATACATGCAAATTATTCAATTGGAATTAAACTAAGCAACTTCGTTCTCGACTGCAAAAAAACAGAACTTGGTAGGACCCTCCTTGAAAATAAAAATGTAAACTCATTGAGGTTTTCCTGGGTAAACAAGTACATCATCATAGCAATAAACAACTTGCATACAAATAGCAGATTAACTTATGTCCTGATACATGTATCATGAGCTTATGAATAAATATACATTTCATGCATAAGCTATTACATCTCTCATATTCGTGTGTGTGCTTGCCTTTGCGTGTAGGACACTGTCTACTTTTGCGATGGAGTCCGTCGGATCGATTTCATCCTCGCGTTCGATGATGAGGTCCATTCTCAGGACGCCATCAACAATCAGGTGAGAACGAGGAACCTACAAATAATGCTCCACCTTCCTGCACCCAGCATTATCACCCCTCCCCACGTGCAACACCACACGCCTCTAAACCTAGGTTTGACGCAGTGGTGCCAGCTCAGCTCTCTGACTGCTGAATCACCCTGCCACCTCCATACGAGTCTTTAAATCCACAGTATACATCCTTTATCAAACTGTATCGTCAACTGCAGACCACGCTAGTCAATGAACGCTAGACTCCCATCACTCAACTCGCACATCCATACCCTGAACCATACGCCTCACTGCTTTGGCGAACAACAATCAATTATCGTTACGTATCACACTCTATCCACAACTCCTCAATAAATACACCACTTTCATATTGCACACACCGACACCCAGACACAACTTACAGGATATATGTAATATCCACATTCTAACTGCCAAATGGAAAACTATTACAACAGTGCTGAAGTACCCAGTATGCATTCTCTGCAATATTGATGTTTTTGTTTATTTTGTTGCTATTGTACCCACGCACAATGGATCTATCTCCCTTGTAAAATAGCAAAGCAACTAGCTAAGTGAGACCATCCCTGTAACAAATAAGGTGAACTCAAACAGTTGATTGACAAAGAGCTGTGCAAATTTTTATTTTATTAAGGTCTGCTGAAGTGACACCGACTGAAGCAGTTCAGTGATGCTACTTTGCAGAGCCGTTCTCTGATTGATTCCCATGTGAGGCTCTACTCACTGTAAGAGTTCAAGAAGTTTCCTCACCTCTTGACTTGACTCCCACAGTGACACAACTGAGAACAATGTATAACACAGATGGTCAATTTTGTTTGACAGAAGAAGAGGACCGAATATCAGGCAAGCCTGATGAAGATGGGGCTAGATCTCGAGATTGAACCCAAGGAGGTAAGTTTCCTGCGTGTCTCTCTGCTATAGATGACAGACACTGTATACAAATAAAAAGGTGTTAGACTGTGATTGCTTCATAATATCACTGCTGGCATACATTCCTTGATTAGGAGTGCTAAAGATCCCCGCTGGAGGGTATATGGCCTACTCTTCTATGCTTGCCAGACGTCTTGAAAGAGATAGCGAATACCCATACTTTACCCCACCATGCACAATCTTAAGATGGATTAATTGTGGCTTACCCATTTATACTGGAGGGTATAACAGTCTCCACCTTAATGTGGCATGCCAGCTATTTATACTGTAGTAATAAGTGTTCGATAACTGCACGTACATTATGCAATTTGCTTTTGGGTTGTGCCACACGTTGATCGGCACGAGGTGCTAACAACACGTGACACAAGCACGAAAATCCACGCGGCCGTGGACACTCTTCCAAATGAGACCATCCTGTTCCCTTGAACTCTCACCTGGTCAAACAAAGTCTAATAAATACAACTAAATGCACTCATCTAGAGTCTGACGATGAACTTCGTGCCATCCACTAGGAGTCGGTGAGCGGACGCACCACCTTTGTGAAAGTACACGCGCCATGGAACCCACTCACCACCTATGCCGAGATTCTACACATCCAGGCAAGATTCTGATGGTCATTGTAATGATGATCAAGATGATGCCGATGATTGTGATGATGATTGTGGTGATGATTGTGATTATGATGGTGATAATGAATGTGATGACAATAATGTTTGTGAAGATTCATCATGGTTGTGATGATAATTGCGATGATCATGCATGTGATACAGAGTATGATGTTGAGGGTGATGATTGTGATGATTATAATTTATGACGTTCAACGATAATAATCGTAGCACTGACATTACGAGATATCGAGAGACGTAAATATACAAACGGATTAGAAAAACGTACATTTGGAAAAATATGCATATTAGCAACATATTGACTCTTTTTAGAAAAGTGAATGGGCTCGGGAAGGGCACGTTGCTTGAAGGGATGATGTCTGCTGGCCGAAAATGACATTGGAGTGGCAGCAGAAGGAGAGAACGTGCCCAAGATGATGTATATCATAGAGATGGCGAGATAAGATTGGCTCATGTGCGTGTGCTCATGACTGGGGATATTGGTGGGACAACTTGAAGAGTGGGTGGGATATGCAGTGGAGGCTTTTGGCATATTAATTGTTGCATTATAGGACTTGTTGTATTATAGGACTTGTTGTATTATAGGACTTGTATTATAGGACTTGTATAGAATGTTGTATTATAGGACTTGTTGTATTATAGGACTTGTTGTATTATAGGACTTGTTGTATTATAGGACTTGTTGTATTATAGGACTTGTTGTATTATAGGACTTGTTGTATTATAGGACTTGTATTATTATAGGACTTGTTGTATTATAGGACTTGTTGTATTATAGGACTTGTTGTATTATAGGACTTGTATTATTATAGGACTTGTTATATTATAGGACTTGTATAGAATGTTGTATTATAGGACTTGTTGTATTATAGGACTTGTTGTATTATAGGACTTGTTGTATTATAGGACTTGTATTATAGGACTTGTTGTATTATAGGACTTGTTGTATTATTGGACTTGTATTATAGGACTTGTTGTATTATAGGACTTGTTGTATTATAGGAATTGTTGTATTATAGGACTTGTATAGAACGTTGTATTATAGGACTTGTTGTATTATAGGATTTGTTGTATTATAGGACTTGTTGTATTAAAGGACTTGTATTATAGGAGTGGTGTATTATAGGACTTGTATAGATTGCAACAACTTGGGGAGACCTTCATCCATTCGTGGACTGATTTTGGCTGATGATGATTCCATGTGCTCCAGGCAAAGGGTTTAATACATTTAAAATCAAACAGGTGCCACTCAAGGAGAGCGACCTCCCCCAGGTGTCAGGCTCAGACAGTGGGCCTCTTCACTACCTGGGAAATATTCACCACCTGAAGCCGGGAGCCGTGCCCAAACAACCGGACTATTTCACGGCACCCTACCGGCGTTCGCAGCAGGACATCTATCCTATAAAGGATCATGACGTCCTCATCCCACCGGCCGTACGCAGCCAAATCGTACGTTTGTATCAATAATGCTGTATAAAAATGCTAGAATGGGGTGGTTTTTTTGCAAAAACATGTTAATTTAATAGGGTTTTGTCGTGTTTTTATCATTTTAATTAAAGTTTTCAGCTCTGTATCGCAACTTGCGATCTCTGAGTGACATGTGGTTAGAAGTGTAAATCATTATGGTTTATTAAGAATGCCTGGATTTATGATTTAGGGGTTGTGGTAATATGTGTCCCTGTAGAGAAAGCTACCAAATTTTTGGAATGCTTAACCAGGAGACATGGTGAGCTAGCAGCCCCACCCTTTGTAAGTCCTGCCCACATTATATAACCACGTCCCCTCAATCACTCTCCCCTGCACAACAAAAGAATGAAAGACTACTGTTGATATGGTTCTTGGTGAGCAGGTTTTGATAGTATTGTATTCTGAATAAATTGCCTTTGTGCATGGGAAGCATGCATAAAATGTCTCCTTGAAATCTGGATATTGTACTTGCTGAAATCGGTACATATCTGCTTCAGTTTTTGGGGTGTTCTATGGACCTTTCCGAGTCGGGACTCAATAAGAGTTGTGGGCCCATTATAACTGTGTAGGCTGGTGGTGGTTGGAGGGGGGGAAACATTTCAGAGTGGAGTGAGTCAATAATAGCTTACCCACCCAGCCCTATGTTTCATGCATGTTATGTTTGTCATGTGTGTCATGTGTGCTCACACAGGTCCACTACATGCTGCAAAACCCCATGCCACAAGACAGCATGAACATATTAAATATCAACCAAATGATTGAAAATGGCTGCTATACTGCAGCCTATCCACTGCATGACGTAAGTTGTTGGGGGGGTAGGGGGTGGAGGGCACACTGACACCCTACGGGAGGCCCATGTACGACACCTGAATTGCACACCTGTATAGGACGCTATAGCATAGTCTAAAGCTTACCACATACTTAACATTAGTGTCCCACAGAGATGCGCCGCATAGGTGTCCAGGTTCCCCAGCTCACTAAACACACCTCTGATTTGCATGGTTGGCTACATACGGTGCAAAAGAAGTTCAATATCCATGCATTGGAAAGGACTCCACGAGCACTCTAGAGAGCCATTCTCAAGGGTATTTGGTCGACTATTTCACGTGGGACAGAAGTCTTTGGAAGAATTAGAAGTACCCACACTTCATCCCACAACACGTGAACAACCAATAGATTAACTGTGGGTGCACCCATTTACACTGCTTGCTGGGAAGAAGCAGCGTGATTAAGAAACGTGGTCATTGTTTTAACTGTCGTTCCCATGAAATCAAATGGGCGACCTCTAACTTTGCAAGTCCAGTGCAGTGTGCAACACCATTACACCACAGCAGCGCCACGGCAGAGTTTTGGGGGGGTGGAGCTGGTAATTTGTGAATGTCCATGCAGTGTTTGTGACTAACAATTGCTTTCCCCATGTCAGAGTGAGTCTGTTCATCCCACCAAAAACCCGAACACGCTGGGCGACCGCAACACGCTGCGACGGGAGTGGGCGAGAGCCGGGCGCTCTTTCAAGGAGCAGCCTCTTGACCTTGTGCGGTAAGTTCATGCCCTATCCACTGCTGGATGAAGACTTCCCCAAGCCTTCGCCATCTCTCCCAGTCTCCTGATGCAACGATCCATGTGGCTCCTGCACACATGCTGATTTCATTACTTAAATCTCTGTGGTGCACATCCTCTCAGACGCATTCCTTCTCTTGACTGCCACATCATTCTTAGTCTCGACCACAGGCCATCGTACCTCTTAGGGACTTGCCCTGTCCAGAAAGGTCCTAAGGCTGGACTTGAATGCTAGCTGGGAGTTGATAGCACAGACGGCTGGGGAAATGGAGTTCCAGAATAGCATTTGCCCATGCCTTCCCTGCTCTTCACATTTCCCTCCAGCCCATGGTCCTTGCTTACATATTCGATAGCTACACCACTGGTGCCATGTGCGGTTGGTGATGTTTGCGCTGTGTGTGCGAGTGATGTTGTCGGCACAGGTCATACTTCGGGGAGCAAGTGGGGCTCTATTTTGCATGGCTCGGCTTCTACACAAAGATGCTGATCTTCGCTGCAATCGTCGGCCTGATCTCCTTTTTCTTTGGAGTATTCAGCAATGACCGTGACATCACTAGGTACTGGCCCGACACATGCATACAGACAAATGCATACAAACACACATACACTCATGTGTCAGATGTAGAACTCACACAGATCTCCTGTATAGCAATACAGACTGAAGAATGAGTATCAGCAAGCACCTACTAAGGCTATACACAAGTACATATACACGTAAAGTACATATAGACATACATGTACACTTATATACAATCCCATGGGATGCTGCCATGGTGTAATAGTTACATTTCTAGAATTGCAGTTTATAGATTTCCAGTGCGATCACCTGGCATGGCGGCTGAAATAATGGCTAGGTTTCTTCAATTATCCCACATACGCTCAGCAGTATAAACGGAGACACCGCAGTTAGATGATTGGCAGTTCAGATGTGATGGGGTAAAATGTGGGTACTCCCACCGTGTCCAAGACGTCTGGCCATCATGGACGAGTAGGCCAAATATCATCTCGAGGGGCAATCTAGAGCATTCTTTAGTGGAGGACCTTCCACCAGCAGTGGCATGAGCAAGCAATTTCAGGGCCACATCTTTAACATTTCACTATTAAAGTACATATGCACATATATACAATCTCATACAGTTTATATACATATACAGTACAAATATATTGTATATGTATATATGTTCCAAATGTCTCTGTTTCTAAAAGTAAATCCAAAAAATCAAGCCTAGCTACAATATTTCGGACAATCCAGGGAAAATTAAACATTGTTTTGGATTGCTCAGAAAACATGACATCGCCCATTGTGACGTCACTCACGACGACACGTATCACGTGGCATCGGGTTTCGTCACTCTTGTTCACATGATTATATTGTACATTCTTACGAATTGTAAATAATCCGAAAATCAAAAGCAAAAAATATTCAAATCCAAAATGTTTAAATGTGAAACGTATCCTTATAATACGACTTACACACATAGACTCTGTGGAGCTGCATGACGGACAGCGGGGAGCAAGTGCAGGAAATACATTGCTGTACTCTGTGTCTGGAGTCTTCGCTTCCCATATACAACCCGTACTGACCAGTGTGGGATGACTAGAATTAAATAGCCCTCATGACCCACGAGGTGTGGGGAGGCTCTCAGCCAGAAGTGGATTGATAAAAGGGCTGTAAACACCCCTGGAAATCAATACATAGAGATGTTACACCACTGATATCAACGAAAATTATAATTAAACATCAGGAAATACATTTTACTTTGGAAAATGCTCGACGTTGGAACCCATAATTTAGTCTGACTTTGTTTAAAGGGAGGGTATGACACATTCAAAGGTGGCATGACCTTTAGGCAAATTATATTTCTCATCCAAGTGTATTATGCCCATTAGTGTGTTTATGTTCGTGCGTGTCTATGTGTGCAGTGGAGAAATATGCAACAACACCATCGGAGGATCCCTGGTCATGTGTCCCCAGTGTGACCAAAAATGCACCTTTTGGAGGCTAAATGATACCTGCGAGACTGCGAAGGTATCACACAAATACACCATCGATGTTCCCTCTAAATAAGGATACTTATTAGTTATTGGTGCTGTGCATCATTATCACAAAGCCAACTCACGTTGCTGAGATTGTATCATTAACATTAACCATGATCACTAGATTGCAGCACATCATGCTAAACACTATGCTGCCATTCGTGTGGGTGTTAAAAAAATATTATACTAATAATACACGTGTGATCATTTTGAAGGTAGTTAGTTATAGTTTTAGCAAATAGGGTATTTTAATGGACTAAGTCGATCGTTAGACAAATACATGAAAATGAATGCATCGTCACATCCCAGCGGGAGTGCAAAAGTTACTTTGAGTAAATCCGACACGATGTATTTCATGAGTATTTCTCCACGATCAATACAAGTGGACAAAGTATTTTGAAATCTGAATTTCAGTGCTAATTAGTTGACATGTCATGCCGAAATAATGATTATTCACTTTAAAGTGTCTGAAATGTATGTCCACAATCATGGAACTGCCCATTGCTTATTTTGCTCTTTCTGTCACATTTATACAGATTTGTTTGATACATGAATAGCGCTATAATATCAGACATTGTAGAGCATTGTCATCTCCACAATTTAATGGATGTTTCATGAGTGATTAATCTATTTTAACTTAAAAATCAATCGATGCATCGTTACTTTCCTGCTGTTGATATTGAAAAGACGTGGATGCTAAGATTTAAGGTTTAATTGTGACTAACACCTCTGATTGTGCCGTTGCAGACTTCACACATGTATGAAAATCCGGTCACCATATTCTTCGCAGTTTTCATGGGACTTTGGGGTAAGTGATTCTAAGCATTGGCACACATTGTCCAGACACAGTGACAAGTATCAACATGTTTGCAATGATGATGAGCACATTTGGCCACATACAGTGTTAAAGAAGTTCAACATACATACGTACAACCATATACAGTACCATCATGTCTTGCAATGTTCGTATGCAGTGATCCTGACAGTCCTATTATGAACCCACTGCTCAATGAGGGCACATTTGGACCATGACTTGTACACATTGTCCTACTCTTACGAATGATAACCGATAATCTTTAATGTCCACTGTGAAGCAGATGGTGTGTATTTTTGTGTAATTAATACACCGGCAATATTAATCAGGGCAGCCACATAATTTGAACCACGAACCTCTGCAACAAGCAACGAATGCGCTACCCCAAGGCGATTCCATGAAAAATACAAAGTGGCCAGGTGGCTCAGAGTTCAGAGTGCTGCGTTGCCGCCGCTGAGATTCTGTGTTGAAATGAAAGTGGCCACCTGCGATTAAACAAGTTTTTCAATTATAGCGAGATGATGGTCTCAACTCAATCACCGATATCTGCACAACAAATACAAAAAATCCATAATGTTGAAGTTGCTTCTGTACTTAATTTGGCTACATTCCAGCTCTGAGAATAAAAATGTTAGCTTGACTATCACGTAACAAACGCTCCTCTCCGTGGCAAAGCAGTTGGGAAAGAGCTACCCCTACTATGTGGATCAGAGATCACAGAGGTAGCTCTGTGACATTCGCTTTTGTGTAACGTTTTGTAACACGAAGAGCAGCACTGCTCTGTTATAGATCCAAAAGAAATCTCAATCTCATGCCATGCCACTCATGGTGCAAGTGGGATAAAATTGTGGCAATGTACCAAAAAAAGCCAATAAAGGTATTTATGAAAGACAAAAAAAATACTAATGAAGTTACTTTGAACATTACATTTAACAGACTACATTAGGTAACCTTTGAACCCTTGAGCAATCGATAGTCAAATTACTTTTCAAAGTAAATCCTCCCCGTGTGGTGTGTCGCAACAGCCACGGTGTTCCTGGAATTTTGGAAGCGTCGCCAGGCATCGCTCGCATACCGCTGGGACCTGACGGCAGCGGCGCAGGAGGGAGACCCCATCCGGCCCGAGTACCTGGCTCGCTGCACGACCACGAAATGTAACATCATCACCATGGTAATGCTTTTTGCTGTCACCACGGCGACTACCTCATTGCACACACACACCTCTGTTTTGTAATGTTGCATGTGTAACTGTTCACTGTTTTCCTAGTTTTTCTTCTAACATATTTGTTGGCCTTTGCTCAATTTTGTTTTCCTCCCAATATTATCCCGATTGTACTATCGGAATCGTTATGAAACAATGTCCATTTGGAACTCTATGTTATGGAAAGGTTTGCTGAAGCAGATGTTACATAATTACTTATAAGATCCCTTCAAGTGAACACACACTAGAGGGTGGCCCTTTTGCATCAGCCCTGCTACAAAGAAATGTTCATGATGGTCAAACTCATCTTTTTTAATTCTGAAAGGTGAAATTTGTCCAAATTAAGAAAAGAAACAAATGTAATATTGGTGACCAGGCTGATCGGCTTACTACTTGGTTTTATTGGAGGCAGCTGCCTGGATTAAAACCAAGAAATCTCAGCGCTGCCAGCTCAACTCTCAGACATCAGGACCATCAAATCCATTCCTTTATATCATCGCATGCTTAACTAGTAGTGGGGAAAACAAATAATAGTTAATCAGTCAACCTTAACGGCTCACACTAACATTGGTCACTCCGACAGACTAATCTATATACAAATGCTTTTCCGTCTGTGTCCGTGCATTGTGAGTGCAGAAGGAGGAGCCTCATATGCCTAAGAGGATACTGAGGTTCCGATACTGCCTCTCCGGGATCATGGTGTTGTTCTGGGTGAGTCCGCCAACTCAACAGCAACATTGAACCCCTTCTCCTGATCCAGTGAGCTATGGCCAAGTCACCTGCTATGTGCCTCATCTTGGAGGCGAAGCAGGTTTTGAGCCTGGGTACTGCACGAATGGGTAACCATCATGCACAAAATGGACTGCAGGCTGCTGCAGAGCTACCTTGTGGCCAACAGAGAACTGCATTCTCATGCTTCCATCCTTTACCAACCTGTACTGGTGTGCATGGTGAAGTATGGGAAAATAACCCTGACAATCTGCGCAGGGTTGGGAAGGCCATCATCCAGCAGTGGATTCATATACGGGTTATACACATATATATATTTTACTTGACCCAATCCTAACCTCCACACTCTGCTCCACCAGTCAGAATCGCTCTCAAACTATGTTGTTCCTCCTGTGTGATCCATTGAGTGATTACAAGTGGGGGTATAGATACATGCATAATTATATAACTTACAGCCCTTTGTCAATCCAATCACCTGAAATATCTACAGGTGGCCCAAGGAAATGAATACATCATGAGCCGTATCATGTTATCCACCTGCTCCTGTCAACCTCGATTTGGGTTTCTCGAGACTAGTCCTCGGCCTTAAGGCCAGATGGAAAAGATTTCCTCAGCTCCTTGGCCTTGAGTGTGTGGCCTCAGTCCGAGGAGTTTTACTAGAGGTACCGACCTTGACACTGGCCTCATACTAGCGCACCCAACCTTGAGTGACCTTGACACTGATTGTGGCCTAAAAAGCTGCCGCCTTGGCCTCACCTTGGCCCTGTTGCTTTTGGTCTCAACTTCACATCTGAACGTGGCTCGAGGTCAAGCAGGGCCAGGGATAGTAATTCCTTTCATAACCTTGCATCATTTTCTACAATTGACCAAGTGACGTTACCATTACACGTTCATTGTGTGTGATGTTAGCGAAACAGCTCAGGTTTTGTTTAACATGTAGGCTTTTCGCGACCAATATCATCCATAATATTTTTTTTGGATTAGATCGCGTAAATATGTGTCATTAAACCCACCACCACCCGACAAAGCCAATTAGTAAAGTTGTTCACGTAAACAGAACATGCCAATTCGTTACTAGTATAGCAAATTCACAATATCTACAATCTGAGTACGACGTTTTGCCAGTCATTTGGTTCTGCTGTAGACAAACGAACTGGCACCTCCTGAGCCACACCAGGCTAGCTCGGCACAGCTAACTCACGGCTGGTTATATAGTGGAAAAGAGCTACAAGACTGTCAATCTCACCCACCTGTGTGTTTATTGTGTTACTGGCAGATCCTCCTGATTCTTGCTGCAATTTTGGGTGTGGTTGTTTACCGCCTGTCCATCTTTGGCATACTCTCCTCGAGTATCCCCAATCATGTGACCAAGATCAAGGTGATCGGTGCCCTACTCACACCTGATATGGTTACCACCATCACGGCCTCCATCCTCAACATCGTAATCATATTACTACTCAACAAAGGTTATGACAAGCTGGCCCTCGTCCTCACTGATCTGGGTAGGTGTCATCACCATCACGGTTTGCATATGTTTATTTTATTATACGCCACAAGAGAACACATGTAAATTTGAAGCTTGGATAAATGTTGTGCATGGTAAATAATGTCGCTGTAAAAATGTCATCATGATTTTAACCTTGCACCATGGGGCCATGAATAGCAGCATCAGTGCATCATCCAGTCACTTGTTCAACTACTGCCTGTTTTTGTCAGAACTCTCTTAAATTTTTCCTCCAGTTTCATTCCGATTGGGCTATCAGAATCGTGTCTTGAGATTAAGTATCCAATGGGATCTCTTGTAGACCAGTGCAACCCTTAATGTCATGAAATGGCCCTAGAAGTGAGCTACCTCTGAGACCCTTCATTCAAGTGAACTCTGGTTCACACATTAGGGGGAAGCACTTTTCAATCCACACTACTACGGAATATAATGTTAATCTCGTAACAGTCAAATTGCTCATTCTCACAACTAGAATTTCACCAAATTAAGTGATGAACCAAATGGTGTATGTTACAAATGTATATGCCATCATTAGTAACCGTCCTGAAGCCATCAATTCACTGCACTTGAGAACACATGTTACCAGAGGCCGCTGCCTGGATTTAAACCCAGGATCTCAATGGTGCCAACTTAGCACTCTGATTTCACCTCTCGATCCATTGAATCACTGAATGTAATTGTGGGCTGACCCTCACTGCTGCATTGCTACCTTCTAGTCAGCTGTCAGCTATCTGCTTGTGTTGCTCATGTTGCCAGCTACTGAGCCCTTTATTAGTAATTTATCCTGCTGAAGCCTGCACCCCCTCTGAAAGGTGACCCATGATAATTACTAAGATACACCTTATAGATATTTGAGAATCAAGTGCACTGGCTTTCAGACATCATACGGACAGTGTAAATGGCTTAATTGCAAATGGAGACTGAAGGACACTCCACAGGGCGAATGTGGTGAACAACACCTGGTAAACAACTTGTGCACTGTCACTCATTCCCCAGCAATATCTTTGAAATTAACTTTTGATCTTCAAATTCATTTTAATGGATATCAAAGCACGTTACATTGTGAAATGTTGCTATTCCTCAATGCGGCATCATTATCAGTGGCTTCTCGTAGCCTGTGTGCCAGAAACTATGAAAGTAACATCAAAACTGATTGCCCTGTTTGATGTTTGTGTCCATGTGTGCCTTTGTATCACACCCACAGAGATGCCCAAGACGCAAGGAGAATATGAGTATCGGCTGACGTTCAAGAAATTCTTATTTCAGTTCGTCAACTTCTACTCGGCGTCTTTCTACATTGCATTTTTCAAGGGGAAATTCATCGGCTTCCCCGGAAGCTACACTTACTTTGGAAAATGGAGAATCGAGGAGGTGTGTAGATCTGAGAGGTTGGCCCTGTGTTTTCTATGCTGTTTGTACAACATTTTTATGTTTTACTTTTGTAGTTGATATTTTTCCCAACAATTGTCTTCACACCGTGCTGTTGGTGAAATGTCGAAATAAGGACTCTTTCTTTTGGAACTCTAAAAGGCCTCATTGTCTTCACACCTGGTCACCAGCTCTAGCATTAACACAGTCTCCGGAGTAAAACAGTTTTCGAAACCAGACTTGAGAGAGCACGAGGTCACCACGAGCAGAACACGTGTTAGACTGATGCAATTGGTAACCCAGTTACCTTGAGGGTGTTAGTTTATCACATACTTTGCAAGTAGTACCCTTGTGGTCTCTCATTGGACATTTTCAATTATATACCGTATTTATCAAACGCCATTTATTTAAAATTATATATTTGATCATCCTTAAAAATGTACAGTATTTCAGCCCCCCTCAAGGATATGTTTAGCCACTACCTATGACTCACTGTGGCGCAGTGGAGCACGTTGTGTTAGAGAACGGCCCCGTAATATGATATCAAGAACGAATTCTGGAGTAAGGAATTAAGCAGCATTGCGTTGTGCACACGTTAAATCAATGTCATTAAGACAGTGTTAATGACACGTAGTTTAACATTTACATAATTGCCATTCAGAGTCACCCTGAGTATTTGCAGTCACTCTATGCTCGGAAGAAAGTCCATTGCCCAAAATGTGCACCTGTTGCTCATGTTTCTGTTTGAAGGCAGACTTGTTGACACATGAGATGATTATTATGAGTATATTTGGTGTTATATTAAGGTGCCTACTTTGTCCTGTTGCAGATTTGTAGAAAATCGTTACGAGGGCGATTCATTGATTGATATCCTCTCAAAAACAATACACATAAAGGATAAAGAATACAGCTTATTATTTAAGTGCCTCTGTGTTTTCTACCAACTTAATTTAATGTTTTACGATTATTATATTTACTAGACGATGCTCTTGAATTAAACTCACCTGATACTAAACACCAACTGCAGTATGCATGTTGTGTGTTGAACTTATTTTGCACCGTACACAGCCTGCATCGGATGTGTGGGGGAAGGACAACAAACAAAACATTATCAGATGCGCCACCATTTTCTTTATTTAAAATACATGAGGGGGAGGGGGAAAGTGTTTCTTATAATCTGGAGAATATTGATATTCTTAATCACTGTCCCCTCTAACATATGGAGCCGTCACTTTTGCAGTGTGCAATTGACTGAAGAGAAGAATGTGAGAGGATCATTAGAAATGATGTGTGGTATCCATATATGTATTACCCAATATTTCATATCTTCAGTGTTTAACCTGAATCTATTCTCCACCCCATCCCCCCTCCAGTGTCCCCCAAACGGCTGTCTCTTTGAACTGACTTCTCAACTCACTGTCATCATGGTAGTGAAGCAGATGGTTGGCAATTTTCAGGAGGTCATCATCCCGTAAGTATCGCATGAACACATGAAAGCTGTGAAGTCTGATTACGGCGTTTCCTCGTGTAACGCGGTAGATGCGTTCCTGAAAATTTCCGCGTGAAGTAAAAACGCGCAAAGCAAGGAATTACTGAGTTAATCACATTTTCACAGTAAATTCAACCTGCAGTCATCCCATGGTGGGATAAATAACTCAGGCTAGGCTGCCGTGTTACTGTATCATTCGGCATCCTTTATCAAACTGCTCAGCCGCGCAACTCAAGACAGTCGTTCATCGTCGACTGCTCAGGAACGCATCATAATGGCCGCGTTCGGCGTTTTAACAGTGTGCATTCCACATTATAATGGACACGTTCCACGTTGTGTGAAAAGTTTTCCCAAATATAAGAACCATGTTACAATGAAAATGTGTTGTGTGAAAACGCATTCAGCGAAAAGTCGGGTCGACAGCTTGTTAGCAGTGTGCACTGGTTAAGCAGTGAACACCAGTCAAGTGGACAAAGTTCACCTCGTTAGTATCATGCGATATTCCGATCAGACGCTTCGTACATAGTTTCATAATATTAGACAAGCAACTCCCATGACTGAAAGAGTGTAGTGGATTGACAACGGGCTAAATGAAAAACAGCTACTACTTAGGTTTTAGCAGTTGTTTTGTACAGCTCTCTGACATGTTTTGTGTCATACCGCATATTGTTTGGCATGTCTTGACGTTTCGCTCCACGTGCTTGGGATATTCAAATGATACAACCTGAAAACGCAGTGGAAAGCTATGAAATAGCAAACCTAGTGTTGATGAACAAATGGATATGCACATGTGTAAGGGTGTCTCTGTGTCTGCACATGCGTACCTCCCTCCACAATTCCCTAGATGGTTCAGCAATTGGTGGGCCCAGCGTCGGGCCAAGCTAAGGCCTGAGGCTGTCTACACGCGCTGGGAGCAAGACATGGACCTACAGCCCCAGAGCCCACTTGGACTCTTTGATGAATACCTCGAGATGGGTACAATGAGCTCAGAGGATCACACTACGGAGTCAACGCGTTTTACTTTATTATAAAAAAAACACACAATTGGGTATCATTTGACTATATAGGCACGTGTGTACGGCCCCTGTGTATCTGTCGGACATTGTTGCGGGAGGGAAATTACCCACACTTCGGGTTGTTGAAGGCAGGGAGCACAGATGTAAGAGCTTAGATGTACAATACAACAATGTAATTTGCTGCACTGTCCTCTGCTGCTCACAACCCCACAACAACTGTTGCATGGTCACCCATCCAACCAATTTCCAGGCTCAGCTCTCCTTAACTTCTGGGATCTGATTAAATCTGACGCATACTGGGTGATTTGGCCATAGGCACCAATCTATGGATATACTGTAACACAATTGTCTTTGAGCATGCGCGTATGTGCATATGTACGGAGTTAAGTTTTAGAAACAATAGGAGCACATATTTACTCCTCTTGTCTGCTAACCAATGCAGCTACATTGGTCAGCTTGGGTTGACGTTTCTCCCCATAATATATATTTAAAACTCTGGTGCATCATGTCCACTGTGGTTAACTGCTGTGATTTGTTGGCATTTCAATCACAGTGCATATGCCTAAAAATGTGTGGTACGGTTAATGGAGTCCTCAATACAGGGTGTGATCTTGTCATTATAGCCACCTAGTGGTGGAAAATGCTGCAAAAGAAACCCAGGTGAACCAGAGCTGAGCATTAAAGATGGTAGTGGCTGGTCGCATCTCAGTGGCCAATGTAATGGACACGATAATTTTGTGAACAAATTATACGAAAATGTGATCATATTTTGGGGTCTCCTTTGACTAAAACACATTCAATGCATTGAAAACATGTTTTATTTGCTTAAAGTAATCACAGCATAACAGCATTAAGAGTCTATGTCTATATCCTGTTTCACTCATTATTCTATCCTTGCCCCCCTACCCATTCTCAAAATATACCCCAGTTATCCAATTCGGGTTTGTCACTCTCTTTGTGGCATCATTTCCACTTGCGCCATTGCTCGCACTGCTCAACAACATCATTGAAGTGCGGGTCGACGCGTGGAAGCTCGTAACAAAGATGAGGAGGCCTGTGGTTTCGCGAGCAAGAGGAATTGGAGCCTGGGCCGACATTCTGAGTATCGTTGCCACCCTCTCCGTAATCACCAATGTAAGTCGCCAGATTGTCCGCTCGCTTTCTCGCTCAATATCCCATCTTATGAGTGACATAACATGTCATGTTAGCCGTGTGGGTTCTTTTTACCATACTTCACCATTCTGGTCATGGCAGGTTTGAGAAGAGTTGTAGTGGGGAACTAGGAGCGGTTCGGGTATCACTCGTCACTGATGTTAGTCGTAGCTGGAAGTCAATTGCATGTGTGCTGAATTCAAAGTGCAGTGCACGAATCACTGCACCACCGCTCCTATCCACTCTCTCCCAAAATCGCAAAAGGTAAAGCCTTGCAATTGCTTGCTCATGTCACTGCTGGCAGAAGGGTCTCAACTAAAGGTAGCTCTTGAGAACCCCTCTACACGGTATTTGGCCTACTCTTCCATGATGACCAGACATGTTGTAAGATGTGGAATTATCTGTGCTAAAACAGTGATGAACCCATTTATATTGCTAATTGGACAGAGGTGGGGGAGATTTAAGAAAATGATCCATTGCTTCAACTGTTGTGTCAGGAGACTGAACTGACGACTGCCAGATTGCAAGTCCTTATATGCTAACCATTACACTCTGGCAGCAACCCCCCAAATTGTATTTGTGAAAATGAATGTAATTGTCAAGGTGAGATGTTCAGAAGCCTTGGTAAAATCATTGCATGCTAAGTGACTGCTATTGCTGTGCCTCCGTATGCTTATTCCACAGTCATGCATCTTGGCGTTCACAACGGACATCATCCCACGCCTGGTGTATTATTATGGATACTCAGCAGAGTATGGAACAGGTTCGCCTACAATGCATGGGTACACGGAGGACAGCCTTTCAATTTTCAAGATCAGCGACTTCAAGGAGCAAAATCATCCCAACATCCTGCCAGCCTGGTTTGATCCGGCAATCCACACAACCTGCAGGTTTGTGCTATTCAGTGTCATGCCCAGCTATCGGGGGTGCCGTCCTGCGAATGTGATGCACTGATCTCTGGGTGTGTTGTCCAGGTAGATGCGACATCCTTCTGGGTGTGGCGTCCTTCTGGCTCTGCCCCTTCCTGATTAGTCTCGTTCTCTTCCTCTTTTCACTCTGTGACTTTCCTTTTAAGACCCACACTTCCCCTAGGCCCCACCTCTGTTTAGGCCCTGCCCCTTACCCTGGACACAGGGTTTGGCTTAGTTGGGTAGTAAGGGGTTGTGGAAGGGTTGGGGGAGGAGTGTGCGTGGTGGGCGGGGACAGTAAAGGGGGTGGGGGAGGGGGAATTGGAGGGGGGGAGCAGTGGGTACGGGTGGGATGGCTTCACAACCAAAGTCCCACTCAGAGAAGTATAATAATAGATTGATATGAATTCTAGCTCATTCTTACCTTGCTAAAGAGTAATGTTATTTATTTATCTATCAATCCACGACTGCTTAATTGAGTCTCAAGATCCCTTTGCAGGAAGACTGCGCATTGGGATTCCAGTTTAAGTTGGTTTTATGCATGTGGGATGCAATAAGAGGTGCTGGAGAACCCATGATAATGAAATGAAGCTTAAAGGTCCACACAGACATGAAACCACTTGCTCTACAGCCATCTTCTGGTCACCTCACAGCACAGTTAGTTAAGAAATTGATGCGATCTACCAACCCTTTTCTCTAACGTTTTTGAATTGCTGACATACACAACTATAATCAATATAACCATATTGATCGATATTTAATATAACCTTCCTTGACTATGACCAAATCACCACGAATGCAGCTGATCTTAGATTCCGGAAGTCAAGCAGGCTTGAGCCTTGTTCGTGCTTAGATTTATGATCACCATGCACAATGCAGGTGCAGTAGGCGACTGTGGAGCTAGGTTGTCAGCAGTGGGTAGTTCAGCAAAATTAACAGTTGTGCTATATTGCTCTCCCATTATCTTTAATCCCTGCCTTCACCAACCTGGCACGGACCAGCGTGAACCATGGTCAAAAGAGCCCCCACAAGCTGCACGTTGTGGGAAGGCCCTCTTTCAGAAGCGGATTTTTTAAAGGGCTGTGAACGCATATACCGTTTGTGCACAACCATACTTGTTCAATTTAGCGCCAACTCTACTTTCGAGGCACTTTGCTCAATATAGTCCATGCGTGCTTGTGGTTGTACGTGTGTAGGTATCCTGGTTATCGCTACCCACCGGATCATCCCCAAGCCTACTCCGTCACCAAGCAGTACTGGCAAGTACTGACGGCAAAGCTGGCCTTTGTCATTGCCATGCAGGTACACATCAACATGCACACACACACACATTCATAAACCCATTGAAAGATAAAGGTACAGCCCTCCAATTACTTGCTCATGTCACTGATGGCAAAAGGGCTCCTGCTATAGTGAGCTCAAGAGAGACCCTTAAGATGTATTTTAACTGCTCTTCCACACTTGTCAGACGTCTTGGGAAGATGTGGGAGTTCCCACACTGGACAGCACCAAACTCAGCCGACCAATTGACTGGATGTATTCCATTTACACTGCTAGGTGGATAGAGGCAGTGGAATGTAAAAAAAACTTTCACCATTGTTTACACTGCCACGACCAAAGATCAATTCACACCCGTGACCTCTGGATTGCAAGTCTAGTGTGCAAAGCCTTACACTACTGCACCATCGTATAGACTCATCTGTGAGCAGTTGTTAAGGTCAGCAGAGCAAACCGTGATCATTGTCAATGGGTCATTACAGATAATGTCAGTAATGCTATTACACCTCACAATTGCACAGTATTTCTGAGATCACAAATAATAGTGGTAATACAATACTCACTTTCATCATGCAGCAGTCGATTCATGTTGTTGATGCAATTTGTCACACATTAGCATGTGTGCGTGTGGGTGGGAAGGGGAGCGGCTGCGTTGTTGTTTGTGAACTGCGCTACCAATCCTGTGTGACCGGAGTACTATTTCTGGCCACAGCCAACAACAGTGGAAAATATTAGAACCAGTGTTGAGCTTCCATTAAGTTGATTCTGTCTTAAAATGAGTACTTGATGAAGTGTGTGAAAATCATCACTGGCGAGATAAAGGTGCACACCACCCCCACAGGCACTGTGCCACCCTTCATAGATGCACTTGTCTCAGTCTGTGAAAGGCTACACAGGGAATCTTTGTAGTGGTGACATGGCCGAGTGTGTTTGCTGATTGTTGCGGTAATTTGCGGCTGCCCAGGTGAATACGGTGGGTGCATTAACTGCACATCATAAATGTTGCCTGCTGCATAGTGAACGTAAAAAACCCATTAAGTAATTAAAAAAAAGTGCCTCGGTATAATTTGCCAAATGTTCAAAAATTACTCAAATGACTTAATTTAATTTGGGAAAAACGACGTAACAATATAATATGCCTAGGCTGCAGGTCCCCGAAATAGTTGATCTGAGATGTAAAGCACTTTGAGATGCTGCCATATTATATTTAGTAAGCACCCTTTACATGCATATCCTGAAACTGAAAATCCTTTACCTGTGTGTGCACGTGTGCAGCACGTGGTGTTACTCACGAAGGCCTGCATTGCATACATCATCCCGGACACGCCATCCCATGTGCGCGCCTGCATGCGCCGCGAGCGCTTCGTCGTACAGACGATTCTGCAGCAGGCAGAGCTGGGCCGTCTCCATAACACCCTCCTCACCGATGCCCCCAGCTCACCGCCATCGCCTCAATTCCACGTTGAGGATGAGCAGGCAGAGATGGGCCTGCTTCGCTGCTCACTGCATAAGGAGTCTCCTGGCGTATTGCACCCACCCCAGCGGTGCCACATGGAGAATGAGCAGGCAGAGAAGACTGGTGACGACTCACTGCTGAAGGGATCCGAGGAGGAATCAAGCAGCGAGGATTCGTCAACTGTCTTCTACAGTATATAAATCTACTCAGACTTTTAAAGGAGGCTGCTATCCTAACGCTGTTTGCACGTGGACAAGGACATTGCAGTCGAGGACTATCTGTATATATATTAATAAATAGTTTATGATTTAACATGTCTCAATCATCTCATGTCTTTTCATACGAATCACGATGTGAATGAGGAAAACTAGAAAAGATTGTTATTTTGTAAATATTTTTTATTTTGGTTTAACACGTAGGCTTTCGGGCCCAATATTATCCATAAAGGTGTTTTTGGGGTTAGATCGCATACATATATAAACGTGTCGTTAAAACCCACCACCACTCGATACAGCCAACTAGTAAGGGTTGTCACGGAAACAGAACAAGCCAATTCGTCACTGGTACTTTGGAGAGCCAAGCCACAACATCTATAATCGGAGTACGACGTTTTGCCAGTAATTACAACTAGCTTCATCAGGCGACAGCCAGATTTGTGACACTCTCGCGCAAAGTGGGGGGGGGGGGAGATTACCGAGTCAACGTACATTATGCATGTGCATAATGAGAGCATTTTGATCTTGTCCTTCCTGTCTATTGTGTATTAAAATAGCCGTACCAATGGTAATCCCTATTGAAGTATGGTGCCCTTTATAGGCATGCATTTAAATAATGTATTATTTGTTGGCACCCGTGTTCAGCAGTAGCAGAGCACACGTGCCAACAAGGACACTCAGTTGATTTTAATGTTGAAGTTATGTGCAAAACTAGCTACTGCTGGCCAAGAATAATTCGAGAATCTATCGAAATTGAAAGAAAAATTTACCGTTCGGATAGTTACCGCCTTTGTGCTGTGTGGAAGCGACCCATCAAATAGTACATTAGATGAAACTCCGAGTACCCACTCAGGAGGTATAGTGGTAAAGCAGTGGAGGAAAAAAAAGCAAATTTTTTAATTTGCCCTTGTTGAATGATAGAGTCGAGACACACAGCAAGCGAGATTAAGAAAGCGCATCGGAAGAAATAACGGAGGTGAGAGAGAGAAGACAATTGCCTGCTGGAGAAGGAAAGGCATTCCTACCGAGGGAGACAAGTTGACAAAGATTTTGATAATGGGAACCAGTGGCGTGGCTTGATTTTCCCTATGTGCGCAACACGCTACCGAAGGAAAACAGAAAATCCTATTCAAAGGCTAAAATAAGCTCCATTTTTTGTATAAGAGCCCGATAAACAATAACCCCATCCATAGACTGAGGAAGAAAGGGAAGAGCCTGAAAAAAGGGGAGGAGATTACGACGGAGATGGGTTGGAGGTGGAGAGAAGGGGAGAGGCGAGGCCGTAAAGGCGGCTGCACATTCAAGGAAAGTGGCGTAGAAAGAGTTGAACGGGGACATGGAGACAACAGACAAAGGGTGGAGAAAGAGGAAGGGAGGATCTTTCAGTGCTCCCTACAGGAAACCCACAAAACTGAATTTCCTAAACTCGTGTCGCCTCCGTGACAGCAGCACCACCAACTCCACAAACTCACGCTCCCCTAATCGATAATACCATCTCCATTGCCGACCAACCACGAGATGGCTGCTCTCAACACCTCGGTCGTGGTGTATGCAGCAAAAGACTTCCGGCTGGTGAGCATCCGGCCATTGCGAGGGTTGGAAATAAACTGAAGCACGGGGCGACTCCCACAACCTTCGGGTATTTCCCAACTGGATGACGTCTTGGGATGAAGCCAGAAGTAAGCCAAATCTGCACTCAATAAATGGGACAAAGATCCCAGAGAAGTCTCCAGAAATGTCACAGGAGGCTCGGATGTGAGAAACCAAACTCCATGTGGGGTCCTCCAGACCTTTGCCCTCCAGTTCATCAACCTTTGTAAAAGCAGGACGTCTCAAAGGTACATAGCATGGGTGACGGACGATGTTGAGTACCACGTTCCGAGATGAGGCACTTTGACAGGTTGGGGTCCGAGTAAACTTTTAATGGAGCTTTCGATTTAAAGCTTTCGTGACTGCAATGATTCATCTTCTTTGGTTCTTTCGGTAAAGTCACGTAGAATGAGAATAAAATAATAAATTGATAAAATAAAATAACACAATGATATTCTCACGACGTTTCGGCCACAACACAAGCGGCCTTCATCAGGTGAAGGGGGCGAGACTGTCTGGTAAGACAGCGCTGGAGTAAAAGACCCACGTTCAGATCACGGCCTTTAAGCTGTGTGAGAGGAACAAAGCGCCTTGACAAAGGAATTAGCATATAATTTAGCATTGAAATGGCTGAATGATTAGCTTGTGACTGGTCACAGAAATAGCTATGTTAAAAGTTAAAGCATACACATCCGCAGAGGCACCCATTGTTAAACGAATTAGCATAGAATTTAGCATTGAAATAGCTAAGTTAAGGCATACACATCCGCAGAGGCACCCCTTGACAATGGAATTAGCATAGAATTTAGCATTGAAATAGCTGAGTGATTAGCTTGTACCTGCTACAGAAATAGCTACGTTAAAGTCAGAGCATACACATTCACCGAGGCACTTAGTACAAATCAAACAGGAGAATTTAGCATTGAAATAACTAGGCGAATTTAGCATTGAAATAACTGAGTGATTAGCAAATTTGAGGGTAAGAATCCACCCATTCTTTCGCCATATAGCATTGTGATATATAACGACTTATTGTTGGTAGCTTAGCTGGTTGGAGAATATAGAGTTTATTGATAACATGAAGGTAATTTATATTTTAGTTTTTATTGGTTCACTATATAGTACTGTGAATAGCTCAGATGTGTAGTCATTTCTGTGACCAGTCACTAGCTAATCACTCAGTTATTTCAATGCTAAATTCGCCTAGTTATTTCAATGCTAAATTCTCCTGTTTGATTTGTACTAAGTGCCTCGGTGAATGTGTATGCTCTGACTTTAACGTAGCTATTTCTGTAGCAGGTACAAGCTAATCATTCAGCTATTTCAATGCTAAATTCTATGCTAATTCCATTGTCAAGGGGTGCCTCTGCGGATGTGTATGCCTTAACTTAGCTATTTCAATGCTAAATTCTATGCTAATTCGTTTAACAATGGGTGCCTCTGCGGATGTGTATGCTTTAACTTTTAACATAGCTATTTCTGTGACCAGTCACAAGCTAATCATTCAGCCATTTCAATGCTAAATTATATGCTAATTCCTTTGTCAAGGCGCTTTGTTCCTCTCACACAGCTTAAAGGCCGTGATCTGAACGTGGCTCTTTCACTCCAGCGCTGTCCTACCAGACAGTCTCGCCCCCTTCACCTGATGAAGGCCGCTTGTGTTGTGGCCGAAACGTCGTGAGAATATTATTGTGTTATTTTATTTTATCAATTTATTATTTTATTCTCATTCTACGTGACTTTACCGAAAGAACCAAAGAAGATTTTAATGGAGCTCACCCTATGACATTATGGATAGAAGGATAGTGTGCCGGCACAATCCGGACACCCTGCTACACCAAAACACTCTGCTGCACCAAACTCCCTGGTACAGCTAAACACTGGCACGATTACGCTCAAATACACACAAACTCTCGCTCGGCCAGTTGGTACACAGGTTGTCAGTTGTGGGGGACGCGGGCCCCCGGCTCCCCCCCCGAGGGAGGGCTGATCTTGAGAGGGCTGCGGGCTCCGGACTCCTCGCTCGAGTGAGAGCAGCCGCTACTCGACTCCTCGCTCGCGGGGAGAGGGCTGCCGCTCTCCGGCTCCTCTCCTCGCGCCGCAGCCCCTCGGGTCCGTGGGTCCTGTTTGTGGGGCATAGCTCGGGGCTGGCACGTGGCTGCCTGGAATCAATCCGTCGCTTCTCAGCCACTCAAACGCGACGTCTCCACTCACACAACCCCACGCACCACTCACACGAACTGAACGGGGGGTCAGGGGTCAGAGGGAATGACGTCCTTCGCACACGCGTTGCCGCCGAGGGCGGGCAATGGAGATTGTTTAAAGGGCTGCGGGGCGGGGATTTTTTTAGAGCGACACACCAATCGCACGCGCGGGACGGGGGGGTCGGGGGTCAGAGGGCAGGGACGCCACTCGTACACGCGTAGCCGATTGGGGGGTTATATTGGAGTTTATTTGAAGGGCTGGAGGGGCGGATATTCGGGATTGGTGTTAGCCCGCACGCAGCAGGGCGGGAGTCCGGGGTCACAGGACCAAGCGCTCACTCGCCGAGTCCTTCGGGCACGGCCTTTCTTCTACCGTGACACCGCGCACCGACCACACGCGTTCCGGCGAGCGCAAACACACCACCATGCACTTTCCCCACACTCGTAGAAACCACACGAGGCTGTTATCGATCACTAACGATTTATTCCCGGCGTGTCTGCGAGCCACTATTACCCGAATCAGTCTGAGTCAGCAGGGTGTGGTGCCGCCGCAGCGGAGCCACTCCAGCGGAGCCGTGCCCACCGCCGCGACGCCGTCACCGATGCCTCGGATTTCCCGCCACTCTCCCGGGGCCGGTGCCTTCTCAGACGTCCGCGTTTTGCCCACTGCACAGTCGTGAGGCCGCCGCAGCAGAGCCGCTCTGCCGAGGCCGTGCCCACCACCGTGAAGCTGCCACCGGGGGATGCCGACGCCGACGCGGTGCACCCTCGCCCCCCCCCCCCCCGCACGAACGCACACACGCCCCACGTAGAGCCGGGAGGGGAGGTCACCCGGCCGATAGGTTTTTTTCCAGAAGTCCCTAATGGGATCGAACTTCATGGTTTCCTGCGGCCAGGAAATTGGGCGATCTTCCCCCTGTAGCTGACATGCACTGCGGCGCCATGACCTAATATTAAAGTTGCATGGTCACGGCAAGGGCCATCGTGCCACCTCGAGTGGAACCACGCACGCACAAGCACGGGTCAGTGGACTGGTAGCGGGAGAACAGAGAGCGGACGTCGGAGAGATCACTGCGGCGACATCACCCGAGCTGGGATCCGGGTATCGAAAGGGCGGGAAAATCCGAGCCCCTGATTGGACGGGAGGCCAAGAGAGCGAAATGGCGAAATTCCTTTGTTGTAGGTGGGATAAAGGGAGGGGGATTCAGGTAGCAAGACAGTCTTCTTCAAAAATAATCGCGGTCCACGCAGGAGGGGAGTCAGCCGTTCGAGACGTCCGCGTGATGAACTTCAGCGCAGCCAGGCTCAACCCTCTACTGATCGCTTTCCTACAGCTTCCAGCGCAGCAGAGTGGAAGTACACGTGAGTAAGAGAGAGAGGTAAGTTTGGGCTATTTGATCGAGGGTAGAAAGCAGAGCGATAGGCAGATGAAATACAGTCTAGGATCCCAAGGGGAATAGGCTGACATCCACTGACCCACACAATTATGCGTAGCTTAACGGGTTGCTCGCGGTTAATAAAATAACTGGGAGGGGAATAAACTGTTTTGTGTGGTCTTTGGAGGGTGAAGAGGGGGGTGGAGAGTGTTTTGTGTTCGTGCGCACACGCGGCTGTTTGCGGCGAATAAGGGAGTAGAGCGTGCTTGGTGTCCGTACCTGTACGATCGTTTACAGTATTGTTCAGCGCGCGCATGCCTACACGACTATTTTCGGTGGTGCCCAACGCTCTCGTACCTGCGCAATCGCCTACAGTAGAGCTTTGCGCTCGCGTGCGTGCGCGGTTGTTTACAACGAGGCGGAGTGCTCAGTGTGCGCGTGCCTACGCGTCTGGTTTCGGTGGCGTTTAGCGCTCGTGTACCTGTACGATTGTTTACAGTAGGGCTTAACGCACGCGCACCAGTGTGATGGGGTGGCGGGGTGGCGGTCGCGCCCCCCGCGATTGTCTAATAGCGAGATAGCGAATTAAGCAACTAGCGTGCACGAATACGCAGCTGTGTAAACAGCCCGTTAAATCGGAGCAAAGTAATCGCGGCGTGTTTGTTTTTGCTTAACCGCGTGGAGCGTGGGTGGGAGGGAATCCCATGGCGGCGCGCCGCACCTGTTTATTCCCGTGCAGGACGGGGTTTTACTTTGCGAGCGCGCTCACCGCGACACGCCGCCGTTGAACAGGGTAACGCATCGCAAGCGCAAAGCATACGAGCCGCTAATTAAGCTACGCAAACGCGGTCGACATCCCAGGCAGAGGTACAGGGGGGCGAGGCATTAGGGGTCGGTAGTCTGGACCTGACAGAGCAACCGGGGGGGTAGCGGTATGAATGGACCGGGGGAGTCGGTGGACAACGGCCCCGACAATTCAGCGATGGCGGGGGACGGTAGCCCCCACAGAACCACCTCATGTAAGAGAAGAGCTCGTGGAAGGAGATATCATTGCACTACTCATGACATCCCTTCGTGACCGTTTTTTATCCACTAGGAGGTTATTGCAATTCCTTACACATCACGCGACATCAGAAGTGTTTGCTGGAAGAAGTGTTTGGTAACTGGATAAGACCATCAATGAGAAGCCAGTTTAATCATGGCTCGGTGACTGAAACCCAGAGTTTCACGGTTTAACCCAACATCCGAACAGCACCACATCAGATCTCTAGACTCCTCAGCGCAGGCATACAAATATGGTCAACAATGCGTACATTAACTAATTTGTGAAATTATGAATTACATCCAAATTAAATGTAGTGTGTGCATTACTAGGACGTACCTAAAGGTGCCAGGTTGGGTTCATCCACCTTGGGGATGCTCTGCTCCACGCAGCCTCCTGCTTCCGTGCAGTCCATCCTCTTGATGTCCGAATTCTGGCTGTTGCTACTGCTGCAATTGGTGACGCTGGTGGTGGTCTTTTTTCTTTTAATGGACTTAGGTCGACTTCGCTTTTCCTTCTTCTTCTGCTGCAAGGCCATCAACACTTTCATGCTCGTTATAGGATCGAGAGCAGCGTATGGTTTATTCTCACTGACTGGTGAAGCAGTTTGTTGACGTGGAACTAGGCCAAAGCATTCAAGAAAATTGGATTTCATGTCATTTATCTTAACGCCGCTATCTTTTGTCGAAGTGTATTCATGTTCAGGCTTCGGTCTGTACATGAACTGTGCGTGAAGACTTTCATGAGTTTTCAGGATTTCAATAGGACGTAAAAATCCGCAGACTGAGCACATCTCATAGGGCGACGGTGGATTCAACACCGCATTGGCAAAACTGCCGTTATTCACCAAGCTTGGTGCACCCTTTATCATATAATCCTTTTCGTGGCTCTTCATATGCCTTTTTAATTTTCCTAGCTGATCAAACCTTCGTCCGCATATGCCGCACCATTGTTCACAGGTCTCCTTGTGCGTTCTTATGTGGGCTTCTAGGCACCATGCCAGTTGGAATTTTTTCCCACAGACGTCACAAGAGATACGTTTTTTCGCTCTTGTAACTCTACCGGATTGAGGTGGGGTTGAGATGGGTGCTGGTGAAGTGCCATCAATGGTGAAGGCAATTCTCCCAGCACCACCTTGACTCGCAGCGGAGTTGCTCTCGCACATCTGAAACAAAAGACAAAGGTCACGCGCATGACACCCGTGTCACGAGTGTACTCACACAGGCATACTTAAAATGACATAAGATTCATATATACTAGAACTCATTATACCAGAACTCCACAATATTGCAGTTCCTATCATGTACGATTTTACCCTCTTATCCACCCAAATAATATTTTGTTTCTAAACAACAATGACGAACTACCTCCATTTTCGTAATGTTACCCACCTAATAGGGCTTTCTGTATATACACACCAACAATATAATGATTGCACCACACGTTCAGTCCACTATTCACGACACTCTGACTCGCAATCTCCATATAAGACTGTAATATCATTTATGTATGAGGGCCCGTTAAAAAGTTTTGAGACGGACACTTTTTTTACAAACAACTACGTAAATTATAGTCTTCACTAAAAGTACAGTATAGTACTATTAATGGCACTTATAACTGAACGTCATTATCTCTCATGCTAATATTACAATGTCAACTAGTTACCCAGGAAAGCTTCATTGAGTCTAAGTACTGCATTTTCAGAAAGGTCCCATTGCATTGAGATGTTTGTGTGAGTGGAATCCAGAGAGACCCCACCTTGCATATGGAGAAATAACACAACTCCACACAGATGGATTCAACCCACAAGCTCAAAGCATTCCCTGTTCAACAAAGTACTCAGTGTAATGTTTAATATAATTTATTTGGTATTATATAGTATCGTAATTGTATAGTCAATATACAGCAGTGTGGTATACAGTAGGGTTGGTAAAATAATACATAGTGTAATATTACAAGTCTAATATTATTATAATCTAAGGTAGTGTATAGTAACGCAGTGTATAATTCAATGTTGGTGTCTGTCTATGGCAGTTTATAATAAAAATATTATTTGGAGGCATATTATAATAATTTTTGCGACATAGAAGTGTAATGTATAATGACTTATTGTTAGTAGCTCAGCTTAGTGGAGAATATATTGAGTAAATTGATTATATTGATGTAGTTTATATTTAGTTCTTTCACATCGGTTTATTGTATGATAGTTGGGTAGTTGCAGTTCTTTAGCGTCAATATACTAAATGCCTCTGTTGATATATAAACTCTGACTTTAACATAGCTACTTCCGTGACAAGTTACATGCTAATTCCTCACATTAACATCATGCTAAAATCCCAGTTATATGCTAATTTCTGACTTTACCATCCTGCTAATCTATCACATTAACACAGCTACTTCAATGCTAAATTCTTCTGTTGATATGTAAACTCTTTTGGCAAGGCGCTCTGCTCCTCCCACCCAGCTTAAAATATGCTGCCAAGCTTAGCAGTGTTCATTGGAGCACTGTCTTTCCGACAGTTATGTTTCTTCACCTGAGGACGGCTGCTTGTGTTGTGGCCGAAACGTCGTGAGAATTTTATTATGTTTTGATTTTATTATGTTATTATTTCCCTTCTACGTGACTTTACCGAAAGAACCAAGAAGATGAATCCCTGCAGTCACGAAAGCTTTAAATCGAAATGTATTCAAATCAAGTTGTTTTCTTTTTACCACAGTACTTTATGGAATCCTCAAGAATAAATGCATTTGTGGAAGTATTAAACTATACTTGAAGATGTATGAGAATGTAATTCTGCAGATGCAAGCACAGGCAAACTCGTATCTGCATATACAAGTTTCTGGGCCTCCTCACTTCACCAAACCCGCATTGACCGGCATGGTGAAGTATGGTTAAACAACTCCCACGAACGACATGGTGTGGGGGAGGCCTCTATCAAAACGCTGGATCGACAAAGGGCTGATACATGTCACGACATTGTTTGTTAAGACCGTTCTCTCGTCAGCACAAGCCGTCTATGTGGACAATAGAGGGCACGACACACGTGTACACGATGTTTGTGTGCGTATATTCAGCGTGTGTATCACGTCATAATTATATAAGCTCGCGATTATGCTCAAAACGAACCAAATGTATAACATCACGAATAACTTTGGAAGTCTCCAGAGCCTGAACAATATTTGAAGAAGACACTGACCCAGTTACTATTAATAGCTCAGATGTGTAGGCTTTGACTTTAACATAGCCATTTCTGTGACCAGTCACAAGCTAATCACTCAGTTATTTCAATGCTAAATTTTCCTGTTTGATTTTTACTAGGTGCCTCTGTGAATGTGTATGCTTTGACTTTAACATATCCATTTCTGTGACCAGTCACAAGCTAATCACTCAGCTATTTCAATGCTAAATTCTATGCTAATTCCTTTGTCAAGGGGTGCCTCTGAGGATGTGTATGCTTTGACTTTAACATAGCCATATCTGTGACCAGTCACAAGCTAATCACTCAGCCATTTCAATGCTAAATTCAATGCTAATTCCTTTGTCAAGGCGCTTTGTTCCTTCTCACACAGCTTAAAGGTCTCGATCTGAGCTTGGCTTTGTTCGCTCCAGCGCTGTCCTCCAGACAGTCTCGTCCCTTCACCTGATGAAGGCCGCTTGTGTTGTGGCCGAAACGTCGTGAGAATTTTATTGTGATATTTTATTTTTCCAATTTATTATTTTATTCTCATGCTACGTGACTTTACCGAAAGAACCAAAGAAGATGAACCAAGAATATGGCGTGTAGATGCTGCCATCTGCCGGCCACCAACGTGGCGTGTAGATTCTGCAAATTGAAAAATTAAAATAATAAATTGAAATTAATAAGCAAAAATCCAGATTCATATTCTTGGTTCTTTCGGTAAAGTCACGTAGATTTAAAAATAATGAAATAAATTAAATAAAAAAGAAATCGGAAATAATAAAATTACTTTATTTGTAATTTTTAAATTGGCATAATCTACACGCCATATTCTTGGTTCTTTCGGTAAAGTCACGAAGATTTGAAAATAAAAATAAAATAATTAAATGAAAATCATGAATTGTTATTATTATATTTTGATGTAAAGCTTTCGTGACTGCAGGGATTCATATTATTGGTTCTTTCAGTAAAGTCACGTAGAAGGGAAACAAAAAAATAAAATATATATTTTTTAAAATATTATTTCAATTTTAACTTTTCTTTTATTATTTATATTTTCTATCTACGTGACTTTACCCAAAGAGCTAAGCTATAGCGTGTAGATTCTGCCAATTTAAAAATAAAAAAATGGAAAATAATAAAAGCATTTATTATTATTTTCAATTTATTATTTTAAAATCAAAATTTTGTTTCATTTTTTTTATCTCTGTGACTTTACCGAAAGAACCAAAAATATGAATGTGGGTTTTTTGCTTTTATTATTTTCCATTTCACACTTTTTATTTGATTTCATTTGATAATTTTTTTATTTTCTATCGACGTGACTTTACCGATAGAACCAAGAATATGGCGTATAGATGCTGCCAATTTAAAAATTAAAATAGATTGAAAATAATAATCCAAATCCAGATTCATATTCTTGGTTCTTTCGGTAAAGCCATGTAGGTTGAAAATAAAAATAATAAAATTAAATAAAAAATTACAAAAGATAAATGGAAAATAATGAAAGCTTTTATTATTTTCAATTTATTATTTTAATTTGCATTTTTTTTAATTGGCAGAATCTACACGCCATATTCTTGGTTCTTTCGGTAAAGTAACGTAGATTTGAAAATGAAAATAATAGAATTAAATGAAAACATACTAAATCATGATTTTTTTTTACTTTTCTTTATTATTTATATTTTACCCAAAGAACCAAGAATCTGGCGTGTAGATGCTGCCACCTGCCAACGTTAGTGGCCACCAGATGGCAGCATCTACACGCCATATTATTGCTTCTTTCGGTAAAGTCACGTAGATAGAAAATAATAAAAAAAATTAAAAATGCAAATTATGAAAGCTTTTGTTATTTTCAATTTATTATTTGTATTTTTTAATTAAATTATATTATTTTGATTTAAAAATCTACGTGACTTTAACGAAAAAAACAAGAATTCGGCGTGTAGATGTTGCCACCTGCCGGCCACCAACGTGGCGTGTAGATTCTGCCAATTTAAAAAATTTAAATAATAAATTGAATATAACAAAAGCTTAAATAATATTAAAAGCTTTTATTCAATTGATTATTTTAAAATTGTATTTTTTTTTTATCTCTGTGACTTTACCAAAAGAACCAAGAATATTAATGCGGGTTTTTTGCTTTTATTATTTAAAATTTAACATTTTTATTTGATTTGATAATTTTTTTTATTTTCTATGGACGTGACTTTACCGAAAGAACCAAGAATATGAATTCCTGAAGTCACGAAAGTTTTAAGTCACAATCTACACCCAACAATGGTGGCCAGCAGATGGCAGCATCTACACGCCAGATTATTGCTTCCTTCGGTAAAGTCATAATACTGGTAGGAACGAAGTTGTAAACTGAGTGTACCAGCCTGCAATAGATTAATGTGTCCGTCCGTCCGTCCCCTTTCAATACTTTAACGGAGTGAAATACTTGTAGGAACGAAGTTGTAAACTGAGTGTACCAGCCTGCAAAAGATTAATGTGTCCGTCCGTCCGTCCCCTTTCAATACTTTAACGAAGTGAAATCTCGTGCTGTTGGGTGTGAAATCAGCAATAGACAGCGCAGAGACTTGTCCTACCAGCCCACCCTGCAGGGACCTGTTAATAAAATTAAAATAATACATTGAAAATAATAAATTGAAAATAATAAAAGCTTTTATTAGTTTAAATATTATAATTTATATTTTTAAATTTAATTTAATTATTTTTATTTTCAAATCTACGTGACTTTACCTGAAGAACCAAGAATATGGCGTGTAGATTCTGCCAATTCAAAAATTAAATAATACATTTTAAATAATAAAAGCTTTCATTATTTCAATTTTTTTTGTATTTTTAATTTAAAAAGCTTTTGGTATAGCTTTTATTATAATATCATAATATTATAATCAAAGCTTTTATTATAATAAAAGCTTTTATTATTTTAGGATTCTCCTCCACGGCGGCCTTTGTCTCCCCCAGTAGCGATGTTTACGACACACCGCACCAGGTACTCATCTGAGGCTGAGTCGACTTCACACTCTCTTACTGTCTCAAAACAATCGCCATTCGCCACTAAGTGGCGGTGACGTCACCACGACGCTTGTGCCAGGCTATGTGCACCTTGAGGCTACGTGAAGTGTCGATCGCCGGCTGGCAGGAGGTCACGGGGCAGACCCAGGTGCCACTGGTCGACTGACTGAGGTGACTGAGATTACTGGCTGATGCACCACCTGTGCCCCCTACTGTGCCAACATGCTGTGCTTTAGCCACCCGACGCTCCGCTCGTTTTTCTGAGCGTCGCTCCTCCGCCCTCCGTTATTGTTGGAGGGCGACTGCCTCCAACTGCCCAGTAGCGTCCTTCACGAGCCTCCTCCACAGAGGCCGATCTTGACACCGCTGGTACCAGTCATTGGCAAGTCCACTCAGCTCCACATCCTCCTGTACCACATCACTCCATCTCTTCTCTAGTCCGTGCCACGCCCGTTAAGCTCCCTCGATCCGGCCGAACAAAAGCTGTTTGGGCATGCGGTGATTGGGCATGCAGGCTACATGGCCCAGCCAACGCAGCCTTGCCTGCTGGAGGAGCTCACCGATGGGACTTTGTCCAGATCTTTCGAGGATTTGTGAGCTCCTCACACAATCCAGCCTGGTTAAACCCAGGATTGATCGTAGGCAGGCCAGCCTAAATGTTTCTAACCGGTGAAGATGCTGCATTAGGGGGGTCCACGTTTTGCAAGCGTAGAGAAGGGAGGGAATGACTGTGGCCGAGAAGAACCGAAGCTTCATGCGGAGCGACAGACCAGGTAGCTTCCACACAACGTTACACAACCGATGAAAAGATAATGCTGCTCGACTAATTCGGAGTGAGACCTCTGCTGTTAAACCGGAGCTGATCATGAGCACACTGCCCAGGTATGGAAAACTCTCCACTCTCTCCCAAACTGCCCCATCGCCGATTGGGAGTTGTGGGGGTAGAGTGCCCAATGGCACAAAATACCCAGGCAGGTGCTTCGTTTTGGTGGGGCTGATGGTAAGGCCCCACCTCTTTGTGGCACACTCCAGTTTCAGCAGCAGTGCCTCCAACTCCCCCTCTGAATGAGCAGCAATTACCAGGTCGTCGGCATACATAATGTGGTTGACCAATAGGGAGACATCCCTTGACCGCACCTGGGCATCGATCAGCCTCCCATTGTATCTGTACCAGACGTAAATTCCTCTGGTACAGCTACTGAAGGCTTCACGAACTATGTGGTCGAAATAGATGTTAAATAATGTTGGAGCCAGAGGACATCCCTGTCGCAGGGAATGGCTCTGACTCCCGGCTATGTAGTTTTACTCGGGTCTGCTCACCATCATGAAGGTCCTTAATGAGTGTGAGCAGAGGGTCAGAGACTCTGAAAGCACGAAGAACAACCCAGAGCCCAGGCCTACTGATGGTATCATAGGCCTTGACCAGGTCAATAAAGCAGAGATGTAGGTCTAGTTGGAATTCCCTCCACCTCTGCTGTAGCAGATGGACAGAAAATGACATTTTTGCAGGACCGCCTATTCCTGAAACCGCATTGGGGCTCCGCAAGCCTCTCCTTAGCGTACCTAGCAAGGCGATGTTGAATAATCCTTGCAGGACCTTTCCTGGCACACTGAGGAGTTATATGCCCCTGTAGTTGTTACAGTCTGTGCGGTCCCCCTTCTTAAAGAGGGGGACTGCCAGGGCATCCTTCCAATCCTGCGGAACCCGTCCAGTGGCCCAGACTGTTGTTATGATGTCATGTAGGGCAGTCTACGCACAAACGCCACCCTCCCTCAGCATTTCGCTTGGGAGATCTCTCTGCTCGGTGCCTTTCCTGGTCTCAGACTCTGGATCGCCCTCAGTACTCCCTCAACGGATGGTACCTCAGCCAGCCACTCACAGAGGGTGACTTCCTCCTCCAATATTTGAGGCACCGCATCCTCAGCAGGGTCATCCCCACTTTGTCCCATGATGTTTTCCAGGCTGAGGGATTCCCCCTCCCCCAGGACCTCACAGAAATGCTCAGCAAATCTGCAAACCTGTCGCTGGGGGTCGGAGATTGGATCACCCTTCGTTCCCCTAATGATGGTGTAGTAGGTATAAATTGACGAATAAACTTCTGATGAGGCAACACGATATTTATTGTCTTGGCCCCTTTTTGGGCCATGGACATTAGCCCTGGCGTGATAGCGCTTCCGCCCCCTATTGACGATAAGGGGAAGCTACCAGCCCACAGAGTGGTGAGTGACGATTACCCCTACAATGGTAATAGGTGTGGCGCTGTAGGTTACTTTTTTAATGGAGTTAAATAGGGATTTGTGATCGCGGGCCACTGAGGCAGACTCCATCTCCTCAGCAACCCGCGACCACCACCCATCCTTGCAGCGCCTCACGGCACTCCGAACCTCCGAGCGAAGGCTACGGTAAGACTCCTCATTCTCTGACGTGGGATGCTGTAGACGATTAGAGTGGGCCTGTCGCTTTTTCTCAACCATCCTGAACACCTCCTCTGTCAGCCAGGGTCTCTGGGGAGGTCTGGACCGCGTACACAAAGCAGCCATTGCAGCTGCATGAGTCAGTCCTAAACCTCGCCCATTTACCCTCGACATCAGGAGGAGTGGGGGACGATGCTGTCTCACTCACACTCACTCACAGCGCGAGGCCGACTCATTACATCTCGCGGAGGATCGCGCTGCTGAACAAAAAAAGTTCCGCGGTTTCAGTTTGCAAGCGCGAGTTCGCGTTTTAAGGCGATGGGGGCCGTCCATAAATGACGTCACGCACCTGGGGAGGGGGGGGTCAGACATTTGTGACGATGTGTGACGAGGAGGGGGGTTTAAGAAATGTGACATCACATCAAAATGCGCAACTTTAAATAAATATAGACAACACGTTCTATTTAGTTAAATAGACTTTTTAATGTTTTCTCCGACAACAACAGAGTGCAGCACCACATTAAATACGCGCTACAATGACAATAGTTTACAGCGATTTGAGTCATATTTAATTTTCAAAATGGAAATATGATTTGGGGGGGGGGGCGGCAGAGCTTTGTGACGTCATATTTGAGGGAGGGGGTCTGACTTTTTGTGACGCCGTGTGACGAGGGGGGGGGGTCAAAAATCGTCCAAAATCGCATGACGTCATTTATAGACGACCCCATATAAAATAATTATTATTTCATGGCAGTTGGTTCTGAAGTGCGACTGTTTGTAATTTGGGCGTTCATAAGTCGAGGACTGCCTGTAAATAAAAATTCCAATTGTGGATGTGGGACTTGCTGGTAACAGCTTCTCTTCACAAGGCAGCAGACATCGTGCTGCTCACAGCAGACATCGCGGCTGTCGCGATTTTCACCTGAAGACGATGGCTTGTGTTGCTATCGAAACGTCGTGATTTATTTTGTTTTATTTCAAGCAAAGTGACTTTACCGAAAGAACCAAAGAGTATGGATTCCTGCAGTCACAAAAGCTTCAAATTTAAGATCAGTTTTAATTATTTATCGAGTGTGGGTAGAATCTGTGCAGAGTTGTGCTGTTTCCCCATGTGCAAGGTGGGGGTCTCTCTGGGTTCTACTCACACAGAGCCAAACGCTCATGAATGTAATTGCCAAATATCTCAATGCAATGGGAAACTTCTGAAAAAAATCAGTCTTTAGACTCAATGAGGCTTTCCTGGGTAAATAGTTAATATTGTAATAATTAGCATAAGCAATAATGAAGTCCACTTATGAGTGCCACGAATAGTACTATACTGGACTTTTAATTAAGAATTTTTTACGTAGTTTTTTTGAAAAAAGTGTCCATTCTCAACACTTTTTGACGGGCCCTCATGCAGAAATTATATTGCAATCTTACATGGGGATTGGGAGCCAAGTGTGTCATGAATAGGGACTGAACGTATGGTGCTATAATTAGCTTGCTGTTGTGTATATACAGAAAGGATCTCTGGTGGGTAACATTGGGAAAATAGAGATAATTAGTAATTGTTGTTCATATATAAAATCTTATTTTGGTGGTGATTTGAAGCTTTCGTGACTGCAGAAATCCATACCCTTTTATTCTTTCGGTAAAGTCACGTAGGTAGAAAAATAAAATAAAAAATAATATATTACGTTTCGATCGCAACACAAGCGGTCGTCCTCAGGCGGAAAAAATAATCCGCTGCATCTCCGACCAGCGCCACCTAGCCAGTGAACTGGAGCACATATGTTGTGGGTAAATCATCGGCGGAGAACTTCTTGTGAGGCAACACGATATTTATTAACACTCTATTTTACAGGGTCCCTAACACAAAGGGGTAGCGGCCCCTTCACCCAATACCTGGGGAGGTATGGCCTCCGGACTACACGGGCCCTAACACTGGGAACCCGTTAATTCCCCGTCCTCCGGCTGGGGGCCCTAGGGGAGGCTATGCTGACCCGACCGTGCCAGGGTCTTCGAGTCCTGACCACTGGCCTCACTGAGCTCCGACCCTTGGAAGGACGACGGAGCTTGGGGTCCAGGGTCCTAACTTCAGCCCAGGTCTACAGTCTTCGGCTTGGAGATGCCTGAGCCGGACCCTTGAGAGGTCCGGCTTATATACTGGTTCGTGGCTTGCTCCGCCCTAGCCACGCCTCCCTTCCAAAACTTTCTGGAAGGTGACATCATCCCCCAGTCCCCCCTCCCGAGGTCCGGGGAATGTGTCTCAGGATCCACTTCCCAGGGATTGTCGTTGGCCCCTTGGGCCATAGTCATTAACAGTGGCGTGATAGCGCTTCCACCCCCTGTTGAAGAGAAGGGGGAGCTACTCGCTAACAGGATGGGCAGTGCCGATTAATGCCTCTACACATACACCAAGCCCTCAAGATGAATGGATACTCAGACCACACAATCCGCAAAGCTGTATCTCCAGCTATGGGGAGACAACCATCTGAGGGCCCAATCAAAACCATCACCTTGCCATACATAGCAAGTGTTACCAAAAATATTTCCAAAATCTTAAACAAACACAAGATCCAGGTCCGATTCAATACAGAACACAAAATCCATGATTTTATCCCACCTGTGAAGGATGTCATTCCTGACATCCAATACCCAGGCGTCTACAAACTAAGCTGTGTCTGCGGCAGCAGTTATATTGGGGAAACGAAACGACATGTCTCGGACCGTGTTCGCGAACACAAGGCAGATTTGAAACATGGCAGAACCAATACCTCTGCCGTGGATGATCATTGTTATAACGCAGTGGGCGCGCACGATATTATTTTTTCCGAGACCAAGGTACTCTGCAAACCTTCGGGCTACCATAAAAGATTTGTCCATGAAGCCATCCAGAAAAATAAACACGGAGACAATTTCAACCGAGAAGATGGGTATAAGCTGAGCAATCATTGGAAGGACGATATTAACCAAGCAAAGTCGTAACTTGCTGTGGCGCTCCCATTCGTTCCTGTCGTTTGGCTGTTATCTCCGACTCTCTGAGTTGCATTGCCCTGTTAGGTGCCTCTGCATTAATGGGCTGGGGTCTCACTAACATGGCCACCTCTCAATTAAAAGCTTTCGTGACTGCAAGGATTCATCTTCAAGATGAAATAAATCATCAGGGAGTTCTCCGTGAGCATCGTGCGCGCTCCAAATCCAGAGTTGAGCCGTGGTCTCGGCACCCAGCCAGCCGCCTTCTCTTCTTGGCGCAGTCCGAGTCCAGCGCGCTATCGAAGGGCACGTGGTGAACGCTCAGGACGTGTCTCTTGAGCTTCGACTTCTGCGTCGCTCCGTACGATCAGTCGCTGCACGGGAAGGGCTTTTCCTCTGGAACACAAGACATCCACCGTTGAGCACACGCACGCGCTAATACATAATTTATTTATCACCATGCAGTGGATGCCATAGCATCACTATGCATATGGGACGTTTTATCAATCACGGTTGCTGACCACAGGCACAAAGGCCCAAAGGCCTAAAATGCTAAATGGCCAGCAACAAATACCTCCAATTAGCACGGTTGGCTACGTATGGTATAAAAGAAGTTCAACATATTCTTGGTTCTTTTAGTAAAGTCACGTAGAATGAGAATAAAATAATAAATTGATAAAATAAAATAACACAATAATATTCTCACGACGTTTCGGCCACAACACAAGCGGCCTTCATCAGGTGAAGGGACGAGACTGTCTGGAGGACAGCACTGGAGTGAAAAAAGCCACGCTCAGATCACGACCTTCAAGCTGTGTGAGAAAAAACAAAGCGCCTTGACAAAGGAATTAGCATATAATTTAGCATTGAAATGGCTGAGTGATTAGCTTGTGACTGGTCACAGAAATGGCTATGTTAAAGTTAAAGCATACACATCCGCAAAGGCACCCCTTGACAAAGGAATTAGCATAGAATTTAGCATTGAAATAGCTAAGTTAAAGTATACACATCCGCAGAGGCACCCCTTGACAAAGGAATTAGCATAGAATTTAGCATTGAAATAGCTGAGTGATTAGCTTGTGACTGGTCACAGAAATGGCTACACCACACACCGGTGTGCTGTACTAGTGATGAATTGGCATGTTGTGTTTACGTGACAACCCTTACTAGTTGGCTGTCGGGTGGTGGCGGGTTTAACGACACATTTAAATTGTAATAGGCTTTTACCCTTTTATCTGGCACCATAACTAACACCTTTATGCAAACATGATCCCTTGTATAAAGGTGTCAGTTTTGGTGCCAGATAAAAGGGTAAAAACCTATTACTATATCTTGCTACTGGCAAAGGAGGTCTCATAATGTAAATTCTTACCCCGAGCTCTCAATACTCTGATAGTGCGCTGTTTTTGAGTTGTATGCCTTTTGGCGTCATCTGGTCCAACACCAGTGGAGACTAGGCTCTAAGAAAAGCCGTCTCGGGTGTGGACCAATCAACTTCAAGGACAGTGTATATCACTATCAGAGTTGTCTCTTTTTGTTTGCATTTTGACTGCTTGTGTTGTGGTTATTGCAAACATGATCCCTTGTATAAAGGTGTCAGTTTTGGTGCCAGATAAAGGGGTAAAAACCTATTACTATATCTTGCTACTGGCAAAGGTCTCATAATGACACATATATTTACGCGATCCAACCCGTAAAACCTGTATTATGGATATTTGTCGCGAAAGCCTACGTGTTAAACTGCCATGTATTTTTACGTCTATTGCTGTATTTTCTTACGTGCAATATATTTAATAAACCATCCTAATTGATTAATATTTTTGTTCATAGTTATACCATTGTTGCGCGTGCGGTGTGGTCAGTGGATATTGTTCAGTGGATCAAACCGAGACAAATATTTTTGCAGCAGCTGTGGCTGCACATTGCAACAGCGCATTCCGAATGGTGTAGAACGCATCGCCCATAATCTGTATCTGTGTGCAAACACCAGGTATGGTTGGTAAGAAACACGTTTGGTTTTAAATGAACAGAACTCGAGCTTCAGCCATATTGTTCATTATAGACCCCACTATGTAAGCATTAATCACGCAAACCTTGCGCCTGATTCATTTTTAGTCGCTGGGCTCATGAGCAACAGGGCATTTGTGGCAAGGTGTTAATGTACCACAGATTAGCACGGTTGACTACGTACACTGCGAAAGAAGTTCAACACATATTCTTTGGGTCTCTCCGTAAAGTCACGTAGATAGAACAATAAATAAAAATAAAGTGAATACAAAAGTAAAATATATCACGACGTTTCGATCGCAACACAAGCAATCGTCATCAGGAGAAAAATGATGAAGATTGCTTGTGTTGCGATCGAAACGTCGTGATATTTTTAATTATTATTTTGTATTCACTTTATTTTTATAATTGTATTGTTCTATCTACGTGACTTTATCGAAAGACCCAAAGAATATTAATTCCTGCAGTCACGAAAGTTTTAAGTCAAGATTCAAGCACAACACACATTGATGCATTTTGGAAAGCGAGTATCCTTGCACGTACAATGCACTGGACCGCATGTTCGTGTTAAGTGAGTCAGGGGCTTTGTCACTGCCTACCCCATGATATAAATAATCTCAGGGAATTCAATTGCAAGTGTGCAATCTCCCTTCCGGTGGGCATCGAGGATGAGTTATACCCTGGCTTGCCAGGAGGCAGTGGAACACAACTGTGGAATCCTTTCCATCTGCACGGGATAGAACGTTGCCCCCTTGCTCACATTCGTTCGTTTTCTGCGAGTGTACTGGTTTCCCCCCACATGTAAACACTCAGTAAGTGGCTGCAAATATCGGAATGTAAAGAGAACCGCAGAGCTTGGGCGATTGTTGGGAGTGCCGGCTCACCGCCTGGCTGCTGTCTCCCCGCTCGTCTGTGGGAGACATATAGAGGTACTGAATTAGATTTATATTCTCTACATAACATGATTCCTATCTACACAAAGCACTCACAGCGTGGAGTACAGCAAGTGATATTCCACGAAATAAAAAATAAACGTACATGACCACAACAGAAGCCAATGGGTACAGCTGTGCATACACGTACACACATATACACGATTCCTACTGGTGGTTGGAACGATTCACCACTGCCGGAGAGTCAAGGAATTGTAATGATTCAGGATCATTAATGCAAACTGTCCCCGTTCTCAAACCTGAGTACGATTTAAAAGGTCATAGAACGCCTTTGTCGGAAGCAATTACTTCCCCATGTCACTGCGATGGGCAGATTCATGCCGTTGCAGTCGGCTTACACATTGTCAGTAGACCCCCCATACGCAAGGGTACACATTTGGTTAACCCCTCCTCCCCCCTCCATGCATACATACTAAATGGATGCCCCCTAACAGCTACACCACCACTCCCCACACGAGACAAGCATGTGACTCTCGGTGTAAATGGAGACGGAGTGCGAATACACGTGCCGATGCCCCAAGTACAGTTGCCACCATTTCCACGACAGAGCAAACCCAGGCACATTTCTCAGCGAGCCCAGGTCTATTGTTAAAACTGTGCAGTTCACGGTGATAAAATCAACCATAGCCATACCCGGGGTACCAGATCTCGACACAAATCAATTCCTGCTGCCACCCGAACACTGTCCGGGGGTCAAACGCGGACAGGTGGCAGCCCCAGTCGCGAGGCCACATCTGCACCGACTCACGGTAAATGTGTGCAGGGCCAGCAGGAAGAGCCCCGGGATCTCGGAGCGCAGCCACTGGTTCCACGCGCTGTCTCGGTCCACGTCCTCGCGTGACGACGACGACACTTCAAAATCACCTGACCGGAAGGAGGGGGGAGGGAGAGTAAGAAGGTACGAAGGGGAACCTTCTAACTCTTTCACAGGGACGCGTTCTTCGCATGCGTCACCCTGCAGCCAACCTCTCTGCTCTCGTGTGTGAACGTGGGTCAGTTTGGTTTAATCGTTCAGAATGAATGGGGCATGACCCTGGCCCTTGTGCAACTTATTATTTTCCATGAGATAATACCAAACACATAATTCATGTGTGAGTGTGTCTGTGGCCTGCAAGCAAAACCTACATTCTCTCGAGTCATATATCGGGAGCAGTCACAGGTGGGAAAGCATTGCCGAATTCCTTGAAAGGCTCAACTCTCTCCAACTTATGTTGAAAGCATTTACAGTGAAGGAAAAAGTATTTGATCCCCTGCTGATTTTGTACGTTTGCCCACTGACAAAGAAATGATCAGTCTATAATTTTAATGGTAGGTATATTTGAACAGTAAGAGAGACAGAATAACAACAACAAAATCCAGAAAAATGCATGTAAAAAATGTTCTAAATTGATTTGCATTTTAATTAGGGGAATAAGTACTTGACACCTCTGCAAAACATGACTTAGTACTTGGTGAAAAAACCCTTGTTGTCAATCACAGAGGTCAGACGTTTTTCTGTAGTTGGCTACCAGGTTTGCACACATCTCAGGAGGGATTTTGTCCCACTCTTCTTTGCAGATCTTCTCCAAGTCATTAAGGTGTGGAGGCTGACGTTTGGCAACTCGAACCTTCAGCTCCCTCCACAGATTTTCTATGGGATTAAAGTCTGGAGACTGGCTAGGCCACTCTAGGACCTTAATGTGCTTCTTCTTGAGCCACTCCTTTGTTGCCTTGGCCGTGTGTTTTGGGTCATTGTCATGCTGGAATACCCATCCACGACCCATTTTCAATGCCCTGGCTGAGGGAAGGAGGTTATCACCCAAGATTTGACGGTACATGGCCCCGTCCATCGTCCCTTTGATGCGGTGAAGTTGTCCTGTCCCCTTAGCAGAAAAACACCCCCAAAGCATAATGTTTCCACCTCCATGTTTGACGGTGGGGATAGTGTTCTTGGGGTCATAGGCAGCATTCCTCCTCCTCCAAACACGGCGAGTTGAGTTTATGCCAAAGAGCTCCATTTTGGTCTCATCTGACCACAACACTTTCACCCAGTTGTCCTCTGATTCATTCAGATGTTCATTGGCAAACTTCAGACGGGCATGTATATGTGCTTTCTTGAGCAGGGGGACCTTGCGGGTGCTGCAGGATTTCAGTCCTTCAAGGTGTAGTGTGTCACCAATTGTTTTCTTGGTATGGTGCCAGCTGCCTTGAGATCATTGACAAGATCCTCCCGTATAGTTCTGGGCTGATTCCTCACCGTTCTCATGATCATTGCAACTCCACGAGGTGAGATCTTGCATGGAGCCCCAGGCAGAGAGAGATTGACAGTTATTTTGTGTTTCTTCCATTTGCGAATAATCGCACCAACTGTTGTCACTTTCTCCACAAGCTGCTTGGCAATGGTCTTGTAGCCCATTCCAGTCTTGTGTAGGTCTACAATCTTGTCCCTGACATCCTTGGAGAGCTCTTTGGTCTTGGCCATGGTGGAGAGTTTGGAATCTGATTGATTGATTGCTTCTGTGGACAGGTGTCTTTTATACAGGTAACAAGCTGAGATTAGGAGCACTCCCTTTAAGAGTGTGCTCCTAATCTCAGCTCGTTAGCTGTATAAAAGACACATGGGAGCCAGAAATCTTTCTGATTGAGAGGGGGTCAAATACTTATTTCCCTCATTAAAATGCAAATCAATTCATTACATTTTTGACATGCGTTTTTCTGGATTTTTTTGTTGTTATTCTGCCTCTCACTGTTCAAAAAAAACCTGGCATTAAAATTATAGACTAATAATTTCTTTGCCAGTGGGCAAACGTACAAAATCAGCAGGGGATCAAATACTTTTTTCCCTCACTGTATGCATTAGTTCTGCCCGTACCTCTTTGTGCCTGTGTAGTGGGCAGGCAAGTGTGGTGGAGCAGCAGGTCCAGCACACGGGGTGTCCAGCAGAGGAGAGGAACTCCCCGTGGCCGTGGCCGGGGAAGCAGAGGTCGGCGGCGCTGGGAGCGGCGTCAGTTGCGCGGCGTCTGTGGGAGAAGGCACAGGCCTCTTCTGAAGATTATCATCCGCAGACACATCACACGGCTTGCCGGACACGTCACACACTCGGCCCTGTGATTGTGGAGGTGAGACAGGTTCGCGCGTGGCAACGAATGGCTTGTGGCTGGACAAACATCGACGGCAACATCGGGAGAACGCGGCACGAACTCGTGCAGAGTTTCTGGCACCGTATGAATTTACACTCCTTGTAGGTATGTACGTTGAACCTCGTTCGCGCCATACGTCAGCCAGCCGTGCTAATCGGAGGTGCAGATGGATGCAATTGAAGGACGTGGAGCAGAGGTGTCAAAATGAAAAAAATAATTGATACAGAAATTACACAAGTCCAGGGGACTTCACCAAGGCCGTGTTATCCCAGACTCTGACAGAGCACAAAGGAAGATTGGCAATGACAAAAAATGGCTTCATAACTTTCATTGTCAGATGGCACACTTGCATCTTCAGTCTTCAGTCGGCGTCAGTAATTTAAGAATGCACGCATGATGCGTGACACCAACTAAAATGGCATCGATGCTGACTAATCACATCCTCTCCAAGATGTGGAACTCAAGAGACGAGGATAGCCTCTTCCAAACAGGACTACCCTTGACAATTGAGTTGTCGCCTGGGTAAAAATAAAATGAACTAGTAGATTTCAACTTGAAAATCCAAACCATCGCACCAACAGTAATGGACGGAATCCTATATGAGGCGCACACTGCAGGAGCTTCAGGTGGACTCTGGTACCTGCTTTAACGTCTGTGTGAGAAGCATCTTCTCCCACTGAAATTCAAACAAAGTTGACAGTTAGACAGGACATGTTTTAAAACATCCGCAGCAAAATTCAAGTATGTATACCATTAAAGTAAACTATTTTTTATTTACCAGGTAAGGCCCATTGAGAGCTATTAAGCTCTTTTTCAGAAGCGACCTGGCCACAAATTATAACTTAACGAAGTGGCTTATCACGTGGAAATTTATAGCAGCCAAATACTCTAAACGCATTACTTACAAATAGCTCACAAAGCGGTTATCCTCCCACTACCCTTGGGTTACCTCCTGTCCCGGTCCAGCCGAGACAGTCTGTGAATTGGCATCTGTATTTGGGTGGCATGAATTAATTTGTACCGAGATCTGGTACCGGTACTGTGCTGAACTTTACTACTGCATGGTTGTTGACAGACCTAGACCGACTCAAACATAGGTCTGGGTTTGATCTCCATAGTGGAAAAGGTGGTAACCCGAAAACTAACCCAAACCCTTCCACATTCAACGATAAACACTTTCAAACCGAGTTCGCTCGGAAATGACCCCACTAAACCGCACGTATGTAAACGTTTGACTTCAGTGGTTCCTCCGCCGCGTGCGAACGATGAAGTGCACGGCCTCTCGTGATGATGACCTCACACCCGCATGGCTGCACGAAAGGCGGTGCTGACGAGCATGAGGCAGGTGGAAGAGGCAAAACGAGGAGGCAAGATTAGAGTGCTGTAGTTGGTGGGGTATAGTGGGGCCTATTTCCGAATGATTGATTTATGTGGAAATGAAATTGGTCAAGAGTCCGTTACTTTGTAAACATTAGCATGTATCTACTTTAAAACCAAGTCTGCAGGGGTGGGGAAGATGAGGTCTGTTCATTCTGGTGGGCAAAGAGAATTTAGACACTCTAAGTTAAGTCTGGTGGCATACGGATGAAATGCACCTTACAAATGTAAATAATAATGATTATTAATCCATCTTCTTCTTCACTCCCATGGTGTTTCCAACCAGGGTTAGGCCATGTAATGATCTGACGTGCTGTACACTTGTACAGTGTTACTGAATTATTGTATCATTATGAATTCAGTGCCCCTTCTGCGACCTTTCCCTAGATCCCCCTCTGGTGTATAACCTGGCCTGCTGACGTCAGGGCTGTAAGCCGCAGATCCCTTTCCCTGCCAGCAGCCAGCGCAATACTGTTACATTACCATTCTATGCCACTACACAGGGACTCCTCTACTTACGAACATTCGACTTACGAACATACAGAGATATGATCAAACCTGTCCGTATGTCCAGTTTCCTGTTTGGACCGAGAGTCGCAAGTTCATGGTGGCATTTACATCTGCAGAACGTGAAGAACCAGAGGCAACTTTTAAAGCAATTCCCCGTGTTTAGTGTACAAGCCGTAAAACGTGTTTGAAATCGACGGGAGAAAAGTTGGACTCACGAACAAATCGACTTACGAACAGACCTCTGGAACCGAACTCGTTTGTACGTACAAGAGTCTGTATATGGTGGTCACTCTGAACAACACAGACCCAGCCTCCTTTTTACTTTTTTTTGTCCATTAGGACATTACCAGACACATCTTTCTGTGCTAACGACCACACAATACACATTAGACGAGTCATAACAGGTCACGTTTAATAGTCTAAACTTCTCTGGAGTAAGTCGCATACGGAAGACATTTCTGCACATTTGCAGAATTACATGTCTATGATAAAGGAACCATGTGTATTGCATTACACAGGGGTGCTTGATCATGTGTGGATGCAGATTCCCGCAGCAATACAGGGAATAGGTTGTTCGCAGCGCCACTGATTAATCAGAATCAGAATCTTTTTTATATCCTGGAGGAATACGATGAGCTATGAAGATCTTTTTCACATATGTCCAGTAGGGGCGGGTCAGCGAGCTATTTCCAAAACCGATGAGAGGCGAGATGGAGAAAATGTAAGCAAATTGCTAAAAATACAAAGTACATACATTCCTGCCAATTTTTCAACAAATGCAAGCTTGGGCAAGGTAGCAACACAACAACCACAGCTCCAGCCCACAACAAGACTCCACAAAATTCCTCAATTGCATTGCATTAAAATTGAACGTTTAATGAGCGATATTTGAAATAGCATTACCAAATGACAATATTCCCTTCGAATACCTGACTCATGAATGAGGCTAAGACGCTTGCAGTAATGTTCAAATATGCATCACAAGCCATTCAGAAGTGGTAGGCCTCACGTGACTACAGGGCACCACAGTGGCAATATGTTAACTACCTCGCCTGGTACGTAGGAGGCCGTGGATTCAATCCCGACCCTGTCGCCTGCTGTATATTTTGAGGTTGCATGTCTCTCTCACTACATTTAGAATAAACATCACGCGTTTAGAGTATGTGGCCTCTATAAATTTCCACGGGATAAGCCACTTCGTTGAAGATAACATTTGTGATAGCCAGGTTGCTTCTGAAAAATAGCTCCATAGCTCAGTGGGGCCTCAAACTGGTAAAATAAAAAAATATAGTTTATATTCTTGGTTCTTTCGGTAAAGTCACGTAGAAGGGAAACAATAAAATAATAAAAATATAAAACAATAAAATTCTCACGACGTTTCGACTGCAACATCTCCTGATGATCATCATCACCTGATGATTGCTTGTGTTGCAGTCGAAACGTCGGGAGAATTTAATTGTCTTATATTTTTATTATTTTATTGTTTCCCTTCTACGTGACTTTACCGAAAGAACCAAGAATATGAATCCCTGCAGTCACGAAAGCTTTAAATCAAAATATAGTTTAGTTTAAAAGTTATAGTTTGAGAATGGCGGTCCGATGGGAGGGAGTGAAGGGGTATTGTGAGGAGGCGTCATCGGGAGTGGAAGCTGCTGGTGGGAGCATGGGAGGTGTGGGGAGTGTGAGGTGCATCGGCATTGTGGAGAGGGAAGGGGTGAGAGTGTTGTAAGCGATGGGGCTGGGGGAGGAGTGGTGGATATGACGATGTGGAAGCTGTGTCGGTGATGAGGTGTGTGCTTGAAGTGAGGATTACATGGGGAGCGGTGCCGAAGTGGTTAGCGCACCGAGCGACGGGATCCGGCGACCCGAGTTCTATTCCCACTCACGGCCAACATCGGTGACGAGTATCTGAACCAATCTCGGTCCCATCCCAGGTCTATTCTGCCTTAAAATGAGTATTCAGGTTTTGTGAATGGGAGGAGACAAAGGCGGCCAGGCGTGGTGCTGGCCACCCATCCCATCTCAGCGAGTCGACCCCATGGCACCTGGGTAATGGAGGTGGTGATGAAGATGATGACGACGGTGATGATGATGTTGATGACGATGGTGATGACGAGTCACTCACTCAGACTCACAGAGCCACACTCAAGAGACTCACAGAGTCACTCACACAAAATCACAGAGCCACACTCAGAGACTCACAGCCACACTCAAGAGACTCACAGTCACTCACTCAGACTCACAGAGCCACACTCAAGAGACTCACAGCCACACTCAAGAGACTCACAGTCACTCACTCAGACTCACAGAGCCACACTCAAGAGACTCACAGAGTCACTCACACAAAATCACAGAGCCACACTCAAGAGACTCACAGCCACACTCAAGAGACTCACAGTCACTCACTCAGACTCACAGAGCCACACTCAAGAGACTCACTGAGTCACTCAGAGAATCACAGTCACTCACACAGACTTACACTCACTCAAGGAGACCCACAGACTCACTCACAGACTCACTCACACAGACTCACAGAGTAACTCATACACAGACTCACACTCACAGACTAATTCTGACACACACAGACTCGCAGAGTAACACGCACTCAGAGACTCACAGAGTCACACTCAGTCACTCACTCAGGGACTCACAGCCACTCACTCAGAGACTCGCACGCACTCACAGAGCCACACTCAGAGATTCAGTCACTCACTCAGAGACTCACAAAGTCACTCACTCAGAGAATCAGAGCCACACTCAGAGACTCGCAAAGTCACTCACTCAGAGACTCAGAGTCACTCACTCAGAGACGCAGAGCCACAGACTCACAGAGCCACACTCACAGACTCAGAGCCAGACTCAGGGACTCACAGTCACTCACTCAGAGACGCACACTCAGACTCAGAACCACAGACTCACAGAGCCACACTCAGAGACGCACACTCACACTCAGAGACTCACAAAGTCACTCACTCATACACTCACAGACTTACACAGTAACTCACAGTCACTGCCACTGAACTCAGGCTCACCGGGTAACACACTCACAGACTCGGAGTAACTCACATGAACTCACAAAGTAACTCACTCACACAGACTCGGAGTAACTCACATGAACTCACAAAGTAACTCACTCACACAGACTCACAGAGCCACAGAGACACACGGAGTCACTCACTCAGAGACTCACATAGTCACTCACTCTGACACTCGGAGACTCACTCAGACTCACACAGACTCAGAGTAACTCACACACTCACAGACTTACACAGTAACTCACAGTCACTCCCACTCAACTCAGTCTCACCGGGTAACACACTCACAGACTCGGAGTAACTCACATTAACTCACAAAGTAACTCACTCACACAGACTCACAGACTAACAAACAAAAACAAAGATCCCCAGTGAACCCTTAACAGACTGTAGGGGCAAGTGCTGTTAGCGAGCACCTACGAAGGCCGGCACGGCACACGAGGGGGTGGGTGGCCAGCACCACGCCCGGCCGCCTTTGTCTCCCCCATTGGCGATGTTTACACACCGAAACCAGGTACTCATTTGAGGCCGAGTCGACTTAGGGGAGGCCCAAGACCTGTTCAGATAATCGTCACCGGTGTTGGTGGCCGTGAGCGGGAATCGAACTCGGGTCGCCGGGTTCGTAGCGCAGCGTAGCGCTAACCGCTGCGCCACCGCTCCCCACACCCTCGCTCACAAACACAACGCAGGCAGCGTGGGCAGCCCTGGTCCATCCACTGCTGGATGAGGGCCTTGCCATGCCGTGCGAGTTATTTGACCAGAAGCGCAGTGCGTGTTGTTAACATTCCCCGTGTGGTGGATAGAATCGGAGGGCTTTCCCCAGCCCTCACCCACCAGGAATGGTGAAGTATAGTCAAATACTTCCTGTGACCAACACGGCGTTAGGAGACATTCATACAACCCACAGATGGACTAATAATTATTGTGAGTACTGTGGTGTACTTAAAATAATGTGTGGATGAGGAGGAAGAAGTTCCAGAAGTCGCACTTCAGCAGCCACAACTGCCCCTTCGCAGTATCAACAACCACGCAGACAAATGCACTGCCACATCCTACAACACGCGTTTGTTCCTTCAAAGTAGTGAATTAGCGTCCCAACACGCTGGTTCACGAAGATGGAGCGGTCATATAATGAGCTGGACAGCGACAACAACTTAAATCAGCGGTAATAATGCGGCAGACACGCAGGAAGCAATACTTAGGTAGGCCGCGATGAGACCACGGGGCTCGGATGGCGACCCTGCCTGGGAAGGTGCACACAAACTCCTCACAGAGTGAGCACCACAATGTTGTCCTTACAACACACAGTGGTCTCGCTTTTCTTTCATATCCACGAGCACAGCAACATCCAGCAACACATATCTCCTCACATTGTGCCCAGGACTGCTTTAAATAAAGATTTTAAATAAACTTTCCCGCCAAAAAATGTAGTTGAGGCGTGTGTGGCTATCGATGTGGAACTTGTGATCACATTGCTAAGAGCCGAAACACAAGGCACCCACCACCACACACATCCTACTACTGTTGCTGCTGCTGTTGCTGCCTTGTGAAGTCTATGATGATGATGAGCAGCGAGATAATGAGGAGGTTGAATGTGATGATGATAATGTGGAGTAGAGTCAGGGGGGTTATGCCCAAAGTTATCTGTCCTCACCTCCCCACCACCGCCACGTCCCAACTCTGAACATCCACACATCATCATCATCATCGACCAGCAATGACCAACAGCAGCTCACAGCCCATTAAATACACCACCAGTAGGACAATTGTATGGAGGAGCCCAAACAAACATCTAAAACTAACAAAATAACAATTGCCACCGAGAACTGTTTCACGTAACTCGTGCACTCAAAGTCCTCAGACAATTGCAGTTATATTTCGATTTAAAGCTTTCGTGACTGCAAGGATTCATCTTCTTTGGTTCTTTCGGTAAAGTCACGTAGAATGAGAATAAAATAATAAATTGATAAAATAAAATAACACAATAATATTCTCATGACGTTTCGGCCACAACACAAGCGGCCTTCATCAGGTGAAGGGACGAGACTGTCTGGTAGGACAGCGCTGGAGTGAAAAAAGCCACGTTCAGATCACGACCTTTAAGCTGTGTCAGAAGAAACAAAGCGCCTTGACAAAGGAATTAGCATATAATTTAGCATTGAAATGGCCGAGTGATTAGCTTGTGACTGGTCACAGAAATGGCTATGTTAAAGTTAAAGCATATACATTCGCAGAGGCACCCCTTGATAAAGGAATTAGCATAGAATTTAGCATTGAAATAGCTAAGTTAAAGCATACACATCCTCAGAGGCACCCCTTGACAAAGGAATTAGCATAGAATTTAGCATTGAAATAGCTGAGTGATTAGCTTGTAACTGGTCACAGAAATAGCTATGTTTAAAGTCAGAGCATACACATTCACCGAGGCACCTAGTAAAAATCAAACAAAAGAATTTAGCATTGAAATAACTAGGCGAATTTAGCATTGAAATAACTGAGTGATTAGCTAGTGACTGGTCACAGAAATGGCTATGTTGAAGTCAAGGTCTACACATCTGAGCTATTCACAGTAACTGGGTATACAATACAATGTATAATGAATACTATATAGTGAACCAATAAAAAACTAAAATAGAAATTACCTTAATGTTATCAATAAACTCTATATTCTCCAATCAGCTAAGCTACCAACAATAAGTCGTTATATATCACAATGCTATATGGCGAAAAAAATGGGTGGATTCTTACCCTCAACTTTAGCAACACGGATAGCTACGGGCCCCATTCAGACGGACGAGTTCGTCCAAGGTCGGAACAGAGGAGGGGGAGAGAGACAGCTGCGAGGCGCTATTATACTCCATGTTGTAAACCATACCATTAACCGTGGTGTGAGAGGTATTAAGAGTCAATGCTGGTGAAAGAGCTGCGGTCTGAAGGTCATCGTAAAATACAATTAATTAAGAACGGAAATGGTTTAAAACATCTTTCCAATGGTTACTAAGCCAGAATCCATCTTCTCGGTTGAAATTGTCTCTGTGCTTGTATATGTGAATGGCCTCATGAACTAATCTCTCATGGTAGCCGGTTGGTTTGCAAAGAACCTCCGTCTTGGAGAAGTCAATGTCATGTGAGCCCACTGAATTATAACAGTGATCTGCCACGGCAGAGGAGTTCGTCCTACCGTGTTTCAAGTCTGCTTTATGTTCACGGATGCGGTCCGAGATATGTCGTTTGGTTTATCCAATGTAGCTACTACCACAGAGGCACTTTAGTTTGTAAACGCCCGGGTACTGTATGCCTGGAACAGCATCTTTTACAGATGGAACTAGATCACGGATTTTATGTATTGTGTTGAATCGGACGTGGATCTTGTGTTTATTCAGGATTTTGGAGATCTTTTTAGTGACCCCTGCAATGTAGGGTAAGGTGATGGTTTTGAGTGGCTCCACAAGAGAATCCTTCTTCATGACTGGAATGATGGCTTTGCGGATTGTGTAGTCGGAGTAGCCATTAGCCCTGAGAGCCTGGTGTACGTGCTTGAGTTCACTGGTAATGTGTTCCTGGTCGGAAATGCATTGGGCTCTATGGTATAGAGTCTTGATGAGGGAGTTCTTCTGGGATGGATGGTGGTGGGAATCCGGTTTCAAGTAAGCATCTGTATGGGTGGCTTTCCTGTAGACAGAGTGGCTCATTGAACCATCATGTCTCCTTTTAATTAAGACATCCAAAAAGGGTAGTTTGCCATCTTTTTCGACCTCCATGGTAAATCTGATGGCTGGGTGTATGGAATTGATGTGGTCGCGGAATTGGTCTAGAGCAGGCTGGCCATGTGGCCAGATGACAAAGGTGTCATCAACGTACCTCTTCCATAAGGTCGGGCGTAGAGTGGCAGTCTGGATGGCGTCAGTTTCAAATTTTTCCATGAATACGTTGGCTACAACCGGAGATAGGGGGGAGCCCATTGGGGTGCCCTCAGTTTGTTTGTAGAAAGTTCCATTCCAGGTGAAGTATGTGCTGTTAAGCAATGTCTCACCAGGGGGGGTACATCAGTATGCAGTCCTTGATGAACCAGGTCTTCAATGATAGCGATGGTGTCAGGTACCGGAACTTTGGTGAACAAGGACACCACATCAAAACTGACAAGCAGGTCGTTTGGGGACAGGGAAATGCCTTTGATTGTCGATACCAGTTGAGTAGAATTTAGTACCGCAGAGGTGGTTTTTCCAGTGAAAGGTCGCAGTATATCAGCAAGAAAACGTGCCAGTTTGTAGGTGGGGGAGCTGATAGTAGAGACGATAGGACGAAGGGGTGTATCTTCTTTGTGTATCTTTGGAAGGCCATATAATCTTGGTGGTCTGGCAGCAGAGGGTTTCAACGAGAACTGTTTGATCTCATCAATTAATGCTGTTGAATCAGAGATGATTTTGTTCGTTTTGGTGACCAGGCTGTTGGTGGGATCTCTTTTTATTTTTGTATAGCTGCCATCGTTGAGTAGTTCTTGAATTTTGTTGTTATATTCTGTTTTGTCCATGATGACAGTGGCATTGCCTTTGTCGGCTGAGAGGACGACAATATCATCCCTCTTTTTTAATTGAGATAATTCAAAACGTTCGTCTTTGCTGATGTTGCTGGGTGGCAACTTAGCGTTTTTGAGGGTTGCAGCGATTTCAGATCTTGCTACGTCTGCAGAGATGTGACTCAAGCCCTTGAGTGCAACGTCGACATGGGCAATGATATCATTAACCGGTAAGTGTCTCGGTGTGACAGCAAAGTTTAGACCTTTAGCTAAAATAGATTTCAGACCATCAGAAATGGAACTGTTACTGAGATTAATTACGACTTTGTTGACGTCTATCTTTTCGGTGTGTGGATCCGATTTTTTGCTGGAGAGGTGATTTAATTTGGAAATCATACAGTACCCGGGCGTTTACAAACTAAAGTGCCTCTGTGGTAGTAGCTACATTGGAGAAACCAAAAGGCATATCTCGGACCGCATCCGCGAACATAAAGCAGACTTGAAACACGGTAAGACGAACTCCTCTGCCGTGGCAGATCACTGTTATAATTCAGTGGGCTCACATGACATTGACTTCTCCAAGACGGAGGTTCTTTGCAAACCAACCGGCTACCATGAGAGATTCGTTCATGAGGCCATTCACATATACAAGCACAGAGACAATTTCAACCGAGAAGATGGATTCAGGCTTAGTAACCACTGGAAAGATGTTTTAAATCATTTCTGTTCTTAATTAATTGTAATTTTACGATAACCTTCAGACCGCAGCTCTTTCGCCAGCATTGCCTCTTAATACCTCTCACACCACGGTTAATGGTATAGTTTTACAACATGGAGTATACTAGGGCCTCGCAGCTGTCTCTCTCCCCCTCCTCTGTTCCGACCATGGACGAACTCGTCCGTCTGAACTGGGCCCGTAGCTATCCGTGGTGCTGAAATTTGAGGGTAAGAATCCACCCATTGTTTCGCCATATAGCATTGTGATATATAACGACTTATTGTTGGTAGCTTAGCTGATTGGAGAATATAGAGTTTATTGATAACATGAAGGTAATTTATATTTTAGTTTTTATTGGTTCACTATATAGTACTGTGAATAGCTCAGATGTGTAGTCATTTCTGTGACCAGTCACTAGCTAATCACTCAGTTATTTCAATGCTAAATTCGCCTAGTTATTTCAATGCTAAATTCTCCTGTTTGATTTGTACTAAGTGCCTCGGTGAATGTGTATGCTCTAACTTTAACGTAGCTATTTCTGTAGCAGTTACAAGCTAATCACTCAGCTATTTCAATGCTAAATTCTATGCTAATTCCATTGTCAAGGGGTGCCTCTGCGGATGTGTATGCCTTAACTTAGCTATTTCAATGCTAAATTCTATGCTAATTCCTGTAACAATGGGTGCCTCTGCGGATGTGTATGCTTTAACTTTTAACATAGCTATTTCTGTGACCAGTCACAAGCTAATCATTCAGCCATTTCAATGCTAAATTATATGCTAATTCCTTTGTCAAGGCGCTTTGTTCCTCTCACACAGCTTAAAGGCCGTGATCTGAACGTGGCTCTTTCACTCCAGCGCTGTCCTACCAGACAGTCTCGCCCCTTCACCTGATGAAGGCCGCTTGTGTTGTGGCCGAAACGTCGTGAGAATATTATTGTGTTATTTTATTTTATCAATTTATTATTTTATTCTCATTCTACGTGACTTTACCGAAAGAACCAAAGAAGATGAATCATTGCAGTCACGAAAGCGTTAAATCGAAAAAAGAGACAACTCTGATAATGATATACACTGTCCTTGAAGTTGATTGGTCCACACCCGAGACGGCTTTTCTTAGAGCCTAGTCTCCACTGGTGTTGGACCAGATGACGCCAAAAGGCATACAACTCAAAAACAGCGCACTATCAGAGTATTGAGAGCTCGGGGTAAGAATTTTCATTATGAGACCTCCTTTACCAGTAGCAAGATATAGTAATATGTTTTTACCCTTTTATCTGGCACCAAAACTGACACATTTATACAAGGGATCATGTTTGCATAAAGGTGTCAGTTTTGGTGCCAGATAAAAGGGTATAAACCTATTACAATATAAATGTGTCGTTAAACCCGCCACCACCCGACAGCCAACTAGTAAGGGTTGTCATGTAAACAGAACATGCCAATTCATCACTAGTACAGCACACCGGTGTGTGGTTTGTTGGAGAGCCAAGCCACAACATTTACTATCAGAGTACGACGTTTCAGTAATTACAACTAGCTTCATCAGGCAACAGCAAGATTTGGGAGAAGTCCACCTGTTTAATTCCTTATATAGAGGCGTAGATGTGATGACAACACTTGTGCGCTCTTTGAGCGCAAAGTGGGGGGGGGGGGATTAATGAATCAACGTACATTATACATGCACATTATCCTAGCCCATTGATCTTGTACTTAGTGTCCATTGTGTGTACTAAAATAGCCGTACAAACGGTAATTTGATTATTCTCTTCCATGCAGCACTAAGTCGGTAGCTATCCAAACGATTACAATTATTTTTATTTCTTTAAATTTCGATAGATTCTGTAATTAGTCTTGGCTAGTAGTAACAAGTTTTGCACAGAACTTCAACATTATCAAAATCAATTGAGTGTCCTTGTGGGCACGCGTGTTCTGCTACTGCTGACAGTTGTATTTGTGAGCATTTCATATTTCTGTGGTGTTCTTTTAGTCTCGTGCTGATCATTCATCCTGTTTGCCCAACATAGCATTTGCCACAAGTGCAATTAATCTGGTACACACCTTCTGTTGATAACTTCAGTAATAGAACAGCAAAGAAATATTCAATAGTCCTTTTCGTAGGTTTCCATATTCCTTCTGAATTTGCCTGGCTGATCAAAGTTTCGACCGCAGATGCCATTGGTCAGGGGTCTCTTTGTCCGTTCTCATGTGGGACTCTAGGCATGATGGCAGTTGGAATGCTTTCCCACAGACTTGGCAAGACATTTGTTTTCTCACTCTAGTGACTATCGGAGTGAGGTGGAGTCGAGACGGGCGCTGGTCAGGCGTGGCGTTTCCCAGCAGGCGCCTTCGTTCCATGCACGGTTGCTGTGATAGCAATAACTTCGTTGCACGCAGGTGCGCCCTTTGCAGAAGGTGGCATTGTCTGCAACTCTGCCTCCTCACCACCAGGACTCGACAAGCTGCTGGAGCTGCTGGTGCCATCCATGGCAAAGGCAATTCTTCCAGCACCATGACTCGCGGCCGAGTAGCTCTGACACACCTTCAACACCGCATTGGCAAAATTGCCGTCATTCACCATGCCACGTGCGCCCCTTGAGTTATTTCCGTGGGTTGCTCCATATGCCTTCTGAGTTTGTAGGGCTGATTAAAGCTTTGATCGCAGATGTTGAACCTTTGACCACTGGTTTTGTGCATTCTCATGTGGGACCCTAGGAACCATGCCGGTTGGAATGTTTTCCTGCAGACGTCGCAAGAGATTCGTTTTCTCACTCTAGTGACTCTATCAGATTCTAGTGACTCTATCGGATTTAACACCGCATTGGCAAAACTGCCGTTGTTCACCAAGCCTGGTGCACCCTTTATCATGTAATCCTTTTCGTGGGTCTTCATGTGCCTTTTGAATTTTCCTGGCTGATCAAAGCTTCGTCCGCATATGCCGCACCATTGATCACGGGTCTCCTTGTGCGTTCTTACGTGGGCTTCTAGGCACCATGCCAGTTGGATTTTTTTTCCCACAGACGTCACAAGAGATTCGTTTTTTCGCTCTACCGGATTGAGGTGGGGTCGAGACGGGTGCTGGTGAAGTGCCATCGATGGTAAAGGCAATTCTCCCAGCACCACCATGACTCGCAGCGGAGTTTCTCTCGCACATCTGAAACAAAAGACAAAGGTCAAGCGTGTTACACCTGTGTCATATGTGGACTCACAAAGGCATACATAAGGTGACAAGATTCATTATAACAGATTCATTATAACAGAACTCCTCAATAGTGCAGATCCTCTCATCTACTATTGTACTCCTTATCCACCCAAATAAGTACTCTTTGGTTCTTTCAGTAACGTCACGTACGTAGAAAAATAAAATAAAAAACAACATTGCGACGTTTCAATCGCAACACAAGTGGTCGTTGTCAGGCGGAAAAAATAATCCAGCGGTAGAACTGCTGAAGCAGCAAGTGAGCTGTTAAAACAAGAGGTTATATATGTGGTGAAGGGCAAGCAGGTGGGGTCTGAGCTGGAAAGGAATTCCATCCCCGGATGCAAGCACGTCAGTTGTGTTAATGGGGGAGATTAGCATGACATGAGCTTCTGTCGCCGCATAAGAGTATCGTCCTCGCATATGAGCACAAGAGCAGTGTTAATGGGAGATTAGCACTATGTTGATGGGAGAGATTAGGCAGAGAGATTAGGGAGATTAGCAAATTAATGTCATGTCTATGTGTAACACAAGCTGCGGCGCTGCCAACTGCGCTGTGAGAGGCAAGCACATCCACGCAAGAGAACCACCGCAACGGTGGTTGCGCCAGTGAGACACACAGCCCATCACACAGCCAGAACCATCGATACATCGAGGCTAAGGGAGCAGAGGTGGCCATGTTAGTGAGACCCCAGCCCATTAATGCAGAGGCACCTAACAGGGCAATGCAACTCAGAGAGTCAGAGATAACAGCCAAACGGCAGGGAAGAATGGGAGCGCCACAGCAAGTTATGACTTTGCTTGGTTAATAATGTCCTTCCAATGGTTGCTCAGCTTATACCCATCGTCACGGTTGAAATTGTCTCCTTGCTTATTTTTCTGGATGGCTTCATGGACAAATCTTTGATGGTAGCCCGAAGGTTTGCAGAGTACCTTGGTCTCGGAAAAAATAATATCGTGCGAGCCCACTGTGTTATAACAATGATCATCCACGGCAGAGGTATTGGTTCTGCCATGTTTCCAATCTGCCTTGTGTTCACGAACCCGGTCCGAGACATGTCGTTTCGTTTCCCCAATGTAACTGCTGCCGCAGACACAGCTTAGTTTGTAGACGCCTGGGTATTGCATTTCAGGAATGACATCCTTCACAGGTGGGATCAAATCACAGATTTTGTGTTCTGTATTGAATCGGACCTGGATCTTGTGTTTGTTTAAGATTTTGGAAATATTTTTGGTAACACCTGCTATGTATGGCAAGGTGATGGTTTTGATTGGGCCCTCAGATGGTTGTCTCCCCATGGCTGGAGATACAGCTTTGCGGATTGTGCGGTCTGAGTATCCATTCATCTTGAGGGCTTGGTGTATGTGTAGAGGCATTAATCGGCACTGCCCATCCTGTTAGCGAGTAGCTCCCCCTTCTCGTCAACAGGGGGTGGAAGCGCTATCATGCCACTGTTAATGACTATGGCCCAAGGGGCCAACGTCAATCCCTGGGAAGCGGATCCTGAGACACATTCCCCGGACCTCGGGAGGGGGGACTGGGGGATGATGTCACCTTCCAGAAAGTTTTGGAAGGGAGGCGTGGCTAGGGCGGAGCAAGCCACGAACCAGTATATAAGCCGGACCTCTCAAGGGTCCGGCTCAGACATCTCTAAGCCGAAGACTGAAGACCTGCGCTGAAGTTAGGACCCTGGACCCCAAGCTCCGTCGTCCTTCCAAGGGTCGGAGCTCAGTGAGGCCAGTGGTCAGGACCCGAAGACCCTGGCACGGTCGGGTCAGCATAGCCTCCCCTAGGGCCCCCAGCCAGAGGACGGGGAATTAACGGGTTCCCAGTGTTAGGGCCCGTGTAGTCCGGAGGCCATACCTCCCCAGGTATCGGGTGAAGGGGCCGCTACCCCTTTGTGTTAGGGACCCTGTAAAATAGTGTTAATAAATATCGTGTTGCCTCGCAAGAAGTTCTCCGCCGATTATTTACCCACTTCATATGTGCTCCAGTTCACTGGCTAGGTGGCGCTGGTCGGAGATGCAGCGGATTATTTTTTCCACCTGAGGACGACCGCTTGTGTTGCGATAGAAACATCGTTATATGATATTTTTTCTTTTATTTTTCTACCTACGTGACTTTACCGAAAGAACCAAAGAGTATGGATTTCTGCAGTCACAAAAGCTTCAAATTATCACCCAAATAAGATTTTGTATATGAACAACAATGACTATCTCCATTTTCCAAATGTTACCCACCAGAGATCCTTTTTGTATATACACAACAGCAAGCGAATTATGGCACCATACGTTCAGTCCCTATTCATGACACACTTGACTCCCAATCCTCATGTAAGATTGCAATATAATTTATGCATGAGGGCCCGTCAAAAAGTGTTGAGAATGGACACTTTTTCCAAAAAACTACGTTAAATAGTCTTAATTAAAAGTCCAGTATTATACTATTCGTGGCACTCATAAGTGAACTTCATTATTGCTCATGTTAATTATTACAATATTAACTATTTACCCAGGAAAGCCTCATTGAGTCTAAAGACTGATTTTTTTTCAGAAGTTTCTCATTGCAATGAGATATTTGACAATTATATTAATGAGCGTTTGGCTCTGTGTGAGTTGAACCCAGAGAGACCCCCACCTTGCACATGGGGAAACATCACAAGTCTGCACAGATTCTACCCACATTCGATAAATAATTAAAACCGATCTTGATTTGAAGCTCTTGTGACTGCAGGAATCCATACTCTTTGGTTCTTTCGGTAAAGTCACGTAGGTAGAAATAAAACAAAATAAATCACGACGTTTCGATAGCAACACAAGCCATCGTCTTCAGGTGAAAATCGCGACAGCCGCGATGTCTGCTGCGAGCAGCACGATGTCTGCTGCCTTGTGAAGAGAAGCTGTTACCAGCAAGAGTTTATATAAGTTTTTGAGAACAAAGGTAGCCAAAGTAGTGCTAATGGGTTATTATAGTGTAAAGGTAATAAATAGCGTGCCATGTTAAGGGAAATGAACTTAGATTAGCATGTTGGATTATAGTGCAAAGTTAATTTGCTTCCGTAGCGCATAAGAGTTCAGATTAGCATGTAGGATTAGCATATGTATTTTGATAAGAGATGCATGTAAAAGTTAGTGAAAAAAATAGCAAGTTAATGTCAGTCTATGTGTAACCAAGAATAGCATGTTAAAGTTGATGAGAAAAGTATGTCAAAGTCAATGAGCGAAGTTAATGAGAATATCATGTTAAAGTCAATGAGAGATGAGCAAGTCGATGACAGTCTACGTGTAATAAATAGCGTGGTATGTTAAAGTTAATGAACTTAGCATAAGAACGGCTGGCGGGAGAGAGAGAGAGAGAGAATGTGTTTTAATGAGAGAAGCATGTAAAAGTTAATGAAAAAATTAGTAAGTTAATGTCAGTCTATGTGTAACCAAGAGTGGCATGTTAAAGTTAAAGAGAAAAGCATGTAAAAGTACATGAACGAAGTCAATGAGAATATCATGTTGAAGGCAATGAGAGATGAGCAAGTCGATGCAGTCATGCCGGTGGTAGCATGTCCACGTGTGACAAAAGCAGCCGTGTTAGCGATCCAAAAGATGGCCGTGCCAACGCGTTTGGGTGCGGAGCTCGCTCCCGCCACGGAGCTCGCTCCCGCCGCGGAGCTCGCTCCCGTTACGGAGCTCGCTCCCGCCGCGGAGCTCGCTCCCGCCGCGGAGCTCGCTCCCGCCACGGCGCTCGCTGACGTCACAAAGCTCTGCCCCCCCCCCAAAACCAAATTTCCATTTTGAAAATAAAACATGCTTCAAATCGCTTTAAACTATTGTCATTGTATTTTATGTGGCGCTGCACTCTGATGTTGTAGGAGAAAACATTAATTAAAAAGTCTATTTAACTAAATAGAACGTGTTGTCTATATTTATTTTAAGTTGCGCATTTCGATGTGACGTCACATTTCTCAACCCCCCCCCTCGTCACAAATGTCTGACCCCCCCCTCCCCAGGTGCGTGACGTCATTTATGGACGGCCCCCATCGCCTTAAAACGCGAACTCGCGCTTGCAAACTGAAACCACGGAACTTTTTTTGTTCGGCAGCGCGATCCTCCGCGAGATGTAATGAGTCGTCCTCGCGCTGTGAGTGAGTGTGAGTGAGACAGCATCGTCCCCCACTCCTCCTGATGTCGAGGGTAAATGGGCGAGGTTTAGGCCTGTGACTCATGCAGCTGCAATGGCTGCTTTGTGTACGCGGTCCAGACCTCCCCAGAGACCCTGGCTGACAAAGGAGGTGTTCAGGATTGTTGAGAAAAAGCAACAGGCCCATTCTAATCGTCTACAGCATCCCACGTCAGAGAATGAGGAGGCTTACCGCAGCCTTCGCTCGGAGGTTCGGAGAGACGTGAGGCGCTGCAAGGATGGGTGGTGGTCGCGGGTTGCTGGGAGATGGAGTCTGCCTCAATGGCCCGCGATCACAAATCCCTATTTAACTCCAATAAAAAAGTAACCTACAGCGCCACACCTATTACCATTGTAGAGGTAATCGTCACTCACCACTCTGTGGGCTGGTAGCTTCCCCTTATCGTCAATAGGGGGCGGAAGCGCTATCACGCCAGGGCTAATGTCCATGGCCCAAAAAGGGGCCAAGACAGTAAATATCGTGTTGCCTCATCAGAAGTTTATTCGTCAATTTATACCCACTACACCATCATTAGGGGAACGAAGGGTGATCCAATCTCCGACCCCCAGCGACAGGTTTGCAGATTTGCTGAGCATTTCTGTGAGGTCTTGGGGGAGGGGGAATCCCTCAGCCTGGAAAACATCATGGGACAAAGTGGGGATGACCCTGCTGAGGATGCGGTGCCTCAAATATTGGAGGAAGTCACCCTCTGTGAGTGGCTGGCTGAGGTACCATCCGTTGAGGAAGTACTGAGGGCGATCCAGAGTCCGAGAACAGGAAAGGCACCGAGCAGAGATGATCTCCAAAGCGAAATGCTGAGGGAGGGTTGCGTTTGTGCGCAGACTGCCCTACATGACATCATAACAACAGTCTGGGCCACTGGACGGGTTCTGCAGGATTGGAAGGATGCCCTGGCGGTCCCCCTCTTTAAGAAGGGGGACCGCACAGACTGTAACAACTACAGGGGCATCTAACTCCTCAGTGTGCCGGGAAAGGTCCTGGCAAGGATTATTCCACATCGCCTTGCTAGGTACGCTAAGGAGAGGCTTGCGGAGTCCCAATGCGGTTTCAAGAAAGGGCGGTCCTGCAAAAATGTCATATTTTCTGTTCATCTGCTACAGCAGAGGTGGAGGGAATTCCAACTAGACCTACATCTCTGCTTTATTGACCTGGTTAAGGCCTATGATACCATCAGTAGGCCTGGGCTCTGGGTTGTTCTTCGTGCTTTCAGAGTCCCTGACCCTCTGCTCACACTCATTAAGGACCTTCATGATGGTGAGCAGACCCGAGTAAAACTACATAGCCGGGAGTCAGAGCCATTCCCTGCGACAGGGATGTCCTCTGGCTCCAACATTATTTAACATCTATTTCGACCACATAGTTCGTGAAGCCTTCAGTAGCTGTACCAGAGGAATTTACGTCCGGTACAGATACAATGGGAGGCTGATCGATGCCCAGGTGCGGTCAAGGGATGTCTCCCTATTGGTCAACCACATTATGTATGCCGACGACCTGGTAATTGCTGCTCATTCAGAGGAGGAGTTGGAGGCGCTGCTGCTGAAACTGGAGTGTGCCACTAAGAGGTGGGGCCTTACCATCAGCCCCACCAAAACGAAGCACCTGCCTGGGTATTTTGTGCCATCGGGCACTCTACCCCCACAACTCCTAATCGGTGATGGGGCAGTTGGGGAGAGAGTGGAGAGTTTTCCATACCTGGGCAGTGTGCTCATGATCGGCTCCGGTTTAACAGCAGAGGTCTCACTCCGAATTAGTCGAGCGGCATTATCTTTTCATCGGTTGTGTAACGTTGTGTGGAAGCTGCCTGGTCTGTCGCTCCGCATGAAGCTTCGGTTCTTCTCGGCCACAGTCATTCCCTCCCTTCTCTACGCTTGCAAAACGTGGACCCCCCTAATGCAGCATCTTCACCGGTTAGAAACATTTAGGCTGGCCTGCCGACGATCAATCCTGGGTTTAACCAGGCTGGATTGTGTGAGGAGCTCACAAATCCTCGAAAGATCTGGACAAAGTCCCATCGGTGAGCTCCTCCAGCAGGCAAGGCTGCGTTGGCTGGGCCATGTAGCCCGCATGCCCAATCACCGCATGCCCAAACAGCTTTTGTTTGGCCGGATCGAGGGAGCTAAACGGGCGTGGCACGGACTAGAGAAGAGATGGAGTGATGTGGTACAGGAGGATGTGGAGCTGAGTGGACTTGCCAATGACTGGTACCAGCGATGTCTCTACTGGGCAGTTGGAGGCAGTCGCCCTCCAACAACAACGGAGGGCGGAGGAGCGACGCTCAGAAAAACGAGCGGAGCGTCGGGTGGCTAAAGCTCAGCAGGTTGGCACAGTAGGGGGCACAGGTGGTGCATCAGCCAGTAATCTCAGTCATCTCAGTCAGTCGACCAGTGGCACCTGGGTCTGCCCCGTGACCTCCTGCCAGCCGGCGATCGACACTTCACGTAGCCTCAAGGTGCACATAGCCTGGCATAAGCGTCGTGGTGACGTCACCGCCACTTAGTGGCGCATGGCGGTTGTTGTTTTGAGACAGTAAGAGAGTGTGAGGTCGACTCAGCCTCAGATGAGTACCTGGTGCGGTGTGTCGTAAACATCGCTACTGGGGGAGACAAAGGCCGCCGTGGAGGAGAATCCTAAAATAATAAAAGCTTTTATTATAATAAAAGCTTTGATTATAATATTATGATATTATAATAAAAGCTATACTAAAAGCTTTTTAAATTAAAAATACAAATTTTTTAGAAATAATGTAAGCTTTTATTATAAAAAATGTATTATTTAATTTTTAAATTGGCAGAATCTACACGCCATATTCTTGGTTCTTCAGGTAAAGTCACGTAGATTTGAAAATAAAAATAATTAAATTTAATTTAAAAATATAAATAATAATATTTAAACTAATAAAAGCTTCATTATTTTAAATTTATTATTTGAAATTTTAAAATACAAAAAAAAATACAAATAATAAATTGAAAATAATAAAAGCTTTTATTATTTTATAATAAATTGAAAATAAAAGCTTTTATTATTTTCAATTTATTATTTTAATTTTATTAACAGGTCCCTGGAGGGTGGGCTGGTAGGGCAAGTCTCTGCACTGCCTATTGCTGATTTTACACCCAACAGCACGAGATTTCACTTCGTTAAAGTATTGAAAGGGCACGGACGGACACATTAATCTATTGCAGGCTGGTACACTCAGTTTACAACTTGGTTCCTACCAGTATTATGACTTTACCGAAGGAAGCAATAATCTGGCGTGTAGATGCTGCCATCTGCTGGCCACCATTGTTGGGTGTAGATTGTGACTTAAAACTTTCGTGACTTCAGGAATTCATATTCTTGGTTCTTTCGGTAAAGTCACGTCCATACAAAATAAAAAAAAATATCAAATCAAATAAAAATGTGAAATTTTAAATAATAAAAACAAAAAACCCACATTCATATTCTTGGTTCTTTCGGTAAAGTCACGGAGATAAAAAAAATACAATTTTAAAATAATCGATTGAATAAAAGCTTTTAATATTATTTACGCTTTTGTTATATTCAATTTATTATTTTAATTTTTAAATTGGCAGAATCTACACGCCACGTTGGTGGCCGGCAGGTGGCAACATTTACACGCCGAATTCTTGTTTTTTTCGTTAAAGTCACGTAGATTTTAAAATAAAAATAATATAATTTAATTTAAAAATACAAATAATTTTCTATCTACGTGACTTTACCGAAGGAAGCAATAATATGGCGTGTAGATGCTGCCATCTGGTGGCCAACAACGTTGGCAGGTGGCAGCATCTACACGCCAGATTCTTGGTTCTTTGGGTAAAATATAAATAATAAAGAAAAGTAAAAAAAATCATGATTTAGTATTTTTTCATTTAATTCTATTATTTTCATTTTCAAATCTACGTTACTTTACCGAAAGAACCAAGAATATGGCGTGTAGATTCTGCCAATTTTAAAAAAAATTACAAATTAAAATAATAAATTTAAAATAATGAAAGCTTTCATTATTTTCCATTTATCTTTTGTATTTTTATTTATTTAATTTTATTATTTTTATTTTCAACCTACATGGCTTTACCGAAATAACCAAGAATATGAATCTGGATTTTGATTATTATTTTCAATCTATTTTAATTTTTAAATTGGCAGCATCTACACGCCATATTCTTGGTTCTATCGGTAAAGTCACGTCGATAGAAAATAAAAAAAAATATCAAATCAAATCAAATAAAAAGTGTGAAATGGAAAATAATAAAAGCAAAAACCCACATTCATATTCTTGGTTCTTTCGGTAAAGTCACAGAGATTAAAGAAATGAAACAAAATTTTTATTTTAAAATAATAAATTGAAAATAATAAAAGCTTTTATTATTTTCCATTTATTTTTTTGTATTTTTAAATTGGCAGAATCTACACGCTATATTCTTAGTTCTTTGGGTAAAGTCACGTAGATAGAAAATATAAATAATAAAAGAAAAGTTAAAATTTAAATAATATTTTTAAAAATATTTATTTTATTTGATTGTTTCCCTTCTACGTGACTTTACTGAAAGAACCAATAATATGAATCACTGCAGTCACGAAAGCTTTAAATCAAAATATAATAATAACAATTCATGATTTTCGTTTAATTATTTTCTTTTTATTTTCAAATCTACGTGACTTTACCGAAAGAACCAAGATTATGGCGTGTAGATTATGTCAATTTCAAAATTACAAATAAAAGAAATTTTATTATTAACGATTATTTTTTTATTTAATTTATTTCATTATTTTTAAATCTACGTGACTTTACCGAAAGAACCAAGAATATGAATCTGGATTTTTGCTTATTATTTTCAATTTATTATTTTAATTTTTCAATTTGCAGAATCTACACGCCAAATTGGTGGCCGGCAGATGGCAGCATCTACACGCCATATTCTTGGTTCATCTTCTTTGGTTCTTTCGGTAAAGTCACGTAGCATGAGAATAAAATAATAAATTGGAAAAATAAAATAACACAATAAAATTCTCACGACGTTTCGGCCACAACACAAGCGGCCTTCATCAGGTGAAGGGACGAGACTGTCTGGAGGACAGCGCTGGAGCGAACAAAGCCAAGCTCAGATCGAGACCTTTAAGCTGTGTGAGAAGGAACAAAGCGCCTTGACAAAGGAATTAGCATTGAATTTAGCATTGAAATGGCTGAGTGATTAGCTTGTGACTGGTCACAGATATGGCTATGTTAAAGTCAAAGCATACACATCCACAGAGGCACCCCTTGACAAAGGAATTAGCATCGAATTTAGCATTGAAATAGCTGAGTGATTAGCTTGTGACTGGTCACAGAAATAGCTATGTTAAAGTCAAAGCATACACATTCACAGAGGCACCTAGTAAAAATCAAACAGGAAAATTTAGCATTGAAATAACTAGGAGAATTTAGCATTGAAATAACTGAGTGATTAGCTTGTGACTGGTCACAGAAATGGATATGTTAAAGTCAAAGCCTACACATCTGAGCTATTAATAGTAACTGGGTCAGTGTCTACTTCAAATATTGTTCAGGCTCTGGAGACTTCCAAAGTTATTCGTGATGTTATACATTTGGTTCGTTTTGAGCATAATCGCGACCTTATATAATTATGACGTGATACACACGCTGAATATACGCACACAAACATCGTGTACACGTGTGTCGTGCCCTCTATTGTCCACATAGACGGCTTGTGCTGACTAGAGAACGATCTTAACGTACAATGTCGTGACATGTATCAGCCCTTTGTCGATCCAGCGTTTTGATAGAGGCCTCCCCCACACCATGTCGTTCGTGGGAGTTGTTTAACCATACTTCACCATGCCGGTCAATGCGGGTTTGGTGAAGTGAGGAGGCCCAGAAACTTGTATTTGCAGATACGAGTTTGCCTGTGCTTGCATCTGCAGAATTACATTCTCACACATCTTCAAGTGTAGTTTAATACTTCTAAAAATGCATTTATTCTTGAGGATTCCATAAAGTACTGTGGTAAAAAGAAAACAACTTGATTTGAATAAATTTCGATTTAAAGCTTTCGTGACTGCAGAGATTCATCTTCTTGGTTCTTTCGGTGAAGTCACATAGAAGGGAAATATTAAAATAAAACATAATAAAATAAAATTCTCACGACGTTTCGGCCACAACACAAGCAGCCGTCCTCAGGTGAAGAAACAGAACTGTCGGAAAGACAGCGCTCCAATGAACACTGCTAAGTTTGGCAGCGTATTTTAAGCTGGGTGGGAGGAGCAGAGCGCCTTGCCAAAAGAGTTTACATATCAACAGAATAATTTAGCATTGAAGTAGCTGTGTTAATGTGAGATATTAGTAGGATGTTAAAGTCAGAAATTAGCATGTAACTGGGAGATTAGCATGATGTTAATGTGAGGAATTAGCATGTAACTGGTCACGGAAGTAGCTATGTTAAAGTCAGAGTTTACATATCAACAGAGGCATTTAGTATATTGACGCTAAAGAACTGCAACTACCCAACTATCATACAACAAACCGATGTGAAAGAACTAAATATAAACTACATCAATTTAATAAATGTACTCAATATATTCTCCACTAAGCTGAGCTACTAACAATAAGTTATTATACATTACACTTCTATGTCGCAAAAAATATTATAATATGCCTCCAAATAATATTTTTATTATAAACTGGCATAGACAGACCACAACACTGAATTATACACTGAGTTACTATACACTACCCTATACGTTAGATTATAATAATATTAGACTTGTAATATTACACTATGTATTATTTTACCAACCCTACTGTATACCACACTGCTGTAGATTCACTATACAATTACGATACTATATATTACCAAATAAATTATATTAAACATTACACTGAGTACTTTGTTGAACAGGGAATGCTTTGAGCTTGTGGGTTGAATCCATCTGTGTGGAGTTGTGTTATTTCCCAATATGCAAGGTGGGGTCTCTCTGGGTTCCACTCACACAAACATCTCAATGCAATGGGACCTTTCTGAAAATGCAGTACTTAGACTCAATGAAGCTTTCCTGGGTAACTAGTTAACATTGTAATATTAGCATGAGAGATAATGACGTTCACTTATAAGTGCCATTAATAGTACTATACTGTACTTTTAATGAAGACTATTTTGCGTAGTTTTTTGTAAAAAAGTGTCCATTCTCAAAACTTTTTGACCGGCCCTCGTACAGAAATTATATTACAATCTTATATGGAGATTGCCAGTCAGAGTGTTGTGAATAGTGGAGTGAACGTGTGGTGCCATCATTATATTGTTGGTGTGTATATACAGAAAGGCCTATTGGGTGGGTAACATTAGGTAATTGGAGGTAGTTAGTCATTGTTGTTTAAAAACAAAATAGTAATTGGTTGGATAAGAGGGTAAAATCGTACATGATAGGAACTGCAATTTTGTGGAGGTCTGGTATAATGAGTTGTAGTATATATGAATCTTATGTCACCTTAAGTATGCCTTTGTGAGTACACTCGTGACACGGGTGTCATGTGCGTGACCTTTGTCTTTTGTTTCAGATGTGCGAGAGCAACTCCGCTGCGAGTCATGGTGGTGCTGGGAGAATTGCCTTCACCATCGATGGCACTTCACCAGCACCCGTCTCAACCCCACCTCAATCCGGTAGAGTTACAAGAGCGAAAAAACTTATCTCTTGTGACGTCTGTGGGAAAAAAATTCCAACTGGCATGGTGCCTAGAAGCCCACGTAAGAACGCATAAGGAGACCCGTGAGCAATGGTGCGGCATATGTGGACAAAGGTTTAATCAGCCAGGAAAATTAAAAGGCACATGAAGACCCATGAAAAGGATTATATGATAAAGGGTGCACCAGGTTTGGTGAATAACGGCAGTTTTGCCAATGCGGTGTTGAATCCACTATCGCCCTATGAGATGTGCTCAGTCTGCGGATTTTTAAGTCCTATTGAAATCCTGAAAACTCATGAAAGTCTTCACGCACAGTTCTTGTTCAGACCGAAGCCTGAACATGATTACACTTCGACAAAAGATAGCGGCGTTAAGATAAATGACATGAAATCCAAATTTCTTGAATGCTTTGGCCTAGTTCCACGTCAAGAAACTGCTTCACCAGTCAGTGAGAATAAACCATACGCTGCTCTCGATCCTATTACGAGCATGAAAGTGTTGATGACCTTGCAGCAGAATAAGAAGGAAAAGCGAAGTAGACCTAAGTCCATTAAAAGAAAGAAGACCACCACCAGTGTCACCAATTGCAGCAGTAGCAACAGCCAGAATTCGGACATCAAGAGGATGGACTGCACGGAAGCAGGAGGCTGCGTGGAGCAGAGCATCCCCAAGGTGGATGAACCCAACCTGGCACCTTTAGGTACGTCCTAGTAATGCACACACTACATTTCATTTGGATGTAATTCATAATTTCACAAATTAGTTAATGTACGCATATGTTGACCATATCTGTATGCCTGCGCTGAGGAGTCTAGAGATCTGATGTGGTGCTGCTCGGATGTTGGGTTAAACCGTGAAACTCTGGGTTTTCTGTCACCGAACCACGATTAAACTGGCTTCTCATTGATGGTCTTATCCAGTTACCAAACACTTCTTCCAGCAAACACTTGAACCTACAGCCCCAGAGCCCACTTGGACTCTTTGATGAATACCTCGAGATGGGTACAATGAGCTCAGAGGATCACACTACGGAGTCAACGCGTTTGACTTTATTATAAAAAACACACACAATTGGGTATCATTTGACTATATAGGCACGTGTGTACGGCCCCTGTGTATCTGTCGGACATTGTTGTGGGAGGGAAATTACCCACACTTCGGGTTGTTGAAGGCAGGGAGCACAGATGTAAGAGCTTAGATGTACAATACAACAATGTAATTTGCTGCACTGTCCTCTGCTGCTCACAACCCCACAATAACTATTGCATGGTCACCCATCCAACCAATTTTCAGGCTCAGCTCTCCTTAACTTCTGGGATCTGATTAAATCTGACGCATACTGGGTGATTTGGCCATAGGCACCAATCTATGGATATACTGTAACACAATTGTCTTTGAGCATGCGCGTATGTGCATATGTACGGAGTTAAGTTTTAGAAACAATAGGAGCACATATTTGCTCCTCTTGTCTGCTAACCAATGCAGCTACATTGGTCAGCTTGGATTGACGGTTTTCCCCCTTACTATTTATTTAAAACTCTTGTGCATCATGTCCACTGTGGTTAACTGCTGTGATTTGTTGGCATTTCAGCCACAGTGCATATGCCTAAAAATGTGTGGTACGGTTAATGGAGTCCTCAATACAGGATGTGATCTAGTTATTATAGCCACCTAGTGGTGGAAAATGGTGCAAAAGAAACCCAGGTGAACCAGAGCTGAACATTAAAGATGGTAGTGGCTGGTCGCATGTCAGTGGCCAATGTAATGGACACGATAATTTTGTGAACAAATGACACGAAAATGTGACCATATTTTGGGGTCTCCTTTGACTAAAACACATTCAATGCATTGAAAACATGTTTTGTTTGCTTAAAGTAATCACAACATAACAACATTAAGAGTGTATGTCTATATCCTGTTTCACTCATTATCCTATCCTTGCCCCCCTACCCATTCTCAAAATATACCCCAGTTATCCAATTCGGGTTTGTCACTCTCTTCGTGGCATCATTTCCACTTGCGCCATTGCTCGCACTGCTCAACAACATCATCGAAGTGCGGGTCGACGCGTGGAAGCTCGTAACAAAGATGAGGAGGCCTGTGGTTTCACGAGCAAGAGGAATTGGAGCCTGGGCCGACATTCTGAGTATCGTTGCCACCCTCTCTGTAATCACCAATGTAAGTCGCCAGATTGTCCGCTCGCTTTCTCGCTCAATATCCCATCTTATGAGTGACATAACATGTCATGTTAGCCGTGTGGGTTCTTTTTACCATACTTCACCATTCTGGTCCTGGCAGGTTTGAGAAGAGGTGTAGTGGGGGACCAGGAGCGGTTCGGGTATCACTCGTCACTGATGTTAGTCGTAGCTGGAAGTCAATTGCATGTGTGCTGAATTCAAAGTGCAGTGCACGAATCACTGCACCACCGCTCCTATCCACTCTCTCCCAAAATCGCAAAAGGTAAAGCCTTGCCATTGCTTGCTCATGTCACTGCTGGCAGAAGGGCCTCAACTAAAGGTAGCTCTAGAGAACCCCTCTACACGGTATTTGGCCTACTCTTCCATGATGACCAGACATGTTGTAAGATGTGGAATTACCTGCGCTAAAACAGTGATGAACCCATTTATATTGCTAATTGGACAGAGGTGGGGGAGATTTAAGAAAATGATCCATTGCTTCAACTGTTGTGTCAGGAGAATGAACTGACGACTGCCAGATTGCAAGTCCTTATATGGTAACCATTTCACTCTGGCAGCAACCCCCCAAATTGTATTTGTGAAAATTAATGTAATTGCCAAGGTAAGATGTTCAGAAGCCTTGGTCAAATCATTGCATGCTAAGTGACCGCTATCGCTGTGCCTCCGTATGCTAATTCCACAGTCATGCATCTTGGCATTCACAACGGACATCATCCCACGCCTGGTGTATTATTATGGATACTCAGCAGAGTATGGCATAGGTTCGCCTACAATGCATGGGTACACGGAGGACAGCTTTTCAATTTTCAAGATCAGCAACTTCAAGGAGCAAAATTATCCCAACATCCTGCCAGCCTGGTTTGATCCGGCAATCCACACAACCTGCAGGTTTGTGCCATTCAGTGTCATGCCCAGCTATCGGGGGTGCCGTCCCTGCGAATGTGATGCACTGATGTCTGGGTGTGGCGTCCTCCTGGCTCCGCCCCTTCCTGATTAGGCTCGTTTTCTTCCTCTTTTCACTCCGTGACTTTCCTTTTAAGACCCACACTTCCCCTAGGCCCCACCTCTGTTTATGCCCTGCCCCTTACCGTGGACACAGGGTTTGGCTTCGTTGGGTAGTAAGGGGTTGTGGTAGGGTTGGGGGAAGAGTGTGCATGGTGGGTGGGGACAGTAAAGGGGGTGGGGGGGGAATTGGAGGGGGGGAGCAGTGGGTACGGGTGGGATGGCTTCACAACCAAAGTCCCACTTAGAGAAATATAATAATAGATTGATATAAATTACAGCTCATTGTTTCCTTGCTAAAGAGTAATGTTATTTATTTATCTATCGATCCACGACTGCTTAATTGAGTCTCAAGATCCCTTTTCAGGAAGACCGTGCATTGGGATTCCAGTTTAAGGTGGTCTTATGCATGTGGGATGCAATAAGAGGTCCTGGAGAACCCATGATAATGAAATGAAGCTTAAAGGTCCACACAGACATGAAACCACTTGCTCTACAGCCATCTTCTGGTCACCTCACAGCACAGTTAGTTAGGAAATTGATGCGATCTACCAACCCTTTTCTGTAACGTTTTTGAATTGCTGGCATACACAACTATAATCAATATAACCATATTGATCGATATTTAATATAACCTTACTTGACTATGACCAAATCACCACGAATACAGCTAATCTTAGATTCCGGAAGTCAAGCAGGCTTGAGCCTTGTTCGTGCTTAGATTGATGAACACCATGCACAATGCAGGTGCAGTAGGCGACTTTGGAGCTAGGTTGTCAGCAGTGGGTAGATCAGAAAAATTAATAGTTGTGCTATATTGTTCTCCCATTATCTGTACTCCCTACCTTCACCAACCTGGTACGGACCAGCGTGAACCATGGTCAATAGAGCCCCCACAAGCTGCACGTTGTGGGAAGGCCCTCTTTCAGAAGCGGATTTTTTAAAGGGCTGTGAACGCATATACCGTTTGTGCACAACCATACTTGTTCAATTTAGCGCCAACTCTACTTTCGAGGCACTTTGCTCAATATAGTCCATGCGTGCTTGTGGTTGTATGTGTGTAGGTATCCAGGTCATCGCTACCCGCCGGATCATCCCCAAGCCTACTCCGTCACCAAGCAGTACTGGAAAGTACTGACGGCAAAGCTGGCCTTCGTCATTGCCATGCAGGTACACATCAACATGCACACACACACACATTCATAAACCCATTGAAAGATAAAGGTACAGCCCTCCAATTACTTGCTCATGTCACTGATGGCAAAAGGGCTCCTGCTATAGGGAGCTCAAGAGAGACCCTTAAGATGTATTTGAACTGCTCTTCCACACTGGACAGACGTCTTGGGAAGAGCTGGGAGTTCCCGCACTGAACAGCACCAAACTCAGCCGACCAATTGACTGGATGTATTCCACTTACACTGCTTGGTGGATAGAGGCAGTGGAATGTAAAAAAAAACCTTTCACCGTTGTTTACACTCCCACGATCAAAGATCAATTCACACCCGTGACCTCTGGATTGCAAGTCTAGTGTGCAAAGCCTTACACTACTGCACCATCGTATAGACTCATCTGTGAGCAGTTGTTAAGGTCAGCAGAGCAAACCGTGATCATTGTCAATGGGTCATTACAGATAATGCCAGTAATGCTATTACACCTCACAATTGCACAGTATTTCTGAGATCACAAATAATAGTGGTAATACAATACTCACTTTCATCATGCAGCAGACGATTCATGTTGTTGATGCAATTTGTCACACGTAAGCATGTGTGCGTGTGGGAAGGGGAGCGGCTGCGTAGTTGTTTGTGAACTGCGCTACCAATCCTGTGTGACCGGAGTACTATTTCTGGCCACAGCCAACAACAGTGGAAAATATTAGAACCAGTGTTGAGCTTCCCTTAAGTTGATTCTGTCTTAAAATGAGTACTTGATGAAGTGTGTGAAAATCATCACTGGCGAGATAAAGGTGCACACCACCCCCACAGGCACTGTGCCACCCTTCATAGATGCACTTGTCTCAGTCTGTGAAAGGCTACACAGGGAATCTTTGTAGTGGTGACATGGCCGAGTGTAAGTGTTTGCTGATTGTTGCGGTAATTTGCGGCTGCCCAGGTGAATACTGTGGGTGCATTAACTGCACATCATAAATGTTGCCTGCTGCATAGTGAACGTAAAAAAACCCATTAAGTAATTCAAAAAAAGTGTCTCGGTATAATTTGCCAAATGTTCAAAAATTACTCAAATGACTTAATTTAATTGGGAAAAACGACGTAACAATATAATATCCCTGGGCTTCAGGTCCCCGGAATAGTTGACCTGAGATGTAAAGCACTTTAAGATGCTGCCATATTATATTTAGTAAGCACCCTTTACATGCAAATCCTGAAACTGAAAATCCTTTACCTGTGTGTGGACGTGTGCAGCACGTGGTGTTACTCACGAAGGCCTGCATTGCATACATCATCCCGGACACGCCATCCCATGTGCGCGCCTGCAGGCGCCGCGAGCGCTTCGTCGTACAGACGATTCTGCAGCAGGCAGAGCTGGGCCGTCTCCGTAACACCCTCCTCACCGATGCCCCCAGCTCACCGCCATCTCCTCAATTCCACGTTGAGGATGAGCAGGCAGAGATGGGCCTGCTTCGCTGCTCGCTGCATAAGGAGTCTCCTGGCGTATTGCACCCACCCCAGCCGTGCCACATGGAGAATGAGCAGGCAGAGAAGACTGGTGACGACTCACTGCTGAAGGGATCCGAGGAGGAATCAAGCAACGAGGATTCGTCAACTGTCTTCTACAGCGTATAAATCTACTCTGGCTTTTAAAGGAGGCTGCTATCCTAACTCTGTTTGCACGTGGACAAGGACATTGCAGTCGAGGACTATCTGTATATATATATTAATAAATACGTTTATGATTTAACATGTCTCAATCATCTCATGTCTGTTCATACGAATCACGATGTGAATGAGGAAAACTAGAAATTATTGTTATTTTGTATATATTTTAAATTTTGGTTTAACATGTAGGCTTTCGCGCCCAATATCATCCATAGAGGTGTTTTTTGGATTAGATCGCATACATATATAAACGTGTCGTTAAAACCCGCCACCACTCGACACAGCCAACTAGTAAGGGTTGTCACGGAAACAGAACAAGCCAATTCGTCACTGGTACTTTGGAGAGCCAAGCCACAACATTTACAATTGGAGTACGACGTTTTGCCAGTAATTACAACTAGCTTCATCAGGCGACAGCCAGATTTGTGGCACTCTCGCGCAAAGTGGGGGGGGGAGATTACCGAGTCAACGTACATTATGCATGTGCATTATGAGAGCCCTTTGATCTTGTCCTTCCTGTCTATTGTGTATTAAAATAGCCGTACCAATGGTAATCCCTATTGAAGTATGCTGCCCTTTATAGGCATGCATTTAAATAATGTATTATTTGTTGGCACCCGTGTTCAGCAGTAGCAGAACACACGTGCCAACAAGGACACTCAGTTGATTCTAATGTTGAAGTTCTGTGCAAAACTAGCTACTACTGCCCAAGAATAATTCGAGAATCTATCGAAATTGGAAGAAAAATTTACAGTTCGGATAGCTACCGCCTTTGTGCTGTGTGGAAGCGACTCATCAAATAGTACATTAGATGAAACTCCGAGTACCCACTCAGGAGGTATAGTGGTAAAACAGTGGAGGAAAAAAAAGCATTTTTTTTTAATTTGCCCTTGTTGAATGATAGAGTCGATACACACAGCAAGCGAGATTAAGAAAGCGCATCGGAAGAAATACCGGAGGAGAGAGAGAAGACAATTGCTTGCTGCAGAAGGAAAGGCATTCCTACCGAGGGAGACAAGTTGACAAAGATTTTGATCATGGGAACCGGTGGCGTGGCTCGATCTTCCCTATGTGCGCAACACGCTACCGAAGGAAAACAGAAAATCCTATTCAAAGGCTAAAATAAGCTCCATTTTTTGTATAAGAGCCCGATAAACAATAACCCCATCCATAGACTGAGGAAGAAAGGGAAGAGCCTGAACAAAGGGGAGGAGATTACGACGGAGATGGGTTGGAGGTGGAGAGAAGGGGAGAGGGGAGGCCGTAAAGGCAGCTGCACATTCAAGGAAAGCGGTGTAGAAAGAGTTGAACGGGGACATGGAGACAGCAGAGACAAGGGTGGAGAAAGAGGAAGAGAGGATCTTTCAGTGCTCGCTACAGGAAACCCACAAAACTGAATTTCCTAAACTCGTGTCGCCTCCGTGACAGCAGCACCACGAACGCCACAGACTCACGCTCCCCAAATCGACAATACCATCTCCATTGCCGACCAGCCACGAGATGGTTGCTCTCAACACCTCGGTCGTGGTGTAAGCAGCAAAAGTCTTCCGGCTGGTGAGCATCCGGCCATTACGAGGGTTGGAAAGAAACTGAAGCACGGGGCGACTCCCACAACCTTCGGGTATTTCCAAACTGGATGACGTCTTGGGATGAAGCTAGAAGTAAGCCAAATCTGCACTCAATAAATGGGACAAAGATTCCAGAGAAGCCTCCAGAAATGTCACAGGAGGCTCGGGTGTGAGAAACCAGACTCCATGTGGGGTCCTCCAGACCTTTGCCCTCCAGTTCATCAACATTTGTAAAAGCAGGACGTCTCAAAGGTACGTAGCATGGGTGAGGTACGAGGTTGAGAACCACGTTCCGAGATTAGGCGCTTTGACAGGTTGGGGTCCGAGTAAACTTTTAATGGAGCTCACCCTACGACATTACAGATAGAAGGATAGTGTGCCGGCACAATCCGGACACCCTGCTACACCGAAACAATCTGCTGCATCAAACTCCCTGGTACAGCTAAACACTGGCATGATTGCGCTCAAATACACACAAACTCTCGCTCGGCCAGTTGGTTCACAGGTTGTCAGTTGTGGGGGATGCGGGCCCCCGGCTCCCCCCCTGGGGGAGGGCTGATCTCGGGAGGGCTGCGGGCTCCGGACTCCTCGCTCGAGTGAGAGCAGCCGCTACTCGACTCCTCGCTCGCGGTGAGAGGGCTGCCGCTCTCCGGCTACTCTCCTCGCGCCGCAGCCCCTCGGGTCCGCGGGTCCTGTTTGTGGGGCATAGCTCGGGGCTGGCACGTGGCTGCCTGGAATCAATCCGTCGCTTCTCAGCCACTCAAACGCGACGTCTCCGCTCACACAACCCCGCGCACCACTCACACGAACTAAACGGGGGGTCAGGGGTCAGAGGGCAATGACGTCCTTCGCACACGCGTTGCCGCCGATGCCGGGCAATGGAGATTGTTTAAAGGGCTGCGGGGCGGGGATTTGGAGTCGGTTTTAGAGCGACACACCAATCGCACGCGCGGGACGGGGGGGTCGGGGGTTAGAGGGCAGGGACGTCACTCATACACGCATAGCCGATTGGGGGGCTGTATGGGAGGTTATTTAAAGGGCTGTGGGGGCGGATATTCGGGATTGGTGTTAGCCCGCAGTCACGAAAGCTTTAAATCGAAATTTATGTTAAGTGTAATGTGTTGGTGTTAATAAATAGTGTTGCCTCCCAAGAAGTTGTGTGCGCCTATCTCAGCCCATTACATATAAGTGTAGATGTGATTATGTAATTCTTGTGTTCATACAAGTGTAGTGACACAGCGCTGACTGCTGTCCAGCAGCGGCAACTGCAGTGGAAAGTTTGCGCACACGCCGTTGAGCATATATACGGGTGTGCCGGCCGGGCAGAGGAATTGGGGCAAGGGTCATGGAAGACCTCATAGGGAAGCCTCTGGAACCCTCTGGTCGGTTCGAGAAGGGAGGCGTGGATAGGGCAGAGCCAAGCCGCACCGAGTAGAATATAGAATATAATATAAGCAGCGGAGAGCGACAGCTCCGGGCTGCCGGTTCTGGGAGTGGACTCGTCTCGACGTCGCTGTCGTTGCCACCGCATTCGCCCAATCATTGCGTGGCCAGACAGTAGTTGGCCTTCTCGGTCGACGCCGTCGGTGCAACACGGACAGGGTCGTGTCTAGGCCGGGCTCTATGGCAACGTGGTCGAGAGAGTGAGGCCGGAGTTGGTGTGAACAAGATAATAAAGAGACGATGTCTCCTGCAACTACCTCGTCTCCGACAGTGTGTGCGACACACACCACACGTCGGAAGGAGAACACTTCACAAGTATAAATGCTGCCTGTGTCAGTCGAGTCACATTTGCTCTAATTTATTTTGATGGTGACCTAAGACAGGAGAAGCAAAATGCACTTCTTCAGGAAGTGATATTTTTTTCATAATGCAGAGGCTGTGCCTGATACACATCTTTCACGTGTTGTTTGGCAACCCTGGTGCCCAGTAAACGCCATATGGCCAGATCTTTGCATTGAATTCCAAGTATTAATTCCTCCATACTTGTGCACAGTTGAGTTTTTATTCCATTCCCTTCATGAACCATGTTTTTTAACTTTACATCATAGTAAGATAGTACATGCCGATGAATAATTAATAGATGCTTGAAAACATCTATCCCCCACCATCTGCCTGTGTTTGGCCTAAAACCCAATCACCCAGAATGCCCAAATTCACCTTACATACTCTAGGAATGTAAGCAGGTTAATGCCTGTATATTCATCACAATCATCACTCCCAAATGTGAAGACATGTCACGAGACTCGCTGACTTTTCTTAAAATACTTGAGAAATACAAATCATAGCTGAATATTTTCAATTCCATGTGTATAAGCCTTTGTCTCAGATTTATTGTAAAATAAATATACATGTACAATATAAACATTCAAATATCAGAAAATATTTAATGTATATTGAATTTCTTTCACACTGTACATAAACAACCATGCTAAACAAGACATGATAAAAACAATCCAAGTCATGGGTTGCATACAATATGCAACTTTGGTTTATTGATTACAAATTACATAAAAGGTTCTGAAATTTTACAATACAGGTATAGTGCAATCTAAATAAGCAAATGTACTTTTACAGTGATTTCCCAAATGTTTATAACTACACAAATACTAGCATGTATGTTCCCAATAAAGTAGTCTCCTTCCAAAATGGCTAAAACCAAAATTAGTTTAGTTGTGCTCACAATATTGTTCACATATCCGTTCTATTTCAAGTGACATTTGAGTCTGTATGGATTTGCTGTGCAAAATACTGCTGCAACCATTCAATAACTCCAACCCTGAACGAACTTTATCACATTTTTCCAATACTTTGTTGTGGCACTTCCATTAACAGGGCAATTACTGTGCCCCATGGGCCCCACAAGTTCACAAGTAATTGCGATTCACACCACAGCACCTGAAGTACCATTGATGTTTAACAACCATGAATTAGCAGGACCAAGCGAACGTATCCTTCTGAGTAGAAACCTCGACCACCGCCATAAAATGCTTTCGGGCTTTCTACATCACGGGTAGTCAGCCATCCTTGTTCTCCTTGATGGTGTCAACCAGCTCTTTCAGACGCGACAGGTGGTACACGGTCCTGAGAAGAGACACGATTGAGAGAAAATTACTTGGTTGACTTATTATCAAGGTGGAAGCCAGAAAAATCTCACCAAGTCTCAGGAGGGTTTGGCAGTGATATTTTGCAAATTTCATCAGCGAGTGGTATGTGAGAGGAAAACGGAGAACCCGGTGAAAACAGAGGGAGTAAAATGCAAAACTCCGGATATAGATTCAAGATTCCATTGCCGTATTACTAACTCCTGGTTACCTAGCAGCCAAAATCTATAATATATGCTATTTCAAAACAGTCTCCCATCCAAGTAATAACCAGGCTTACCTGCTTAGCTTATAACATTCAAAATCTGACATCATACTTAGAGGCGGTGCAGCCTCTATGCTGTGCGTGAGTGTGGATATAAAGATAAATTCACAATGGCGTGGAGGGGTTTTCCCAGGGACGATCAGCCCCTAGAAAGACGTCCGTGTTGAAGCTGCCCGGGGAGGGGGCCTCCAAGCCGGGGGAGTCCAACTCCATGTGCGCCCTGCTCAGCAGCTCCTCCAATGAGGCTGTGCATCAAGAATCACGCATCGCACGTCACAACCACATGGGTGGCCGCTCAGCCGTCTCTGTGAGAAAAGACTGAATATGTACCTGAAAACATATGAAATGTCATCTGCTATATACAGACTATATATATACACACACCTAGGGATCTATTGTCCTCTGACACGGGCTCCTCGTTGGCTACATTCGTAAGGCCGGAGATATCCAAAACTTTGAGCCACTCTGGGTACTTTGGTCTGCTTTGCGGGCTCTGAGCGGTACCTGCTCTCTTTGTGCTGGTATCCGTCTCGTGGCTGCTGGTCTGGGAGTCCACATCGCAGTCACGCAGCCAGGCCGGGTACCTGAGCTCAGGAATGCTCGTGATCCCCGACACATCCAGCTTATCCTTTTGGCTTGTCAACCACCTGAGATAGGTACTTGTTGCACAGCCGCCGTTCGGCAAGTGCTCACGCCTAGTTGCTTCACTGCTCCATAAGTACAACAAAACATTCGTCTGGTTAGAAAAGAAATAATTTTCGGGCTTTGCCGACAAATTTAATGGCATCACGGCCTTGTTGCTTCTCGCTGTTGAGCTCAACCGTTTAGTTGGCTTATTGCCCCTCACCAATGATGCGCCGAAGCTGTGCGCGGTGACCCCGAGAGATGACCGCTTGCCTCTGTGCGACACTGTGAGGTCTCGGTGGGCGCCAGGCGAGCGGAGCAAGGACTTGGAGGAACCGTCAACTGGCGCCGCTAGGAGCTGGTCCGTGGTTAGACTGACCGTCGGGCTATGAGCCACGACCGCTGCAGCGCAGCAGTGAGGCTGCACGTGCCCGAGATGAGGTCCTCCACAAGCAGCATGCCACCTGCAATGTAAGACCCACAGACATTTTACTGGTACACAATGAATTTGCTCTCCCCTAGATTCCTTGACCCCTGAACGGCAATCCTGCAATGTTGCCTTACTTTGCACCATCAGTAACTAATGATGTTATCCGTTTGTGGAGTTTGTGAGAATATGGGATAAATCAGTGCATGAGCTGTTATTGTTTAAACTTCAGATGTGTCCAGTCTAGGATCTGCAAATTTTGACACAAAGGTTGGAGGATTACTTAGATTTCACAAACTTTACAACCTCGATAATCAGTGAAGTTGCTGGAAGATGACAGGAGAAAGAAATGCATGCACCGACCTATCTGTTCAGACCTATGCTATCCTCTCATATGCGTGTGCTTACTGTGGATAGTTTTCTCTGACATAAAATGAACTCATTAATGGAATTTGCCAAGCATCCCAGTGTGGGACTCTCACGAAAATGTATCTTTAGACCTTATTAAGGGTTTTTTTTCTAGGGGAATTACATTACATTCATGATAGCATAGCATAATTGACAAGCACCCAGTACAAGCAAAAAAAATGGGGTTCTCCTCTCCAATTATCCCCCATCCAGTCAACTAGCTTCGATACCTTATGAGACCTCCTTTGCCAGTAACAAGATATAGTAATAGGTTTTTACCCTTTTATCTGGCACAAAAACTGACACTTTTATACAAGGGATCATGTTTGCGATAACCACAACGCAAGTAGTCAAAATGCAAACAAGAAGACGCTAAGAATAAGAAGACGCCTTTTGGCGTCTTCTGGTCCAACACCAGTGGAGACTGGGATCTCAGAAAAGCCGTCTCGGGTGTGGACCAATCAAATTCAAGGACAGTGCATATTATCAGTTGTCTTTTTTGTTTGCATTTTGACTACTTGTGTTGTGGTTATTGCAAACATGATCCCTTGTATAAAGGTGTCAGTGTTTGTGCCAGATAAAAGGGTAAAAACCTATTACTATAGCTTCGATACCATTGCACCGCCTGCACACTCGATAGCCACTCGAGTGCAAGCACCACGGAGCGATTCCTCGCGTGGCGAGAGGCGCAACCCACCCTCATCCACACTGTGCATCCTCCTCTCCTCCGCGCGTCTCCGCTCCGCCATGCTGCGCGGTGCTGTGCTCTGCACGTATCCTGGGTAGCGGTGACGCACAGATTCCGCTCTGCTCAAAGTCCTCGATGTAGGCGTCCAGCGCACCGCTCGCCTACGAGCAGCACTGCTCTCCGCACACCACAGGGCTGTGCTAGCCCCCGCTTCCGGTCCGGAGCAGCGAGCTGCCCTGGCTGCCGCGAGGGCTTGTGTCCGTCACCGTGCTGTCGCCCGAAGGGCTGTTTGTCTCACCACCGTTGCAGTTCATTTTGTACGATTTGGGATGCCCGAACCGGATGGGGCCAGGGAGAGGAATCGCTGTGGCTACCAGGTCACCACTGGTCCTGGTATGGGGGGCACCATGAGGAGCTGCTGTGTGCGGAAAGTGGGTCCGACGTCACAACGCATGGGCCAGCGTCGACCACTTCGCGTTAGCAGCTTCAGCGTTAGGTCTCTTAAGCTACTGTGGCTGTTGTCCTTTTTTCAACAAAAATTCCAGCCTTTCCCATGCTTTCCTTCATCACACCTGCAAGCTCTATGTACAATTGAAGTGTCATAAATGCTCTACCTGCCTACTACTACATTATGAATGATATACATTTAAGAAATAGCTGGAGACAACTCCATGTTTAAAACACACTGTATTCAAAAGAGAAGGCTTAACATTTAACATTGGTTAACGTTTGGCATGTACACCTGCATATCAACAAATTACAGTACTACTAATAAAATGAATGCTACATATTAATAGTGGTATTACAGTAGTATGACTACTTATATTTATATATTATCGCACCTCCGAAGAGCACGGTGGGCTTGGTACGGTGCGAAAGAGATTCAACACACATACAGAATACAATACTTTCCGAGCACATTATGCATACCGAACCTCCAAGTTCCTTACCCTACCCTGAATAACAACGTGTGCAGAGTACAGCTCCTTTTTCAATCCATTGCTGGCTGACAGCTGTCCCATGCTATGCAGCTCCCAGGGGGAGGGGTTATTTACCGTACTTCACCACGCTGGTCAGTGTGAATTTGGTGATGGCAGGGGGCTATAGAAGTGCATTACAACAATGTACTGAACATTGCTGCACAATGTCAGGGTGCTATAGAAGTGCATTACAACCACGTACTGAATACTGCTGAACTGGTGGCAGGGGGCTATAGAAGTGCATTACAACCACGTACTGAATATTGCTGCACTGGTGGCAGGGGGCTATAGAAGTACATTACAACCACGTACTGAATATTGCTGCACTGGTGGCAGGGGGCTATAGAAGTACATTACAACCACGTACTGAATATTGCTGAACTGGTGGCAGGGAGCTATAGAAGTGCATTACAACCACGTACTGAATATTGCTGCACTGGTGGCAGGGGGCTATAGAAGTGCATTACAACCATGCACTGAATATTGCTGCACTGATGGCAGGGGGCTATAGAAGTGCATTACAACCACGTACTGAATATTGCTGCACTGGTGGCAGGGGGCTACAGAAGTACATTACAACCATGTACTGAATATTGCTGCACTGGTGGCAGGGGGCTATAAAAGTGCATTACAACCACGTACTGAATATGGCTGCACTGGTGGCAGGGGGCTATAGAAGTGGATTACAACAATGTACTGAATATTGCTGCACTGGTGGCAGGGGGCTATAGAAGTACATTACAACCACGTACTGAATATTGCTGCACTGGTGGCAGGGGGCTATAGAAGTGCATTACAACCACGTACTGAATATTGCTGCACCGGTGGCAGGGGGCTATAGAAGTTCATTACAACCACGTACTGAATATTGCTGCACTGGTGGCAGGGGGCTATAGAAGTACATTACAACCACGTACTGAATATTGCTGCACTTGTGGCAGGGGGCTATAGAAGTGCATTACAACCATGCACTGAATATTGCTGCACTGATGACAGGGGGCTATAGAAGTGCATCACAACCACGTACTGAATATTGCTGCACTGGTGGCAGGGGGCTACAGAAGTACATTACAACCATGTACTGAATATTGCTGCACTGGTGGCAGGGGGCTATAAAAGTGCATTACAACCACGTACTGAATATGGCTGCACTGGTGGCAGGGGGCTATAGAAGTGGATTACAACAATGTACTGAATATTGCTGCACTGGTGGCAGGGGGCTATAGAAGTGCATTACAACCACATACTGAATATTTCTGCACTGATGGCAGGGGGCTATAGAAGTACATTACAACCACGTACTGAATATTGCTGCACTGGTGGCAGGGGGCTATAGAAGTACATTACAACCATGTACTGAATATTGCTGCACTGGTGGCAGGGGGCTATAAAAGTGCATTACAACCACATACTGAATATTTCTGCACTGATGGCAGGGGGCTATAGAAGTACATTACAACCACGTACTGAATATTGCTGCACTGGTGGCAGGGGGCTATAGAAGTGCATTACAACCACGTACTGAATATGGCTGCACTGGTGGCAGGGGGCTATAGAAGTGGATTACAACAATGTACTGAATATTGCTGCACTGGTGGCAGGGGGCTATAGAAGTGCATTACAACCACATACTGAATATTTCTGCACTGATGGCAGGGGGCTATAGAAGTGCATTACAACCACGTACTGAATATTGCTGCACCGGTGGCAGGGGGCTATAGAAGTTCATTACAACCACGTACTGAATATTGCTGCACTGGTGGCAGGGGGCTATAGAAGTACATTACAACCACGTACTGAATATTGCTGCACTTGTGGCAGGGGGCTATAGAAGTGCATTACAACCATGCACTGAATATTGCTGCACTTGTGGCAGGGGGCTATAGAAGTGCATTACAACCATGCACTGAATATTGCTGCACTGATGGCAGGGGGCTATAGAAGTGCATTACAACCACGTACTGAATATTGCTGCACTGGTGGCAGGGGGCTACAGAAGTACATTACAACCATGTACTGAATATTGCTGCACTGGTGGCAGGGGGCTATAAAAGTGCATTACAACCACGTACTGAATATGGCTGCACTGGTGGCAGGGGGCTATAGAAGTGGATTACAACAATGTACTGAATATTGCTGCACTGGTGGCAGGGGGCTATAGAAGTGCATTACAACCACATACTGAATATTTCTGCACTGATGGCAGGGGGCTATAGAAGTACATTACAACCACGTACTGAATATTGCTGCACTGGTGGCAGGGGGCTATAGAAGTGCATTACAACCACGTACTGAATATTGCTGCACCGGTGGCAGGGGGCTATAGAAGTTCATTACAACCACGTACTGAATATTGCTGCACTGGTGGCAGGGGGCTATAGAAGTACATTACAACCACGTACTGAATATTGCTGCACTTGTGGCAGGGGGCTATAGAAGTGCATTACAACCATGTACTGAATATTGCTGCACTGGTGGCAGGGGGCTATAGAAGTACATTACAACCATGTGCTGAATATTGCTGCACCGGTGGCAGGGGGCTATAGAAGTGCATTACAACCATGTACTGAATATTGCTGCACTTGTGGCAGGGGGCTATAGAAGTACATTACAACCACGTACTGAATATTGCTGCACTGATGGCAGGGGGCTATAGAAGTGCATTACAACCACGTACTGAATATTGCTGCACCGGTGGCAGGGGGCTATAGAAGTGCATTACAACCATGTACTGAATATTGCTGCACTTGTGGCAGGGGGCTATAGAAGTACATTACAACCACGTACTGAATATTGCTGCACTGATGGCAGGGGGCTATAGAAGTGCATTACAACCACGTACTGAATACTGCTGCACTGGTGGCAGGGGGCTATAGAAGTACATTACAACCATGTACTGAATATTGCTGCACTGATGGCAGGGGGCTATAGAAGTGCATTACAACCACGTATTGAATATTGCTGCACTGGTGGCAGGGGGCTATAGAAGTACATTACAACCATGTACTGAATATTGCTGTACTGATGGCAGGGGGCTATAGAAGTGCATTACAACCATGCACTGAATATTGCTGCACTGATGGCAGGGGGCTATAGAAGTGCATTACAACCACGTACTGAATATTGCTGCACTGGTGGCAGGGGGCTATAGAAGTACATTACAACCATGTACTGAATATTGCTGCACTGGTGGCAGGGGGCTATAAAAGTGCATTACAACCACATACTGAATATTTCTGCACTGATGGCAGGGGGCTATAGAAGTACATTACAACCACGTACTGAATATTGCTGCACTGGTGGCAGGGGGCTATAGAAGTGCATTACAACCACGTACTGAATATGGCTGCACTGGTGGCAGGGGGCTATAGAAGTGGATTACAACAATGTACTGAATATTGCTGCACTGGTGGCAGGGGGCTATAGAAGTGCATTACAACCACATACTGAATATTTCTGCACTGATGGCAGGGGGCTATAGAAGTACATTACAACCACGTACTGAATATTGCTGCACTGGTGGCAGGGGGCTATAGAAGTGCATTACAACCACGTACTGAATATTGCTGCACCGGTGGCAGGGGGCTATAGAAGTTCATTACAACCACGTACTGAATATTGCTGCACTGGTGGCAGGGGGCTATAGAAGTACATTACAACCACGTACTGAATATTGCTGCACTTGTGGCAGGGGGCTATAGAAGCGCATTACAACCATGTACTGAATATTGCTGCACTGGTGGCAGGGGGCTATAGAAGTACATTACAACCATGTACTGAATATTGCTGCACCGGTGGCAGGGGGCTATAGAAGTGCATTACAACCATGTACTGAATATTGCTGCACTTGTGGCAGGGGGCTATAGAAGTGCATTACAACCACGTACTGAATACTGTTGCACTGGTGGCAGGGGGCTATAGAAGTACATTACAACCACGTACTGAATATTGCTGCACTGATGCTCGCCACGTGAGAGCCACACAGCAGGACAATGCTATACTGTACAATATTGAAATGATTCACCTACAAATACTAAACATTATTATTAACAATCAATACTACTTTTAACATAAACAATAACTAATAAATGCACACGTAGTAATCGCCGTGCTAACCCTTAGCGTGCAATGTGAGCAGAACTTGTGTTGTAAGTCGTACCCAGTCCATTACCGCGCCACACACTCCCATTAACAAACCAACCACATTTACTGAATGTCCTCCTTCTTTACACGGCACAACCAGACAACACTTTGCACACCGAAGTGTCCAAGTCGCGTGCTAAGTGAAGCAAACCCCATTCAATTCTAGATTTAAAGCTTTCGTGGCTGCTAGGATCCATACTCTTTGGTTCTATTGGGTAAAGTCACGTAGGTGAAAATTGTTATTTTATTTTCACCTACGTGACTTTACCCAATAGAACCAAAGAGTATAAACCCCATTCACTCTGCGCTCAGCGTTCAACAAAGTTGAACCTGGCTCGCCCTCACGCCTGCCCATCTCTCTCCGTCTCTCACCGGAGATTATTCCATTGATCGTCTTCGCCTTGCCGTCCAGAGATCCGTGTGGATTATCCGTGAGGGTAGTTAAAGGTCGCGGTTATTCGGAGAAGTTTTTTTTATTAATTTTCCCGCCACAACCATCGCGTCGCCAAAGGCCGCTGAAGGCGATGTCCGAGACATGCCGCCCGCGCATGCGCACTGAGGGTTGAGAGAAACCTGCGGGGAGGGGCAGCGGGGGGCGGGGAAGCCGCCGCTGTTGGCCACACCCACATTCAGGCCACGCCCATATTTAACTGACGTCACGGTGACATCATTCTGGGTCGGACTTTATCGTGGGCTGGCTGTGCACGCGAGGAGCTCCTGACTTCTGACTCTGAATTCGAAAAAAATCAAAGATTCACGATGTCTACCTTCGTCGAGATAGGTAAAGTTTAACGTTAGTGTTAGGGAGGTGTGTTTGTGTTATATGTTGAGCCTGTAGACAAAACTGCTGGGGATGTGCCAGATGTCTCCATCTAACGTTAAGGAGGTTGGAGTCTGGATAGCGCATACCAGGTGTTACAGGCTACATGATGGGAAGCAGAAGGCATTCTAGTAAAATAGGTTTTTGTTTGTACGTTAATGCTCCTCCTTTTCCTTTACCAACCCATACTCACCGGCATGGTGAAGTATGTGCAAATAACCAACACGATTCGTGCAATCGTCAAGAGACTCTCCAGCAGGGGATTGGCAAAAGGTCGTACAGGAGCAGTTTTGTGAAAAATAATTGATTCTTTCATAATGTACATCTATGATTTATTATTATTGTTCATGTGGGTAACCTCGGCAAGGGGGGAAGCAAGGTCGGGAAGAGCGGGGGATGGGGCCGCTTTTGACCACGCCCATATTTAGGTGACGTCACGTCCTTTTCCTGTGACGTCACTATAGCGGGGAGTTATCCTTGGCTGGCTGTGCATGAGGAGCCCCCGAGTTCTAACTCACAAGATCTGAGATTAGACCAAAGATTCATGATGTCCACATTTGTTGAGATAGGTAAAGTGTAATGTTCGTGCTATGACGGGGCTTTGGGCCACTTTTAAATATTGAGATCTCGTCAGTGTTTTAATCGGACGCTCAGCAGGGTTTGAGCCAGGATAGTGCATAACAGGTCTAAAAGTGTAGTGTCGGGCTACATGGTGGGCAGCAAAGGGCAGTCCATCAAAATTTGTTGTACTATACATACTATACGTCTTCACCAACCCACATTAACCAGAGTGGTGAAATGTGGATTTGAAGCTTTCGTGACTGCAAGGATCCATACTCTTTGGTTCTATTGGGTAAAGTCACGTAGGTAAAAAATAAAACAACAAAAATCACGACGTTTTGGCCACAACACAAGTGGCCTTCTTCAGATGAAGGAACAGAACTGTCAGGACGACAGCACTTCAATTGAAATGTGGTCAAGTAACCACCATGATCTGTGTGGTCACGGGGAAGCTCTCGCAGAAGCTGACAAGCTTCCATCTTGGCAGTAATTATGTTGCCTCTTTTTTTACTCTCAGCGTCTCTGCAGCGCTTGCAGCGCTCGCACTCCTCGCCCCATTCACCCCCCACTCTCCCCCTCTCTGACTTATTTAACTGCCCTAACCCTGGTTTCTCTCCCACTTCAGTAAAACAGTTTCCTTGCTGTGGTTGTCACACCTGATGATGAGTGCTTATGTTGCATTCGAAACGTCGTGATTTATTTCTATTTCTATTTGTTTTCCACCTACGTGACTTTACCGAAAGAACCAAAGAGTATAGCTGACAAGCTGTCAGGGCAAAAATGACTTTGCATATTCCAACTAATATTTTTTGCCCTGGTTTGTGTCTGACCATGCTGGGCACGGCTTTGTTAAAGTGTACGATATTCAATGGGGTAAAAGTCCCCTAATGGTAATACAACTTTATACCACAGGTGTACTCACACTGGAGCAGCGTCGACATTTATGAGAAAGCTTTACACATGAGTACCATGTGCGGTTCTTTACCGACATTCCCATCCCTGCACCTGCCTCCCCTGTCCCTAATGCAATGAACCCTCTACCCCCACATTACCTATGCAGAGCTCGTGGAGAGAATGAATGAGGAGGAGGGAGCGGAGGGGCATGAGGCTCAGCCTTCAACGGTGCCACAAGACTTTTCGACGTCATCATTTCAATCTACCCTGGCCCAGGTACGATGCGGCACAGCGTGGATTTGCACAGCCTATAAATTAACTTGGCTAATGTCAAAGATGGGAGATTCCTGGTATTTACAGATTTAGTTGTTTGCATTCGCCAACTAATGGGCCCCAAAGTGTAGACATGGCTGCTCCTCATTTATAGATTTCCAGCCTTTGCAGCAATGCGTTTTGGTGACTATACTGTGCTGATGAGTCCGAATGAGGATTACACCGGTCCACAGTTGCATATCACTGCATCACTGCTGCTGTTAGTCTGTCACATTTGCTCAACTTTATTTTGATGGTGGTTTAAGATAGCATTACCACAATGCACTTTAGAAAATACTGATGTTTTTTGTATAATGCACAGGGACTAGATGCTTTGTGTACATATTTCTCCAGGTCTCTGGTTTCCTCCCATAGCTAAATGACACAGTGTAACTGGTATTGGCCAAACGTACCAATGCTGAAAAAATACATGCAAATTATTCAATTGGAATTAAACTAAGCAACTTCGTTCTCGACTGCAAAAAAACAGAACTTGGTAGGACCCTCCTTGAAAATAAAAATGTAAACTCATTGAGGTTTTCCTGGGTAAACTAGTACATCATCATAGCAATAAACAACTTGCATACAAATAGCAGATTAACTTATGTCCTGATACATGTATCATGAGCTTATGAATAAATATACATTTCATGCATAAGCTATTACATCTCTCATATTCGTGTGTGTACTTGCCTTTGCGTGTAGGACACTGTCTACTTTTGCGATGGAGTCCGTCGGATCGATTTCATCCTCGCGTTCGATGATGAGGTCCATTCTCAGGACGCCATCAACAATCAGGTGAGAACGAGGAACCTACAAATAATGCTCCACCTTCCTGCACCCAGCATTATCACCCCTCCCCACGTGCAACACCACACGCCTCTAAACCTAGGTTTGACGCAGTGGTGCCAGCTCAGCTCTCTGACTGCTGAGTCACCCTGCCACCTCCATACGAGTCTTTAAATCCACAGTATACATCCTTTATCAAACTGTATCGTCAACTGCAGACCACGCTAGTCAATGAACGCTAGACTCCCATCACTCAACTCGCACATCCATACCCTGAACCATACACCTCACTGCTTTGGCGAACAACAATCAATTATCGTTACGTATCACACTCCATCCACAACTCCTAAATAAATACACCACTTTCATATTGCAAACACCGACACCCAGACATAACTTACAGGATACATGTAATATCCACATTCTAACTGCCAAATGGAAAACTATTACAACAGTGCTGAAGTACCCAGTATGCATTCTCTGCAATATTGATGTTTTTGTTTATTTTGTTGCTATTGTACCCACGCACAATGGATCTATCTCCCTTGTAAAATAGCAAAGCAACTAGCTAAGTGAGACCATCCCTGTAACAAATAAGGTGAACTCAAACAGTTGATTGACAAAGAGCTGTGCAAATTTTTATTTTATTAAGGTCTGCTGAAGTGACACCGACTGAAGCAGTTCAGTGATGCTACTTTGCAGAGCCGTTCTCTGATTGATTCCCATGTGAGGCTCTACTCACTGTAAGAGTTCAAGAAGTTTCCTCACCTCTTGACTTGACTCCCACAGTGACACAACTGAGAACAATGTATAACACAGATGGTCAATTTTGTTTGACAGAAGAAGAGGACCGAATATCAGGCAAGCCTGATGAAGATGGGGCTAGATCTCGAGATTGAACCCAAGGAGGTAAGTTTCCTGCGTGTCTCTCTGCTATAGATGACAGACACTGTATACAAATAAAAAGGTGTTAGACTGTGATTGCTTCATAATATCACTGCTGGCATACATTCCTTGAGTAGGAGCGCTAAAGATCCCCGCTGGAGGGTATATGGCCTACTCTTCTATGCTTGCCAGACGTCTTGAAAGAGATAGCGAATACCCATACTTTACCCCACCATGCACAATCTTAAGATGGATTAATTGTGGCTTACCCATTTATACTGGAGGGTATAACAGTCTCCACCTTAATGTGGCATGCCAGCTATTTATACTGTAGTAATAAGTGTTCGATAACTGCACGTACATTATGCAATTTGCTTTTGCGTTGTGCCACACGTTGATCGGCACGAGGTGCTAACAACACGTGACACAAGCACGAAAATCCACGCGGCCGTGGACACTCTTCCAAATGAGACCATCCGGTTCCCTTGAACTCTCACCTGGTCAAACAAAGTCTAATAAATACAACTAAATGCACTCATCTAGAGTCTGACGATGAACTTCGTGCCATCCACTAGGAGTCGGTGAGCGGACGCACCACCTTTGTGAAAGTACACGCGCCATGGAACCCACTCACCACCTATGCCGAGATTCTACACATCCAGGCAAGATTCTGATGGTCATTGTAATGATGATCATGATGATGCCGATGATTGTGATGATGATTGTGGTGATGATTGTGATTATGATGGTGATAATGAATGTGATGACAATAATGTTTGTGAAGATTCATCATGGTTGTGATGATAATTGCGATGATCATGCATGTGATACAGAGTATGATGGTGAGGGTGATGATTGTGATGATTATAATGTATGACGTTCAACGATAATAATCGTAGCACTGACATTACGAGATATCGAGAGACGTAAATATACAAACGGATTAGAAAAACGTACATTTGGAAAAATATGCATATTAGCAACATATTGACTCTTTTTAGAAAAGTGAATGGGCTCGGGAAGGGCACGTTGCTTGAAAGGATGATGTCTGCTGGCCGAAAATGACATTGGAGTGGCAGCAGAAGGAGAGAACGTGCCCAAGATGATGTATATCATAGAGATGGCGAGATAAGATTGGCTCATGTGCGTGTGCTCATGACTGGGGATATTGGTGGGACAACTTGAAGAGTGGGTGGGATATGCAGTGGAGGCTTTTGGCATATTAATTGTTGCATTATAGGACTTGTTGTATTATAGGACTTGTTGTATTATAGGACTTGTATTATAGGACTTGTATAGAATGTTGTATTATAGGACTTGTTGTATTATAGGACTTGTATTATAGGACTTGTTGTATTATAGGACTTGTTGTATTATAGGACTTGTTGTATTATAGGACTTGTTGTATTATAGGACTTGTATTATTATAGGACTTGTTGTATTATAGGACTTGTTGTATTATAGGACTTGTTGTATTATAGGACTTGTATTATTATAGGACTTGTTGTATTATTGGACTTGTATAGAATGTTGTATTATAGGACTTGTTGTATTATAGGACTTGTTGTATTATAGGACTTGTTGTATTATAGGACTTGTATTATAGGACTTGTTGTATTATAGGACTTGTTGTATTATTGGACTTGTATTATAGGACTTGTTGTATTATAGGACTTGTTGTATTATAGGAATTGTTGTATTATAGGACTTGTATTAAAGGACTTGTTGTATTATAGGACTTGTTGTATTATAGGACTTGTATAGAACGTTGTATTATAGGACTTGTTGCATTATAGGATTTGTTGTATTATAGGACTTGTTGTATTAAAGGACTTGTTGTATTATAGGACTTGTATAGATTGCAACAACTTGGGGAGACCTTCATCCATTCGTGGACTGATTTTGGCTGATGATGATTCCATGTGTTCGAGGCAAAGGGTTTAATACATTTAAAATCAAACAGGTGCCACTCAAGGAGAGCGACCTCCCCCAGGTGTCAGGCTCAGACAGTGGGCCTCTTCACTACCTGGGAAATATTCACCACCTGAAGCCGGGAGCCGTGCCCAAACAACCGGACTATTTCACGGCACCCTACCGGCGTTCGCAGCAGGACATCTATCCTATAAAGGATCATGACGTCCTCATCCCACCGGCCGTACGCAGCCAAATCGTACGTTTGTATCAATAATGCTGTATAAATAATGCCAGAATGAGGTGGTTTTTTTGCAAAAACAAGTTAATTTAATAGGGTTTTGTCGTGTTTTTATCATTTTAATTAAAGTTTTCAGCTCTGTATCGCAACTTGCGATCTCTGAGTGACATGTGGTTAGAAGTGTAAATCATTATGGTTTATTAAGAATGCCTGGATTTATGATTTAGGGGTTGTGGTAATATGTGTCCCTGTAGAGAAAGCTACCAAATTTTTGGGATGCTTAACCAGGAGACATGGTGAGCTAGCAGCCCCACCCTTTGTAAGTCCTGCCCACATTATATAACCACGTCCCCTCAATCACTCTCCCCTGCACAACAAAAGAATGAAAGACTACTGTTGATATGGTTCTTGGTGAGCAGGTATCCTGTCGAGCCAATATTATGGGCATTTGGGGTTTTTATAGTATTGTATTCTGAATAAATTGCCTTTGTGCATGGGAAGCATGCATAAAATGTCTCCTTGAAATCTGGATATTGTACTTGCTGAAATCAGTACATATCTGCTTCAGTTTTTGGAGTGTTCTATGGACCTTTCCGAGTCGGGACTCAATAAGAGTTGTGGGCCCATTATAACTGTGTAGGCTGGTGGTGGTTGGAGAGGGGGAAACATTTCAGAGTGGAGTGAGTCAATAATAGCTTACCCACCCAGCCCTATGTTTCATGCATGTAATGTTTGTCATGTGTGTCATGTGTGCTCACACAGGTCCACTACATGCTGCAAAACCCCATGCCACAAGACAGCACGAACATATTAAATATCAACCAAATGATTGAAAATGGCTGCTATACTGCAGCCTATCCACTGCATGACGTAAGTTGTTGGGGGGGTAGGGGGTGGAGGGCACACTGACACCTTACGGGAGGCCTATGTACAACACCTGAATTGCACACCTGTTTAGGACGCTATTGCATAGTCTAAAGCTTACCACATACTTAACATTAGTGTCCCACAGAGATGCGCCGCATAGGTGTCCAGGTTCCCCAGCTCACTAAACACACCTCTGATTTGCATGGTTGGCTACATACGGTGCAAAAGAAGTTCAATATCCATGCATTGGAAAGGACTCCACGAGCACTCTAGAGAGCCATTCTCAAGGGTATTTGGCCGACTATTTCACGTGGGACAGAAGTCTTTGGAAGAATTAGAAGTACCCACACTTCATCCCACAACACGTGAACAACCAATAGATTAACTGTGGGTGCACCCATTTACACTGCTTGCTGGGAAGAAGCAGCGTGATTAAGAAACGTGGTCATTGTTTTAACTGTCGTTCCCATGTCCAGTGCAGTGTGCAAGTGTGCAACACCATTACACCACAGCAGCGCCACGGCAGAGTTTTGGGGGGGTGGAGCTGGTAATTTGTGAATGTCCATGCAGTGTTTGTGACTAACAATTGCTTTCCCCATGTCAGAGTGAGTCTGTTCATCCCACCAAAAACCCGAACACGCTGGGCGACCGCAACACGCTGCGACGGGAGTGGGCGAGAGCCGGGCGCTCTTTCAAGGAGCAGCCTCTTGACCTTGTGCGGTAAGTTCATGCCCTATCCACTGCTGGATGAAGACTTCCCCAAGCCTTCGCCATCTCTCCCAGTCTCCTGATGCAACAATCCATGTGGCTCCTGCACACATGCTGATTTCATTACTTAAATCTCTGTGGTGCACATCCTCTCAGACGCATTCCTTCTCTTGACTGCCACATCATTCTTAGTCTCGACCACAGGCCATCGTACCTCTTAGGGACGTGCTCTGTCCAGAAAGGTCCTAAGGCTGGACTTGAATGCTAGCTGGGAGTTGATAGCACAGATGGCTGGGGAAATGGAGTTCCAGAATAGCATTTGCCCATGCCTTCCCTGCTCTTCACATTTCCCTCCAGCCCATGGTCCTTGCTTACATATTCGATAGCTACACCACTGGTGCCATGTGCGGTTGGTGATGTTTGCGCTGTGTGTGCGAGTGATGTTGTCGGCACAGGTCATACTTCGGGGAGCAAGTGGGGCTCTATTTTGCATGGCTCGGCTTCTACACAAAGATGCTGATCTTCGCTGCAATCGTCGGCCTGATCTCCTTTTTCTTTGGAGTATTCAGCAAGGACCGTGACATCACTAGGTACTGGCCCGACACATGCATACAGACAAATGCATACAAACACACACACACATACACTCATGTGTCAGATGTAGAACTCACACAGATCTCCTGTATAGCAATACAGACTGAACAATGAGTATCAGAAAGCACCTACTAAGGCTATACACAAGTACATATACACGTAAAGTACATATAGACATACATATACACTTATATACAATCCCATGGGATGCTGCCATGGTGTAATAGTTACATTTCTAGAATTGCAGTTTATAGATTTCCAGTGCGATCGCCTGGCATGGCAGCTGAAATAATGGCTAGGTTTCTTCAATTATCCCACATATGCTCAGCAGTATAAACGGAGACACCGCAGTTAGATGATTGGCAGTTCAGATGTGATGGGGTAAAATGTGGGTACTCCCACCGTGTCCAAGACGTCTGGCCATCATGGACGAGTAGGCCAAATATCATCTCGATGGGCAATCTAGAGCATTCTTTAGTGGAGGACCTTCCACCAGCAGTGGCATGAGCAAGCAATTTCAGGGCCACATCTTTAACATTTCACTATTAAAGTACATATGCACATATATACAATCTCATACAGTTTATATACATATACAGTACAAATATAGTACATTCAATATATTGTATATGTATATATGTTCCAAATGTCTCTGTTTCTAAAAGTAAATCCAAAAAATCAAGCCTAGCTACAATATTTCGGACAATCCAGGGAAAATTAAACATTGTTTTGGATTGCTCAGAAAACATGACATCGCCCATTGTGACGTCACTCACGACGACACGTATCACGTGGCATCGGGTTTCGTCACTCTTGTTCACATGAATATATTGTACATTCTTACGAATTGTAAATAATCCGAAAATCAAAAGCAAAACATATTCAAATCCAAAATGTTTAAATGTGAAACGTATCCTTATAATACGACTTACACACATAGACTCTGTGGAGCTGCATGACGGACAGCGGGGAGCAAGTGCAGGAAATACATTGCTGTACTCTGTGTCTGGAGTCTTCGCTTCCCATATTCAACCCGTACTGACCAGTGTGGGATGACTAGAATTAAATAGCCCTCATGACCCACGAGGTGTGGGGAGGCCCTCAGCCAGAAGTGGATTGATAAAAGGGCTGTAAACACCCCTGGAAATCAATACATAGAGATGTTACACCACTGATATCAACGAAAATTATAATTAAACATCAGGAAATACATTTTACTTTGGAAAATGCTCGACGTTGGAACCCATAATTTAGTCTGACTCTGTTTAAAGGGAGGGTATGACACATTCAAAGGTGGCATGACCTTTAGGCAAATTATATTTCTCATCCAAGTGTATTATGCCCATTAGTGTGTTTATGTTCGTGCGTGTCTATGTGTGCAGTGGAGAAATATGCAACAACACCATCGGAGGATCCTTGGTCATGTGTCCCCAGTGTGACCAAAAATGCACCTTTTGGAGGCTAAATGATACCTGCGAGACTGCGAAGGTATCACACAAATACACCATCGATGTTCCCTCTAAATAAGGATACTTATTGGTTATTGGTGATGTGCATCATTATCACAAAGCCAACTCACATTGCTGAGATTGTATCATTAACATTAACCATGATCACTAGATTGCAGCACATCATGCTAAACACTATGCTGCCATTCGTGTGGGTGTTAAAAAAATATTATACTAATAATACACGTGTGATCATTTTGAAGGTAGTTAGTTATAGTTTTAGCAAATAGGGTATTTTAATGGACTAAGTCGATGGTTAGACAAATACATGAAAATGAATGCATCGTCACATCCCAGCGGGAGTGCAAAAGTTACTTTGAGTAAATCCGACACGATGTATTTCATGAGTATTTCTCCACGATCAATACAAGTGGACAAAGTATTTTGAAATCTGAATTTCAGTGCTAATTAGTTGACATGTCATGCCGAAATAATGATTATTCACTTTAAAGTGTCTGAAATGTATGTCCACAATCATGGAACTGCCCATTGCTTATTTTGCTCTTTCTGTCACATTTATACAGATTTGTTTGATACATGAATAGCACTATAATATCAGACATTGTAGAGCATTGTCATCTCCACAATTTAATGGATGTTTCATGAGTGATTAATCTATTTTAACTTAAAAATCAATCGATGCATCGTTACTTTCCTGCTGTTGATATTGAAAAGACGTGGATGCTAAGATTTAAGGTTTAATTGTGACTAACACCTCTGATTGTGCCGTTGCAGACTTCACACATGTATGAAAATCCGGTCACCATATTCTTCGCAGTTTTCATGGGACTTTGGGGTAAGTGATTCTAAGCATTGGCACACATTGTCCAGACACAGTGACAAGTATCAACATGTTTGCAATGATGATGAGCACATTTGGCCACGTACAGTGTTAAAGAAGTTCAACATACATACGTACAACCATATACAGTACCATCATGTCTTGCAATGTTCGTATGCAGTGATCCTGACAGTCCTATTATGAACCCACTGCTCAATGAGGGCACATTTGGACCATGACTTGTACACATTGTCCTACTCTTACGAATGATAACCGATAATCTTTAATGTCCACTGTGAAGCAGATGGTGTGTATTTTTGTGTAATTAATACACCGGCAATATTAATCAGGGCAGCCACATAATTTGAACCACGAACCTCTGCAACAAGCAACGAATGCGCTACCCCAAGGCGATTCCATGAAAAATACAAAGTGGCCAGGTGGCTCAGAGTTCAGAGTGCTGCGTTGCCGCCGCTGAGATTCTGTGTTGAAATGAAAGTGGCCACCTGCGATTAAACAAGTTTTTCAATTATAGCGAGATGATGGTCTCAACTCAATCACCGATATCTGCACAACAAATAGAAAAAATCCATAATGTTGAAGTTGCTTCTGTACTTAATTTGGCTACATTCCAGCTCTGAGAATAAAAATGTTAGCTTGACTATCACGTAACAAACGCTCCTCTCCGTGGCAAAGCAGTTGGGAAAGAGCTACCCCTACTATGTGGATCAGAGATCACAGAGGTAGCTCTGTGACATTCGCTTTTGTGTAACGTTTTGTAACACGAAGAGCAGCACTGCTCTGTTATAGATCCAAAAGAAATCTCAATCTCATGCCGTGCCACTCATGGTGCAAGTGGGATAAAATTGTGGCAATGTACCAAAAAAAGCCAATAAAGGTATTTATGAAAGACAAAAAAAATACTAATGAAGTTACTTTGAACATTACATTTAACAGACTACATTAGGTAACTTTTGAACCCTTGAGCAATCGATAGTCAAATTACTTTTCAAAGTAAATCCTCCCCGTGTGGTGTGTCGCAACAGCCACGGTGTTCCTGGAATTTTGGAAGCGTCGCCAGGCATCGCTCGCGTACCGCTGGGACCTGACGGCAGCGGCGGAGGAAGGAGACCCCATCCGGCCCGAGTACCTGGCTCGCTGCACGACCACGAAATGTAACATCATCACCATGGTAATGCTTTTTGCTGTCACCACGGCGACTACCTCATTGCACACACACACCTCTGTTTTGTAATGTTGCATGTGTAACTGTTCACTGTTTTCCTAGTTTTTCTTCTAACATATTTGTTGGCCTTTGCTCAATTTTGTTTTCCTCCCAATATTATCCCGATTGTACTATCGGAATCGTTATGAAACAATGTCCATTTGGAACTCTATGTTATGGAAAGGTTTGCTCAAGCAGATGTTACATAATTACTTCTAAGATCCCTTCAAGTGAACACACACTAGAGGGTGGCCCTTTCGCATCAGCCCTGCTACAAAGAAATGTTCATGATGGTCAAACTCATCTTTTTTAATTCTGAAAGGTGAAATTTGTCCAAATTAAGAAAAGAAACAAATCTAATATTGGTGACCAGGCTGATCGGCTTACTACTTGGTTTTATTGGAGGCAGCTGCCTGGATTAAAACCAAGAAATCTCAGCGCTGCCAGCTCAACTCTCAGACATCAGGACCATCAAATCCATTCCTTTATATCATCGCATGCTTAACTAGTAGTGGGGAAAACAAATAATAGTTCATCAGTCAACCTTAACGGCTCACACTAACATTGGTCACTCCGACAGACTAATCTATATACAAATGCTTTTCCGTCTGTGTCCGTGCATTGTGAGTGCAGAAGGAGGAGCCTCATATGCCTAAGAGGATACTGAGGTTCCGATACTGCCTCTCCGGGATCATGGTGTTGTTCTGGGTGAGTCCGCCAACTCAACAGCAACATTGAACCCCTTCTCCTGATCCAGTGAGCTATGGCCAAGTCACCTGCTATGTGCCTCATCTTGGAGGCGAAGCAGGTTTTGAGCCTGGGTACTGCACGAATGGGTAACCATCATGCACAAAATGGACTGTAGGCTGCTGCAGAGCTACCTTGTGGCCAACAGAGAACTGCATTCTTTTACTTCCATCCTTTACCAACCTGTACTGGTGTGCATGGTGAAGTATGGGAAAATAACCCTGACAATCTGCGCAGGGTTGGGAAGGCCATCATCCAGCAGTGGATTCATATACGGGTTATACACATATATATTTTTACTTGACCCAATCCTAACCTCCACACTCTGCTCCACCAGTCAGAATCGCTCTCAAACTATGTTGTTCCTCCTGTGTGATCCATTGAGTGATTACAAGTGGGGGTATAGATACATGCATAATTATATAACTTACAGCCCTTTGTCAATCCAATCACCTGAAATATCTACAGGTGGCCCAAGGCAATGAATACATCATGAGCCGTATCATGTTATCCACCTGCTCCTGTCAACCTCGATTTGGGTTTCTCGAGACTAGTCCTCGGCCTTAAGGCCAGATGGAAAAGATTTCCTCAGCTCCTTGGCCTTGAGTGTGTGGCCTCAGTCCGAGGAGTTTTACTAGAGGTACCGACCTTGACACTGGCCTCATACTAGCGCACCCAACCTTGAGTGACCTTGACACTGATTGTGGCCTAAAAAGCTGCCGCCTTGGCCTCACCTTGGCCCTGTGGCTTTTGGTCTCAACTTCACATCTGAACGTGGCTCGAGGTCAAGCAGGGCCAGGGATAGTAATTCCTTTCATAACCTTGCATCATTTTCTACAATTGACCACGTGACGTTACCATTACACGTTCATTGTGTGTGATGTTAGCGAAACAGCTCAGGTTTTGTTTAACATGTAGGCTTTTCGCGACCAATATCATCCATAATATTTTTTTTGGATTAGATCGCGTAAATATGTGTCATTAAACCCACCACCACCCGACAAAGCCAATTAGTAAAGTTGTTCACGTAAACAGAACATGCCAATTCGTTACTAGTATAGCAAATTCACAATATCTACAATCTGAGTACGACATTTTGCCAGTCATTTGGTTCTGCTGTAGACAAACGAACTGGCACCTCCTGAGCCACACCAGGCTAGCTCGGCACAGCTAACTCACGGCTTGGTTATATAGTGGAAAAGAGCTACAAGACTGTCAATCTCACCCACCTGTGTGTTTCTTGTGTTACTGGCAGATCCTCCTAATTCTTGCTGCAATTTTGGGTGTGGTTGTTTACCGCCTGTCCATCTTTGGCATACTCTCCTCGAGTATCCCCAATCATGTGACCAAGATCAAGGTGATCGGTGCCCTACTCACACCTGATATGGTTACCACCATCACGGCCTCCATCCTCAACATCGTAATCATATTACTACTCAACAAAGGTTACGACAAGCTGGCCCTCGTCCTCACTGATCTGGGTAGGTGTCATCACCATCACGGTTTGCATATGTTTATTTTATTATACGCCACAAGAGAACACATGTAAATTTGAAGCTTGGATAAATGTTGTGCATGGTAAATAATGTCGCTGTAAAAATGTCATCATGATTTTAACCTTGCACCATGGGGCCATGAATAGCAGCATCAGTGCATCATCCAGTCACTTGTTCAACTACTGCCTGTTTTTGTCAGAACTCTCTTAAATTTTTACTCCAGTTTCATTCCGATTGGGCTATCAGAATCGTGTCTTGAGATGAAGTATCCAATGGGATCTCTTGTAGACCAGTGCAACCCTTAATGTCATGAAATGGCCCTAGAAGTGAATATCACTGAGCTACCTCTGAGACCCTTCATTCAAGTGAACTCTGGTTCACACATTAGGGGGAAGCACTTTTCAATCCACACTACTACGGAATATAATGTTAATCTCGTAACAGTCAAATTGCTCATTCTCACAACTAGAATTTCACCAAATTAAGTGATGAACCAAATGGTGTATGTTACAAATGTATATGCCATCATTAGTAACCGTCCTGAAGCCATCAATTCACTGCACTTGAGAACACATGTTACCAGAGGCCGCTGCCTGGATTTAAACCCAGGATCTCAATGGTGCCAACTTAGCACTCTGATTTCACCTCTCGATCCATTGAATCACTGAATGTAATTGTGGGCTGACCCTCACTGCTGCATTGCTACCTTCTAGTCAGCTGTCAGCTATCTGCTTGTGTTGCTCATGTTGCCAGCTACTGAGACCTTTATTAGTAATTTATCCTCCTGAAGCCTGCACCCCCTCTGAAAGGTGACCCATGATAATTACTAAGATACACCTTATAGATATTTGAGAATCAAGTGCACTGGCTTTCAGACATCATACGGACAGTGTAAATGGCTTAATTGCAAATGGAGACTGAAGGACACTCCACAGGGCGAATGTGGTGAACAACACCTGGTAAACAACTTGTGCACTATATTCTTAGTTTTTTTCGGTAAAGTCACGTTGAAGAGAAACAACAAAATAACAAAATATATATAAAACAATAAAAAATTCTCACGACGTTTCGACCATAACTCAAACGGTCATCATCAGGTGTGTCGGTTTGCATAAATTTATTTTGAAAACGGCATATTTATTTATATATATAAAAATAACGTTTGCGTCACGCGCAACGATGGCAGTTTGCCAGGACTAGTCCATCTATTTTTTGAAAAGAGGAGGGGGGAGACGAAATTTGTTTTTATGTATGCTGTCTGAAAGGCACTGTAAGCGTGAACAATCAATCAAGAACTGAAATGATTTATCAAATCTTTCCAATGATTGCTAAGATAGAATCCATCTTCTCGGTTGAAATTGTCTCTGTGTTTGTATATGTGGATAGCCTCATGAACGAATCTCTCATGGAAGCCAGATGGCTTACAAAGAACCTCCGTCTTGGAAAAGTCAATGGCATGTGAGCCTACTGAATTAGAACAATGATCTGCTACGGCCGAGGTGTTGGTCCTACCGTGTTTAAGGTCTGCTTTATGTTCACGAATGCGGTCCGAGATATGGCGTTTGGTTTCTCCAATGTAACTACTACCACAGAGGCAACTTAGTTTGTAGACACCAGGGTATTGTATGTCCGGAATCACATCTTTTACAGACGGAACCAGATCACGGATTTTATGTAATGTGTTGAAACGGACCTGGATCTTGTGTTTATTCAAGATTTTGGAGATCTTTTTTGTGATCCCAGCAATGTAGGGTAAAGTGATGGTTTTGAAAGGCTCCTCAAGAGGGTTCTTCTTCATGGTTTGAGTGATAGCTTTGCGGATTGTATAGTCGGAGTAACCATTAGCCCTAAGAGCTTGGTGTACGTGCTTGAGTTCACTGCTTATGTGTTCCTGGTCGGATATGCATTGGGCTCTATGATACAGAGTCTTGATGAGAGAATTCTTCTGTGATGGATGGTGGTGGGAATCCGGTTTCAGATAAGCATCCGTATGGGTAGCTTTCCTGTAGACAGAGTGGCTCATTGAACCATCAGGTCTCTTTTTAATTAGGACATCCAAAAAAGGTATCTTGCCATCTATTTCGACTTCCATGGTAAATCTGATGGCTGGGTGTATGGAATTGATGTGGTCGAAGAATTTGTCTAGAGCAGGCCGGCCATGTGGCCAGATGACAAAAGTGTCATCCACGTACCTCTTCCATAAGGTTGGGCGCAGAGTGGCAGTCTGGATGGCGTCAGTCTCAAATTTCTCCATGAAAATGTTAGCTATAACTGGAGAAAGGGGGGAGCCCATTGGGGTGCCCTCAGTTTGTTTGTAGAAAGTTCCATTCCAAGTGAAGTATGTATTGGTTAAACAGTGTCTCACCAGGGGGGGTACCTCAGTGTTTAGTCCTTGATGAACCAAGTCTTCAATGATTGCAATGGTGTCAGGTACAGGAACCTTGGTGAATAAGGAAACTACATCAAAACTGACAAGCAGGTCGTCTGGGGACAGGGAAATACCCTTGATTGTTGATACCAGGTGAGTAGAATTTTGTACCGCAGAGGTGGTCTTTCCAGTGAAAGGACGCAGGATTTCAGACAAAAAACGAGCTAGTTTGTAGGTGGGGGAGCTGATAGTAGAGACTATGGGACGAAGAGGTGTATCAACTTTATGTATTTTTGGTAAGCCGTATAATCTTGGTGGCCTGGCAGCAGAAGGTTTCAACGAAAACTGTTTAGATTGATCAATTAATGCGGTTGAATCAGAAATTATTTTGTTGGTTTGTGTGACGAGGCTGTTGGTGGGATCTCTTTTTATTTTTGTATAACTACCATCGTCGAGTAATTCTTTAATTTTGTTGTTGTATTCTATTTTATCCATGATAACAGTAGCATTGCCTTTGTCAGCTGAGAGAACTACAATATCATTCCTCTTTTTTAATTTATATAATTCAAAACGCTCATTTTTTTGTCTGAAATCCTGCGTCCTTTCACTGGAAAGACCACCTCTGCGGTACAAAATTCTACTCACCTGGTATCAACAATCAAGGGTATTTCCCTGTCCCCAGACGACCTGCTTGTCAGTTTTGATGTAGTTTCCTTATTCACCAAGGTTCCTGTACCTGACACCATTGCAATCATTGAAGACTTGGTTCATCAAGGACTAAACACTGAGGTACCCCCCCTGGTGAGACACTGTTTAACCAATACATACTTCACTTGGAATGGAACTTTCTACAAACAAACTGAGGGCACCCCAATGGGCTCCCCCCTTTCTCCAGTTATAGCTAACATTTTCATGGAGAAATTTGAGACTGACGCCATCCAGACTGCCACTCTGCGCCCAACCTTATGGAAGAGGTACGTGGATGACACTTTTGTCATCTGGCCACATGGCCGGCCTGCTCTAGACAAATTCTTCGACCACATCAATTCCATACACCCAGCCATCAGATTTACCATGGAAGTCGAAATAGATGGCAAGATACCTTTTTTGGATGTCCTAATTAAAAAGAGACCTGATGGTTCAATGAGCCACTCTGTCTACAGGAAAGCTACCCATACGGATGCTTATCTGAAACCGGATTCCCACCACCATCCATCACAGAAGAATTCTCTCATCAAGACTCTGTATCATAGAGCCCAATGCATATCCGACCAGGAACACATAAGCAGTGAACTCAAGCACGTACACCAAGCTCTTAGGGCTAATGGTTACTCCGACTATACAATCCGCAAAGCTATCACTCAAACCATGAAGAAGAACCCTCTTGAGGAGCCTTTCAAAACCATCACTTTACCCTACATTGCTGGGATCACAAAAAAGATCTCCAAAATCTTGAATAAACACAAGATCCAGGTCCGTTTCAACACATTACATAAAATCCGTGATCTGGTTCCGTCTGTAAAAGATGTGATTCCGGACATACAATACCCTGGTGTCTACAAACTAAGTTGCCTCTGTGGTAGTAGTTACATTGGAGAAACCAAACGCCATATCTCGGACCGCATTCGTGAACATAAAGCAGACCTTAAACACGGTAGGACCAACACCTCGGCCGTAGCAGATCATTGTTCTAATTCAGTAGGCTCACATGCCATTGACTTTTCCAAGACGGAGGTTCTTTGTAAGCCATCTGGCTTCCATGAGAGATTCGTTCATGAGGCTATCCACATATACAAACACAGAGACAATTTCAACCGAGAAGATGGATTCTATCTTAGCAATCATTGGAAAGATTTGATAAATCATTTCAGTTCTTGATTGATTGTTCACGCTTACAGTGCCTTTCAGACAGCATACATAAAAACAAATTTCGTCTCCCCCCTCCTCTTTTCAAAAAATAGATGGACTAGTCCTGGCAAACTGCCATCGTTGCGCGTGACGCAAACGTTATTTTTATATATATAAATAAATATGCCGTTTTCAAAATAAATTTATGCAAACCGACACACCTGATGATGACCGTTTGAGTTATGGTCGAAACGTCGTGAGAATTTTTTATTGTTTTATATATATTTTGTTATTTTGTTGTTTCTCTTCAACGTGACTTTACCGAAAAAACTAAGAATATGAATTACTGCAGTCACGAAAGCTTTAAATCAAAACTTGTGCACTGTCACTCATTCCCCAGCAACATCTTTGAAATTAACTTTTGATCTTCAAATTCATTTTAATGGATATCAAAGCACGTTACATTGTGAAATGTTGCTATTCCTCAATGCGGCATCATTATCAGTGGCTTCTCGTAGCCTGTGTGCCAGAAACTATGAAAGTAACATCAAAACTGATTGCCCTGTTTGATGTTTGTGTCCATGTGTGCCTTTGTATCACACCCACAGAGATGCCCAAGACGCAAGGAGAATATGAGTATCGGCTGACGTTCAAGAAATTCTTATTTCAGTTCGTCAACTTCTACTCGGCGTCTTTCTACATTGCATTTTTCAAGGGGAAATTCATCGGCTTCCCCGGAAGCTACACTTACTTTGGAAAATGGAGAATCGAGGAGGTGTGTAGATCTGACGGGTTGGCCCTGTGTTTTCTATGCTGTTTGTACAACATTTTTATGTTTTACTTTTGTAGTTGATATTTTTCCCAACAATTGTCTTCACACCGTGCTGTTGGTGAAATGTCGAAATAAGGACTCTTTCTTTTGGAACTCTAAAAGGCCTCATTGTCTTCACACCTGGTCACCAGCTCTAGCATTAACACAGTCTCCGTAGTAAAACAGTTTTCGAAACCAGACTTGAGAGAGCACGAGGTCACCACGAGCAGAACACGTGTTAGACTGATGCAATTGGTAACCCAGTTACCTTGAGGGTGTTAGTTTATCACATATTTTGCAAGTAGTACCCTTGTGGTCTCTCATTGGACATTTTTAATTATATACCGTATTTATCAAACGCCATTTATTTAAAATTATATATTTGATCATCCTTAAAAATGTACAGTATTTCAGCCCCCCTCAAGGATATGTTTAGCCACTACCTATGACTCACTGTGGCGCAGTGGAGCACGTTGTTTTAGAGAACGGCCCCGTAATATGATATCAAGAACGAATTCTGGAGTAAGGAATTAAGCAGCATTGCGTTGTGCACACGTTAAATCAATGTCATTAAGACAGTGTTAATGACACGTAGTTTAACATTTACATAATTGCCATTCAGAGTCACCCTGAGTATTTGCAGTCACTCTATGCTCGGAAGAAAGTCCATTGCCCAAAATGTGCACCTGTTGCTCATGTTTCTGTTTGAAGGCAGACTTGTTGACACATGAGATGATTATAATGAGTATATTTGGTGTTATATTAAGGTGCCTACTTCTCCTGCTGCAGATTTGTAGAAAATCGTCACGAGGGCGATTCATTGATTGATATCCTCTCAAAAACAATACACATAAAGGATAAAGAATAGAGCTTATTATTTAAGTGCCTCTGTGTTTTCTACCAACTTAATTTAATGTTTTACGATTATTATATTTACTAGACGATGCTCTGGAATTAAACTCACCTGATACTAAACACCAACTGCAGTATGCATGTTGTGTGTTGAACTTATTTTGCACCGTACACAGCCTGCATCGGATGTGTGGGGGAAGGACAACAAACAAAACATTATCAGATGCGCCACCATTTTCTTTATTTAAAATACATGAGGGGGAGGGGGAAAGTGTTTCTTATAATCTGGAGAATATTGATATTCTTAATCACTGTCCCCTCTAACATATGGAGCCGTCACTTTTGCAGTGTGCAATTGACTGAAGAGAAGAATGTGAGAGGATCATTAGAAATGATGTGTGGTATCCATATATGTATTACCCAATATTTCATATCTTCAGTGTTTAACCTGAATCTATTCTCCACCCCATCCCCCCTCCAGTGTCCCCCAAACGGCTGTCTCTTTGAACTGACTTCTCAACTCACTGTCATCATGGTAGTGAAGCAGATGGTTGGCAATTTTCAGGAGGTCATCATCCCGTAAGTATCGCATGAACACATGAAAGCTTTGAAGTCTGATTACGGCGTTTCCTCGTGTAACGCGGTAGATGCGTTCCTGAAAATTTCCGCGTGAAGTAAAAACGCGCAAAGCAAGGAATTACTGAGTTAATCACATTTTCACAGTAAATTCAACCTGCAGTCATCCCATGGTGGGATAAATAACTCAGGCTAGGCTGCCGTGTGACTGTATCATTCGTATACTTTATCAAACTGCTCAGCCGCGCAACTCAAGACAGTCGTTCATCGTCGACTGCTCAGGAACGCATTATAATGGCCGCGTTCAGCGTTTTAACAGTGTGCATTCCACATTATAATGGACACGTTCCACGTTGTGTGAAAAGTTTTCCCAAATATAAGAACCATGTTACAATGAAAATGTGTTGTGTGAAAACGCATTCAGCGAAAAGTTGTGTCGACAGCTTGTTAGCAGTGTGCACTGGTTAAGCAGTGAACACCAGTCAAGTGGACAAAGTTCACCTCGTTAGTATCATACGATATTCCGATCAGACGCTTCGTACATAGTTTCATAATATTAGACAAGCAACTCCCATGACTGAAAGAGTGTAGTGGATTGACAACGGGCTAAATGAAAAACAGCTACTACTTAGGTTTTAGCAGTTGTTTTGTACAGCTCTCTGACATGTTTTGTGTCATACCGCATATTGTTTGGCATGTCTTGACGTTTCGCTCCACGTGCTTGGGATATTCAAATGATACAACCTGAAAACGCAGTGGAAAGCTATGAAATAGCAAACCTAGTGTTGATGAACAAATGGATATGCACGTGTGTAAGGGTGTCTCTGTGTCTGCACATGCGTACCTCCCTCCACAATTCCCCAGATGGTTCAGCAATTGGTGGGCCCAGCGTCGGGCCAAGCTAAGGCCTGAGGCTGTCTACACGCGCTGGGAGCAAGACATGGACCTACAGCCCCAGAGCCCACTTGGACTCTTTGATGAATACCTCGAGATGGGTACAATGAGCTCAGAGGATCACACTACGGAGTCAACGCGTTTTACTTTATTATAAAAAAACACACACAATTGGGTATCATTTGACTATATAGGCACGTGTGTACGGCCCCTGTGTATCTGTCGGACATTGTTGTGGGAGGGAAATTACCCACACTTCGGGTTGTTGAAGGCAGGGAGCACAGATGTAAGAGCTTAGATGTACAATGCAACAATGTAATTTGCTGCACTGTCCTCTGCTGCTCACAACCCCACAACAACTGTTGCATGGTCACCCATCCAACCAATTTCCAGGCTCAGCTCTCCTTAACTTCTGGGATCTGATTAAATCTGACGCATACTGGGTGATTTGGCCATAGGCACCAATCTATGGATATACTGTAACACAATTGTCTTTGAGCATGCGCGTATGTGCATATGTACGGAGTTAAGTTTTAGAAACAATAGGAGCACATATTTACTCCTCTTGTCTGCTAACCAATGCAGCTACATTGGTCAGCTTGGGTTGACGTTTCTCCCCATAATATATATTTAAAACTCTGGTGCATCATGTCCACTGTGGTTAACTGCTGTGATTTGTTGGCATTTCAATCACAGTGCATATGCCTAAAAATGTGTGGTACGGTTAATGGAGTCCTCAATACAGGGTGTGATCTTGTCATTATAGCCACCTAGTGGTGGAAAATGCTGCAAAAGAAACCCAGGTGAACCAGAGCTGAGCATTAAAGATGGTAGTGGCTGGTCGCATCTCAGTGGCCAATGTAATGGACACGATAATTTTGTGAACAAATTATACGAAAATGTGATCATATTTTGGGGTCTCCTTTGACTAAAACACATTCAATGCATTGAAAACATGTTTTATTTGCTTAAAGTAATCACAGCATAACAGCATTAAGAGTCTATGTCTATATCCTGTTTCACTCATTATTCTATCCTTGCCCCCCTACCCATTCTCAAAATATACCCCAGTTATCCAATTCGGGTTTGTCACTCTCTTTGTGGCATCATTTCCACTTGCGCCATTGCTCGCACTGCTCAACAACATCATTGAAGTGCGGGTCGACGCGTGGAAGCTCGTAACAAAGATGAGGAGGCCTGTGGTTTCGCGAGCAAGAGGAATTGGAGCCTGGGCCGACATTCTGAGTATCGTTGCCACCCTCTCCGTAATCACCAATGTAAGTCGCCAGATTGTCCGCTCGCTTTCTCGCTCAATATCCCATCTTATGAGTGACATAACATGTCATGTTAGCCGTGTGGGTTCTTTTTACCATACTTCACCATTCTGGTCATGGCAGGTTTGAGAAGAGGTGTAGTGGGGGACTAGGAGCGGTTCGGGTATCACTCGTCACTGATGTTAGTCGTAGCTGGAAGTCAATTGCATGTGTGCTGAATTCAAAGTGTAGTGCACGAATCACTGCACCACCGCTCCTATCCACTCTCTCCCAAAATCGCAAAAGGTAAAGCCTTGCAATTGCTTGCTCATGTCACTGCTGGCAGAAGGGCCTCAACTAAAGGTAGCTCTCGAGAACCCCTCTACACGGTATTTGGCCTACTCTTCCATGATAACCAGACATGTTGTAAGATGTGGAATTACCTGTGCTAAAACAGTGATGAACCCATTTATATTGCGAATTGGACAGAGGTGGGGGAGATTTAAGAAAATGATCCATTGCTTCAACTGTTGTGTCAGGAGACTGAACTGACGACTGCCAGATTGCAAGTCCTTATATGCTAACCATTACACTCTGGCAGCAACCCCCCAAATTGTATTTGTGAAAATGAATGTAATTGTCAAGGTGAGATGTTCAGAAGCCTTGGTAAAATCATTGCATGCTAAGTGACTGCTATCGCTGTGCCTCCGTATGCTTATTCCACAGTCATGCATCTTGGCGTTCACAACGGACATCATCCCACGCCTGGTGTATTATTATGGATACTCAGCAGAGTATGGAACAGGTTCGCCTACAATGCATGGGTACACGGAGGACAGCCTTTCAATTTTCAAGATCAGCGACTTCAAGGAGCAAAATCATCCCAACATCCTGCCAGCCTGGTTTGATCCGGCAATACACACAACCTGCAGGTTTGTGCTATTCAGTGTCATGCCCAGCTATCGGGGGTGCCGTCCCTGCGAATGTGATGCACTGATGTCTGGGTGTGTTGTCCAGGTAGATGCGACATCCTTCTGGGTGTGGCGTCCTCCTGGCTCTGCCCCTTCCTGATTAGGGTCGTTCTCTTCCTCTTTTCACTCTGTGACTTTCCTTTTAAGACCCACACTTCCCCTAGGCCCCACCTCTGTTTAGGCCCTGCCCCTTACCCTGGACACAGGGTTTGGCTTAGTTGGGTAGTAAGGGGTTGTGGTAGGGTTGGGGGAGGAGTGTGCGTGGTGGGCGGGGACAGTAAAGGGGGTGGGGGAGGGGGAATTGGTTGGGGGGAGCAGTGGGTACGGGTGGGATAGCTTCACAACCAAAGTCCCACTCAGAGAAGTATAATAATAGATTGATATAAATTCTAGCTCATTCTTACCTTGCTAAAGAGTAATGTTATTTATTTATCTATCAATCCACGACTGCTTAATTGAGTCTCAAGATCCCTTTGCAGGAAGACTGCGCATTGGGATTCCAGTTTAAGTTGGTTTTATGCATGTGGGATGCAATAAGAGGTGCTGGAGAACCCATGATAATGAAATGAAGCTTAAAGGTCCACACAGACATGAAACCACTTGCTCTACAGCCATCTTCTGGTCACCTCACAGCACAGTTAGTTAAGAAATTGATGCGATCTAACAACCCTTTTCTCTAACGTTTTTGAATTGCTGACATACACAACTATAATCAATATAACCATATTGATCGATGTTTAATATAACCTTCCTTGACTATGACCAAATCACCACGAATGCAGCTGATCTTAGATTCCGGAAGTCAAGCAGGCTTGAGCCTTGTTCGTGCTTAGATTGATGATCACCATGCACAATGCAGGTGCAGTAGGCGACTGTGGAGCTAGGTTGTCAGCAGTGGGTAGTTCAGCAAAATTAACAGTTGTGCTATATTGCTCTACCATTATCTTTAATCCCTGCCTTCACCAACCTGGCACGGACCAGCGTGAACCATGGTCAAAAGAGCCCCCACAAGCTGCACGTTGTGGGAAGGCCCTCTTTCAGAAGCGGATTTTTTAAAGGGCTGTGAACGCATATACCGTTTGTGCACAACCATACTTGTTCAATTTAGCGCCAACTCTACTTTCGAGGCACTTTGCTCAATATAGCCCATGCGTGCTTGTGGTTGTACGTGTGTAGGTATCCTGGTTATCGCTACCCACCGGATCATCCCCAAGCCTACTCCGTCACCAAGCAGTACTGGCAAGTACTGACGGCAAAGCTGGCCTTTGTCATTGCCATGCAGGTACACATCAACATGCACACACACATTCATAAACCCATTGAAAGATAAAGGTACAGCCCTCCAATTACTTGCTCATGTCACTGATGGCAAAAGGGCTCCTACTATAGGGAGCTCAAGAGAGACCCTTAAGATGTATTTTAACTGCTCTTCCACACTTGTCAGACGTCTTGGGAAGATGTGGGAGTTCCCACACTGGACAGCACCAAACTCAGCCGACCAATTGACTGGATGTATTCCATTTACACTGCTAGGTGGATAGAGGCAGTGGAATGTAAAAAAAAACTTTCACCATTGTTTACACTGCCACGACCAAAGATCAATTCACACCCGTGACCTCTGGATTGCAAGTCTAGTGTGCAAAGCCTTACACTACTGCACCATCGTATAGACTCATCTGTGAGCAGTTGTTAAGGTCAGCAGAGCAAACCGTGATCATTGTCAATGGGTCATTACAGATAATGTCAGTAATGCTATTACACCTCACAATTGCACAGTATTTCTGAGATCACAAATAATAGTGGTAATACAATACTCACTTTCATCATGCAGCAGACGATTCATGTTGTTGATGCAATTTGTCACACATAAGCATGTGTGCGTGTGGGTGGGAAGGGGAGCGGCTGCGTTGTTGTTTGTGAACTGCGCTACCAATCCTGTGTGACCGGAGTACTATTTCTGGCCACAGCCAACAACAGTGGAAAATATTAGAACCAGTGTTGAGCTTCCCTTAAGTTGATTCTGTCTTAAAATGAGTACTTGATGAAGTGTGTGAAAATCATCACTGGCGAGATAAAGGTGCACACCACCCCCGCAGGCACTGTGCCACCCTTCATAGATGCACTTGTCTCAGTCTGTGAAAGGCTACACAGGGAATCTTTGTAGTGGTGACATGGCCGAGTGTGTTTGCTGATTGTTGCGGTAATTTGCGGCTGCCCAGGTGAATACGGTGGGTGCATTAACTGCACATCATAAATGTTGCCTGCTGCATAGTGAACGTAAAAAACCCATTAAATAATTTAAAAAGTGCCTCGGTATAATTTGCCAAATGTTCAAAAATTACTCAAATGACTTAATTTAATTTGGGAAAAACGACGTAACAATATAATATCCCTAGGCTGCAGGTCCCCGGAATAGTTGACCTGAGATGTAAAGCACTTTGAGATGCTGCCATATTATATTTAGTAAGCACCCTTTACATGCATATCCTGAAACTGAAAATCCTTTACCTGTGTGTGGACGTGTGCAGCACGTGGTGTTACTCACGAAGGCCTGCATTGCATACATCATCCCGGACACGCCATCCCATGTGCGCGCCTGTATGCGCCGCGAGCGCTTCGTCGTACAGACGATTCTGCAGCAGGCAGAGCTGGGCCGTCTCCGTAACACCCTCCTCACCGATGCCCCCAGCTCACCGCCATCGCCTCAATTCCACGTTGAGGATGAGCAGGCAGAGATGGGCCTGCTTCGCTGCTCGCTGCATAAGGAGTCTCCTGGCGTATCGCACCCACCCCAGCGGTGCCACATGGAGAATGAGCAGGCAGAGAAGACTGGTGACGACTCACTGCTGAAGGGATCCGAGGAGGAATCAAGCAGCGAGGATTCGTCAACTGTCTTCTACAGCATATAAATCTACTCTGACTTTTAAAGGAGGCTGCTATCCTAACTCTGTTTGCACGTGGACAAGGACATTGCTGTCGAGGACTATCTGTATATATATTAATAAATAGTTTATGATTCAACATGTCTCAATCATCTCATGTCTTTTCATACGAATCACGATGTGAATGAGGAAAACTAGAAATTATTGTTATTTTGTATATATTTTTAATTTTGGTTTAACACGTAGGCTTTCGGGCCCAATATCATCCATAGAGGTGTTTTTTGGGTTAGATCGCGTACATATTTAAACGTGTCGTTAAAACCCGCCACCACTCGACACAGCCAACTAGTAAGGGTTGTCACGGAAACAGAACAAGCCAATTCGTCACTGGTACTTTGGAGAGCCAAGCCACAACATTTACAATCGGAGTACGACGTTTTGCCAGTAATTACAACTAGCTTCATCAGGCGACAGCCAGATTTGTGACACTCTCGCGCAAAGTGGGGGGGGGGGGGGAGATTACCGAGTCAACGTACATTATGCATGTGCATTATGAGAGCCCTTTGATCTTGTCCTTCCTGTCTATTGTGTATTAAAATAGCCGTACCAATGGTAATCCCTATTGAAGTATGCTGCCCTTTATAGGCATGCATTTAAATAATGTATTATTTGTTGGCACCCGTGTTCAGCAGTAACAGAGCACACGTGCCAACAAGGACACTCAGTTGATTTTAATGTTGAAGTTCTGTGCAAAACTAGCTACTGCTGGCCAAGAATAATTCGAGAATCTATCGAAATTGAAAGAAAAATTTACAGTTCGGATAGCTATCGCCTTTGTGCTGTGTGGAAGCGACTCATCAAATAGTACATTAGATGAAACTCCGAGTACCCACTCAGGAGGTATAGTGGTAAAGCAGTGGAGGAAAAAAAAGCAAATTTTTAAATTTGCCCTTGTTGAATGATAGAGTCGATACACACAGCAAGCGAGATTAAGAAAGCGCATCGGAAGAAATAACGGAGTTGAGAGAGAGAATACAATTGCCTGCTGGAAAAGGAAAGGCATTCCTACCGAGGGAGACAAGTTGACAAAGATTTTGATCATGGGAACCGGTGACGTGGCTCGATCTTCCCTATGTGCGCAACACGCTACCGAAAGAAAACAGAAAATCCTATTCAAAGGCTAAAATAAGCTCCATTTTTTGTATAATAGCCCGATAAACAATAACCCCATACATAGACTGAGGAAGAAAGGGAAGAGCCTGAACAAAGGGGAGGAGATTACGACGGAGATGGGTTGGAGGTGGAGAGAAGGGGAGAGGGGAGGCCGTAAAGGTGGCTGCACATTCAAGGAAAGCGGCATAGAAAGAGTTGAACGGGGACATGGAGACAACAGACAAAGGGTGGAGAAAGAGGAAGAGAGGATCTTTCAGTGCTCCCTACAGGAAACCCACAAAACTGAATTTCCTAAACTCGTGTCGCCTCCGTGACAGCAGCACCACCAACGCCAAAGACTCACGCTCCCCTAATCGATAATACCATCTCCATTGCCGACCAGCCACGAGATGGCTGCTCTCAACACCTCGGTCGTGGTGTATGCAACAAAAGACTTCCGGCTGGTGAGCAACCGGCCATTGCGAGGGTTGGAAATAAACTGAAGCACGGGGCGACTCCCACAACCTTCGGGTATTTCCCAACTGGATGACGTCTTGGGATGAAGCCAGAAGTAAGCCAAATCCGCACTCAATAAATGGGACAAAAATCTCAGAGAAGCCTCCAGAAATGTCACAGGAGGCTCGGGTGTGAGAAACCAGACTCCATGTGGGGTCCTCCAAACCTTTGCCCTCCAGTTCATCAACATTTGTAAAAGCAGGACGTCTCAAAGGTACGTAGCATGGGTGAGGGACGATGTTGAGAACCACGTTCAAAGATTAGGCGCTTTGACAGGTTGGGGTCCGAGTAAACTTTTAATGGAGCTCACCCTACGACATTACGGATAGAAGGATAGTGTGCCGGCACAATCCGGACACCCTGCTACACCGAAACACTCTGCTGCATAAAACTCCCTGGTACAGCTAAACACTGGCACGATTACGCTCAAATACACACAAACTCTCGCTCGGCCAGTTGGTACACAGGTTAAAAGTTGTGGGGGACGCGGGCCCCCGGCTCCCCCCGCGGGGGAGGGCTGATCTCGAGAGGGCTGCGGGCTCCGGACTCCTCGGTCGAGTGAGAGCAGCCGCTACTCGACTCCTCGCTCGCGGGGAGAGGGCTGCCGCTCTCCGGCTACTCTCCTCACGCCGCAGCCCCTCGGGTCCGCAGGTCCTGTTTGTGGCGCATAGCTCGGGGCTGGCACGTGGCTGCCTGGAATCAATCCGTCGCTTCTCAGCCACTCAAACGCGACGTCTCCGCTCACACAACCCCGCGCCCCACTCACACGAACTGAACGGGGGGTCAGGGGTCAGAGCGAATGACGTCCTTCGCACACGCATTGCCGCCGAGGGCGGGCAATGGAGATTGTTTAAAGGGCTGCGGGGCGGGGATTTTTTTAGAGCGACACATCAATCGCACGCGCGGGACGGGGGGGTCGGGGGTCAGAGGGCAGGGACGTCACTCGTACACGCGTAGCCAATTGGGGGGTTGTATTGGAGTTTATTTAAAGGGCTGGAGGGGCGGATATTCGGGATTGGTGTTAGCCCGCACGCAGCAGGGCGGGAGTCCGGGGTCACAGGACGAAGCGCTCACTCGCCGAGTCCTTTGGGCGCGGCGTTTCTTCTTCCGTGACACTGCGCGCCGACCACACGCGTTACGGCGAGCGCAAACACACCACCATGCACTTTCCCCACACTCGTAGAAACCACACGAGGCTGTTATCGATCACTAACGATTTATTCCCGGCGTGTCTGCGAGCCACTATTACCCGAATCAGTCTGAGTCAGCAGGGTGTGGTGCCGCCGCAGCGGAGCCACTCCAGCGGAGCCGTGCCCACCGCCGCGACGCCGTCACCGATGCCTCGGATTTCCCGCCACTCTCCCGGGGCCGGTGCCTTCTCAGACGTCCGCGTTTTGCCCACTGCACAGTCGTGAGGCCGCCGCAGCAGAGCCGCTCTGCCGAGGCCGTGCCCACCACCGTGAAGCCGCCACCGGGGGATGCCGACGCCGACGCGGTGCACCCTCGCCCCCCCCCCCCCCGCACGAACGCACACACGCCCCACGTAGAGCCGGGAGGGGAGGTCACCCGGCCGATAGGTTTTTTTCCAGAAGTCCCTAATGGGATCGAACTTCATGGTTTCCTGCGGCCGGGAAATTGGGCGATCTTCCCCCTGTAGCTGACATACACTGCGGCGCCATGACCTAATATTAAAGTTGCATGGTCACGGCAAGGGCCATCGTGCCACCGCGAGTGGAACCACGCACGCACAAGCACGGGTCAGTGGACTGGTAGCGGGAGAACAGAGAGCGGACGTCGGAGAGATCACTGCGGCGACATCACCCGAGCTGGGATCCGGGTATCGAAAGGGCGGGAAAATCCGAGCCCCTGATTGGACGGGAGGCCAAGAGAGCGAAACGGCGAAATTCCTTTGTTGTAGGTGGGATAAAGGGAGGGGGATTCAGGTAGCAAGACAGTCTTCTTCAAAAATCATCGCGGTCCACGCAGGAGGGGAGTCAGCCGTTCGAGACGTCCGCGTGACGAACTTCAGCGCAGCCAGGCTCAACCCTCTACTGATCGCTTTTCTACAGCTTCCAGTGCAGCAGAGTGGAAGTACACGTGAGTAAGAAAGAGAGGTAAGTTTGGGCTATTTGATCGAGGGTAGAAAGCAGAGCGATAGGCAGATGAAATACAGTCTACGATCCCAAGGGGAATAAGCTGACATCCACTGACCCACACAATTATGCGTAGCTTAACGGGTTGCTCGCAGTTAATAAAATAACTGGTAGGGGAATAAACTGTTTCGTGTGGTCTTTGGAGGGTGAAGAGGAGGGTGGAGAGTGTTTTGTGTTCGTGCGCACACGCGGCTGTTTGCGGCGAATAAGGGAGTAGAGCGTGCTTGGTGTCCGTACCTGTACGATCGTTTACAGCATTGTTCATCGCGCGCGTGCCTACACGACTATTTTCGGTGGTGCCCAGCGCTCTCGTACCTGCGCAATCGCCTACAGTAGAACTTTGCGCTCGCGTGCGTGCGCGGTTGTTTACAACGAGGCGGAGTGCTCAGTGTGCGCGTGCCTACGCGTCTGGTTTCGGTGGCGTTTAGCGCTCGTGTACCTGTACGATTGTTTACAGTAGGGCTTAACGCACGCGCACCAGTGTGATGGGGTGGCGGGGTGGCGGTCGCGCCCCCCGCGATTGTCTAATAGCGAGATAGCGAATTAAGCAACTAGCGTGCGCGAATACGCAGCTGTGTAAACAGCCCGTTAAATCGGAGCAAAGTAATCGCGGCGTGTTTGTTTTTGCTTAACCGCGTGGAGCGTGGGTGGGAGGGAATCCCATGGCGGCGCGCCGCACCTGTTTATTCCCGTGCAGGACGGGGTTTTACTTTGCGAGCGCGCTCACCGCGACACGCCGTCGTTGAACAGGGTAACGCATCGCAAGCGCAAAGCGTACGAGCCGCTAATTAAGCTACGCAAACGCGGTCGACATCCCAGGCAGAGGTACAGGGGGCGAGGCATTAGGGGTCGGTAGTCTGGACCTGACAGAGCAACCGGGGGGGTAGCGGTATGAATGGACCGGGGGAGTCGGTGGACAACGGCCCTGACAATTCAGCGATGGCGGGGGACGGTAGCCCCCACAGAACCACCTCATGTAAGAGAAGAGCTCGTGGAAGGAGATATCATTGCACTACTCATGACATCCCTTCGTGGCCGTTTTATATCCACTAGGAGGTTATTGCAATTCCTTACACATCACGCGACATCAGAAGTGTTTGCTGGAAGAAGTGTTTGGTAACTGGATAAGACCATCAATGAGAAGCCAGTTTAATCATGGCTCGGTGACTGAAACCCAGAGTTTCACGGTTTAACCCAACATCCGAGCAGCACCACATCAGATCTCTAGACTCCTCAGCGCAGGCATACAAATATCGTCAACAATGCGTACATTAACTAATTTGTGAAATTAGGAATTACATCCAAATGAAATGTAGTGTGTGCATTACTAGGACGTACCTAAAGGTGCCAGGTTGGGTTCATCCACCTTGGGGACGCTCTGCTCCACGCAGCCTCCTGCTTCCGTGCAGTCCATCCTTTGATGTCCGAATTCTGGCTGTTGCTACTGCTGCAATTGGTGACGCTGGTGGTGGTCTTTTTTCTTTTAATGGACTTAGGTCGACTTCGCTTTTCCTTCTTCTTCTGCTGCAAGGCCATCAACACTTTCATGCTCGTAATAGGATCGAGAGCAGCGTATGGTTTATTCTCACTGACTGGTGAAGCAGTTTCTTGACGTGGAACTAGGCCAAAGCATTCAAGAAAAATGGATTTCATGTCATTTATCTTAACGCCGCTATCTTTTGTCGAAGTGTATTCATGTTCAGGCTTCGGCCTGTACATGAATTGTGCGTGAAGACTTTCATGAGTTTTCAGGATTTCAATAGGACGTAAAAATCCGCAGACTGAGCACATCTCATAGGGCGACGGTGGATTCAACACCGCATTGGCAAAACTGCTGTTATTCACCAAGCTTGGTGCACCCTTTATCATATAATCCTTTTCGTGGCTCTTCATATGCCTTTTTAATCTTCCTAGCTGATCAAACCTTCGTCCGCATATGCCGCACCATTGTTCACAGGTCTCCTTGTGTGTTCTTATGTGGGCTTCTAGGCACCATGCCAGTTGGAATTTTTTTCCCACAGACGTCACAAGAGATAAGTTTTTTCGCTCTTGTAACTCTACCGGATTGAGGTGGGGTTGAGATGGGTGCTGGTGAAGTGCCATCAATGGTGAAGGCAATTCTCCCAGCACCACCTTGACTCGCAGCGGAGTTGCTCTCGCACATCTGAAACAAAAGACAAAGGTCACGCGCATGACACCCGTGTCACGAGTGTACTCACACAGGCATACTTAAGGTGACATAAGATTCATATATACTAGAACTCATTATACCAGAACTCCACAATATTGCAGTTCCTATCATGTACGATTTTACCCTCTTATCCATCCAAATAATATTTTGTTTCTAAACAACAATGACGAACTACCTCCATTTTCGTAATGTTACCCACCTAATAGGGCTTTCTGTATATACACACCAACAATATAATGATTGCACCACACGTTCAGTCCACTATTCACGACACTCTGACTCGCAATCTCCATATAAGACTGTAATATCATTTATGTATGAGGGCCCGTTAAAAAGTTTTGAGACGGACACTTTTTTTACAAACAACTACGTAAATTATAGTCTTCAATAAAAGTACAGTATAGTACTATTAATGGCACTTATAACTGAACGTCATTATCTCTCATGCTAATATTACAATGTCAACTAGTTACCCAGGAAAGTTTCATTGAGTCTAAGTACTGCATTTTCAGAAAGGTCCCATTGCATTGAGATGTTTGTGTGAGTGGAACCCAGAGAGACCCCACCTTGCATATGGAGAAATAACACAACTCCACACAGATGGATTCAACCCACAAGCTCAAAGCATTCCCTGTTCAACAAAGTACTCAGTGTAATGTTTAATATAATTTATTTGGTATTATATAGTATCGTAATTGTATAGTCAATATACAGCAGTGTGGTATACAGTAGGGTTGGTAAAATAATACATAGTGTAATATTACAAGTCTAATATTATTATAATCTAAGGTAGTGTATAGTAACGCAGTGTATAATTCAATGTTGGTGTCTGTCTATGGCAGTTTATAATAAAAATATTATTTGGAGGCATATTATAATAATTTTTGCGACATAGAAGTGTAATGTATAATGACTTATTGTTAGTAGCTCAGCTTAGTGGAGCATATATTGAGTACATTGATTATATTGATGTAGTTTATATTTAGTTCTTTCACATCGGTTTATTGTATGATAGTTGGGTAGTTGCAGTTCTTTAGCGTCAATATACTAAATGCCTCTGTTGATATATAAACTCTGACTTTAACAATGCTACTTCCGTGACAAGTTACATGCTAATTCCTCACATTAACATCATGCTAAAATCCCAGTTACATGCTAATTTCTGACTTTACCATCCTGCTAATCTATCACATTAACACAGCTACTTCAATGCTAAATTCTTCTGTTGATATGTAAACTCTTTTGGCAAGGCGCTCTGCTCCTCCCACCCAGCTTAAAATATGCTGCCAAGCTTAGCAGTGTTCATTGGAGCACTGTCTTTCCGACAGTTATGTTTCTTCACCTGAGGACGGCTGCTTGTGTTGTGGCCGAAACGTCGTGAGAATTTTATTTTATTATGTTTTATTTTTATTATTTTATTATTTCCCTTCTACGTGACTTTACCGAAAGAACCAAGAAGATGAATCCCTGCAGTCACGAAAGCTTTAAATCGAAATGTATTCAAATCAAGTTGTTTTCTTTTTACCACAGTACTTTATGGAATCCTCAAGAATAAATGCATTTGTGGAAGTATTAAACTATACTTGAAGATGTGTGAGAATGTAATTCTGCAGATGCAAGCACAGGCAAACTCGTATCTGCATATACAAGTTTCTGGGCCTCCTCACTTCACCAAACCCGCATTGACTGGCATGGTGAAGTATGGTTAAACAACTCCCACGAACGACATGGTGTGGGGGAGGCCTCTATCAAAACGCTGGATCGACAAAGGGCTGATACATGTCACGACATTGTTTGTTAAGACCGTTCTCTAGTCAGCACAAGCCGTCTATGTGGACAATAGAGGGCACGACACACGTGTACACGATGTTTGTGTGCATATATTCAGCGTGTGTATCACGCAATAATTATATAAGGTCGCGATTATGCTCAAAACGAACCAAATGTATAACATCACGAATAACTTTGGAAGTCTCCAGAGCCTGAACAATATTTGAAGTAGACACTGACCCAGTTACTATTAATAGCTCAGATGTGTAGGCTTTGACATTAACATAGCCATTTCTGTGACCAGTCACAAGCTAATCACTCAGTTATTTCAATGCTAAATTTTCCTGTTTGATTTTTACTAGGTGCCTCTGTAAATGTGTATGCTTTGACTTTAACATAGCCATTTCTGTGACCAGTCACAAGCTAATCACTCAGCTATTTCAATGCTAAATTCTATGCTAATTCCTTTGTCAAGGGGTGCCTCTGAGGATGTGTATGCTTTGACTTTAACATAGCCATATCTGTGACCAGTCACAAGCTAATCACTCAGCCATTTCAATGCTAAATTCAATGCTAATTCCTTTGTCAAGGCGCTTTGTTTTTTCTCACACAGCTTAAAGGTCTCGATCTGAGCTTGGCTTTGTTCGCTCCAGCGCTGTCCTCCAGACAGTCTCGTCCCTTCACCTGATGAAGCCCGCTTGTGTTGTGGCCGAAACGTCGTGAGAATTTTATTGTGCTATTTTATTTTTTCAATTTATTATTTTATTCTCATGCTACGTGACTTTACCGAAAGAACCAAAGAAGATGAACCAAGAATATGGCGTGTAGATGCTGCCATCTGCCGGCCACCAACGTGGCGTGTAGATTCTGCAAATTGAAAAATTAAAATAATAAATTGAAATTAATAAGCAAAAATCCAGATTCATATTCTTGGTTCTTTCGGTAAAGTCACGTAGATTTAAAAATAATGAAATAAATTAAAATAAAAAATAAATCGGAAATAATAAAATTACTTTTATTTGTAATTTTTAAATTGGCATAATTTACACGCCATATTCTTGGTTCTTTCGGTAAAGTCACGTAGATTTGAAAATAAAAATAAAATAATTAAATGAAAATCATGAATTGTTATTATTATATTTTGATTTAAAGCTTTCGTGACTGCAGGGATTCATATTATTGGTTCTTTCAGTAAAGTCACGTAGAAGGGAAACAATAAAATGAAATAAATATTTTTAAAAATATTATTTAAATTTTTACTTTTCTTTTATTATTTATATTTTCTATCTACGTGACTTTACCCAAAGAACTAAGAATATAGCGTGTAGATTCTGCCAATTTAAAAATAAAAAAATTGAAAATAATAAAAGCTTTTATTATTATTTTCAATTTATTATTTTAAAATCAAAATTTTGTTTCATTTTTTTTTATCTCTGTGACTTTACCGAAAGAACCAAGAATATGAATGTGGGGTTTTTGCTTTTATTATTTTCCATTTCACACTTTTTAGTTGATTTTATTTGATAATTTTTTTTATTTTCTATCGACGTGACTTTACCGATAGAACCAAGAATATGGCGTGTAGATGCTGCCAATTTAAAAATTAAAATAGATTGCAAATAATCATCCAAATCCAGATTCATATTCTTGGTTCTTTCGGTAAAGCCATGTAGGTTGAAAATAAAAGTAATAAAATTAAATAAAAAATACAAAAGATAAATGGAAAATAATGAAAGCTTTTATTATTTTCAATTTATTATTTTAATTTGCATTTTTTTTAAATTGGCAGAATCTATACGCCATATTCTTGGTTCTTTCGGTAAAGTAACGTAGATTTGAAAATGAAAATAATAGAATTAAATGAAAAAATACTAAATAATGATTTTTTTTTACTTTTCTTTATTATTTATATTTTACCCAAAGAACCAATAATCTGGCGTGTAGATGCTGCCACCTGCCAACGTTGTTGGCCACCAGATGGCAGCATCTACACGCCATATTATTGCTTCTTTTGGTAAAGTCACGTAGATAGAAAATAATTAAAAATTAAAAAATGCAAATTATGAAAGCTTTTATTATTTTCAATTTATTATTTGTATTTTTTAATTCAATTATATTATTTTTATTTTAAAATCTACGTGACTTTAACGAAAAAAACAAGAATTCGGCGTGTAGATGTTGCCACCTGCCGGCCACCAACGTGGCGTGTAGATTCTGCCAATTTAAAAATTAAAATAATAAATTGAATATAACAAAAGCTTAAATAATATTAAAAGCTTTTATTCAATTGATTATTTTAAAATTGTATTTTTTTTATCTCCGTGACTTTACCGAAAGAACCAAGAATATGAATGTGGGTTTTTTGCTTTTATTATTTAAAATTTCACATTTTTATTTGATTTGATAATTTTTTATTTTCTATGGACGTGACTTTACCGAAAGAACCAAGAATATGAATTCCTGAAGTCACGAAAGTTTTAAGTCACAATCTACACCCAACAATGGTGGCCAGCAGATGGCAGCATCTACACGCCAGATTATTGCTTCCTTCGGTAAAGTCATAATTCTGGTAGGAACGAAGTTGTAAACTGAGTGTACCAGCCTGCAATAGATTAATGTGTCCGTCCGTCCGTCCCCTTTCAATACTTTAACGAAGTGAAATACTGGTAGGAACGAAGTTGTAAACTGAGTGTACCAGCCTGCAAAAGATGAATGTGTCCGTCCGTCCGTCCCCTTTCAATACTTTAACGAAGTGAAATCTCGTGCTGTTGGGTGTGAAATCAGCAATAGACAGCGCAGAGACTTGTCCTCTCAAGCCCACCCTGCAGGGACCTGTTAATAAAATTAAAATAATACATTGAAAATAATAAATTGAAAATAATAAAAGCTTTTATTAGCTTAAATATTATAATTAATATTTTAAATTTAATTTAATTATTTTTATTTTCAAATCTACGTGACTTTACCTGAAGAACCAAGAATATGGCGTGTAGATTCTGCCAATTCAAAAATTAAATAATAAATTTTAAATAATAAAAGCTTTCATTATTTCATTTTTTTTGTATTTTTAATTTAAAAAGCTTTTAGTATAGCTTTTATTATAATATCATAATATTATAATCAAAGCTTTTATTATAATAAAAGCTTTTATTATTTTAGGATTCTCCTCCACGGCGGCCTTTGTCTCCCCCAGTAGCGATGTTTATGACACACCGCACCAGGTACTCATCTGAGGCTGAGTCGACCTCACACTCTCTTACTGTCTCAAAACAACAACCGCCATTCGCCACTAAGTGGCGGTGACGTCACCACGACGCTTGTGCCAGGCTATGTGCACCTTGAGGCTACGTGAAGTGTCGATCGCCGGCTGGCAGGAGGTCACGGGGCAGACCCAGGTGCCACTGGTCGACTGACTGAGGTGACTGAGATTACTGGCTGATGCACCACCTGTACCCCCTACTGTGCCAACTTGCTGAGCTTTAGCCACCCGACGCTCCGCTCGTTTTTCTGAGCGTCGCTCCTCTGCCCTCCGTTGTTGTTGGAGGGCGACTGCCTCCAACTGCCCAGTAGCGTCCTTCACGAGCCTCCTCCACAGAGGCCGATCTTGACACCGCTGGTACCAGTCATTGGCAAGTCCACTCAGCTCCACATCCTCCTGTACCACATCACTCCATCTCTTCTCTAGTCCGTGCCACGCCCGTTTAGCTCCCTCGATCCGGCCGAACAAAAGCTGTTTGGGCATGCGGTGATTGGGCATGCAGGCTACATGGCCCAGCCAACGCAGCCTTGCCTGCTGGAGGAGCTCACCGATGGGACTTTGTCCAGATCTTTCGAGGATTTGTGAGCTCCTCACACAATCCAGCCTGGTTAAACCCAGGATTGATCGTAGGCAGGCCAGCCTAAATGTTTCTAACCGGTGAAGATGCTGCATTAGGGGGGTCCACGTTTTGCAAGCGTAGAGAAGGGAGGGAATGACTGTGGCCGAGAAGAACCGAAGCTTCATGCGGAGCGACAGACCAGGTAGCTTCCACACAACGTTACACAACCGATGAAAAGATAATGCTGCTCGACTAATTCGGAGTGAGACCTCTGCTGTTAAACCGGAGCCGATCATGAGCACACTGCCCAGGTATGGAAAACTCTCCACTCTCTCCCCAACTGCCCCATCGCCGATTGGGAGTTGTGGGGGTAGAGTGCCCGATGGCACAAAATACCCAGGCAGGTGCTTCGTTTGGGTGGGGCTGATGGTAAGGCCCCACCTCTTTGTGGCACACTCCAGTTTCAGCAGCAGCGCCTCCAACTCCTCCTCTGAATGAGCAGCAATTACCAGGTCGTCGGCATACATAATGTGGTTGACCAATAGGGAGACATCCCTTGACCGCACCTGGGCATCGATCAGCCTCCCATTGTATCTGTACCAGACGTAAATTCCTCTGGTACAGCTACTGAAGGCTTCACGAACTATGTGGTGGAAATAGATGTTAAATAATGTTGGAGCCAGAGGACATCCCTGTCGCAGGGAATGGCTCTGACTCCGGGCTATGTAGTTTTACTCGGGTCTGCTCACCATCATGAAGGTCCTTAATGAGTGTGAGCAGAGGGTCAGGGACTCTGAAAGCACGAAGAACAACCCAGAGCCCAGGCCTACTGATGGTATCATAGGCCTTGACCAGGTCAATAAAGCAGAGATGTAGGTCTAGTTGGAATTCCCTCCACCTCTGCTGTAGCAGACGGACAGAAAATGACATTTTTGCAGGACCGCGTATTCCTGAAACCGCATTGGGGCTCCGCAAGCCTCTCCTTAGCGTACCTAGCAAGGCGTTGTTGAATAATCCTTGCCAGGACCTTTCCTGGCACACTGAGGAGTTAGATGCCCCTGTAGTTGTTACAGTTTGTGCGGTCCCCCTTCTTAAAGAGGGGGACCGCCAGGGCATCCTTCCAATCCTGCGGAACCCGTCCAGTGGCCCAGACTGTTGTTATGATGTCATGTAGGGCAGTCTACGCACAAACGCAACCCTCCCTCAGCATTTCGCTTGGGAGATCTCTCTGCTCGGTGCCTTTCCTAGTCTCAGACTCTGGATCGCCCTCAGTACTTCCTCAACGGATGGTACCTCAGCCAGCCACTCACAGAGGGTGACTTCCTCCTCTAATATTTGAGGCACCGCATCCTCAGCAGGGTCATCCCCACTTTGTCCCATGATGTTTTCCAGGCTGAGGGATTCCCCCTCCCCCAGGACCTCACAGAAATGCTCAGCAAATCTGCAAACCTGTCGATGGGGGTCGGAGATTGGATCACCCTTCGTTCCCCTAATGATGGTGTAGTGGGTATAAATTGACGAAGAAACTTCTGATGAGGCAACACGATATTTATTGTCTTGGCCCCTTTTTGGGCCATGGACATTAACCCTGGCGTGATAGCGCTTCCGCCCCCTATTGACGATAAGGGGAAGCTACCAGCCCACAGAGTGGTGAGTGACGATTACCCCTACAATGGTAATAGGTGTGGCGCTGTAGGTTACTTTTTTTAATGGAGTTAAATAGGGATTTGTGATCGCGGGCCACTGAGGCAGACTCCATCTCCTCAGCAACCCGCGACCACCACCCATCCTTGCAGCGCCTCACGGCTCTCCGAACCTCCGAGCGAAGGCTGCGGTAAGCCTCCTCATTCTCTGACGTGGGATGCTGTAGACGATTAGAGAGGGCCTGTCGCTTTTTCTCAACCATCCTGAACACCTCCTCTGTCAGCCAGGGTCTCTGGGGAGGTCTGGACCGCCTATACAAAGCAGCCATTGCAGCTGCATGAGTCAGTCCTAAACCTCGCCCATTTACCCTCGACATCAGGAGTGGGGGACGATGCTGTCTCACTCACACTCACTCACAGCACGAGGCCGACTCATTACATCTCGCGGAGGATCGCGCTGCTGAACAAAAAAAGTTCCGTGGTTTCGGTTTGCAAGCGCGAGTTCACGTTTTAAGGCGATGGGGGCCGTCCATAAATGACGTCACGCACCTGGGGAGGGGGGGGGGTCAGACATTTGTGACGATGTGTGACGAGGAGGGGGGTTTGAGAAATGTGACGTCACGTCAAAATGCGCAACTTTAAATAAATATAGACAACACGTTCTATTTAGTTAAATAGACTTTTTAATGTTTTCTCCGACAACAACAGAGTGCAGCACCACATTACATACGCGCTACAATGGCAATAGTTTACAGCGATTTGAGTCATATTTAATTTTCAAAATGGAAATATGATTGGGGGGGGGGCGGCAGAGCTTTGTGACGTCATATTTGAGGGGGGGGGGGTCTGACTTTTTGTGACGCCGTGACGAGGGGGGGGGTCAAAAATCGTCCAAAATCGCGTGGTCATTTATGGACGACCCCATATAAAATAATTATTTCATGGCAGTTGGTTCTGAAGTGCGACTGTTTGTAATTTGGGCGTTCATAAGTCGAGGACTGCCTGTAAATAAAAATTCCAATTGTGGATGTGGGACTTGCTGGTAACAGCTTCTCTTCACAAGGCAGCAGACATCGTGCTGCTCACAGCAGACATCGCGGCTGTCGCGATTTTCACCTGAAGACGATGGCTTGTGTTGCTATCGAAACGTCGTGATTTATTTTGTTTTATTTCAAGCAAAGTGACTTTACCGAAAGAACCAAAGAGTATGGATTCCTGCAGTGACAAAAGCTTCAAATCAAGATCGGTTTTAATTATTTATCGAGTGTGGGTAGAATCTGTGCAGAGTTGTGCTGTTTCCCCATGTGCAAGGTGGGGGTCTCTCTGGGTTCTACTCACACAGAGCCAAACGCTCATTAATGTAATTGCCAAATATCTCATTGCAATGGGAAACTTCTGATAAAAAATCAGTCTTTAGACTCAATGAGGCTTTCCTGGGTAAATAGTTAATATTGTATTAATTAGCATGAGCAATAATGAAGTTCACTTATGAGTGCCACGAATAGTACTATACTGGACTTTTAATTAAGACTATTTTACGTAGTTTTTTGAAAAAAGTGTCCATTCTCAACACTTTTTGACGGGCCCTCATGCAGAAATTATATTGCAATCTTACATGGGGATTGGGAGTCAAGTGTGTCATGAATAGGAACTGAACGTATGGTGCTATAATTAACTTTCTGTTGTGTATATGCAGATAGGATCTCTGGTGGGTAACATTGGGAAAATAGAGATAATTAGTAATTGTTGTTCATATACAAAATCTTATTTTGGTGGTGATTTGAAGCTTTCGTGACTGCAGAAATCCATACCCTTTTGTTCTTTCGGTAAAGTCACGTAGGTAGAAAAATAAAATAAAAAATAATATATTACGTTTCGATCGCAACACAAGCGGTCGTCCTCAGGCGGAAAAAATAATCCGCTGCATCTCTGACCAGCGCCACCTAGCCAGTGAACTGGAGCACATATGTTGTGGGTAAATCATCGGTGGAGAACTTCTTGTGAGGCAACACGATATTTATTAACACTCTATTTTACAGGGTCCCTAACACAAAGGGGTAGCGGCCCCTTCACCACCCGATACCTGGGGAGGTATGGCCTCCGGACTACACGGGCCCTAACACTGGGAACCCGTTAATTCCCCGTCCTCCGGCTGGGGGCCCTAGGGGAGGCTCTGCTGACCCGACCGTGCCAGGGTCTTCGGGTCCTGACCACTGGCCTCACTGAGCTCCGGCCCTTGGAAGGACGACGGAGTTTGGGGTCCAGGGTCCTATCCCCCAGGACCTATCTTCCCTTGACCACTGGCCTCACTGAGCTCTGGCCCTTTGAAGGACGACGGAGCTTGGGGTCCAGGGTCCTAACTTCAGCCCAGGGGCCAGTGACGTGTGAGCCGGTCCCAATGTGCACCGGCAAATATTTATCGCCAGGTGGCCCCAGTGTTCATTGCTGTCCACACGTGGATACCTAAAGCCCATGTCAATCCACTGCTGGATGAGTCCCGCAATGAAGATACAATCAGTACATCCACTTTGCTTTTGGACTCCACCTGTTCCATTGGCGGCCGAATGCGAATCTAAATATGCATACGTTAGAGACTGGTTAATGCGCATAGAAATCAAACCAATTGACCTACGACCTTTGCCCCATCAACTTTTGTAGAATTTTAGATGTGCATTACAGCTACTTTAGCCGGATGGTTGTGGTGGCTATGTATGCCTGTAATCAACGACTACGTGGAGGTGAGGGTTGGTGGATCACAAAAATGTTGCGACAACTCCCACCCCTTGGTCGTCTAGGAGGTAGAGAAGGCAGTGTGGAATAATGTGGACTCCGCCTGTTCCATCTGTAGATTTGTGGTAGAGCGTTGGCCCGTCATTTGCTTGGATTTCTCCAGGTGCTCCGATTTCCTCCCACATGTAAACACTCATTAATCTTGATTTGAAGCTGTCGTGACTGCAGGAATCTATACTCTTTGGTTCTTTCGGTAAAGTCACGTAGGTATAAAAAAAAAAAATAGTCGATTGCTTGTGTGGCGATCGAAACGTCGTGATCCATTCTTATTTGTTCTACCTACGCGACTTTACCTAAACAACCAAAGAGTACAAACTCTCATTAATTGGCCGATAACATCTTTATATAAAGAGGACAACAGAGCATGGGCAGGAGTGGTGGGGGGGGAATTGTTGACAGCTGCTCACCATTTGACTGCCGCCTTCCCTCGTCTGTAGTTCCTCGCGCCAAAGTGAAGGAATTCTGTGTGCCAGTTACAATTATCACTTGAACGTAACTTGATGTTTCAATGAAAACAGCCACAGATTTAATCCTGAAAATCTTTATTTTTCACATGCAGTGAAACAATGTTGTTAGTAGGCTTGTTTCCCTGGGAAAGCCTCACTGAGTCTCAAGACTCTTTTTCAGGAGGGGCCTGCCAACTTTTCGCAGGAGTAATTTGGATGTTTGGCTAGTACCAGTTACATTGTATGTTGTTGTTGTTTTGCTATGGGAGTAAACCCATGCAGAGAAAGGGACCAGAATGAGGAAAGCGAAGCCAGGCAGTCCTTCAGAAGATGTCATGCACGGGCGTGACCACTGCACCACCCTGCCGCCCAAACAAAAGTAATTTAAATAATGTACAATACTGGCAAATAAACCCTATTAGTATCAACTGAATTTCTGGCCAATATGGCACGTGTATAGCTGCATCGGTGTTTCTAAAAGTTGTGTTCACATTGCCTGAAATTAATAATATAAAGAACAGATTTCCCACCTCTGGTTTCATTTGGATTACCGGTTGTCCTCATTATGTGTGTCACAGATAATATGGAAAGGAAAATATTACGCAGCACGAGTTGTAGGATTAGGGCAATTATGGTGACACACGTGACCCCCTCTACACAAGAAACAGCTAAGATTCATATTCTTGGTTCTTTCGGGAAAATCACGTCGAAGGGAAACAATAAAATAATACAAATATAAAACAATAAAATTCTCGCGACCTTTTGACTGCAACACAAGCAATCATCAACAGGTGTGAAAACCACAACAAGAAAATTTGAAAGAACCAAGAATATGAATCTCTGCAGTCACTAAAGCTTTAAATCAAAATTTAACAGCTGAGAGTCAATGCTGTGGTGTTGTGCGATTGGTGCAAGCGACCCATCATTGTGTTTTGATGTTGAGCTGTTAAAATTGCACTGTTGTGGGGTGAGGTCAAGGCCGATGACTGCTTCCAGCGGTGTCAAGATCAGTATTTTGAAGAGGCTCGCGGAGGATGATACTGGGCACTAGGGTGCAGTCTCCCTCCATGAACAACAGAGGGCAGAGGAGCGACGCTCACAACAACAATTGGCGGCGCACCGCGCGTATAAAACACAAAGTTGGAAGAAAGTTTATCTCGGGGAGTTAACCCACAACACCTGGGTCTGTCCCGCGTGTTCACACGATAACGCGTTTTCACTACAACGCGTTTTCTTTACTTTAGGGAACGCTTCTCGCACAACGCGGAACGCGCTCCGTCACAACGTGCTTTCTGAGCGGACTACTTTCTTGAGCAGTGAAATTAATTAAAATCTTTTGCTCTGCCATTTGATTTTAAATTACGACTCTTCAAAGAGCTTTGGTTGTAGTAAGCAATATTTGAATTTGTTTAAACGACCTGTATTCTCTTACAACATGTTTTATATTCCTAGGCATTAAATGTGTACTAAAGATTCAGACTAATTGTAAATCTAATGGGACCACTTTAATCGATGTCCGTTAATATATGTAGGCATGGTAAGGTTTCGAGACGCACTCGGCGATGCGTGAAACGCAGTCCGTGTCCTTCCTCGTCCATTTGTCTTCATTCCAACGTCAACTTTGTTCTGCCGGTCTCTCTCATTAAGGCCACATGGCCACACTGTGTCTCTTAGTTCTTGCAAGCTAAGCTGGAGTCAGTCTCTCTCATTAAGGCCACATGGCCACACTGTGTCTCTTAGTTCTTGCAAGCTAAGCTGGAGTAAGTCTCTCTCATTAAGGCCACATGGCCACACTGTGTCTCTTAGTTCTTGCAAGCTAAGCTGGAGTGAGTCTCATTAAGGCCACATGGCCACACTGTGTCTCTTAGTTCTTGCAAGCTAAGCTGGAGTCAGTCTCTCTCATTAAGGCCACATTGCCACACAGTGTCTCTTAGTTCTTGCAAGCTAGCTGGAGTGAGTCTCTCTCATTAAGGCCACATGGCCACAGTGTGTCTCTTAGTTCTTGCAAGCTACGCTGGAGTCAGTCTCTCTCATTAAGGCCACATGACCACACTGTGTCTCTTAGTTCTTGCAAGCTAAGCTGGAGTGAATCTCTCTCATTAAGGCCACTTGACCACAGTGTCTCTTAGTTCTTGCAAGCTAAGCTGGAGTCAGTCTCTCTCATTAAGCCACATGGCCACACTGTGTCTCTTAGTTCTTGCAAGCTAAGCTGGAGTGAGTCTCTCTCATTAAGGCCACATGACCACACTGTGTCTCTTAGTTCTTGCAAGCTAAGCTGGAGTGAGTCTCATTAAGGCCACATGGCCACACTGTGTCTCTTAGTTCTTGCAAGCCAAGCTGGAGTCAGTCTCTCTCATTAAGGCCACATGACCACACTGTTTCTCTTAGTTCTTGCAAGAAAAGCTGGAGTGAGTCTCATTAAGGCCACATGGCCACACTGTGTCTCTTAGTTCTTGCAAGCCAAGCTGGAGTCAGTCTCTTTCATTAAGGCCACATGGCCACAGTGTCTCTTAGTTCTTGCAAGCTAAGCTGGAGTGAGTCTCTCTCATTAAGGCCACATGGCCACACTGTGTCTCTTAGTGCTTGCAAGCTAAGCTGGAGTCAGTCTCTCTCATTAAGGCCACATGGCCACACAGTGTCTCTTAGTTCTTGCAAGCTAAGCTGGAGTCAGTCTCTTTTCGACATATGTCCCACCAAATTCTGTAATAATAATGTTCCAGTTTCTCTATATGTTTTTAAATTTAGATTTAAATAAATCTACATTTTAAAATCCACAAATCTGGCTGCCTCCTGATGATGCTGGTTGTAATTACTGGCGAAACGTCGTACTCAGATTGTTAATGTTGCGGCTTTGCTCTCTAACACACAACCGGTGTGCTGTACTAGTAACGAATTGGCATGTTCTGTTTAAGTGACAAACCTTACTAATTGGCTGTGTCGGGTGGTGGTGGGTTTCCGACATATTTTTATATTTACGCGATCTTACCCAAAAAACCTGTATTATGTAAAAATACATTTATTTTCCCCCTTTCTTTTTGGACAGTTTCAAATCTCTAACGTCTTTCAAATTGTTCTGATGTACAGTGCTACATTTTAAATTACTGTCATGTTTGCAACGGGTTGTTTAAAATATATTCAAATGGTGTAGATTCATGTTTAAACTCGATTCGAATCTGCATTCATCATTTTCTTCTTAAGCAGTCCGTAACCACAATTGGTACATCGATGCATGACCCATTTGATTATGGTTTGTTGGTCTTAATTTATCAATTAAAATGTTATTGAGTGTGCCAAATCCTAAAGAGTGGCGTTTGAGTCGACCTTATTTTATATTCACATGTGAAACGCCTGTGCACATGAATGTAATCCAGTTACACACTCTCCTACTTGTTCATCAACTCTCTTCGTGGTGTAGATTTGATGGCTTGTATAGCAACCATAAACAAACGCAACAAGTCCGGGTGACTCATGATCCATGATTCACGATGCCAGTGGGCCAGGTTTCACTCTCAACCTGTGTGGCATGAATTAAACGCACCTGTAAATTTGACCTGAAATGATTGCACAACAATTGCCCCGCCTTCATGGGATGTTTATCCTCCACTGTTTATCTGGCTTTGACCTGAATTATATAAAAGTGCGGCTGTGCAACTGCTGTAGAGTCACATTGGTATAAACGCATTTTACAATATGAACAGCGCATTGAAAACGCGTACTATTTTATGTATTGTTTAACAAGTGTGTTTACAAATCCACACTGAGAAACACGATGATTGACAGAGGGGAGTAGATTATGTTTTCGATAGTGTATTTAAATAGAGCTACTGTAGGTAAGTAGTTTTCAGTTTTAAAGGCATAGTTTAACAAGACAACACTTGCCACCATCCTTCAAACCCATTGGTGAAAAAGACCACAGTTTATGTTTACATTATAATATGTTTACATTACATATAATATATAATATAATGTTTATATTATAATATAATGTTTACATTATATATAATATAATGTTTACATCATAATACAATGTTTACATTATATATAATATAATGTTTATGCAAGAGCCGGGGACTTATGGGACCCCGGGGTCCCACCATAAGGTTCATATGAATGGTTACCTAATAACTTTTGAAACACGGTAATCACTGTGAAGTGCAGTTTCCAATTCTTATTGTTGACTCAATCTCTCTGGCCTTTCTATGCAATATGAAGAAGGGTCATTGCCCGAAACGTCGCTTATCGGATGTTTTCCCTTTTTCAAGGCCCCAGTGCTACTGATGCATGAATTTGTTTGGTATTTGAAATGATACGAAGGCTCAGCAAGTGATTCCTTGCAGACATAAACAGAAGCGATACGCGCCACCCCAGCCACCCATGTCGCGAATCAATCGATTATCGCGATTGAGGGCTCGTGAATAAATTCTAGATTCAACGCCTTGTTTTAAAACGTGAACACAGCCGGCTCTAGTGACTGGAGTGGGTGGGTGTTGGACAATGTGAAACAATGACACGCAACGTATACAAATCTAAAACATAAATTCTTACGCACGCGATCCGGTGTGCATATCGCGATCTTCAGGATGAATGATCACGTCCGAATCAATGCGTCGTCGTTGCTCCCCTAGCATGCGCTCTGTGTAACCCGCTCGTGTTGTTGTTGTTGTTTGCGGCAGAGTTTAGGATATTCGTGGCCAAGAGCCGCAGCTCCCGAGGCAAAGGAGTGATGGCATGCTTCAAGGTGCCGGACTTGCTGAAGCATCTCATGGAACGATACGGGGCTCCGGATATTCACGATCTGGGCATCCGTATCACCAGCATACCTCTGGGCATTTCCCTACGTGCCGTGCCTGCGTGTACGAGCGTGTGTGTGTGTACGTGTGTATGCATTGCGTCGCTTGTCGACTGCGAATTGTATTATTATTATTGGATGCCTCAAGTTATACTCTTTGGTTCTTTCGGTAAAGTCACGTAGGTATAAAATAAAATAAATCACGACGTTTCGGGCGCAACACAAGCGTCCGTCATCAGGTGGGAAAGCCTTGGTGTGCTGCTGAGGCAGAGTGTTTTAAATGGTTTGAAATGTGTGTAGCCCATGGGTCATAAAGAAGTGACCAGGGCTAGTGATGTTAACGTGAGAAATTAGCGTGTAACTGTAAGGTAGGAATGCGGCCTCCTCCTCGATTTTACGTGACTTTACCGAAAGAACCAAAGAGTCTGGATTCCTGCAGTCACGAGAGCTTCAAATCAAGATTGCCTCAAGTATGTATTGTTGTTGCCCTTGAGGGGGTTTACTTTCTGAATTAAATGCGTTCTGGAATTGCTGACACACAGCCACAACGTACGTGTCGCTGTGTTCACACCTGAGAGTGACACTGCATCAGCCTTTTACCAATATTCCCCCGCCCCTGCGTTTGCCTTACACGGCCACAATGCTGAGCTATCCTCAGTTGCTCAGGCACACAAGTTTCACACCTGTCTCCCTGTCAAGTGAATGTGGTGTATCCTTTTGTCATGCAGTCTGAGACAGACTTCCAACACGACTTCAGTTTTGTGGGTGCAGTGCTGTGACAAGAGCACTGAAGTAACTGCTCGTGTAAGTACATCATGTTAATATATATCGTATTGAAGGCTGAGGCCTATTTTACTGTACCGCTCCTTACAGAAATCTTCTTTCCCGAGTGGTTGTGCATTTGTCGCTTGTTTCAGAGGTTCGCGATTCGATCCCAGGAGTCGCCCTAGTTAATATTGCGGGTGTATTATCCAAAACTGCATTTCTATATGCTTCACAAATAATGTAAAAAAAAAATCCCGTGTTATTATTAATGAATGAGGAGGACGTGTGTGCCGGCGTCAGAATAAAAATTTGCAAATCTAAACAAGTACTCAGAAATGACTGGATTGGGTAAAACCACATGTATATATGTTGAACGTCTTTCGCACTGTACGTAGCCAACTGTGCCAATCAGAGGTGTGGAGGACAACAAACTGAACACAAAAAGCAGTTCTAAATAAATTGTTTTCAATCTAGATTTTAAAGTGCAAAGCTCCAATGGCTTACTAATATCGGAAGGAAGAGCATTCCAGTTGGCCGCAGAAGCCCATCTGAAAGCGAGTGATGCGGTGACTGTCTTTGTTCGATGGCTTGCCAAAAGCCACTGCTGCTAGGATGATCCACCAATCCCATCTCTCGATTGCAATCGTGCATTAGCTGCACACCTTGCATTCGCTGTTGAACCACTCGTCCATCACGTGTTCCATCATCGCAACTACAGCACTGCCCTGCACCTGTGGCCGCCACAGTTGCTAACATTGTGTTGTTTATATTCCTAATATTTTTCGGTAAAGTTCAACGTGACTTTACCGAAAAAACTAAGAATATGAATTACTGCAGTCACGAAAGCTTTAAATCAAAATTGTGTTGTTTGTTGAGGTGATCGGCAAGGCCCAGAAAGGCGAGCGGGAGGCGATGGACCATGGGCTGGCTCGCATCGAGTGTGACATCAAGCAGGAGGTGGAGGGCCGGCCACACAAGATCAAGAAATACCTGTTGGAGTCGTTCCCCTTGCCAGGGACGAGCGCCGATCTTCGCCGACAGTTCACGACACAGCCGGCGACCGAGATGGTGCTGCAGGTCTTCCAGAACGCCGAGGACATCTTTGTGAATAAGCTGAAGAAGGTGGGGCCATGGCGTCTGGACTTAATGCAACAAAATTACCTTGCGAGAACATTCATGCATTTGCTTAGATTTGTCAAAGATTTTCCATAATACATTTGTCCTCGGAATTATTTAATAAGTGATAATCGCCATACGTTTCAAGTCTGTGGATACTTCCACCATTATCAAAAGACTTGCTCTACCACTGAATTAACACTCCTCTATAATATTTAGGGCCATCGCTTTCACAAAATTCAGTCACACGTTGAAACAAAAGTAAGGGGGGGCATTGAAATCGGTCGGACATCTATGCATGTATCACCCTCTATTTGTCCCAACAGAGTGATATGGCTGCACGTGGTTTGGGTCCTTTGTTGTTTCCACCAACAGTGTGTGCAGGACTTCCTGGGGCAGGTGAAAGGGGACACGCCGGCCCGGAATATGTTTCAGTTGGCCCTGTGCTGTAGCTCCCTCGAGACTCCTCGCGACCTCGTGGTCAAGGAGAAACCGGCCGCGTTTCTCGGCAACATCAGCACTCCCGACACCAGACCGCCGCCTACTCCGGGGAGTAAGGAGACAAATTTGCATATACAGTAGACTCGATTATCTGCGCTAATGACGTGGAGGATGGCTGCGGATAATTAAAAATCTCGGATGATCCAAAGATATCTATTTTTTGCGGATCTCTATGCCACAAACTAACGATCAACCGATCGATGCACGTGCTGGGTGATAACACTTTCCTGCTAATTTGACCAAGTCCAATATCGGCTCAACTTTCATGTGACGGACATTACTCTCACGTTCAGAGTGGGTTAGAATGTGCTTCCCTTTACTCTGTAGACCAGACGTCACTAGAAGCGATGTCAGAGGTAGCTTTGTGAAGTTCTCTTCTGTGGGCCATTCTCCAATAGGACGGGTTCCGCTGCTCCGTGAGAGATCCGAGTGGATACTCCGTCTCATGACACGATATCGAAAGCACAATCTGAATAAAATGTAGTTTCTCGTATTGTACATAAGGGATAAGACCACGGAGGACCGTCAAAATGCTGAGTGTGATCTTGAAATTTATCCTGGACTGGTTCGGGGGATAGTTGAACAATTTGAATATTGGGGCGATATCGTCTTGCATACGGGTGTGAGAAGTCTGCCAGTGGTTTTTTGAGTCCATCATCTAGATTTTTGGGTTAGATCATGTATACATGCACTAAATAATACGCGTTAATATGCACTATTTACGTGACCTAATCCAAAAGCTCTATTATGGATAATCATTGGTCGCGAAGGCCTTCGTGTTAAACTTGTTTTTTGAGTCATCTGGAGAGTGATGATGAAACTTATCGGGAGGCCGTAGATGAGACGTGGGGGTGGGGGGGCAGAGAGAGAGTTGCAGTTGTTGAGCCTATTGGAGCGAGTTACAGCATCGTTGTCCTCTCCTACAATGGCATTGCTTGTCTCCTTCGCAGAGGCAGTAGCCGAGCATCTGGTCCGTCTGCTGAGCCACGTAAGTAAGATGGCAAAGCCCCCGAGCCTATCTGCGCTGTTACGCGTGGAGAAGCAGCTTGCCGAGCATTTTGACTCGTGCGACCTCCCCAGCCTGGGCCTCGGCTCCTTGGACATCCTCCATCGCAACGCCCAGGTGCGTACGTGGCGTGCGTGAGCCCACCCGCCTCCAGCTGGTAAGAGGCAGTACAGCAAAGTTTGAGTGTACTTACCGCCTCCGAGTGGCGCTCAATGTTAAGTTTGTTTCCAAAATTGTGCGCGGTAATATTAGTTTATTATTACGAACTTAAAACTCATTTGTCGATAACTTGAATACGTTTAAGCGTTATGTAATCACTACCAATGCAGAGCACAACAAAGTGTCACGTAAGATGCATGGGTTTTCTCTTGTCACTCTTAAAAAATATCTGTGAATTTGGAAAACATCCCAAAGGTAGATATTGAAAATCACCGTTAAAATTGAGTGTACAGCGGTGACATTCAGATAAAATATATGATAACACTATATATGCAAAGCGGCCAGGTGGCTCAGAGATCAAAGCAGTGCATTGGCAATAATGAGATTCTGGGCTTGAATCTGGATTTTGACCGCTTGGGTTGAAACCGAGGTCTCAAGTCTTATCAAGTCGATCGTCCGAGCCCAGTCACCAGCGACTGCACAATATTCCGGTCTCATTAAACTTGGGTTTTGCACTTCATTTTCCTAATTCCATCTCTGAGAATAACAATTTCAGCTTGACTCTCGTGTGAAAGTGTTGGCTCCTATTGTGTACAAGATAAAACGCCACCCCCCGCATTTTATAACACAGGGCCTGCACGGCTATGCGAGATTTACCAATGGATGATTTATTTGTCTCTTGACATTACGCCAATAGCGCATTTGGAAAACTAAAATTGAGAACGAATTTTGTGTTAATTTGCAAACTTAAATCTGTAATATTTAATCAGTTTTCGTGCACTGCATTGTGAGATGCAGCTCCATGCGTATCGTTTAGCTTCAAGCCGGTGTTTGTCTTGCGGTCGCCTCGGTGTTGACGGATTTGTTGTGTCTGTAGTAGCTGTTGGAGGAGACTGGGGTTGTGATCTCTGCCCTAGGTGGATCTGGAGCCACAGCGGGAAGCTTCTGCCCAAAGCGCGACGAGCTGCATGGAGTTCATCCACCAGTGCGGCAGCCTCGACACCGCAGCGGTGAGACACGGGCCCCAGTAGGGGCCACAGGGGCGGCTCAGAGATGGGGATAAGGATTTGGAGATATAGGGCGCTCGCGGAAATAAACTCTTCAACTCAAAGCGCCTTACAGCAACGTCTCATCTCAACCATTCCATTGCTCTGCGGCAGTCTACCCGAGGGGACCCCCCCCCCCCAATGGCAGCTGTTCCTATTTGGCACGTGGTACACGCACTACCAGCCTGTGAATGGACATGTCTGCCATTCGGGAGCGATGTTGAGTTTCCTACATGGTTTTTCCCCGATAAAGTAATTTGCAAGTATTTTTTATGATTTAGCAAATTTGGAACATGATGCGGTTACACGTGGCCAATTCTATTTTTTTTATACAGCGTCACAGGATTTTTATCATACATTGTGAAACAGATCTCTTTGTTTATGGTGAATAAACAGGCAACATTAACCAGGGCGGATGCTGGGTTTGAACCTGAGAACCACCACTCGGCCATGTTTCCATAAATTTGTGCAGTCACATTAACGCTGTTCACGTCGTACGCAATGGACACTTTATTATTAGCACCACCTCTGGACCTGTTTGGCTCCTGGTCCATTTTGAGAGGTCTTGTAAGGGCGACGTATTACAGTTTGATTTTATATCGGCACAGCAAATGGCAAATGGAAAACCACCCGTTCCGTGGGGGTGCTACGCGCTGGCACGGATCGGATGCGCCAGTGGAAAAGGGCTGCTAGCAACTCGGCCGCCTCCAAACGAAAGAGAGAGGGTTCCAGGTCTCTGTTGTTGGCTGTGTGCTCTGCAGCTGACGGCCGTGGACTGCGCTGTGGGGCAGCACTACGGCGTGCATTCCTGCCGCAACCTTGGGCACGGCCCCGTGGCCAACCTGGTAAAACTGGCGCAGAAGGCCAAGCCCGGTGGCAGCAGCGGCGGTGCCCATCGGTGCGCCGTCTTGTACGAGGAGACGGCGCTGTGTGCTCGCGACTCGAGGTTTGGCAGCCCCCTCCAAAGTGCCCTCCTCCTCACCCCTCTGCTCACCTCGTGATCTGCCTGACCGCCACGGGTCGCTCCTCAAAATTGTTGAGTCGGCGACAGACACTTGGGGTTCTTTAATCTTTCACATCAAAGGGTCAGTGAGCCACACCAATATGCCATTGGTAATGTAACTTAAGGATTCAATGTTCAAGGCAAGTGATTGTCGAGACAAACTGATGATTGTGTGTGTAACACCCTTCTGGCAGGCCACTGCCTGATGAAGGCCTCGCCACGTTGCTTTGGTCATGGGGGTTGTTGCACCAAACTTTACCACGCTTGGTGAAGGGGCGGGGATTAGGTTCAGGACTGGTTCAGATATCAGTCACCACTGACGTTAGCCATGGCTAGGAATCCAACTCGGATCGCCGCGTTAGTATCGCAGTGCACCAAACATTGCAGCAGTGCTTCAGAAATCATTCCGAAGTTGCTTGATATTGCACACAGTTTGAATAAACCATCATTACTTCAAAACATATTTTTACTTAAAATGTTACTTTGTACATGCTGTGATCGTAATAAAGAGTTGTGCTAGTTAGTAGTAACAGCGCGATACATCGGTTAAATCGATTAATATTTATTATTCAGCTGACAATTCACGTATTGAATTGCACGTGTAAGAATCAACTTCTAAAAAATTGTATCCCTTTTTATTTTAATAGTTTCACATTGCCACTGCAGAGAGTCGACATGATCAGTGTAAGTTCAAAAGAACTGACACACCTTGTGAAAAACCCAACGCAGAAGATCCCTGGGCTTGATATTCCACGAAGATCATGGTCCCCCTAAACCGCATCTGCACAAAACATGGCAGATGCGGATACCTGATGCACAAATAGAAAATTAAAAACTCTCCAGTGTTTGACTGTGGTCATCCAGAACAGATCGTACAACGTGAAACGACGCAATAGAAAATTAAAGTCAAGCCACAGTGTGATTGTGACCATGCAACCCAAACTATGCACGATATTGTGAACCACAGTCGTCTGTGCTCCTTCAACGGAGTAGGAATAGTAACCCTACACGAAGTTTCTCCTGAAGCCCTCTCGTCGTGACCAGCAGACCTCGGACATTGGCTTATGGCTCCTGAACATGTTGCCCTCATGCGCTGGAATAGAATAGCTCAGGGGTTGGCAATCTGTGTCTCCCGGTGCCACATGCTGCTCTTTAAAGACTGTTTGGTGATGTTGTTTATGAAGGACCACTGTCTCGAATTCACCACAGTGCATTGCGCCTCTTTAAATATTGAGTTGAGTAATCCCGGTAGTTGAGAAACTAAGGTAGTTGAGTACCCCGGGAACACGCTGTGGTTCGTGTCGCGTTAATAGCTCCGTACCGTGCCGTGTAACTCACTAAGCAGCCGATTGCTCGCGTGCAGTGGTAGTGCCGTGTTCATTGATAACACTGCACACTCCGTGCAGTGGTAGTGCCGTGTTCATTGATAACACTGCACACTCCGTGCAACGTTGTGTGAGGATGGCTCACTAAATGAAAGGGGAGTCGTAGCTATCGCACTGTGGGGTGGTCATCGCCCTCCTCCCCCTGGGCATGTGCCGAGTGTGTTGTGTGCGTCGTGAGTCGTGGCGATGTAAACCCGGGGTAGCTCCTCTCTCCGTCTCTTCGTTTGTTGCTGTCCCGGCGAAGCTCGAGTTGGTGAGCGCAACGCGTGGCAGATCCGGCTTCACCCGTTCCCACTCCTCCCAGTCAGCGACTCCCAAACCCCCACTCAATAATCGCAGATCACTACCCAGGTCCTTATCAACCAAATTAATTTTACCTAAACAATTTTTTGTATTCTTAACAATGTATCCACAAATTTTGATTTAAAGCTTTCGTGACTGCAGTAATTCATATTCTTAGTTTTTTCGGTAAAGTCACGTTGAGTTATGGTCGAAACGTCGTGAGAATTTTTTATTGTTTTATATATATTTTGTTATTTTGTTGTTTCTCTTCAACGTGACTTTACCGAAAAAACTAAGAATATAATGTATCCACAGTTCAGTTTTTAAGTACAATTTTACCGAAGCACTGTATGTTGTCTTGGTGTGGACTGTGGCTGTTTTTGATATTGTTTTACTGCCTTTCCCAAGCTTGGAAATGTATGCATGAATGAAATTGGAACTTATATACTTCATTTATTTACTAATTGACAAAATATTTTTTTTTTCCAGGTAAGGCCTACTGAGCATATATAGCAGTTTTTCAGAAGCGACCTGGCCATCGCAAACGATAGCTCAACGAAGTGGCTTATCGTCACGTGGACATTTATAGCAGACAAATATACAGCATGCGTCAGGGTTGGGATGGAACCCACGACCTCCTGCGTACCAGGGGAGGTAGTTAACATCTCCCAGCCACCGTGGTGCCCTGTGGTCACGTGAGGCCTTCCACTTCTGAATGGCTTGCGATGCATATTTGAACATTACTGCAAGCGTCTTAGCCTCGTTCATTCGGTATTCGAGGGGAATATTGCCATTTAGTAACGCTGTTTCAAATATCGCGCATTGAACTTTCGATTTTAATTTGCAATGTAATTGAGGGACTGTGCGTTGTCTTGTCGTGGTCTGGTGCTGTTGTTGTGTTGCTGCCTTGCCCAAACTTGCATTTGTTGACAAATCGGCAGGAATCTATGTACTTTGTATTTTTAGCAACATGCTTACATTTTCCCCATCTTGCCTCTCATCGTTTTTGTACATACCTCGCTGACCTGCCCCTACTTGACATATGTGAAAAGAGCTTCATAGCTCATTGGATTCCTCCAGGATGAAAAAAAGATTCCGATTAATCAGTGGCACTGCCAAAAGCCTGCATCCACACACGACCAAGCACCCCTTGTAATGCCATACACATGGTTCCTTTCCCATAGACATGTAATTCTGCAAATGTGCAGAAATGTCTGCCGTATGCGAATTACTCCAGACAAGTTTATAGTATTAAACGTGACCTGTTGTGACTCGTCTAATGTGCATCGCGTGGTCGTTAGCACAGAAAGATGCGTCTGGTAACGTCCTAATGGACCAAACATAGTAAAAAGGAGGCTGGGTCTGCGTTGTTCAGAGTGACCACCATATACAGGGACTCTTCTACTTATGGACGAGTTAGGTTCCAGAAGTCTGTTCGTAAGTCTGTTTGTTCGTAAGTCCAACTTTACTCCTGTCGATTCCAAACATGTTGTACGGCGTGTACACTAAACACAGGGAATGGCTTTAAGAGTTGTATAATCTCCTGTAGACGTAGACGCCACTGGTTCTTCACGTTGTGTAGATGTAGATGCCACCACCACCATCTATTGCGTGGCGGTTGAACTTATGAATCTCGGTACAAACAGGCAACTGGACATATGGACAGGTTTCTTCGTATCTCTGAGACTTTCTAAGTTGAATGTTTGTAAGCGAAGGAGTCCCCGTAAATATTTTTGAGGACCACTGGGATCTTCAGTTTAAACCGTGAGTCTTGGAGTCATTGGACCAGAAAGAAGTGAGATAACAACGACAGTAACATTGAAAAATATGTACACAGGGCAGGGAGGGCCCAGCCGCATGACAGGATTTATTCAGAGGTATCGTCACGGTAACAGAAACAGCGCTCCCGAATGAATCGCAGAATCCCGCGAATATTCCGCCTCAGGCGGGAGAATCTCCGTCCAGGCCCGCGTGACGCCTTTGGCCCAATCTTGTCGACGGCATCATCATCCTCCTCCTCGTTGTTGTTGTTGGAGAGCAGGGCCCCGCCTGGCAAATGGACGCACGCGCCATCGTTAGCACGGTCGGCTATGGTTAGCACGGTCGGCTACGGTTAGCACGGTCGGCTACGGTTAGCACGGTCGGCTACAGTTAGCACGATCGGCTGCGTACGGGTGCAAAATTATTTCAACGTACACACATACACGTATTCATTATGCCACCGTCTGCCCCATCATGCATTCTCGGCTGTGCTTACACTGGTCGCTGTAGTGCACCTCATATGCGTCCGACCGCTCAAATGCGAGGTAGGAGGATGCCACACATCTCTGACTATGGCCAGTAGCGGAATGCTACATTCCTATAACAGAAGCCAATGGTGGTGTATAATAGGATGACCGCTGTTGACTTCCCACAAAATGGGATTCATTATTTGACTAAAGCTCGGGTTGATAAATAAGCTGTTAACATTCTTGACCTGGATTTTGAACTCGCAAGCGTACAGTGATCGTGGAGTGTTCTAACCGCAGCACCTCCAAGTGGAATGCAGTGCAATTCATATATTTATAATTAAGATAAATATTTTTACTAGGAATGCATTTAGCTGCAGATTGGTGGAGATGAGGTTAGGAATAAGATATTACATCCTATGGAGCCCTGGGATATTTACATCTTCAAGTGAGATGAACTAAAGAGGTGAATGCCATTACAGAATCCTCATTTTACAACTCCTCATGAAACAGATTCCCCGTTCTTACAACACAGAACTTGTCTCACCTGATACAGAACCCAAATCTCATGTGTCCTCAATATTTTTTACTTCCTCTCAATCGTGAATACCACATTGTGGGAATCAACAGTGGTTGTAATATGAATCGACTTGCCCTTGCTATAGGAATGTGTGATTTACTCAAATAACTAATTTATGATGATCGATGGTGTTTGCTATATGCTAATTTATATCAGGAGACACTTTGTCTGAATGACCTCCCCAATACACATTTTTCTCAAGGTGCACTTCTGCGTGGAGACTCACTCTTGTCTCGTGGCCGACTCCATCTCCTCCTCCTCCGCGATGACGTCATTGGTGCCACCACTTTGATTGGGGAATTTTTCAGACAGGCGTGTTACCACACAGTCACCTGCTGACTCCACTCCCCGCTCCGACTCCATTTCCCAATCCGAGTTTGAAGCCCACTCGCTCACAGAAACTGAGCCTGCAGTATTCTGATTTGACCAAGTGGACTCCGAAGTCTGCCTCCTTGCAGCAGGGACTTGGCAATCTCCCTGGCTGAGACGGGGGACTGCCGAGAGGCTGCAGGCCGCCACCGGCTCCGTGTCCATGGCTGGGCAAGGCGGGAAGTTCGCTTGCGGTGGCACGGCCCTGCCGCCCAACAATAATGGGTGGTTGAGGGCCTCCGTGGGTGTGAGGCGACGTTGGGGATTCCACCTGCCAAGGAGGCAAGCGGAGGGAGTCAGGTGCCTGTTGCATTCTAAAATCGCTTCATTGAATCGTGGTCTGGGGTGAAATGCGCAATTCTATCCTCAACACTTTTGTCAGAAACGATATTTATTTTAAAAAGCGACGAGATGAAGAAACGATGCCCCGGTGTGACACAAAACTTTGCAGTCCTAGCCCAAACGACACGTGAGGTCTAAGATCGTTTCCAGTAATGTTGATGGAAGACGCAAAGTGATTTATATTTAATTATTTGTACGAGGTGAAATGTAGACAATAGTAACAAGTCTCTTACTGAAGGCACCCGCGGAGAAAATTGATGAACTTTTGATTGCGGGTTCCCAGAACCGCATTCAAAGACACGGAGCACGGGACGATCCGTTTCCCGTTGACGACGGGGCGATTCTTTTTGTCTGTTTATCGGAGAGAGAAAAAGAGAGAAACACTGAATTAGTTGTGGCGATCAGTACAATGCGGCGGCGGTCCTTAACCCTCCAATTGCGATGTTTGCAAATATGATTCCATGTTGGCGGTCGACTACAGCCTGTCATCCCTCCAGGGTCGATAAAATTTGTAACCGTTTGTGAGACGTTTGCAGTAGTCGTGTGGAAAGGATGGCTCCTAATTCCCACTGTCAACTCTGGGCCACCAGAGGAGACGAGAACCTCCTGATACTTGTTTGAGCAAGGAGACACTTTGATGTTTATTTTAGAATTATATTATTATTTGCATCACTTGGAGAGGATGGTAATTTGTTGTACAAGCGTGCTTTTAAGCATAATATATTTCTCAATCAAGGACCCACAGTTTGTGTGGAGGGTTGTTCTCTGTGGTTGTTTTATACTATGGTAGAACTGCTCTATGCTGATTTAGGATACCGTCGCATCTGCCACACAATTTTTAAAAGTTGTGCTAAGTCATGCTGAAATAAAAAAAACGGCCACTCATCTTCATGAAAAATGTGATGGCCAGAATTCCATGTAATTAATACACACGTCCTCTGTTGGATTGCAAATCCCTATGGGTTTTCCAAATATACTGTGCTACCTAAACATTACCGTTCCTTTAAAGTATTTTTTTCATAAGACTCCTTGCTGTCGCACTAATTCAACACGTACTGGCAAGTACGTTGCCAAGACCGTTGTGACTTTTAAACCCAAATAAAGCACAGTTCATTTTTTAATTACGCGAAGCAGTTTCCATGCCTTTCTATTCAAGCACAGAGCACGAGACACGCGGCTGCACGGCCACGACTCTCCGGGCAGTGACAGCAGCAGCAGCAACAGCTACGAACTCCAACACCACCACCTCACCACCCCCCCTGTCCACTCACCAAAGGAGATAATGTTGTGGGTCGAGGCGTCAATCATGGCTTTGGGTGGGAGCCCCAACATCTGAAACCAAGATCACAAGAGGGATGAGTTGGATGAGGTCCGTCGCTCGAGTGAACAGAGCGTACATACGCTGCACTTTGTCTCATTGAAACGTCGATGAACAATGAACTTTGCCTGCTCTTGTACATACTGTTTGCAGATATTTATCTCTATCATCAGGCGAAGCATACATATTTGGTCTTTAATTGATGACGTGGTTACTACGTGCGGCTTCGTTGCTCTCCAACACAGGCTCTGAAAGCCTCGGGGATTAACAACAAACCACAATAATCATAACAATAGTAATCATTCCAACGGACATCAGCCTGACGCTCTGATTCTCTGGTATTACCGATGAACCTGAAATCTCTCTTTACTCCTTTACTCATGCAAATGGTGCGTGATCACGCAGTGAACACGTCCACTCCTCTCCCGTGTACCGGTAGTTGAGCGACATTTTTTGACCAGTGAAAGGCCCAGAGGATGACGACAGCCCTGCACGTAACCAGCTTTGTCGCATGAGCCATCGCACAGCGGGTCTGTACGCTGGTGGATCGTCGTGCGCCATCAGTCATAACCAACCCCCTGCTGCTGCTGCTGCTGTTGTTTATCGTGGACTCCATCGTTGGTTCAAATTCGAATTAAACCCTCCCTCCTCCTTTATATGGCGCAGTTGGAACTGTCCCATGGGAAATATGACGCCCGGTTTGGTGGTGCCGTATCGGGCTCGAGGTTTGTTACAATAAAAATTATAGAATTCATCAGTATGTATATATTATAATAATTAATATTTGTAAGGCGCATTTAATCCGATGATCCCAATGCGCCCCGTGTATGGAAAGCAGGGAAATGAGACGACCAAAACGAGGAAATGAGACGACCAAAACTATGGGGAATAGGCCATTTTACCGAGGTGAGTTTTCATGGCGAGATTTAAATAGCTTTAAAAATTCTGTCTTGTTTTCAGAGGCCAACGCGTTCCATAGTCTTGGAGCTGCACTGGCAAAAAGCCCGATCGCCCCCAGGAATTGAGACTTGACCTCAGAAAACTGAGTAGGAGATCAGAAGATCTCAAGGACCTCATTGGTGTACATGAGTGGATCAGCTCCTGTAAGTATTGTGGGGCTAACCCACTGACAGCCTTGTAGCTCAACAGCAGGACCTTATAACCAACTGGATATATATGCAATGGTGTTTTCCTACGCGTCAGATACCTGGATGAGATACCCGATGTGGTCTTCCGAGCTTGTCTTGAAGAAGCAGGTTCCCGAGGAGCATCTCGGCCACCACACATCCGAGTGACCACATGTCCGCGCTGCATGTGACCGGGAGCCCAAAGTACATTTCGGGGGCCATGTATCATATCGAGCCAAGACACCAAGCTCCTAGCAACACACGGACAGACAGGTGACCAAACAAGGTGGCACTTGCACATTATTCATCTGTACTTGTGAAGTGCAGAATAGATGAGGGTATGCACACGCAGTCACGTATGGCACTCAAAATACGCACAATGACAAAGATCGCCCACGTAAATGCGTGTATCAGCTGGGTAGCACTTAGAAATGTAAATTATTTTCATTACACTGGTGCCAGCTATCATAGAGTGCAGCTGTCGTGTCGCGAGAGTTCTCTGCGGTGAGTAACAACTTCTTTAAAAGCAACGGCGCTGCGACGCCTCTCTGAATAAAATTAACGCCGAGCCGCTTTGCGCGTTTCAAGATTCAGTGATGAACCGGGGACGCCTACCACCACCCTGTAACGTGCAGACGTCTCGGAACGGGAAAAGGTTAAGTGAGGAATGAGGACAAAGGTACTTAGGGCTGCCATGAGATCTGTACATTTGCAATCGTAAATCACATGTAAATCACACGTAAATCAGCCATCCGCGACGAAAATTCCAATGGGATTGTCTACTGGCTCCAGACTTTCAATACCAGCAATCGATTATGAAAATTGTTAGCGGTTTACTGGTTACTGTTTGACAACTACCCTCCTCAAACCTGGGAGGTTGAGAGTTGAAATCCTGGCCAAATGATTGACGAAATTTAACGTTTGAAGGGTATCAGTGTCACTACCACACTTTGTTTAAGCGGTGCTAACCACCACGCCACCACAGCACGAAGACAAAGACCCCCCCCCCCATATAGCTTAAACAGGCTTGTAGCGCAGCGTGCTAACCGTTAACACCACCGCTCCCCACAAACACTGTGACACGCACACACACATGCTGCTACACACGTACACACATTCACAGGGCAGCTAGATCACTCACTTGGGCAGGTCTCGCTGATGCTCAGGCCAAAATCCGTGAGCCTGATATTGCCACTGATGTGGTCTTTGACCAAGATGTTTGCCTGCAAAAAAGACGGTGGTTGTCAGTGAAACTCGTGGTGTGTCGGTGAGATTGCGTCTTGTTGAATTGGTTCATGGCGGTTTACTCAAAGATTTCATGTACTCATTTTTGTTGAACACTTAATGCCCTTTGTAAATGTAATCATGCTTGAAGATCTCCCTACCCCATGCCGTGTTAATCAAGGGGGTTGTATGGCCATACCTCACCATGCTGCTCAGGGCGCTGTTGTTTACCAGTTTGAGGCACCACTGAGCTATGGAGCTATTTTTCAGAAGCAACCTGGCTATCACAAATGTTATCTTCAACGAAGTGGCTTATCCCGTGGAAATGTATAGAGGCCAAATACTCTAAACGCGTGATGTTTATTTTAAATGTAGTGAGAGAGACATGCAACCTCAAAATATACAGCAGGCGACAGGGTCCGGATTGAATCCATGGCCTCCTGCGTACCAGGCGAGTAGTTAACATATTGCCACTGTGGTGCCCTGTGGTCACGTGAGGCCTACCACTTCTGAATGGCTTGTGATGCATATTTGAACATTACTGCAAGCGTCTTAGCCTCATTCATTAGTCAGGTATTCGAAGGGAATATTGTCATTTGGTAACGCTATTTCAAATATCGCTCATTAAACGTTCAATTTTAATGCAATGCAATTGAGGGACTTTGTGGAGTCTTGTCGTGGTCTGGAGCTGTGGTTGTTGTGTTTCTACCTTGCCCAAGCTTGCATTTGTTGACAAATTGGCAGGAATGTATGTACTTTGTATTTTTAGCAATTTGCTTACATTTTCTCCATCTTGCCTCTCATCGGTTTTGGAAATAGCTCGCTGACCCGCCCCTACTGGACATATGTGAAAAAGATCTTCATAGCTCATCGGATTCCTCCAGGATATAAAAAAGATTCTGATTAATCAGTGGCGCTGCAAACAACCTATTCTCTGTATTGCTGCGGGAATCTGCATCCACACATGATCAAGCACCCCTGTGTAATGCAATACACATGGTTCCTTTATCATAGACATGTAATTCTGCAAATGTGCAGAAATGTCTACCGTATGCGACTTACTCCAGACAAGTTTAGACTATTAAATGTGACCTGTTGTGACTCGTCTAATGTGTATTGTGTGGTCGTTATCACAGAAAGATGTGTCTGGTAATGTCCTAATGGACCAAAAATAGTAAAAAGGAGGCTGGGTCTGTGTTGTTCAGAGTGACCACCATATACAGACTCTTGTACGTACAAACGAGTTCGGTTCCAGAGGTCTGTTCGTAAGTCGATTTGTTCGTGAGTCCAACTTTACTCCCGTCGATTTCAAACACGTTTTACGGCTTGTACACTAAACACGGGGAATGGCTTTGACAGTTGCCTCTGGTTCTTCACGTTCTGCAGATGTAGATGCCACCATGAACTTGCGACTCTCGGTCCGAACAGGAAACTGGACATACGGACAGGTTTGATCATATCTCTGAAAGTTCGTAAGTCGAATGTTCGTAAGTAGGGGTGTCCCTGTGTAGTGGCATAGAATCGTAATGTAACAGCATAGCGCTTGCTGCTGGCAGGGAAAGGGATGTGAGGCTTACGGCCCTGACGTCAGCAGGCCAGGTTATACACCAGAGGGGGATCTAGGGAAAGGTCGCAGAAGGGGCACTGAATTCATAATGATACAATAATTCAGTAACACTGTACAAGTGTACAGCACGTCAGATAATTACATTGCCTAACCCTGGTTGGAAACACCGTGGGAGTGAAGAAGAAGAAGGATTAATAATCATTATTATTTACATTAGTAAGGTGCATTTCATCCGTATGCCACCATACTTAACTTGGAGTGTCTAAATTCCCTTTGCCCACCAGAATGAACAGACCTCATCTTTCCCACCCCTGCAGACTTGGTATTAAAGTAGATAAATGCTAACGTTTACAAAGTAACGGACTCATGACCAATTTCATTTCTACATAAATCAATCATTCGGAAATAGGCCCCACTATACTCCACCGACTACAGCACTCCAATCTTGCCTCCTCGTTTTGCCTCTTCCACCTGCCTCATGCTCGTCAGCACCGCCTTTCGTGCAGCCATGCGGGTGTGAGGTCATCATCACGAGAGGCCGTGCACTTCATCGTTCGCACGCGGCGGAGGAACCACTGAAGTCAAACGTTTACATTTGTGCAGTTTAGTGGGGTCATTTCCGAGCGAACTCGGTTTGAAAGTGGTTATCGTTAAATGTGGAAGGGCTTGGGTTAGTTTTCGGGTTGCCACCTTTTCCACTATGGAGATCAAACCTAGACCTACAGTGAGGGAAAAAAGTATTTGATCCCCTGCTGATTTTGTACGTTTGCCCACTGACAAATAAATGATCAGTCTATAATTTAAATGGTAGGTTTATTTGAACAGTGAGAGACAGAATAACAAGAAAATCCAGAAGAACGCATGTCAAAAATGTTCTAAATTGATTTGCATTTTAATGAGGGAAATAAGTATTTGACCCCTCTGCAAAAGATGACTTAGTACTTGTTATAATCTTAGTTCTTTCGGTAAAGTCACGTTGAAGGGAAACAATAAAATATATATAAAACAATACAAAATATATATTTTATTATTTTATTGTTTCCCTTCAACGTGACTTTACCGAAAGAACTAAGAATATGAATTACTGCAGTCACGAAAGCTTTAAATCAAAATTTAGTACTTGTTGGCAAAACCCTTGTTGGCAATCACAGAGGTCAGACGTTTCTTGTAGTTGGCCACCAGGTTTGCACACATCTCAGGAGGGATTTTGTCACCCTCCCCTTTGCAGATCTTCTCCAAGTCATTAAGGTTTCGAGGCTGACGTTTGGCAACTTGAACCTTCAGCTCCCTCCACAAATGTTCTATGGGATTAAGGTCTGGAGACTGGCTAGGCCACTCCAGGACCTTAATGTGCTTCTTCTTGAGCCACTCCTTTGTTGCCTTGGCCATGTGTTTTGGGTCATTGTCATACTGGAATACCCATCCAAGACCCATTTTCAATGCCCTGGCTGAGGGAAGGAGGTTCTCACCCAAGATTTGACGGTACATGGCCCCGTCCATCGTCCCTTTGATGCGGTGATGTTGTCCTGTCCCCTTAGCAGAAAAACATCCCCAAAGCATAATGTTTCCACCTCCATGTTTGACGGTGGGGATGGTGTTATTGGGGTCATAGGCAGCATTCCTCCTCCAAACACGGCGAGTTGAGTTGATGCCAAAGAGCTCCATTTTGGTCTCATCTGACCACAACACTTTCACCCAGTTGTCCTCTGAATCATTCAGATGTTCATTGGCAAACTTCAGATGGGCATGTATATGTGCTTTCTTGAGCAGAGGGACCTTGCGGGCGCTGCAGGATTTCAGTCCTTCACGGCGTAGTGTGTTACCAATTGTTTTCTTGGTGACTATTGTCCCAGCTGCCTTGAGATCATTGACAAGATCCTCCCGTGTAGTTCTGGGCTGATTCCTCACCGTCCTCATGATCATTGCAACTCCACGGGGTGAGATCTTGCATGGAACTTCAGGCCGAGGGAGATTGACAGTTCTTTTGTGTTTCTTCCATTTGCGAATAATCGCACCAACTGTTGTCACCTTCTCGCCAAGCTGCTTGGCAATGGTCCTGTAGCCCATTCCAGCCTTGTGTAGGTCTACAATCTTGTCCCTGACATCCTTGGAGAGCTCTTTGGTCTTGGCCATGGTGGAGAGTTTGGTATCTGATTGATTGATTGCTTCTGTGGACAGGTGTCTTTTATACAGGTAACAAGCTGAGATTAGGAGCACTCCCTTTAAGAGTGGGCTCCTAATCTCAGCTCGTTACCTGTATAAAAGACACCTGGGAGCCAGAAATCTTTATAATTGAGAAGGGGTCAAATACTTATTTCCCTCATTAAAATGCAAATCAATTTATAAAAATTTTGACATGCGTTTTTCTGGATTTTTTTGTTGTTATTCTGTCTCTCACTGTTCAAATAAACCTACCATTAAAATTATAGACTGATAATTTCTTTGTCAGTGGGCAAACGTACAAAATCAGCAGGGGATCAAATACTTGTTTCCCTCACTGTATGTTTCAGTTGGTCTAGGTCTGTCAACAACCATGCAGTAGTAAAGTTCAGCACAGTACCGACACCAGATCTCGGTACAAATTAATTCATGCCACCCAAACACAGATGCCAATTCACAGACTGTCTCGGCTGGACCGGGACAGGAGGTAACCCAAGGGTAGTGGGAGGATAACCGCTTTGTGAGCAATTTGTAAGTAATGCGTTTATAGTATTTGGCTGCTATAAATTTCCACGTGATAAGCCACTTCGTTAAGCTATCATTTGTGGCCAGGTCGCTTTGGAAAAAGAGCTATATAGCTCTCAATGGGCCTTACCTGGTAAATAAAAAATAGTTTGCTTTAATGGTATACATACTTGAATTTTACTGCGGATGTTTTAAAACATGTCCTGTCTAACTGTCAACTTTGTTTGAATTTCAGTGGGAGAATATGCTTCTCACACAGACGTTAAAGCAGGTACCAGAGTCCACCTGAAGCTCCTGCAGTGTGCGCCTCATATAGGATTCCGTCCATTACTGTTGGTGCGATGGTTTGGATTTCCAAGTTGAAATCTCCTAGTTCATTTTATTTTTACCCAGGCGACAACTCAATTGTCAAGGGTAGTCCTGTTTGGAAGAGGCTATCCTTGTCTCTTGAGTTCTACATCTTGGAGAGGATGTGATTAGTCAGCATCGATGCCATTTTAGTTGGTGTCACGCATCATGTGTGCATTCTTAAATTACTGACGCCGACTGAAGACTGAAGATGCAAGTGTGCCATCTGACAATGATAGTTATGAAGCCATTTTTTGTCATTGCCAATCTTCCTTTGTGCTCTGTCAGAGTCTGGGATAACACGGCCTTGGTGACGTCCCCTGGACTTGTGTAATTTCTGTATCAATTTTTTTTCATTTTGAAACCTCTGCTCCACGTCCTTCATTTGCATCCATCTGCACCTCCGATTAGCACGGCTGGCTGACGTACGGCGCGAAAGAGGTTCAACGTACATACCTACAAGGAGTGTAAATTCATACGGTGCCAGAAACTCTGCACGAGTTCGTGCCGCGTTTTCCCGATGTTGCCGTCGATGTTTGTCCAGCGACAAGCCATTCGTTGCCACGCGCGAACCTGTCTCACCTCCACAATCACAGGGCCGAGTGTGTGACGCAAGCCGTGTGATGTGTCTGCGGATGATAATCTTCAGCAGAGGCCTGTGCCTTCTCCCACAGACGCTGCGCAACTGACGCCGCTCCCAGCGCCGCCGACCTCTGCTTCCCCGGCCACGGCCACGGGGAGTTCCTCTCCTCTGCTGGACACCCTGTGTGCTGGACCTGCTGCTCCACCACACTTGCCTGCCCACTACACAGGCACAAAGAGGTACGGGCAGAATTAATGCATAAACGCTTTCAACATAAGTTGGAGAGAGCTGAGCCTTTCTAGGAATTCGGCAATGCTTTCCCACCTGTGACTGCTCCCGATATATGACTCGAGAGCATGTAGGTTTTGCTTGCAGGCCACACACACACACATGAATGATGTGTTTGGTATTATCTCATGGAAAATAATAAATTGCACAAGGGCCAGGGTCATGCCCCATTCATTCTGAACGATTAAACCAAACTGACCCACGTTCACACACGAGAGCAGAGAGGTTGGCTGCAGGGTGACGCACGCGAAGAACACGTCGCTGTGAAAGAGTTAGAAGGTCCCCCTTCGTACCTTCTTACTCTCCTTCCCACCCCCCTCCTTCCGGTCAGGTGATTTTGAAGTGTCGTCGTCACGCGAGGACGTGGACCGAGACAGCGCGTGGAACCAGTGGCTGCGCTCCGAGATCCCGGGGCTCTTCCTGCTGGCCCTGCACACGTTTACCGTGAGTCGGCGCAGATGTGGCCTCGCGACTGGGGCTGCCACCTGTCCGCGTTTGACCCCCGGACAGTGTTCGGGTGGCAGCAGGAATTGATTTGAGCCAAGATCTGGTACCACGGGTATAGCTGTGGTTGAATTTTATCACCGTGAATAGCACAGTTTTAACAATAGACCTGGACTCGCTGAGAAATGTGCCTGGGTTTTCTCTGTCGTGGAAATGGTGGCAACTGTACTTGAGGCATCGGCACGTTTATTCGCGCTCCGGCTCCATTTACACCGAGTCACGTGCTCGTCTCGTGTGGGGAGTGGTGGTGTAGCTGTTAGTATGAATTTTAGTATGTATGCATGGAGGGGGGAGGAGGGGTTAACCCAAATGCGTACGCTTGTGTATGGGGGGTCTACTGACAATGTGTAAGCCGACTCAACGGCATGAATCTGCCCATCGCAGTGACATGGGGAAGTAATTGCTTCCGACAAAGGCGTTCATTGACCTTTTAAATCGTACTCAGGTTTGAGAACGGGGACAGTTTGCATTCATGATCCTGAATCATGACAATTCCTTGACTCTCCGGCAGTGGTGAATCGTTCCAACCATCAGTAGGAATCGTGTATATGTGTGTACGTGTATGCACAGCTGTACCCATTGACTTCTGTTATGGTCATGTACGTTTCTTTTTTATTTCGTGGAATTTCACTTGCTGTACTCCACGCGGTGAGTGCTTTGTGTAGATAGGAATCATGTTATGTAGAGAATATACATCTAATTCAGTACCTCTATATGTCTCCCACAGCCGAGCGGGGAGACAGCAGCCAGGCGGTGAGCCGGTACTCCCAACAATCGCCCAAGCTCTGCGGTTCTCTTTACATTCCGATATTTGCAGCCACTTACTGAGTGTTTACATGTTGGGGGAAACCAGTACACTCGCAGAAAACGAACGAATGTGAGCAAGGGGGCAACGTTCTATCCCGTGCAGATGGAACAGATTCCACAGTTGTGTTCCACTGCCTCCTGGCAAGCCAGGGTATGACTCATCCTCGATGTCCACCGGAAGGGAGATTGCACACTTGCAATTGAATTCTCTGAGATTATTTATATCATGGGGTAGGCAGTGACAAAGCCCTTGACTCACTTAACATGAACATGCGGTCCAGTGCATTGTACGTGCGAGGATACTCGCTTTCCAAAATGTATGAATGTGTGTTGAACTTGAATCTTGACTTGAAGCTTTCGTGACTGCAGGAATTCATATTTTTTGGGTCTTTCGGTAAAGTCACGTAGATAGAACAATAAACTAATAAAAATAAAGTGAATACGAAATAATAATAAAAAAATATCACGACGTTTTGATCACAACACAAGCAATCTTCATCATTTTTCTCCTGATGACGATTGCTTGTGTTGCGATCGAAACGTCGTGATATATTTTACTTTTTTATTCACTTTATTTTTATTATTTTATTGTTCTATCTACGTGACTTTACGGGAAGACCCAAAGAATATGTGTTGAACTTTTTTCGCAGTGTGCGTATCCAACCGTGCTAATCTGTGGTACATTAACACCTTGCCACAAATGCCCTGTTGCTCATGAGGACAGCGACTCAAATGAATCAGGCGCAAGGTTTGCGTGATTAATGCTTACAAAGTGGGGTCTATAATGAACAATATGGCTGAAGCTCGAGTTCTATTCATTTAAAACCAAACGTGTTTCTTACCAACCATACCTGGTGTTTGCACACAGATACAGATTATGGGCGATGCGTTCTACACCATTCGGAATGCGCTGTTGCAATGTGCAGCTACAGCTGCTGCAAAAATATTTGTCTCGGTTTGATCCACTGAACAATATCCACTGACCACACCGCACGCGCAACAATGATATAACTACAAACAAAAATCTAATAAATTAGGATGGTTTATTAAATATATTGCACGTAAGAAAATACAGCAATAGACGTAAAAATACATGGCAGTTTAACACGTAGGCTTTCGCGACAAATATCCATAATACAGGTTTTATGGGTTGGATCGCGTAAATATATAAATGTGTCATTATGAGACCTCCTTTGCCAGTAGCAAGATATAGTAATAGGTTTTTACCGTTTTATCTGGCACCAAAACTGACACCTTTATACAAGGGATCATGTTTGCATCATCTGGTCCAACACCAGTGGAGACTAGGCTCTAAGAAAAGCCGTCTCGGGTGTGGACCAATCAACTTCAAGGACAATGTATATTACTATCAGAGTTGTCTCTTTTTGTTTGCATTTTGATTGCTTGTCTTGTGGTTATTGCAAACATGATCCCTTGTATAAAGGTGTCAGTTTTGGTGCCATATAAAAGGGTAAAAACCTATTACAATATAAATGTGTTGTTAAACCCGCCACCACCCGACAGCCAACTAGTAAGGGTTGTCACGTAAACAGAACATGCCAATTCATCACTAGTACAGCACACCGGTGTGTGGTGTGTTGGAGAGCCAAGCCACCACATTTACCATCGGAGTACGACGTTTCAGTAATTACAACTAGCTTCATCAGGCAACAGCAAGATTTGGGAGAAGTCCACCTGTTTCATTCCTTGTATAGAGGCGTAGATGTGATGACAACACTTGTGCGCTCTTTGAGCGCAAAGTAGGGGGGGGGGATTAATGAATCAACGTACATTATACATGCACATTATCCTAGCCCATTGATCTTGTACTTAGTGTCCATTGTGTGTACTAAAATAGCCGTACAAACGGTAATTTGATGATTCTCTTCCATGCAGAAACTAAGTCGGTAGCTATCCAAACGATTACAATTATTTTTATTTATTTTTATTTCGATTGATTCTGTAATTAGTCTTGGCCAGTAGTAACTAATTTTGCACAGAACTTCAACATTATCAAAATCAATTGAGTGTCTTTGTGGGCACGCGTGTTCTGCTACTGCTGACAGTTGTATTTGTGAGCATTTCATATTTCTGTGGTGTTCTTTTAGTCTCGTGCTGATCATTCATCCTGTTTGCCCTACATAGAATTTGCCACAAGTGCAATTAATCCGGTACACACCTTCTGTTGATAGCTTCAGTAATAGAACAGCAAAGAAATACCCAATAGTCCTTTTCGTAGGTTTCCATATGCCTTCTGAATTTGCCTGGCTGATCAAAGTTTCGACCGCAGATGCCATTGGTCAGGGGTCTCTTTGTCCGTTCTCATGTGGGACTCTAGGCATGATGGCAGTTGGAATGCTTTCCCACAGACTTGGCAAGACATTTGTTTTCTCACTCTAGTGACTATGGGAGTGAGGTGGAGTCGAGACGGGCGCTGGTCAGGCGTGGCGTTTCCCAGCAGGCGCCTTCGTTCCATGCGCGGTCGCTGTGATAGCAATAACTTTGTTGCATGCAGGTGCGCCCTTTGCAGAAGGTGGCATTGTCTGCAACTCTGCCTCCTCACCACCAGGACTCGACAAGCTGCTGCTGCTGTTGCTGGTGCCATCCATGGCAAAGGCAATTCTTCCAGCACCATGACTCGCAGCCGAGTAGCTCTGACACACCTTCACCACCGCATTGACAAAATTGCCGTCATTCACCATGCCACGTGCGCCCCTTGAGTTCTTTCCATGGGTTACTCCATATGCCTTCTGAGTTTGTAGGGCTGATCAAAGCTTTGATCGCAGATGTTGCAGCTTTGACCACCGGTCTTATGCATTCTCATGTGGGACTCTAGGCACCATGCCAGTTGGAATGTTTTCCTGCAGACGTCGCAAGAGATTCGTTTTCTCACTCTAGTGACTCTATCGGATTCTAGTGACTATCGGATTCAATGCCGCATTGGCAAAACTGCCGTTGTTCACCAAGCCTGCTGCACCCTTTATCATGTAATCCTTTTCGTGGGTCTTCATATGCCTTTTGAATTTTCATGGCTGATCAAAGCTTCGTCCACATAAGCCGCACCATTGCTCACGGGTCTCCTTGTGCTTTCTTACGTGGGCTTCTAGGCACCACGCCAGTTGGAATTTTTTTCCCACAGACGTCACAAGAGATGAGTTTTTTTGCTCTTGTAACTCTACCGGATTGAGGTGGGGTCGAGACGGGTGCTGGTGAAGTGCCATCGATGGTAAAGGCAATTCTTCCAGCACCACCATGACTCGCAGCGGAGTTGCTCTCGCACATCTGAAACAAAAGACAAAGGTCACGCGCATGACACCCGTGTCACGAGTGTACTCACAAAGGCATACTTAAGGTGACGTAAGATTCATTACAACAGATTCATTATAACAGAACTCCTCAATAGTGCAGATCCTATCATCTACTATTTCACTCCCTATCCACCCAACTAAGTACTCTTTGGTTCTTTCGGTAAAGTCACGTAGGCAGGAAAAATAAAATAAAAAATAATATATCACGACCATAAATGACGCCACGCGATTTTTGACCCCCCCCCCCCTCGTCACACGGCGTCACAAAAAGTCAGACCCCCCCCCTCAAGTATGACGTCACAAAGCTCTGCCCCCCCCCAACCATATTTTCATTTTGAAAATAAAACATGTTCCAAATCGCTTTAAACTATTGTCATTGTATTTAATGTGGCGCTGCACTCTGATGTTGTAGGAGAAAACATTTATTAAAAAGTCTATTTAACTAAGTAGAACATGTTGTCTATATTTATTTTAAGTTGCGCATTTTGACGTGACGTCACATTTCTCAAACCCCCCCCCCCTCGTCACAAATGTCTGACCCCCCCCTCCCCAGGTGTGTGACGTCATTTATGGACGGCCCCCATCGCCTTAAAACGCGAACTCGCGCTTGCAAACTGAAACCGCGGAACTTTTTTTGTTCCGCAGCGCGATCCTCCGCGAGATGTAATGAGTCGGCCTCGCGCTGTGAGTGAGTGTGAGTGAGACAGCATCGTCCCCCACTCCTCCTGATGTCGAGGGTAAATGGGCGAGGTTTAGGTCTGTGACTCATGCAGCTGCAATGGCTGCTTTGTGTACGCGGTCCAGACCTCCCCAGAGACCCTGGCTGACAGAGGAGGTGTTCAGGATGTTTGAGAAAAAGCGACAGGCCCACTCTAACCGTCTACAGCATCCCACATCAGAGAATGAGGAGGCTTACCGCAGCCTTCGCTCGGAGGTTCGGAGAGCCGTGAGGCGCTGCAAGGATGGGTGGTGGTCGCGGGTTGCTGAGGAGATGGAGTCTGCCTCAATTGCCCGCGATCACAAATCCCTATTTAACTCCATCAAAAAAGTAACCTACAGCGCCACACCTATTACTATTGTAGGGGTAATCGTCACTCACCACTCTGTGGGCTGGTAGCTTCCCCTTATCGTCAATAGGGGGCGGAAGCGCTATCACGCCAGGGCTAATGTCCATGGCCCAAAAAGGGGCCAACGACAAACCCTAGCAAACGGATCCTGGGATACATTCCCCGGGGCCCCGGGAGGAGGGAACCGGGGGATGATGTCACCTTCCAGAACGTTCTAGAAGGGAAGCGTGGCTAGGGCGGAGCAAGCCACGAACCATAAGCCGGACGTCTCAGAGGTCTGGCTCAGTCATCTGCAAGCTGAAGAACGAAGACCTGGGCTGAAGATAGGACTCTGGACCCCAAGCTCCGTTGTCCTTCTAAGGGCTGGAGCTCAGTGAGGCCAGTGGTCAGGACCCACGGACCGGGTACGGTCAGGTCAAATAGCCTCTCCTAGGGTCCCAGCCGGAGCACGAAGGGTAACGGGGTACCTAGTGATAGGGCCCGCATAATCCGGAGGCCATACCTCCCCAGGTATCGGGTAAAGGGACCGATATACCCTTTGTGTTAGAGACTTGTAAGGAAGACAATAAATATCGTGTTGCCTCATCAGAAGTTTATTCGTCAATTTATACCCACTACACCACCATTAGGGGAACGAAGGGTGATCCAATCTCCGACCCCCAGCGACAGGTTTGCAGATTTGCTGAGCATTTCTGTGAGGTCCTGGGGGAGGGGGAATCCCTCAGCCTGGAAAACATCATGGGACAAAGTGGGGATGACCCTGCTGAGGATGCGGTGCCTCAAATATTAGAGGAGGAAGTCACCCCCTGTGAGTGGCTGGCTGAGGTACCATCCATTGAGGAAGTACTGAGGGCGATCCAGAGTCTGAGACCAGGAAAGGCACCGAGCAGAGATGATCTCCCAAGCGAAATGCTGAGGGAGGGTTGCGTTTGTGCGTAGACTGACCTACATGACATCATAACAACAGTCTGGGCCACTGGATGGGTTCCGCAGGATTGGAAGGATGCCCTGGTGGTCCCCCTCTTTATGTAGGGGGACCGCACAGACTGTAACAACTACAGCGGCATCTCACTCAGTGTGCCGGGAAAGGTCCTGGCAAGGATTATTCAACATCGCCTTGCTAGGTACGCTGAGCAGAGGCTTGCGGAGCCCCAATGCGGTTTCAGGAAAGGGCGGTCCTGCACAGATGTCATATTTTCTGTCCGTCTGCTACAGCAGAGGTGGAGGGAATTCCAACAAGACCTACATCTCTGCTTTATTGACCTGGTCAAGGCCTATGATACCATCAGTAGGCCTGGGCTCTGGGTTTTTCTTCGTGCTTTCAGAGTCCCTGACCCTCTGCTCACACTCATTAAGGACCTTCATGATAGTGAGCAGGCCCGGGTAAAACTACGTAGCCGGGAGTCAGAGCCATTCCCTGCGACAGGGATGTCCTCTGGCTCCAACATTATTTAACATCTATTTCGACCACATAGTTCGTGAAGCCTTCAGTAGCTGTACCAGAGCAATTTACGTCTGGTACAGATATAATGGGAGGCTGATCGATGCCCGGGTGCGGTCAAGGGATGGCTCCCTATTGGTCAACCACATTATGTATGCTGACGACCTGGTAATTGCTGCTCATTCAGAGGAAGAGTTGGAGGCGCTGCTGCTGAAACTGGAGTGTGCCACTAAGAGGTGGGGCCTTACCATCAGCCCCACCAAAACGAAGCACCTGCCTGGGTATTTTGTGCCATCGGGCACTCCACCCCCACAACTCCCAATCGGTGATGGGGCAGTTGGGAAGAGAGTGGAGAGTTTCCCATACCTGGGCAGTGTGCTCATTATCGGCTCCGGTTTAACAACAGAGGTCTCACTCCGAATTAGTCGAGCGGCATTATCTTTTCATCGGTTGTGCAACGTGTGGAAGCTACCTGGTCTGTCGCTCCGCATGAAGCTTCGGGTCTTCTCGGCCACAGTCATTCCCTCCCTCTACGCTTGCGAAACGTGGACCCCCCTAATGCAGCATCTTCACCGGTTAGAAACATTTAGGCTGGCCTGCCTACGATCAATCCTAGGTTTAACCAGGCTGGATTGTGTGAGGAGCTCACAAATTCTCGAAAGATCTGGACAAAGTCCCATCGGCGAGCTCCTCCAGCAGGCAAGGCTGTGTTGGCTGGGCATGTAGCCCGCATGCCCAATCACCGCATGCCCAAACAGCTTTTGTTCGGCCGGATTGATGGAGCTAAACGGGCGTGGCACGGACTTGAGAAGAGATGGAGTGATGTGGTACAGGAGGATGTGGAGCTGAGTGGACTTGCCGATGACTGGTACCAGCGGTGTCAAGATCAGCCTCTGTGGAGGAGGCTTGTGAAGGACGCTACTGGGCAGTTGGAGGCAGTCGCCCTCCAACAACAACGGAGGGCGGAGGAGCGACGCTCAGAAAAACGAGCGGAGCGTCGGGTGGCTAAAGCTCAGCAAGTTGGCACAGTAGGGGGCACAGGTGGTGCATGAGCCAGTCATCTCAGTCATGTCAGTCAGTCGACCATTGGCACCTGGGTCTGCCCCGTGACCTCCTGCCAGCCGGCGATCGACACTTCACGTGGCCTCAAGGTGCACATGGCCTGGCACAAGCGTCGTGGTGACGTCACCACCACTTAGTGGTGAATTGCGGTTGTTTTGAGACAGTAAGAGAGTGTGAGGTCGACTCAGCCTCAGATGAGTACCTGGTGCGGTGTGTCGTAAACATCGCTACTGGGGGAGACAAAGGCCGCCGTGGAGGAGAATCCTAAAATAATGAAAGCTTTTATTATAATAAAAACTTTGATTGTAATATTATATTAATATTATAATAAAAGCTATACTTAAAGCTTTTATTATAATAAAATTTCAATTTGTTATGAAAAGAAATACAAATAATAAATTTAAAATAATAAAAGCTTTGATTATTTACAATTTATTATTTTATTATTTTTATTTTGCTGCCAACTGCCGGCCACCAACGTGGCGTGTAGATTCTGCCAAATTAAAAAGTTACTAATAAAAATAAGAAATTGAAAATAATAAGCAAAAACCCAGATTCATATTCTTGGTTGCTTCGGTAAAGTCACGTAGATAGAAATAAAACTAAAATAATAACATAAAATTTATTTTTTTAAATTAAAAATACAAAAAATAAATTTTAAATAATGAAAGCTTTTATTATTTTCAATTTATTATTTAATTTTTTTAATTGGCAGAATCTACACGCCATATTCTTGGTTCTTCAGGTAAAGTAACGTAGATTTGAGATAAAAATAATTCAATTTAATTCAAAAATATAAATTATATATTGAAACTAATAAAAGCTTTTATTATTTTAAATTTATTGTTTAATTTTTTAAATTGGCAGAATCTACACGCCATATTCTTGGTTCTTCAGGTAAAGTCACGTAGATTTGAAAATAAAAATAATTCAATTCAATTGAAAAATATAAATTATATATTGAAACTAATAAAAGCTTTTATTATTTTCAATTTATTACTTGAAATTTTAAAATATAAAAAAAGAAAATACAAATAATAAATTGAAAATAATAAAAGCTTTTATTATTTTATAATAAATTGAAAATAAGAAAAGCTTTTATTATTTTCAATTTATTATTTTAATTTTATTATAACTTTACCGAAGGAAGCAATAATCTGGCGTGTAGATGCTGCCATCTGGTGGCCACCAACGTTGGCAGGTGGCAGCATCTACACGCCATATTCTTGGTTCTTTGGGTAAAATATAAATAATAAAGAAAAGTAAAAAACTAACAATTCATGATTTAGTATTTTTTTCATTTAATTCTATTATTTTCATTTTCAAATCTACGTTACTTAACCAAAAGAACCAAGAATATGGCGTGTAGATTCTGCCAATTTTAAAAAAAATTACAAAATAAAATAAATTGAAAATAATAAAGCTTTCATTATTTTCCATTTATTTTTTGTATATTTTTTATTTAATTTTATTATTTTTATTTTCAACCTACATGACTTTACCGAAAGAACCAAGAATATGAATCTGGATTTTTGATTATTATTTTCAATCTATTTTAATTTTAAAATTGGCAGCATCTACACGCCATATTCTTGGTTCTATCGGTAAAGTCACGTTGATAGAAAAAAATCAAATCAAATAAAAAGTGTGAAATTGAAAATAATTAAAGCAAAAAACCCACATTCATATTCTTGGTTCTTTCGGTAAAGTCACAGAGATAAAAAAAAATGAAACAAAATTTTGATTTTAAAATAATAAATTGACAATAATAAAAGCTTTTATTATTTTCCATTTATTTTTTTGTATTTTTAAATTGGCAGAATCTACACGCCATTTTCTTGGTTCTTTGGGAAAAGTCACGTAGATAGAAAATATAAATAATAAAAGAAAAGTAAAATTTTTAACAATATTTTTAAAAAATATTTTTATTATTTTATTCTTTCCCTTCTACGTGACTTTACTGAAAGAACCAATAATATGAATCCATGCAGTCACGAAAGCTTTAAATCAAAATGTAATAATAACAATTCATGATTTTTCATTTAATTCTTACATTTTTATTTTCAAATCTACGTGACTTTACCGAAAGAACCAAGAATACGGCGTGTAGATGCTGCCATCTGCCGGCCACCAAGGTGGCGTGTAGATTCTGCCAATTTCAAAATTACAAATAAAAGTCATAAATTGAAAATAATAAAAGCTTTTATTATTTCCGATTTATTTTGTTTTAAATTTATTTGATTATTTTTAAATCTACATGACTTTACCGAAAGAACCAAGAATATGAATCTGGATTTTTGCTTATTATTTTCTATTTATTATTTTCATTTTTCAATTGGCAGAATCTACACGCCACGTTGGTGACCGGCAGATGGCAGCATCTACACGCCATAATCTTGGTTCTTTCGGTAAAGTCACGTAGAATGAGAATAAAATAATAAATTGATAAAATAAAATGACACAATAACATTATCACGACGTTTCGGCCACAACACAAGCGGCCTTCATCAGGTGAAGGGACGAGACTGTCTGGAGGACAGCGCTGGAGCGAACAAAGCCAAGCTCAGATCGCGACCTTTAAGCTGTGTGAGAAGAAACAGAGCACCTTGACAAAGGAATTATCATAGAATTTAGCATTGAAATAATCTGAGTGATTAGCTTGTGACTGGTCACAGAAATGGCTATGTTAAAGTCAAAGCATACACATCCACAGAGGCACCCCTTGACAAAGGAATTATCATAGAATTCAGCATTGAAATAGCTGAGTGATTAGCTTGTGACTGGTCACAGAAATAGCTATGTTAAAGTCAAAGCATACACATTCACAGAGGCACCTAGTACAAATCAAACAGGAGAATTTAGCATTGAAATAACTAGGAGAATTTAGCATTGAAATAACTGAGTGATTAGCTTGTGACTGGTCACAGAAATGGCTATGTTAAAGTCAAAGCCTACACATCTTAGCTATTCACAGTAACTGGGTATACACTACACTACATAATGAATACTACATAATAAACCAATAAAAACTAAAATATAAATTACCTCAATGTTATCAATAAACTCTATATATTCTCCAATCAGCTAAGCTACCACGCAATAAGTCGTTATATATCACAATGCTATATGGCGAAAAAATTGGTGGATTCTTACCGTTAACTTTAGCACCACGGACAGCTACGAGCCCCGTTCAGACGGACGAGTTCATCCATGGTCGGAACAGAGGAGGGGTAGAGAAACAACTGCCAGGCGCTGTTATACTCCATGTTGTATATAATATTCATTATTTAGTGTAGTGTATACCCAGTTACTGTTAATAGCTCAGATGTGTAGGCTTTGACTTTAACATAGCCATTTCTGTGACCAGTCACAAGCTAATCACTCAGCTATTTCAATGCTAAATTCTATGATAATTCCTTTGTCAAGGCGCTCTGTTTCTTCTCACACAGCTTAAAGGTCGCGATCTGAGCTTGGCTTTGTTCGCTCCAGCGCTGTTCTCCAGACAGTCTCGTCCCTTCACCTGCTGAAGGCGCTTGTGTTGTGGCTGAAACGTCGTGAGAATTTTATTATTTTATTTTATCAATTTATAATTTTATTCTCATTCTACGTGACTTTACCGAAAGAACCAAAGAAGATGAATCCTTGCAGTCACGAAAGCTTTAAATCGAAAAATATTCTCGGTTCTTTTGGTAAAGTCACGTAGATTTGAAAATAAAATAATCGAATTTAATTAAAAAAATTTTTTTTAATTATTTTACATTTAAAAATACAAATGATAAATTGAAAATAATAAAAGCTTTTATTATTTTGAAAATAATAATAAAAGCTTTTATTATTTTCAATTTTATTTAATTATTTGTATTTTCTATCGACGTGACATTACCGACATAACCAAGAATACGGCGTGTAGATGCTGCCACCTGCCGGCCACCAACGTGGCGTGCAGATGCTGTCAGGTGTGATTTGAGAGGTGATTGGGTTGGTGATGTTGGTGAGTTGCATGGTGAGTGTGTCGGTGAGCACCTGGAGGATTCGCCTCCACGGTCGCCTTTGTCTCCCCCAGTAGCGATGTTCACTCCACACCACACCAGGAACTCATCTGAGGCTGAGTCGACCTCACACTCTCTCACTGTCTCACAACAACAACCGCCATTCGCCACTAAGTGTCGGTGACGTCACCACGACGCTTGTGCCAGGCCATGTGCACCTTGAGGCCACGTCAAGTGTCGAACGCCCGCTGGCATGAGGTCACGGGGCAGACCCAAGGGTGCCACGGGTCGACTGACTGAGATGACTGAGATGACTGGCTGATGCACCACCTGTGCCCCCTCCTCACACTCACGCGCACTCACTCACAAGCGCGAGTTCGCGTTTTCAGGCGATATAAAATAATTTATATTTCATGCCAGTTGGTTCTGAAGGGCGGCTGTTTGTAATTTGGGCGTTCGTAAGTCGAGGACTGCCTGTAAATAAAGATTCCGATTGAGGATGTGGGGCTTTCACCGTGGGGTGAGCTTGGCCCGATCCGCGGGGGCGTGGCTTGCACGACAGTGGGCGGGGCACAGCCGCGACAGGCGTGGCTTATCCAGGAAGTGGGAGGAGGAGTCTCGAGCCTACGTGGGGGCGTGCAATAACAAAGGGGACGTGGAGTGTCACCCTGGGTGACGCCTGCGCTGACCAATCGCAAAGGAGACCGCAATCACCGGACTGCAAGCCAGAGAAAAGCGCACTCCTTTTAAAGTTAACAACAACATTGTTAAATGTAAGTAGCGCCTCTCTACTTTATAATTGTTTTATTTGTTTAATACATTACTTGTGGTGCCGTGAGTCGAGTGAAATGAGTCAATAACCTTGCTAGACATGGCTAAGCTTTTAATAAGGGGCGCCGCGGTGTCGAGATGTTAACTACCTCTTCAGGCCTACAGCAGCGTGGAGGTTCCATCCAGACCCTGACGCCTGCTCTGTATTTGGTTATTTTTTTCCCCTGTGGTCGCGTAGATTCTTCTCCTGGTCCTTCGGTTTTCCCCTCCACATTTAGAAACGTGAGTTTAGAGTACTTGACTGCTATAAATGTCCACATGATAAGCCACTTTTGTTGAGCTATCATTTGTGTCCAGGTCGCTTCTGATAAGAGTTATATAGCTCAGTGGGCCTTACCTGGTAAATATAAATAGTTTATAGTTTAGTTTATAGTTCATGAGAACTCGTGACAAGGGTCAGTGTCTACTTCAAATATTGTTCAGGCTCTGGAGACCTCCAAAGTTATTCGTGATGTTATACATTTGGTTCGTTTTGAGCATAATCGCGACCTTATATAATTATTACGTGATACACACGCTGAATATACGCACACAAACATCGTGTACACGTGTGTCGTGCCCTCTATTGTCCACATAGACGGCTTGTGCTGACGAGAGAACGGTCTTAACGTACAATGTCGTGACATGTATCAGCCCTTTGTCGATCCAGCGTTTTGATAGAGGCCTCCCCCACACCATGTCGTTCGTGGGAGTTGTTTAACCATACTTCACCATGCCGGTCAATGCGGGTTTGGTGACGTGAGGAGGCCCAGAAACTTGCATATGCAGATACGAGTTTGCCTGTGCTTGCATCTGCAGAATTACATTCTCACACATCTTCAAGTATAGTTTAATACTCATAAAAATGCATGAATTCTTGAGGATTCCATAAAGTACTGTGGTAAAAATAAAACAACTTGATTTGAATAAATTTCGATTTAAAGCTTTCGTGACTGCAGGGATTCATCTTCTTGGTTCTTTCGGTAAAGTCACATAGAAGGGAAATAATAACATAATAAAATCAAAATATAATAAAATTCTCACGACGTTTTGGCCACAACACAAGTAGCCTTCCTCAGGTGAAGAAACAGAACTGTCGGAAAGACAGCGCTCCAATGAACACTGCTAAGCTTGGCAGCGTATTTTAAGCTGGGTGGGAGGAGCAGAGCTCCTTGACAAAGGAGTTTACATATCAACGGAAGAATTTAGCATTGAAGTAGCTGTGTTAATGTGATAGATTAGCAGGATGTTAAAGTCAGAAATTAGCATGTAACTGGGAGATTAGCATGATGTTAATGTGAGGAATTAGCATGTAACTGGTGGCAGAAGTAGCTATGTTAAAGTCAGAGTTTACATATCAACAGAGGCATTTAGTATATTGACGCTAAAGAACTGCAACTACCCAACTATCATACAATAAACCGATGTGAAAGAACTAAATATAAACTACATCAATATAAATTTTGATTTAAAGCTTTCGTGACTGCAGTAATTCATATTCTTAGTTTTTTCGGTAAAGTCACGTTGAAGAGAAACAAACAAAATAATATAATATATATAAAAAACAATAACGTGACTTTACCGAAAAAACTAAGAATATACATCAATGTAATCAATGTACTCAATATATTCTCCACTAAGCTGAGCTACTAACAATAAGTTATTATACATTACACTTCTATGTCGCAAAAAATATTATAATATGCCTCCAAATAATATTTGTTATTATAAACTGCCATAGACAGACCCCAACATTGAATTATACACTGCGTTACTACACACTACCCTATACGTTAGATTATAATAATATTAGACTTGTAATATTACACTATGTATTATTTTACCAACCCTACTGTATACCTCACTGCTGTAGATTCACTATACAATTACGATACTGTATATTACCAAATAAATTATATTAAACATTACACTGAGTACTTTGTTGAACAGGGAATGCTTTGAGCTTGTGGGTTGAATCCATCTGTGTGGAGTTGTGTTATTTCGCAATATGCAAGGTGGGGTCTCTCTGGGTTCCACTCACGCAAACATCTCAATGCAATGGGACCTTTCTGAAAATGCAGTACTTAGACGCAATGAAGCTTTCCTGGGTAACTAGTTAACATTGTAATAATTAGCATGAGAGATAATGACGTTCCCTTATAAGTGCCATTAGTAGTACTATCCTGTACTTTTAATGAAGACTATTTTACGTAGTTGTTTGTAAAAAAGTGTCCATTCCCAAAACTTCTTGACGGGCCCTCATACAGAAATGATATTACAATCTTACATGGAGATTGCGAGTCAGAGTGTTGTGAATAGTGGAGTGAACGTGTGGTGCAATCATATTGTTGGTGTGTATATACAGAAAGACCTATTTGGTGGGTAACATTAGGAAAATGGAGGTAGTTAGTCATTGTTGTTTAGAAACAAAATATTACTTGGGTGGATAAGAGGGTAAAATCGTACATGATAGGGACTGCAATATTGTGGAGTTCTGGTATAACGAGTTGTAGTATATATGAATCTTATGTCACCTTAAGTATGCCTGTGCGAGTACACTCGTGACACGGGTGTCATGCGCGTGACCTTTGTCTTTTGTTTCAGATGTGCGAGAGCAACTCCGCTGCGAGTCATGGTGGTGCTGGGAGAATTGCCTTCACCATCGATGGCACTTCACCAGCACCCATCTCAACCCCACCTCAATCCGGTAGAGTTACACGAGCGAAAAAACGTATCTCTTGTGACGTCTGTGGGAAAAAATTCCAACTGGCATGGTGCCTAGAAGCCCACGTAAGAACGCATAAGGAGACCCGTGAGCAATGGTGCAGCATATGTGGACAAAGGTTTAATTAGCCAGGAAAATTAAAAAGGCACATGAAGACCCATGAAAAGGATTATATGATAAAGGGTGCACCAGGTTTGGTGAATAACGGCAGTTTTGCCAATGCGGTGTTGAATCCACCATCGCCCTATGAGATGTGCTCAGTCTGCGGATTTTTAAGTCCTATTGAAATCCTGAAAACTCATTAAAGTCTTCACGCAAAGTTCTTGTACAGACCGAAGCCTGAACATGATTACACTTCGACAAAAGATAGCGGCGTTAAGATAAATGACATGAAATCCAAATTTCTTGAATGCTTTGGCCTAGTTCCACGTCAACAAACTGCTTCACCAGTCAGTGAGAATAAACCATACGCTGCTCTCGATCCTTTTACGAGCATGAAAGTGTTGATGACCTTGCAGCAGAAGAAGAAGGAAAAGCGAAGTAGACCTAAGTCCATTAAAAGAAAGAAGACCACCACCAGTGTCACCAATTGCAGCAGTAGCAACAGCCAGAATTCGGACATCAAGAGGATGGACTGCACGGAAGCAGGAGGCTGCGTGGAGCAGAGCATCCCCAAGGTGGATGAATCCAACCTGGCACCTTTAGGTACGTCCTAGTAATGCACACACTACATTTCATTTGGATGTAATTCATATTTTCACAAATTAGTTAATGTACGCATATGTTGACCATATCTGTATGCCTGCGCTGAGGAGTCTAGAGATCTGATGTGGTGCTGCTCGGATGTTGGATTAAACCGTGAAACTCTGGGTTTTCTGTCACCGAACCACGATTAAACTGGCTTCTCATTGATGGTCTTATCCAGTTACCAAACACTTCTTCCAGCAAACACTTGGACCTACAGCCCCAGAGCCCACTTGGACTCTTTGATGAATACCTCGAGATGGGTACAATGAGCTCAGAGGATCACACTACGGAGTCAACGCGTTTTACTTTATTATAAAAAAACACACACAATTGGGTATCATTTGATTATATAGGCACGTGTGTACGGCCCCTGTGTATCTGTCGGACATTGTTGTGGGAGGGAAATTACCCACACTTCGGGTTGTTGAAGGCAGGGAGCACAGATGTAAGAGCTTAGATGTACAATACAACAATGTAATTTGCTGCACTGTCCTCTGCTGCTCACAACCCCACAATAACTATTGCATGGTCACCCATCCAACCAATTTTCAGGCTCAGCTCTCCTTAACTTCTGGGATCTGATTAAATCTGACGCATACTGGGTGATTTGGCCATAGGCACCAATCTATGGATATACTGTAACACAATTGTCTTTGAGCATGCGCGTATGTGCATATGTACGGAGTTAAGTTTTAGAAACAATAGGAGCACATATTTGCTCCTCTTGTCTGCTAACCAATGCAGCTACATTGGTCAGCTTGGATTGACGTTTTTCCCCCTTACTATTTATTTAAAACTCTTGTGCATCATGTCCACTGTGGTTAACTGCTGTGATTTGTTGGCATTTCAGCCACAGTGCATATGCCTAAAAATGTGTGGTACGGTTAATGGAGTCCTCAATACAGGATGTGATCTAGTTATTATAGCCACCTAGTGGTGGAAAATGGTGCAAAAGAAACCCAGGTGAACCAGAGCTGAGCATTAAAGATGGTAGTGGCTGATCGCATCTTAGTGGCCAATGTAATGGACACGATAATTTTGTGAACAAATGACACGAAATTGTGACCATATTTTGGGGTCTCCTTTGACTAAAACACATTCAATGCATTGAAAACATGTTTTGTTTGCTTAAAGTAATCACAACATAACAGCATTAAGAGTGTATGTCTATATCCTGTTTCACTCATTATCCTATCCTTGCCCCCCTACCCATTCTCAAAATATACCCCAGTTATCCAATTCGGGTTTGTCACTCTTCGTGGCATCATTTCCACTTGCGCCATTGCTCGCACTGCTCAACAACATCATCGAAGTGCGGGTCGACGCGTGGAAGCTCGTAACAAAGATGAGGAGGCCTGTGGTTTCGCGAGCAAGAGGAATTGGAGCCTGGGCCGACATTCTGAGTATCGTTGCCACCCTCTCTGTAATCACCAATGTAAGTCGCCAGATTGTCCGCTCGCTTTCTCGCTCAATATCCCATCTTATGAGTGACATAACATGTCATGTTAGCCGTGTGGGTTCTTTTTACCATACTTCACCATTCTGGTCCTGGCAGGTTTGAGAAGAGGTGTAGTGGGGGACCAGGAGCGGTTCGGGTATCACTCGTCACTGATGTTAGTCGTAGCTGGAAGTCAATTGCATGTGTGCTGAATTCAAAGTGCAGTGCACGAATCACTGCACCACCGCTCCTATCCACTCTCTCCCAAAATCGCAAAAGGTAAAGCCTTGCAATTGCTTGCTCATGTCACTGCTGGCAGAAGGGCCTCAACTAAAGGTAGCTCTAGAGAACCCCTCTACACGGTATTTGGCCTACTCTTCCATGATGACCAGACATGTTGTAAGATGTGGAATTACCTGCGCTAAAACAGTGATGAACCCATTTATATTGCTAATTGGACAGAGGTGGGGGAGATTTAAGAAAATGATCCATTGCTTCAACTGTTGTGTCAGGAGACTGAACTGACGACTGCCAGATTGCAAGTCCTTATATGGTAACCATTTCACTCTGGCAGCAACCCCCCCTAATTGTATTTGTGAAAATTAATGTAATTGCCAAGGTAAGATGTTCAGAAGCCTTGGTCAAATCATTGCATGCTAAGTGACCGCTATCGCTGTGCCTCCGTATGCTAATTCCACAGTCATGCATCTTGGCGTTCACAACGGACATCATCCCACGCCTGGTGTATTATTATGGATACTCAGCAGAGTATGGCACAGGTTCGCCTACAATGCATGGGTACACGGAGGACAGCCTTTCAATTTTCAAGATCAGCGACTTCAAGGAGCAAAATCATCCCAACATCCTGCCAGCCTGGTTTGATCCGGCATTCCACACAACCTGCAGGTTTGTGCCATTCAGTGTCATGCCCAGCTATCGGGGGTGCCGTCCCTGCGAATGTGATGCACTGATGTCTGGGTGTGTTGTCCAGGTAGATGCGACATCCTTCTGGGTGTGGCGTCCTCCTGGCTCCGCCCCTTCCTGATTAGTCTCGTTCTCTTCCTCTTTTCACTCCGTGACTTTCCTTTTAAGACCCACACTTCCCCTAGGCCCCACCTCTGTTTAGGCCCTGCCCCTTACCCTGGACACAGGGTTTGGTTTAGTTGGGTAGTAAGGGGTTGTGGTAGGGTTGGGGGAGGAGTGTGCGTGGTGGGCAGGGACAGTAAAGGGGGTGGGGGGGGGGGGAAATTGGAGGGGGGGAGCAGTGGGTACGGGTGGGATGGCTTCACAACCAAAGTCCCACTTAGAAAAATATAATAATATATTGATATAAATTATAGCTCATTGTTACCCTGCTAAAGAGTAATGTTATTTATTTATCTATCGATCCACGACTGCTTAATTGAGTCTCAAGATCCCTTTTCAGGAAGACCGTGCATTGGGATTCCAGTTTAAGGTGGTTTTATGCATGTGGGATGCAATAAGAGGTCCTGGAGAACCCATGGTAATGAAATGAAGCTTAAAGGTCCACACAGACATGAAACCACTTGCTCTACAGCCATCTTCTGGTCTCCTCACAGCACAGTTAGTTAGGAAATTGATGCGATCTACCAACCCTTTTCTGTAACGTTTTTGAATTGCTGGCATACACAACTATAATCAATATAACCATATTGATCGATATTTAATATAACCTTACTTGACTATGACCAAATCACCACGAATACAGCTAATCTTAGATTCCGGAAGTCAAGCAGGCTTGAGCCTTGTTCGTGTTTAGATTGATGAACACCATGCACAATGCAGGTGCAGTAGGCGACTTTGGAGCGAGGTTGTCAGCAGTGGGTAGTTCAGAAAAATTAATAGTTGTGCTATATTGTTCTCCCATTATCTGTACTCCCTACCTTCACCAACCTGGTACGGACCAGCGTGAACCATGGTCAATAGAGCCCCCACAAGCTGCACGTTGTGGGAAGGCCCTCTTTCAGAAGCGGATTTTTTAAAGGGCTGTGAACGCATATACCGTTTGTACACAACCACTTGTTCAATTTAGCGCCAACTCTACTTTCGAGGCACTTTGCTCAATATAGTCCATGCGTGCTTGTGGTTGTATGTGTGTAGGTATCCAGGTTATCGCTACCCGCCGGATCATCCCCAAGCCTACTCCGTCACCAAGCAGTACTGGCAAGTACTGACGGCAAAGCTGGCCTTCGTCATTGCCATGCAGGTACACATCAACATGCACACACACACATTCATAAACCCATTGAAAGATAAAGGTACAGCCCTCCAATTACTTGCTCATGTCACTGATGGCAAAAGGACTCCTGCTATAGGGAGCTCAAGAGAGACCCTTAAGATGTATTTGAACTGCTCTTCCACACTGGTCAGACGTCTTGGGAAGAGCTGGGAGTTCCCGCACTGAACAGCACCAAACTCAGCCGACCAATTGACTGGATGTATTCCATTTACACTGCTAGGTGGATAGAGGCAGTGGAATGTAAAAAAAAACTTTCACCATTGTTTACACTGCCACGATCAAAGATCAATTCACACCCGCGACCTCTGGATTGCAAGTCTAGTGTGCAAAGCCTTACACTACTGCACCATCGTATAGACTCATCTGTGAGCAGTTGTTAAGGTCAGCAGAGCAAACCGTGATCATTGTCAATGGGTCATTACAGATAATGCCAGTAATGCTATTACACCTCACAATTGCACAGTATTTCTGAGATCACAAATAATAGTGGTAATACAATACTCACTTTCATCATGCAGCAGACGATTCATGTTGTTGATGCAATTTGTCACACGTATGCATGTGTGCGTGTGGGAAGGGGAGCGGCTGCGTAGTTGTTCGTGAACTGCGCTACCAATCCTGTGTGACCGGAGTACTATTTCTGGCCACAGCCAACAACAGTGGAAAATATTAGAACCAGTGTTGAGCTTCCCTTAAGTTGATTCTGTCTTAAAATGAGTACTTGATGAAGTGTGTGAAAATCATCACTGGCGAGATAAAGGTGCACACCACCCCCACAGGCACTGTGCGAACCTTCATAGATGCACTTGTCTCAGTCTGTGAAAGGCTATACAGGGAATCTTTGTAGTGGTGACATGGCCGAGTGTAAGTGTTTGCTGATTGTTGCGGTAATTTGCGGCTGCCCAGGTGAATACTGTGGGTGCATTAACTGCACATCATAAATGTTGCCTGCTGCATAGTGAACGTAAAAAACCCATTAAGTAATTCAAAAAGTGCCTCGGTATAATTTGCCAAATGTTCAAAAATTACTCAAATGACTTAATTTAATTGGGAAAAACGACGTAACAATATAATATCCCTAGGCTTCAGGTCCCCGGAATAGTTGACCTGAGATGTAAAGCACTTTAAGATGCTGCCATATTATATTTAGTAAGCACCCTTTACATGCAAATTCTGAAACTGAAAATCATTTACCTGTGTGGACGTGTGCAGCACGTGGTGTTACTCACGAAGGCCTGCATTGCATACATCATCCCGGACACGCCATCCCATGTGCGCGCCTGCATGCGCCGCGAGCGCTTCATCGTACAGACGATTCTGCAGCAGGCAGAGCTGGGCCGTCTCCGTAACACCCTCCTCACCGATGCCCCCAGCTCACCGCCATCGCCTCAATTCCACGTTGAGGATGAGCAGGCAGAGATGGGCCTGCTTCGCTGCTCGCTGCATAAGGAGTCTCCTGGCGTATTGCACCCACCCCAGCGGTGCCACATGGAGAATGAGCAGGCAGAGAAGACTGGTGACGACTCACTGCTGAAGGGATCCGAGGAGGAATCAAGCAACGAGGATTCGTCAACTGTCTTCTACAGCGTATAAATCTACACTGACTTTTAAAGGAGGCTGCTATCCTAACTCTGTTTGCACGTGGACAAGGACATTGCAGTCGAGGACTATCTGTATATATATTAATAAATACGTTCATGATTTAACATGTCTCAATCATCTCATGTCTTTTCATACGAATCACGATGTGAATGAGGAAAACTAGAAATTATTGTTATTTTGTATATATTTTAAATTTTGGTTTAACATGTAGGCTTTCGCGCCCAATATCATCCATAGAGGTGTTTTTTGGATTAGATCGCATACATATATAAACGTGTCGTTAAAACCCGCCACCACTCGACACAGCCAACTAGTAGGGTTGTCACGGAAACAGAACAAGCCAATTCGTCACTGGTACTTTGGAGAGCCAAGCCACAACATTTACAATCGGAGTACGTTTTGCCAGTAATTACAACTAGCTTCATCAGGCGACAGCCAGATTTGTGGCACTCTCGCGCAAAGTGGGGGGGGGGGGGGGGGAGATTACCGAGTCAACGTACATTATGCATGTGCATTATGAGAGCCCTTTGATCTTGTCCTTCCTGTCTATTGTGTATTAAAATAGCCGTACCAATGGTAATCCCTATTGAAGTATGCTGCCCTTTATAGGCATGCATTTAAATAATGTATTATTTGTTGGCACCCATGTTCAGCAGTAGCAGAACACACGTGCCAACAAGGACACTCAGTTGATTTTAATGTTGAAATTCTGTGCAAAACTAGCTACTACTGCCCAAGAATAATTCGAGAATCTATCGAAATTGGAAGAAAAATTTACAGTTCGGATAGCTACCGCCTTTCTGCTGTGTGGAAGCGACTCATCAAATAGTACATTAGATGAAACTCCGAGTACCCACTCAGGAGGTATAGTGGTAAAGCAGTGGAGGAAAAAAAAGCAAATTTTTTAATTTGCCCTTGTTGAATGATAGAGCCGATACACACAGCAAGCGAGATTAAGAAAGCGCATCTGAAGAAATACCGGAGGAGAGAGAAGACAATTGCTTGCTGGAGAAGGAAAGGCATTCCTACCGAGGGAGACAAGTTGACAAAGATTTTGATAATGGGAACCGGTGGCGTGGCTCGATCTTCCCTATGTACGCAACATGCTACCGAAAGAAAACAGAAAATCCTATTCAAAGGCTAAAATAAGCTCCATTTTTTGTATAAGAGCCCGATAAACAATAACCCCATCCATAGACTGAGGAAGAGAGGGAAGAGCCTGAACAAAGGGGAGGAGATTACGATGGAGATGGGTTGGAGGTGGAGAGAAGGGGAGAGGGGAGGCCGTAGAGGCAGCTGCACATTCAAGGAAAGCGGTGTAGAAAGAGTTGAACAGGGACATGGAGACAGTAGAGACAAGGGTGGAGAAAGAGGAAGGGAGGATCTTTCAGTGCTCGCTACAGGAAACCCACAAAACTGAATTTCCTAAACTCGTGTCGCCTCCGTGACAGCAGCACCACCAACGCCACAGACTCACGCTCCCCAAATCGACAATACCATCTCCATTGCCGACCAGCCACGAGATGGCTGCTCTCAACACCTCGGTCGTGGTGTAAGCAGCAAAAGACTTCCGGCTGGTGAGCAACCGGCCATTGCGAGGGTTGGAAAGAAACTGAAGCACGGGGCGACTCCCACAACCTTCGGGTATTTCCAAACTGGATGACGTCTTGGGATGAAGCTAGAAGTAAGCCAAATCTGCACTCAATAAATGGGACAAAGATTCCAGAGAAGCCTCCAGAAATGTCACAGGAGACTCGGGTGTGAGAAACCAGACTCCATGTGGGGTCCTCCAGACCTTTGCCCTCCAGTTCATCAACATTTGTAAAAGCAGGACGTCTCAAAGGTACGTAGCATGGGTGAGGTAAGAGGTTGAGAACCACGTTCCGAGATTAGGCGCTTTGACAGGTTGGGGTCCGAGTTAACGTTTAATGGAGCTCACCCTACGACATTATGGATAGAAGGGTAGTGTGCCGGCACAATCCGGACACCCTGCTACACCGAAACACTCTGCTGCACCAAACTCCCTGGTACAGCTAAACACTGGCACGATTGCGCTCAAATACACACAAACTCTCGCTCGGCCAGTTGGTACACAGGTTGTCAGTTGTGGGGGACGCGGGCCCCCGGCTCCCCCCCCCCAGGGGAGGGCTGATCTCGGGAGGGCTGCGGGCTCCGGACTCCTCGCTCGAGTGAGAGCAGCCGCTACTCGACTCCTCGCTCGCGGTGAGAGGGCTGCCGCTCTCCGGCTCCTCTCCTCGCGCCGCAGCCCCTCGGGTCCGCGGGTCCTGTTTGTGGGGCATAGCTCGGGGCTGGCACGTGGCTGCCTGGAATCAATCCGTCGCTTCTCAGCCACTCAAACGCGACGTCTCCGCTCACACAACCCCGCGCACCACTCACACGAACTGAACGGGGGGTCAGGGGTCAGAGGGCAATGACGTCCTTCGCACATGCGTTGCCGCCGATGCCGGGCAATGGAGATTGTTTAAAGGGCTGCGGGGCGGGGATTTGGAGTCAGTTTTAGAGCGACACACCAATCGCACGCGCGGGACGGGGGGGTCGGGGGTTAGAGGGCAGGGACGTCACTCATACACGCATAGCCGATTGGGGGGCTGTATTGGAGATTATTTAAAGGGCTGTGGGGGCGGATATTCGGGATTGGTGTTAGCCCGCAGTCACGAAAGCTTTAAATCGAAATTTATGTTAAGTGTAATGTGTTGGTGTTAATAAATAGTGTTGCCTCCCAAGAAGTTGTGTGCGCCTATCTCAGCCCATTACATATAAGTGTAGACATGATTATGTAATTCTTGTGTTCATACAAGTGTAGTGACACAGCGCTGACTGCTGTCCAGCAGCGGCAACTGCAGTGGAAAGTTTGCACACACGCCGTTGAGCATATATACGGGTATGCCGGCCGGGCAGAGGAATTGGGGCAAGGGTCATGGAAGACCTCATAGGGAAGCCTCTGGAACCCTCTGGTCGGTTCGAGAAGGGAGGCGTGGATAAGGCAGAGCCAAGCCGCGCCGAGTAGAATATAGAATATAATATAAGCAGCGGAGAGCGAGAGCTCCGGGCTGCCGGTTCTGGGAGTGGACTTGTCTCGTCGTCGCTGTCGTTGCCACCGCATTCGCCCAATCATTGCGTGGCCAGACAGTAGCTGGCCTTCTCGGTCGACGCCGTCGGTGCAACACGGACAGGGTCGTGTCTAGGCCGGGCTCTATGGCAACGTGGTCGAGTGAGGCCGGAGTTGGTGTGAACAAGATAATAAAGAGACGGTGTCTCCTGCAACTACCTCGTCTTCGACAGTGTGTGCGACACACACCACATGTCGGAAGGAGAACACTTCACAAGTATAAATTGCTGCCTGTGTCAGTCGAGTCACATTTGCTCTAATTTATTTTGGTGACCTAAGACAGGAGAAGCAAAATGCACTTCTTCAGGAAGTGATATTTTTTTCATAATGCAGAGGCTGTGCCTGATACACATCTTTCATGTGTTGTTTGGCAACCCTGGTGCCCAGTAAACGCCATATGGCCAGATCTTTGCATTGAATTCCAAGTATTAATTCCTCCATACTTGTGCACAGTTGAGTTTTTATTCCATTCCCTTCATGAACCATGTCTTTGAACTTTACATCATAGTAAGATAGTACATGCCGATGAATAATTAATAGATGCTTGAAAACATCTATCCCCAACCATCTGCCTGTGTTTGGCCTAAAACCCAATCACCCAGAATGCCCAAATTCACCTTACATACTCTAGGAATGTAAGCAGGTTAATGCTTGGATATCCATCACAATCATCACCCCCAAATGTGAAGACATGTCACGAGACTCGCTGACTTTTCTTAAAATACTTGAGAAATACAAATCATAGCTGAATATTTTCAATTCCATGTGTATAAGCCTTTGTCTCAGATTTATTGTAAAATAAATATACATGTACAATATAAACATTCAAATATCAGAAAATATTTAATGTATGTTGAATTTCTTTCACACTGTACATAACCAATCATGCTAAACAAGACATGATAAAAACAATCCAAGTCATGGGTTGCATACAATATGCAACTTTGGTTTATTGATTACAAGTTACATAAAAGGTTCTGAAATTTTACAATACAGGTATAGTGCAATCTAAATAAGCAAATGTACTTTTACAGTGATTTCCCAAATGTTTATAACTACACAAATACTAGCATGTATGTTCCCAATAAAGTAGTCACCTTCCAAAATGGCTAAAACCAAAATAAGTTTAGTTGTGCTCACAATATTTTTCACATATCCGTTCTCTTTCAAGTGACATTTGAGTCTGCATGGATTTGCTGTGCAAAATACTGCTGCAACCATTCACTAACTCCAACCCTGAACGAACTTCATCACATTTTTCCAATACTTTGTTGTGGCACTGCCATTAACAGGGCAATTACTGTGCCCCATGGGCCCCACAAGTTCACAAGTAATTGCGATTCACACCACAGCACCTGAAGTACCATTGATGTTTAACAACCATGAATTAGCAGGACCAAGCGAACGTATCCTTCTGAGTACAAACCTCGACCACCGCCTTAAAATGCAGCCATCCTTGTTCTCCTTGATGGTGTCAACCAGCTCTTTCAGACGCGACAGGTGGTACACGGCCCTGAGAAGAGACACGATTGAGAGAAAATTACTTGGTTGACTTATTATCATGGTGGAAGCCAGAAAAATCTCACCAAGTCTCAGGCGGGTTTGGCAGTGATATTTTGCAAATTTCATCAGCGAGTGGTATGTGAGAGGAAATCGGAGAACCCGGTGAAAACAGAGGGAGTAAAATGCAAAACTCCGGATATAGATTCAAGATTCCATTGCTGTATTACTAACTCCTGGTTACCTAGCAGCCAAAATCTATAATATATGCTATTACCAAATAGTCTCCCATCCAAGTAATAACCAGGCTTACCTGCTTAGCTTATAACATTCATAATCTGACATCATACTTAGAGGCGGTGCAGCCTCTATGCTGTGCGTGAGTGTGAATATAAAGATAAATTCACAATGGCGTGGAGGGGTTTTCCCAGGGGCGATCAGCCCCTAGGAAGACGTCCGTGTTGAAGCTGCCCGGGGAGGGGGCCTCCAAGCCGGGGGATTCCAACTTCATGCGCGCCCTGCTCAGCAGCTCCTCCAATGAGGCTGTGCATCAAGAATCACGCATCGCACATCACAACCACAAGGGTGGCCGCTCAGTCGTCTTTGTGAGAAAAGACTGAATATGTACCTGAAAACATATGAAATGTCATCTGCTATATACAGACTATATATATACACACACACACCTAGGGATCTAAGGTCCTCTGACACAGGCTCCTCGTTGGCTACATTCGTAAGGCCGGAGATGTCCAAATCTTTGAGCCACTCTGGGTACTTTGGTCTGCTTTGCGGGCTCTGAGCGGCACCTGCTCTCTTCGTGCTGGTATCCGTCTCGTGGCTGCTGGTCTGGGAGTCCACATCGCAGTCACGCAGCCAGGCCGGGTACCTGAGCTCAGGAATGCTCGTGATCCCCGACACATCCAGCTCATCCTTTTGGCTTGTCAACCACCTGGGATAGGTACTTGTCGCACAGCCGCCGTTCGGCAAGTGCTCACGCCTAGTTGCTTCACTGCTCCGTAAGTACAACAAAACATTCTTCTGGTTAGAAAAGAAATAATTTTTGGGCTTTGCCGACTCATTTAATGGCATCAGGGCCTTGTTGCTTCTCGCTGTTGAGCTCAACCGTTCAGTTGGCTTATTGCCCCTCACCAATGATGCGCCGAGGCTGTGCGCGGTGACCCCGAGAGATGACCGCTTGCCTCTGTGCGACACTGCGAGGTCTCGGTGGGCGCCAGGCGAGCGGAACAAGGACTTGGAGGAACCGTCAACTGGCGCCTCTAGGAGCTGGTCCGTGGTTAGACTGACCGTCGGGCTATAAGCCATGACCGCTGCAGCGCAGCAGTGAGGCTGCACGTGCCCGAGATGAGGTCCTCCACAGGCAGCATGCCACCTGCAATGTAAGACCCACAGACATTTTACTGGTACACAATGAATTTGCTCTCCCCTAGATTCCTTGACCCCTGAACGGCAATCCTGCAATGTTGCCTTACTTTGCACCATCAGTAACTAATGATGTTATCCATTTGTGGAGTTTGTGAGAATATGGGATAAATCAGTGCATGAGCTGTTATTGTTTAAACTTCAGATGTGTCCAGTCTAGGATCTGCAAATTTTGACACAAAGGTTGGAGGATCACTTAGATTTCACAAACTTTACAAACGCGATAATCAGTGAAGTTGCTGGAAGATGACAGGAGAAAGAAATGCATGCACCGACCTATCTGTTCAGACCTATGCTATCCTCTCATATGCGTGTGCTTACTGTGGATAGTTTTCTCTGACATAAAATCAACTCATTAATGGAATTTGCCAAGCATCCCAGTGTGGGACTCTCACGAAAATGCATCTTTAGACCTTATTAAGGGTTTTTTTCTAGGGGAATTACATTACATTCATGATAGCATAGCATAATTGACAAGCACCCAGTACAAGCAAATAAATGGGGTTCTCCTCTCCAATTATCCCCCCTCCAGTCAACTAGCTTCGATACCTTATGAGACCTCCTTTGCCAGTAACAAGATATAGTAATAGGTTTTTACCCTTTTATCTGGCACAAAAACTGACACCTTTATACAAGGGATCATGTTTGCGATAACCACAACGCAAGTAGTCAAAATGCAAACAAGAAGACGCTAAGAATAAGAAGACGCCTTTTTGCGTCTTCTGGTCCAACACCAGTGGAGACTGGGATCTCAGAAAAGCCATCTCGGGTGTGGACCAATCAAATTCAAGGGCAGTGCATATTATCAGAGTTGTCTTTTTTGTTTGCATTTTGACTACTTGTGTTGTGGTTATTGCAAACATGATCCCTTGTATAAAGGTGTCAGTTTTTGTGCCAGATAAAAGGGTAAAAACCTATTACTATAGCTTCAATACCATTGCACCGCGTGCACACTCGATAGCCACTCGAGTGCAAGCACCACGGAGCTATTCCTCGCGTGGCGAGAGGCGCAACCCACCCTCATCCACACTGTGCATCCTCCTCTCCTCCGCGCGTCTCCGCTCCGCCATGCTGCGCGGCGCTGTGCTCTGCACGTATCCTGGGTGGCGGTGACGCACAGATTCCGCTCTGCTCAAAGTCCTCGATGTAGGCGTCCAGCGCACCGCTCGCCTACGAGCAGCACTGCTCTCCGCACACCACAGGGCTGCGCTAGCCCCTGCTTCCGGTCCGGAGCAGCGTGTTGCCCAGGCTGCCGCGAGGGCTTGTGTCCGTCACCGTGCTGTCGCCCGAAGGGCTGTTTGTCTCACCACCGTTGCAGTACATTTTGTACGATTTGGGATGCCTGGACCGGATGGGGCCAGGGAGAGGAATGGCTGTGGCTACAAGGTCACCACTGGTCCTGGTATGGGGGGCACCATGAGGAGCTGCTGTGTGCGGAAAGTGGGTCCGCTGTCGCAACGCGATCGCATGGGCCAGTGTCGACCACTTCGCGTTAGGTCTCTTAAGCTACTGTGGCTGTTGTCCTTTTTTCAACAAAAATTCCAGCCTTTCCCATGGTTTCCTTCATCACACCTGCAAGCTCTATGTACAATTGAAGTGTCATAAATGCACTACCTGCCTACTACTACATTATGAATGATATACATTTAAGAATTAGCTGGAGACAACTCCATGTTTAAATCACACTGTATTCAAAAGAGAAGGCTTAACATTTAACATTGGTTAACGTTTGGCATGCACACCTGCATATAAAAAAATTACCGTACTACTAATACAATGAATGCTAAATATTAAGTGGTATTACAGTAGTATGACTACTTATATTTATATATTATCGCACCTCCGAAGAGCACGGTTGGCTTTGTACGATGCGAAAGAGGTTCAACACACATACAGAATACAATACTTTCCGAGCACATTATGCGTACCGAACCTCCAAGTTCCTTACCCTACCCTGAATAAGAATGTGTGCGGAGTACAGCTCCTTTTTAAATCCATTGCTGGCTGACAGCTGTCCCATGCTATGCAGCTCCCAGGGGGAGGGGTTATTTACCATACTTCACCACGCTGGTCAGTGTGAGTTTGGTGATGGCAGGGGGCTATAGAAGTGCATTACAACCATGTACTGAATATTGCTGCACTGATGGCAGGGGGCTATAGAAGTGCATTACAACCACGTACTGAACATAGCTGCATTGGTGGCAGGGGGCTATAGAAGTTCATTACAACCACGTACTGAATATTGCTGCATGGATGGCAGGGGGCTATAGAAGTACATTACAACCACGTACTGAATATTGCTGCACTGGTGGCAGGGGGCTATAGAAGTTCATTACAACCACGTACTGAATATTGCTGAACTGGTGGTAGGGGGCTATAGAAGTGCATTACAACCACGTACTGAATATTGCTGCACTGATGGCAGGGGGCTATAGAAGTACATTACAACCACGTACTGAAAATTGCTGCACTTGTGGCAGGGGGCTATAGAAGTACATTACAACCACGCACTGAATATTGCTGCACTGATGGCAGGGGGCTATAGAAGTACATTACAACCACGTGCTGAATATTGCTGCACTGGTGGCAGGGGGCTATAGAAGTACATTACAACCACGTACTGAATATTGCTGCACTGATGGCAGGGGGCTATAGAAGTGCATTACAACCACGTACTGAATATTGCTGCACTGGTGGCAGGGGGCTATAGAAGTACATTACAACCACGTACTGAATATTGCTGCACTGGTGGCAGGGGGCTATAGAAGTGCATTACAACCACGTACTGAATATTGCTGCACTGATGTTCGCCACGTGAGAGCCACACAGCAGGACAATGCTATACTGTACAATATTGAAATGATTCTCCTACAAATACTAAACATTATTGTCTTAACAATCAATACTACTTTTAACATGAACAATAACTAATAAATGCACGCGTAGTAATCGCCGTGCTAACCCTTAGCGCGCAATGTGAGCAGAACTTGTGTTGTAAGTCGTACCCAGTCCATTACCGCGCCACACACTCCCATTAACAAACCAACGACATTTACTGAATGTCCTCCTCCTTTACACGGCACAACCAGACAACACTTTGCACACCGAAGTGTCCAAGCCGCGTGCTGAGTGAAGCAAACCCCATTCAATTCTAGATTTAAAGCTTTCGTGACTGCTAGGATCCATACTCTTTGGTTCTATTGGGTAAAGTCACGTAGGTGAAAATTGTTATTTTATTTTCACCTACGTGACTTTACCCAATAGAACCAAAGAGTATAAACCCCATTTACTCTGCGCTCAGCGTTCAACAAAGTTGAACCTGGCTCGCCCTCACGCCTGCCCATCTCTCTCCGTCTCTCACCGGAGATTATTCCATTGATCGTCTTCGCCTTGCCGTCCAGATATCCGTGTGGATTATCCGTGAGGGTAGTTAAAGGTCGCGGTTATTCGGAGAAGTTTTTTTTATTAATTTTCCCGCCACAACCGCCGCGTCGCCAACGGCCGCTGAAGGCGATGTCCGAGACGCGCGGCCTGCGCATGCGCACTGAGGGTTGAGAGAAACCTGCGGGGAGGGGCAGCGGGGGGCGGGGAAGCCGCCGCCGTTGGCCACACCCACATTCTGGCCACGCCTATATTGAACCGACGTCACGGTGACATCATTCTGGGTCGGACTTTATCGTGGGCTGGCTGTGCACGCGAGGAGCTCCTGACTTCTGACTCTGAATTCGAGAAAAAATCAAAGATTCACGATGTCTACCTTCGTCGAGATAGGTAAAGTTTAACGTTAGTGTTAGAGATGTGTGTTTGTGTTAAATGTTGAGCCTGTGGACAAAACTGCTGGGGATGTGCCAGATGTCTCCATCTAACGTTAAGGAGGTTGGAGCCTGGATAGTGCATACCAGGTGTTACAGGCTACATGATGGGAAGCAGAAGGCATTCTAGTAAAATAGGTTTTTGTTTGTACGTTAATGCTCCTCCTTTTCCTTTACCAACCCATACTCACCGGCATGGTGAAGTATGTGCAAATAACCAACACGATTCGTGCGATCGTCAAGAGGCTCTCCAGCAGGGGATTGGCAAAAGGCCGTACAGGAGCAGTTTTGTGAAAAATCATTGATTCTTTCATAATGTACATCTATGATTTATTATTATTGTTCATGTGGGTAACCTCGGCGAGGGGGGAAGCAAGGTCGGGAAGAGCGGGGGATGGGGCCGCTTTTGACCACGCCCATATTTAGGTGACGTCACGCCCTTTTGCTGTGACGTCACTATAGCAGGGAGTTATCCTTGGCTGGCTGTGCATGAGGAGCTCCCGAGTTATAACTCACAAGATCTGAGATTAGACCAAAGATTCATGATGTCCACATTTGTTGAGATAGGTAAAGTGTAATGTTCGTGCTATGACGGGGCTTTGGGCCAGTTTTAAATATTGAGATCTCGTCAGTGTTTTAATCGGACGCTCAGCAGGGTTTGAGCCAGGATAGTGCATAACAGGTCTAAAAGTGTGGTGTCGGGCTACATGGTGGGCAGCAAAGGGCAGTCCATCAAAATTGGTTGTACTATACATACTATACGTCTTCACCAACCCACATTAACCAGATTTGTGAAATGTGGATTTGAAGCTTTCGTGACTGCAAGGATCCATACTCTTTGGTCCCTTCACCTGATGAAGGCCACTTGTTTTGTGGCCGAAACGTCGTGATTGTTGTCCATTTTATTTATTTATTTTTCCCTACGTGACTTTACCGAATAGAACCAAAGAGTACATATGTTATCTCCCGCGCAATATGGTATCTCCCTCGCAAGATGTTATCTCCCGCGCAAGATGTTATCTCCCTGACAAGATATTATCTCCCTCACAAGATGTTATCTCCCTGACACGATGTTATCTCCATGACAAGATATTATCTCCCTCGCAAGATGTTATCTCCCTCGCCTCGTATGCAGGAAGTCCGTGAGTTCGATCCAAATTGTGACGCCTGTAATATTTGGAGTTTGCGTGTCTCTCTCTCTGTCTTCTCGTGGCCGCGTGGATTATTCCCTGGGTCCTCCGGTTGTTCCTTTAACATTTAGAATCAACGTGCTTTCAGAGTTATTTGGCTGCTATAAATTTCCACGTGATGCGAATTATTTTCCACCTCGCTACCAAGCCGTGCCAGGGCAGTGCCGAGCCAGCCCCGTGTGGCTCTCAAGGCACCAAGTTATGTTTCCACTGCGGAACCCGAGCCGTGCCACGGACGTCACGTGTGACGAGCGCGTCGAGACGCATGTGGGTGGTGTAGTGCAGTAATTTTTTTTTTTACTCGGGGGTACGCGGACCCCTGGGGGCTATGTAGCAATGCCCCAGGGTGTACGTGAGATAATGTATAAATATGTGAAATCATATCGGACATGAGTCATTGGTGAATAGTCATGTATGAATCGGACAATGTAAAGTAACTACGATACAATTTGTATCCACGTGGTAACCTGGAACGATATGAAAGCACTTTCTAAACTCACTGATCGTACACAATGTGGGTTTACAAGAGCAGCCAGGAAACTAATGACGTCTCGCGTGCAGAGCTTCCGTTTAATTTGTTTTTATTCGCTTGCAGTTACTAGCAGCTGGTTAGGATATACCTCTCACAAAGTGGACAATTGGTTAAAATATTGACGTTCATTATTCACACGTTGATTTCTCAGAACCACGTTGGGTCAAGGGGGGAGTGGGGGGGGCTACTCGGTTTAAACTAAATTCAACAACGAGGGGGGGCACCGGTAGCCAACAACGGTTGAGAACCACTGGTGTGGTGTGCGCTGGTGTCCTTACCGTGCACTCACCGAATGTCACGCACAATGCACGCGTCATTATCCCCGCCCCTGGCCCTGCTTGGCCCCAAGCCATATTCAGACACCACGTGAGGTTAGCGTATCCCGGTTTTTGGTTCTAGCGCAACATGGAAAACGGCCAGTGGAGAACCAGGCAATAGAAATGTGGGAGGCACTGTTGGCACGTCCATATAAAACTGCACATGTTATCCCGTGGATACAAAATGCAGGTTAAGAGGAAGAATCGAGGCACGGTGATAAAAAAAAACGTGATAACCCAGCAGGGTTTGAGTCAGGATAGTGCATAACAGGTCTAAAAGTGTGGTGTCGGGCTACATGGTGGGCAGCAAAGGGCAGTCCATCAAAATTGGTTGTACTATACATACTATACGTCTTCACCAACCCACATTAACCAGAGTGGTGAAATGTGGATTTGAAGCTGTCGTGACTGCAAGGATCCATACTCTTTGGTTCTATTGGGTAAAGTCACGTAGGTAAAAAATAAACCAACAAAAATCACGACGTTTTGGCCACAACACAAGTGGCCTTCTTCAGGTGAAGGAACAGAACTGTCGGGACGACAGCACTTCAATTGAAATGTGGTCAAGTAACCACCATGATCTGTGTGGTCACGGGGAAGCTCTCGCAGAAGCTGACAAGCTTCCATCTTGGCAGTAATCATGTTGCCTCTTTTTTACTCTCAGCGTCTCTGCAGCGCTTGCCGCGCTCGCACTCCTCGCCCCATTCACCCCCACCCTCCCCCTCTCTGACTTATTTAACTGCCCTAACCCTGGTTTCTCTCCCACTTCAGTAAAACAGTTTCCTTGCTGTGGTTGTCACACCTGATGATGAGTGCTTGTGTTGCATTCGAAACGTCGTGATTTATTTCTATTTCTATTTTTTTTTCACCTACGTGACTTTACCGAAAGAACCAAAGAGTATAGCTGACAAGCTGTCAGGGCAAAAATGACTTTGCATATTCCAACTAATATTTTTTGCCCTGGTTTGTGTCTGACCATGCTGGGCACGGCTTTGTTAAAGTGTACGATATTCAATGGGGTAAAAGTCCCCTAATGGTAATACAACTTTATACCACAGGTGTACTCACACTGGAGCAGCGTCGACATTTATGAGAAAGCTTTACACATGAGTACCATGTGCGGTTCTTTACCGACATTCCCATCCCTGCACCTGCCTCCCCTGTCCCTAATGCAATGAACCCTCTACCCCCACATTACCTATGCAGAGCTCGTGGAGAGAATGAATGAGGAGGAGGGAGCGGAGGGGCATGAGGCTCAGCCTTCAACGGTGCCGCAAGACTTTTCGACGTCATCATTTCAATCTACCCTGGCCCAGGTACGATGCGGCACAACGTGGATTTGCACTGCCTATAAATTAGCTTGGCTAATGTCAAAGATGGGAGATTCCTGGTATTTACAGATTTAGTTGTTGTTTGCATTCGCCAACTAATGGGCCCCAAAGTGTAGACATGGCTGCTCATTTATAGATTTGCAGCCTTTGCAGCAGTGCGTTTTGGTGACTATACTGTGCTGATGAGTCCGAATGAGGATTACACCGGTCCACAGTTGCATATCACTGCATAACTGCTGCTGTTAGTCTGTCACATTTGCTCAACTTTATTTTGATGGTGGTTTAAGATAGCATTACCACAATGCACTTTAGAAAATACTGATGTTTTTTGTATAATGCACAGGGGCTAGATGCTTTGTGTACACATTTCTCCAGGTCTCTGGTTTCCTCCCATAGCTAAATGACACAGTGTAACTGGTATTGGCCAAATGTACCAATGCTGAAAAAATACATGCAAATTATTCAATTGGAATTAAACTAAGCAACTTCGTTCTCGACTGCAAAAAAACAGAACTTGGTAGGACCCTCCTTGAAAATAAAAATGTAAACTCATTGAGGTTTTCCTGGGTAAACAAGTACATCATCATAGCAATAAACAACTTGCATACAAATAGCAGATTAACTTATGTCCTGATACATGTATCATGAGCTTATGAATAAATATACATTTCATGCATAAGCTATTACATCTCTCATATTCGTGTGTGTGCTTGCCTTTGCGTGTAGGACACTATCTACTTTTGCGATGGAGTCCGTCGGATCGATTTCATCCTCGCGTTCGATGATGAGGTCCATTCTCAGGACGCCATCAACAATCAGGTGAGAACGAGGAACCTACAAATAATGCTCCACCTTCCTGCACCCAGCATTATCACCCCTCCCCACGTGCAACACCACACGCCTCTAAACCTAGGTTTGACGCAGTGGTGCCAGCTCAGCTCTCTGACTGCTGAGTCACCCTGCCACCTCCATACGAGTCTTTAAATCCACAGTATACATCCTTTATCAAACTGAATCGTCAACTGCAGACCACGCTAGTCAATGAACGCTAGACTCCCATCACTCAACTCGCACATCGATACCCTGAACCATACGCCTCACTGCTTTGGCGAACAACAATCAATTATCGTTACGTATCACACTCCATCCACAACTCCTCAATAAATACACCACTTTCATATTGCACACACCGACACCCAGACATAACTTACAGGATATATGTAATATCCACATTCTAACTGCCAAATGGAAAACTATTATAACAGTGCTGAAGTACCCAGTATGCATTCTCTGCAATATTGATGTTTTTGTTTATTTTGTTGCTATTGTACCCACGCACAATGGATCTATCTCCCTTGTAAAATAGCAAAGCAACTAGCTAAGTGAGACCATCCCTGTAACAAATAAGGTAAACTCAAAGAGTTGATTGACAAAGAGCTGTGCAAATTTTTATTTTATTAAGGTCTGCTGAAGTGACACCGACTGAAGCAGTTCAGTGATGCTACTTTGCAGAGCCGTTCTCTGATTGATTCCCATGTGAGGCTCTACTCACTGTAAGAGTTCAAGAAGTTTCCTCACCTCTTGACTTGACTCCCACAGTGACACAACTGAGAACAATGTATAACACAGATGGTCAATTTTGTTTGACAGAAGAAGAGGACCGAATATCAGGCAAGCCTGATGAAGATGGGGCTAGATCTCGAGATTGAACCCAAGGAGGTAAGTTTCCTGCGTGTCTCTCTGCTATAGATGACAGACACTGTATACAAATAAAAAGGTGTTAGACTGTGATTGCTTCATAATTTCACTGCTGGCATACATTCCTTGAGTAGGAGCGCTAAAGATCCCCGCTGGAGGGTATATGGCCTACTCTTCTCTGCTTGCCAGACGTCTTGAAAGAGATAGCGAATACCCATACTTTACCCCACCATGCACAATCTTAAGATGGATTAATTGTGGCTTACCCATTTATACTGGAGGGTATAACAGTCTCCACCTTAATGTGGCATGCCAGCTATTTATACTGTAGTAATAAGTGTTCGATAACTGCACGTACGTTATGCAATTTGCTTTTGGGTTGTGCCACACGTTGATCGGCACGAGGTGCTAACAACACGTGACACAAGCACGAAAATCCACGCGGCCGTGGACACTCTTCCAAATGAGACCATCCTGTTCCCTTGAACTCTCACCTGGTCAAACAAAGTCTAATAAATACAACTAAATGCACTCATCTAGAGTCTGACAATGAACTTCGTGCCATCCACTAGGAGTCGGTGAGCGGACGCACCACCTTTGTGAAAGTACACGCGCCATGGAACCCACTCACCACCTATGCCGAGATTCTACACATCCAGGCAAGATTCTGATGGTCATTGTAATGATGATCATGATGATGCCGATGATTGTGATGATGATTGTGGTGATGATTGTGATTATGATGGTGATAATGAATGTGATGACAATAATGTTTGTGAAGATTCATCATGGTTGTGATGATAATTGCGATGATCATGCATGTGATACAGAGTATGATGGTGAGGGTGATGATTGTGATGATTATAATTTATGACGTTCAACGATAATAATCGTAGCACTGACATTACGAGATATCGAGAGACGTAAATATACAAACGGATTAGAAAAACGTACATTTGGAAAAATATGCATATTAGCAACATATTGACTCTTTTTAGAAAAGTGAATGGGCTCGGGAAGGGCACGTTGCTTGAAGGGATGATGTCTGCTGGCCGAAAATGACATTGGAGTGGCAGCAGAAGGAGAGAACGTGCCCAAGATGATGTATATCATAGAGATGGCGAGATAAGATTGGCTCATGTGCGTGTGCTCATGACTGGGGATATTGGTGGGACAACTTGAAGAGTGGGTGGGATATGCAGTGGAGGCTTTTGGCATATTAATTGTTGCATTATAGGACTTGTTGTATTATAGGACTTGTTGTATTATAGGACTTGTATTATAGGATTTGTATAGAATGTTGTATTATAGAACTTGTTGTATTATAGGACTTGTTGTATTATAGGACTTGTTGTATTATAGGACTTGTTGTATTATAGGACTTGTTGTATTATAGGACTTGTTGTATTATAGGACTTGTTGTATTATAGGACTTGTATTATTATAGGACTTGTTGTATTATAGGACTTGTTGTATTATAGGACTTGTTGTATTATAGGACTTGTATTATAGGACTTGTTGTATTGTTGGACTTGTATTATAGGACTTGTTGTATTATAGGACTTGTTGTATTATAGGAATTGTTGTATTATAGGACTTGTATTAGAGGACTTGTTGTATTATAGGACTTGTTGTATTATAGGACTTGTATAGAACGTTGTATTATAGGACTTGTTGTATTATAGGATTTGTTGTATTATAGGACTTGTTGTATTAAAGGACTTGTTGTATTATCGGACTTGTTGTATTATAGGACTTGTATAGATTGCAACAACTTGGGGAGACCTTCATCCATTCGTGGACTGATTTTGGCTGATGATGATTCCATGTGCTCGAGGCAAAGGGTTTAATACATTTAAAATCAAACAGGTGCCACTCAAGGAGAGCGACCTCCCCCAGGTGTCAGGCTCAGACAGTGGGCCTCTTCACTACCTGGGAAATATTCACCACCTGAAGCCGGGAGCCGTGCCCAAACAACCGGACTATTTCACGGCACCCTACCGGCGTTCGCAGCAGGACATCTATCCTATAAAGGATCATGACGTCCTCATCCCACCGGCCGTACGCAGCCAAATCGTACGTTTGTATCAATAATGCTGTATAAATAATGCCAGAATGGGGTGGTTTTTTTGCAAAAACATGTTAATTTAAAAGGGTTTTGTCGTGTTTTTATCATTTTAATTAAAGTTTTCAGCTCTGTATCGCAACTTGCGATCTCTGAGTGACATGTGGTTAGAAGTGTAAATCATTATGGTTTATTAAGAATGCCTGGATTTATGATTTATGGGTTGTGGTAATATGTGTCCCTGTAGAGAAAGCTACCAAATTTTTGGGATGCTTAACCAGGAGACATGGTGAGCTAGCAGCCCCACCCTTTGTAAGTCCTGCCCACATTATATAACCACGTCCCCTCAATCACTCTCCCCTGCACAACAAAAGAATGAAAGACCACTGTTGATATGGTTCTTGGTGAGCAGGTATCCTGTCGAGCCAATATTGTGGGCATTTGGGGTTTTGATAGTATTGTATTCTGAATAAATTGCCTTTGTGCATGGAAAGCATGCATAAAATGTCTCCTTGAAATCTGGATATTGTACTTGCTGAAATCGGTACATATCTGCTTCAGTTTTTGGGGTGTTCTATGGACCTTTCCGAGTCGGGACTCAATAAGAGTTGTGGGCCCATTATAACTGTGTAGGCTGGTGGTGGTTGGAGAGGGGGAAACATTTCAGAGTGGAGTGAGTCAATAATAGCTAACCCACCCAGCCCTATGTTTCATGCATGTTATGTTTGTCATGTGTGTCATGTGTGCTCACACAGGTCCACTACATGCTGCAAAACCCCATGCCACAAGACAGCACGAACATATTAAATATCAACCAAATGATTGAAAATGGCTGCTATACTGCAGCCTATCCACTGCATGACGTAAGTTGTTGGGGGGGTAGGGGGTGGAGGGCACACTGACACCCTACGGGAGGCCCAGGTACGACACCTGAATTGCACACCTGTATAGGACGCTATAGCATAGTCTAAAGCTTACCACATACTTAACATTAGTGTCCCACAGAGATGCGCCGCATAGGTGTCCAGGTTCCCCAGCTCACTAAACACACCTCTGATTTGCATGGTTGGCTACATACGGTGCAAAAGAAGTTCAATATCCATGCATTGGAAAGGACTCCACGAGCACTCTAGAGAGCCATTCTCAAGGGTATTTGGCCGACTATTTCACGTGGGACAGAAGTCTTTGGAAGAATTAGAAGTACCCACACTTCATCCCACAACACGTGAACAACCAATAGATTAACTGTGGGTGCACCCATTTACACTGCTTGCTGGGAAGAAGCAGCGTGATTAAGAAACGTGGTCATTGTTTTAACTGTCGTTCCCATGAAATCAAATGGGCGACCTCTAACTTTGCAAGTCCAGTGCAGTGTGCAACACCATTACACCACAGCAGCGCCACGGCAGAGTTTTGGGGGGGTGGAGCTGGTAATTTGTGAATGTCCATGCAGTGTTTGTGACTAACAATTGCTTTCCCCATGTCAGAGTGAGTCTGTTCATCCCACCAAAAACCCGAACACGCTGGGCGACCGCAACACGCTGCGACGGGAGTGGGCGAGAGCCGGGCGCTCTTTCAAGGAGCAGCCTCTTGACCTTGTGCGGTAAGTTCATGCCCTATCCACTGCTGGATGAAGACTTCCCCAAGCCTTCGCCATCTCTCCCAGTCTCCTGATGCAACGATCCATGTGGCTCCTGCACACATGCTGATTTCATTACTTAAATCTCTGTGGTGCACATCCTCTCAGACGCATTCCTTCTCTTGACTGCCACATCATTCTTAGTCTCGACCACAGGCCATCGTACCTCTTAGGGACGTGCCCTGTCCAGAAAGGTCCTAAGGCTGGACTTGAATGCTAGCTGGGAGTTGATAGCACAGACGGCTGGGGAAATGGAGTTCCAGAATAGCATTTGCCCATGCCTTCCCTGCTCTTCACATTTCCCTCCAGCCCATGGTCCTTGCTTACATATTCGATAGCTACACCACTGGTGCCATGTGCGGTTGGTGATGTTTGCGCTGTGTGTGCGAGTGATGTTGTCGGCACAGGTCATACTTCGGGGAGCAAGTGGGGCTCTATTTTGCATGGCTCGGCTTCTACACAAAGATGCTGATCTTCGCTGCAATCGTCGGCCTGATCTCCTTTTTCTTTGGAGTATTCAGCAATGACCGTGACATCACTAGGTACTGGCCCGACACATGCATACAGACAAATGCATACAAACACACACACACATACACTCATGTGTCAGATGTAGAACTCACACAGATCTCCTGTATAGCAATACAGACTGAACAATGAGTATCAGCAAGCACCTACTAAGGCTATACACAAGTACATATACACGTAAAGTACATATAGACATACATATACACTTATATACAATCCCATGGGATGCTGCCATGGCGTAATAGTTACATTTCTAGAATTGCAGTTTATAGATTTCCAGTGCGATCGCCTGGCATGGCAGCTGAAATAATGGCTAGGTTTCTTCAGTTATCCCACATATGCTCAGCAGTATAAACGGAGACACCGCAGTTAGATGATTGGCAGTTCAGATGTGATGGGGTAAAATATGGGTACTCCCACCGTGTCCAAGACGTCTGGCCATCATGGACGAGTAGGCCAAATATCATCTCGAGGGGCAATCTAGAGCATTCTTTAGTGGAGGACCTTCCACCAGCAGTGGCATGAGCAAGCAATTTCAGGGCCACATCTTTAACATTTCACTATTAAAGTACATATGCACATATATACAATCTCATACAGTTTATATACATATACAGTACAAATATAGTACATTCAATATATTGTATATGTATATATGTTCCAAATGTCTCTGTTTCTAAAAGTAAATCCAAAAAATCAAGCCTAGCTACAATATTTCGGACAATCCAGGGAAAATTAAACATTGTTTTGGATTGCTCAGAAAACATGACATCGCCCATTGTGACGTCACTCACGACGACACGTATCACGTGGCATCGGGTTTCGTCACTCTTGTTCACATGAATATATTGTACATTCTTACGAATTGTAAATAATCCGAAAATCAAAAGCAAAAAATATTCAAATCCAAAATGTTTAAATGTGAAACGTATCCTTATAATACGACTTACACACATAGACTCTTTGGAGCTGCATGACGGACAGCGGGGAGCAAGTGCAGGAAATACATTGCTGTACTCTGTGTCTGGAGTCTTCGCTTCCCATATTCAACCCGTACTGACCAGTGTGGGATGACTAGAATTAAATAGCCCTCATGACCCACGAGGTGTGGGGAGGCCCTCAGCCAGAAGTCGATTGATAAAAGGGCTGTAAACACCCCTGGAAATCAATACATAGAGATGTTACACCACTGATATCAACGAAAATTATAATTAAACATCAGCAAATACCTTCTTTGGTTCTTTCGGTAAAGTCATGTAGAATGAGAATAAAATAATAAATTGATAAAATAAAATAACACAATAATATTCTCACGACGTTTCGGCCCCAACACAAGCGGCCTTCATCAGGTGAAGGGACGAGACTGTCTGGTAGGACAGCGCTGGAGTGAAAGAGCCACGTTCAGATCACGGCCTTTAAGCTGTGTGAGAGGAACAAAGCGCCTTGACAAAGGAATTAGCATATAATTTAGCATTGAAATGGCTGAATGATTAGCTTGTGACTGGTCACAGAAATAGCTATGTTAAAAGTTAAAGCATACACATCCACAGAGGCACCCCTTGATAAAGGAATTAGCATAGAATTTAGCATTGAAATAGCTAAGTTAAAGCATACACATCCGCAGAGGCACCCCTTGACAATGGAATTAGCATAGAATTTAGCATTGAAATAGCTGAGTGATTAGCTTGTAACTGCTCACAGAAATAGCTACGTTAAAGTCAGAGCATACACATTCACCGAGGCACTTAGTACAAATCAAACAGGAGAATTTAGCATTGAAATAACTAGGCGAATTTAGCATTGAAATAACTGAGTGATTAGCTAGTGACTGATCACAGAAATGACTATGTTGAAGTCAAGGCCTACACATCTGAGCTATTCACAGTACTATATAGTGAACCAATAAGAAAACGTGCCAGTTTGTAGGTGGGGGAGTTGATAGTAGCTGCCATCGTTGAGAACTACTCAACGATGGCAGCTATACAAAAATAAAAAGAGATCCCACCAACAGCCTGGTCACCAAAACGAACAAAATCATCTCTGATTCAACAGCATTAATTGATGAGATCAAACAGTTCTCGTTGAAACCCTCTGCTGCCAGACCACCAAGATTATATGGCCTTCCAAAGATACACAAAGAAGATACACCCCTTCGTCCCATCGTCTCTACTATCAACTCCCCCACCTACAAACTGGCACGTTTTCTTGCTGATATACTGCGACCTTTCACTGGAAAAACCACCTCTGCGGTACTAAATTCTACTCACCTGGTATCGACAATCAAAGGCATTTCCCTGTCCCCAAACGACCTGCTTGTCAGTTTTGATGTGGTGTCCTTGTTCACCAAAGTCCCGGTACCTGACACCATCGCTATCATTGAAGATCTGGTTCATCAAGGACTGCATACTGATGTACCCCCCCTGGTGAGACATTGCTTAACCAACACATACTTCACCTGGAATGGAACTTTCTACAAACAAACTGAGGGCACCCCAATGGGCTCCCCCCTATCTCCGGTTGTAGCCAACGTATTCATGGAAAAATTTGAAACTGACGCCATCCAGACTGCCACTCTACGCCCGACCTTATGGAAGAGGTACGTTGATGACACCTTTGTCATCTGGCCACATGGCCAGCCTGCTCTAGACCAATTCCGCGACCACATCAATTCCATACACCCAGCAATCAGATTTACCATGGAGGTCGAAAAAGATGGCAAACTACCCTTTTTGGATGTCTTAATTAAAAGGAGACATGATGGTTCAATGAGCCACTCTGTCTACAGGAAAGCTACCCATACAGATGCTTACTTGAAACCGGATTCCCACCACCATCCATTCCAGAAGAACTCCCTCATCAAGACTCTATACCATAGAGCCCAATGCATTTCCGACCAGGAACACATTACCAGTGAACTCAAGCACGTACACCAGGCTCTCAGGGCTAATGGCTACTCCGACTACACAATCCGCAAAGCCATCACTCCAGTCATGAAGAAGGATCCTCTTGTGGAGCCACTCAAAACCATCACCTTACCCTACATTGCAGGGGTCACTAAAAAGATCTCCAAAATCCTGAATAAACACAAGATCCAGGTCCGATTCAACACAGTACATAAAATCCGTGATTTAGTTCCATCTGTAAAAGATGCTGTTCCAGACATACAATACCCGGGCGTTTACAAACTAAAGTGCCTCTGTGGTAGTAGCTACATTGGAGAAACCAAAAGACATATCTCGGACCGCATCCGCGAACATAAAGCAGACTTGAAACACGGTAGGACGAACTCCTCTGCCGTGGCAGATCACTGTTATAATTCAGTGGGCTCACATGACATTGACTTCTCCAAGACGGAGGTTCTTTGCAAACCAACCGGCTACCATGAGAGATTCGTTCATGAGGCCATTCACATATACAAGCACAGAGACAATTTCAACCGAGAAGATGGATTCTGGCTTAGTAACCACTGGAAAGATGTTTTAAACCATTTCTGTTCTTAATTAATTGTATTTTTACGATGACCTTCAGACCGCAGCTCTTTCGCCAGCATTGACTCTTAATACCTCTCACACCACGGTTAATGGTATGGTTTTACAACATGGAGTATAATAGCGCCTCGCAGCTGTCTCTCTCCCCCTCCTCTGTTCCGACCATGGACGAACTCGTCCGTCTGAACGGGGCCCGTAGCTATCCGTGGTGCTAAAGTTGAGGGTAAGAATCCACCCATTTTTTCGCCATATAGCATTGTGATACATAACGACTTATTGTTGGTAGCTTAGCTGATTGGAGAATATAGAGTTTATTGATAACATTAAGGTAATTTATATTTTAGTTTTTTATTGGTTCACTATATAGTACTGTGAATAGCTCAGATGTGTAGGCCTTGACTTCAACATAGTCATTTCTGTGACCAGTCACTAGCTAATCACTCAGTTATTTCAATGCTAAATTCACCTAGTTATTTCAATGCTAAATTCTCCTGTTTGATTTGTACTAGGTGCCTCGGTGAATGTGTATGCTCTGACTTTAACGTAGCTATTTCTGTGAGCAGTTACAAGCTAATCACTCAGCTATTTCAATGCTAAATTCTATGCTAATTCCATTGTCAAGGGGTGCCTCTGCGGATGTGTATGCTTTAACTTAGCTATTTCAATGCTAAATTCTATGCTAATTCCTTTATCAAGGGGTGCCTCTGCGGATGTGTATGCTTTAACTTTTAACATAGCTATTTCTGTGACCAGTCATAAGCTAATCATTCAGCCATTTCAATGCTAAATTATATGCTAATTCCTTTGTCAAGGCGCTTTGTTCCTCTCACACAGCTTAAAGGCCGTGATCTGAACGTGGCTCTTTCACTCCAGCGCTGTCCTACCAGACAGTCTCGTCCCTTCACCTGATGAAGGCCGCTTGTGTTGTGGCCGAAACGTCGTGAGAATATTATTGTGTTATTTTATTTTATCAATTTATTATTTTATTCTCATTCTACGTGACTTTACCGAAAGAACCAAAGAAGATGAATCATTGCAGTCACGAAAGCTTTAAATCGAAATCAGCAAATACATTTTACTTTGGAAAATGCTTGATGTTGGAACCCATAATTTAGTCTGACTTTGTTTAAAGGGAGGGTATGACACATTCAAAGGTGGCATGACCTTTAGGCAAATTATATTTCTCATCCAAGTGTACTATGCCCATTAGTGTGTTTATGTTCGTGCGTGTCTATGTGTGCAGTGGAGAAATATGCAACAACACCATCGGAGGATCCCTGGTCATGTGTCCCCAGTGTGACCAAAAATGCACCTTTTGGAGGCTAAATGATACCTGCAAGACTGCGAAGGTATCACACAAATACACCATCGATGTTCCCTCTAAATAAGGATACTTATTGGTTTTTGGTGCTGTGCATCATTATCACAAAGCCAACTCACGTTGCTGAGATTGTATCATTAACATTAACCATGATCACTAGATTGCAGCACATCATGCTAAACACTATGCTGCCATTCGTGTGGGTGTTAAAAAATTTTATACTAATAATACACGTGTGATCATTTTTAAGGTAGTTAGTTATAGTTTTAGCAAATAGGGCATTTTAATGGACTAAGTCGATGGTTAGACAAATACATGAAAATGAATGCATCGTCACATCCCAGCGGGAGTGCAAAAGTTACTTTGTCTGAGTAAATCCGACACGATGTATTTCATGAGTATTTCTCCACGATCAATACAAGTGGACAAAGTATTTTGAAATCTGAATTTCAGTGCTAATTAGTTGACATGTCATAACGAAATAATGATTATTCACTTTAAAGTGTCAGAAATGTATGTCCACAATCATGGAACTGCCCATTGCTTATTTTGCTCTTTCTGTCACATTTATACAGATTTGTTTGATACATGAATAGCGCTATAATATCAGACATTGTAGAGCATTGTCATCTCCACAATTTAATGGATGTTTCATGAGTGATTAATCTATTTTAACTTAAAAATCAATCGATGCATCATTACTTTCCTGCTGTTGATATTGAAAAGACGTGGATGCTAAGATTTAAGGTTTAATTGTGACTAACACCTCTGATTGTGCCGTTGCAGACTTCACACATGTATGAAAATCCGGTCACCATATTCTTCGCAGTTTTCATGGGACTTTGGGGTAAGTGATGCTAAGCATTGGCACACATTGTCCAGACACAGTGCCAAGTATCAACATGTTTGCAATGATGATGAGCACATTTGGCCACATACAGTGTTAAAGAAGTTCAACATACATACGTACAACCATATACAGTACCATCATGTCTTGCAATGTTCGTATGCAGTGATCCTGACAGTCCTATTATGAACCCACTGCTCAATGAGGGCAAATTTGGACCATGACTTGCACACATTGTCCTACTCTTACGAATGATAACCGATAATCTTTAATGTCCACTGTGAAGCAGATGGTGTGTATTTTTGTGTAATTAATACACGGGCAATATTAATCAGGGCAGCCACATAATTTGAACCACGAACCTCTGCAACAAGCAACGAATGCGGTACCCCAAGGCGATTCCATGAAAAATGCAAAGTGGCCAGGTGGCTCAGAGTTCAGAGTGCTGCGTTGCCGCCGCTGAGATTCTGTGTTGAAATGAAAGTGGCCACCTGCGATTAAACCAGTTTCTCAATTATAGCAAGATGATGGTCTCAACTCAGTCACCGATATCTGCACAACAAATACAAAAAATCCATAATGTTAAAGTTGGTTCTGTACTTAATTAGGCTACATTCCAGCTCTGAGAATAAAAATGTTAGCTTGACTATCACGTAACAAACGCTCCTCTCCGTGGCAAAGCATTTGGGAAAGAGCTACCCCTACTGTGTGGACCAGAGATCACAGAGGTAGCTCTGTGACATTCACTTTTGTGTAACGTTTTGTAACACGAAGAGCAGCACTGCTCTGTTATAGATCCAAAGGAAAACTCAATCTCATGCCATGCCACTCAGTGCAAGTGGGATAAAATTGTGGCAATGTACCAAAAAAAGCCAATAAAGGTATTTATGAAAGAAAAAAAGTACTAATGAAGTTACTTTGAACATTACATTTAACAGACTACATTAGGTAACTTTTGAACCCTTGAGCAATCGATAGTCAAATTACTTTTCAAAGTAAATCCTCCCCGTGTGGTGTGTCGCAACAGCCACGGTGTTCCTGGAATTTTGGAAGCGTCGCCAGGCATCGCTCGCATACCGCTGGGACCTGACGGCAGCGGCGGAGGAAGGAGACCCCATCCGGCCCGAGTACCTGGCTCGCTGCACGACCACGAAATGTAACATCATCACCATGGTAATGCTTTTTGCTGTCACCACGGCGACTACCTCATGGCACACACACACCTCTGTTTTGTAATGTTGCATGTGTAACTGTTCACTGTTTTCCTAGTTTTTCTTCTAACATATTTGTTGGCCTTTGGTCAATTGTGTTTTCCTCCCAATATTATCCCGATTGTCCTATCGGCATCGTTATGAAACAATGTCCATTTGGAACTCTATGTTATGGAAAGGTTTGCTGAAGCAGATGTTACATAATTACTTATAAGATCCCTTCAAGTGAACACACACTAGAGGGTGGCCCTTTCGCATCAGCCCTGCTACAAAGAAATGTTCATGATGGTCAAACTCATCTTTTTTAATTCTGAAAGGTGAAATTTGTCCAAATTAAGAAAAGAAACAAATGTAATATTGGTGACCAGACTGATCGGCTTACTACTTGGTTTTATTGGAGGCAGCTGCCTGGATTAAAACCAAGAAATCTCAGCGCTGCCAGCTCAACTCTCAGACATCAGGACCATCAAATCCATTCCTTTATATCATCGCATGCTTAACTAGTAGTGGGGAAAACAAATAATCGTTCATCAGTCAACCTTAACGGCTCACACTAACATTGGTCACTCCGACAGACTAATCTATATACAAATGCTTTTCCGTCTGTGTCCGTGCATTGTGAGTGCAGAAGGAGGAGCCTCATATGCCTAAGAGGATACTGAGGTTCCGATACTGCCTCTCCGGGATCATGGTGTTGTTCTGGGTGAGTCCGCCAACTCAACAGCAACATTGAACCCCTTCTCCTGATCCAGTGAGCTATGGCCAAGTCACCTGCTATGTGCCTCATCTTGGAGGCGAAGCAGGTTTTGAGCCTGGGTACTGCACGAATGGGTAACCATCATGCACAAAATGGACTGTAGGCTGCTGCAGAGCTACCTTGTGGCCAACAGAGAACTGCATTATTTTGCTTCCATCCTTTACCAACCTGTACTGGTGTGCATGGTGAAGTATGGGAAAATAACCCTGACAATCTGCGCAGGGTTGGGAAGGCCATCATCCAGCAGTGGATTCATATACGGGTTATACACATATATATATATTTTTACTTGACCCAATCCTAACCTCCACACTCTGCTCCACCAGTCAGAATCGCTCTCAAACTATGTTGTTCCTCCTGTGTGATCCATTGAGTGATTACAAGTGGGGGTATAGATACATGCATAATTATATAACTTACAGCCCTTTGTCAATCCAATCACCTGAAATATCTACAGGTGGCCCAAGGCAATGAATACATCATGAGCCATATCATGTTATCCACCTGCTCCTGTCAACCTCGATTTGGGTTTCTCGAGACTAGTCCTCGGCCTTAAGGCCAGATGGAAAAGATTTCCTCAGCTCCTTGGCCTTGAGTGTGTGGCCTCAGTCCGAGGAGTTTTACTAGAGGTACCGACCTTGACACTGGCCTCATACTAGCGCACCCAACCTTGAGTGACCTTGACACTGATTGTGGCCTAAAAAGCTGCCGCCTTGGCCTCACCTTGGCCCTGTGGCTTTTGGTCTCAACTTCACATCTGAACGTGGCTCGAGGTCAAGCAGGGCCAGGGATAGTAATTCCTTTCATAACCTTGCATCATTTTCTACAATTGACCACGTGACGTTACCATTACACGTTCATTGTGTGTGATGTTAGCGAAACAGCTCAGGTTTTGTTTAACATGTAGGCTTTTCGCGACCAATATCATCCATAATATTTTTTTTGGATTAGATCGCGTAAATATGTGTCATTAAACCCACCACCACCCGACAAAGCCAATTAGTAAAGTTGTTCACGTAAACAGAACATGCCAATTCATTACTAGTATAGCAAATTCACAATATCTACAATCTGAGTACGACGTTTTGCCAGTCATTTGGTTCTGCTGTAGACAAACGAACTTGCACCTCCTGAGCCACACCAGGCTAGCTCGGCACAGCTAACTCACGGCTTGGTTATATAGTGGAAAAGAGCTACAAGACTGTAAATCTCACCCACCTCTGTGTTTCTTGTGTTACTGGCAGATCCTCCTGATTCTTTCTGCAATTTTGGGTGTGGTTGTTTACCGCCTGACCATCTTTGGCATACTCTCCTCGAGTATCCCCAATCATGTGACCAAGATCAAGGTGATCGGTGCCCTACTCACACCTGATATGGTTACCACCATCACGGCCTCCATCCTCAACATCGTAATCATATTACTACTCAACAAAGGTTACGACAAGCTGGCCCTCGTCCTCACTGATCTGGGTAGGTGTCATCACCATCACGGTTTGCATATGTTTATTTTATTATACGCCACAAGAGAACACATGTAAATTTGAAGCTTGGATAAATGTTGTGCATGGTAAATAATGTCGCTGTAAAAATGTCATCATGATTTTAACCTTGCACCATGGGGCCATGAATAGCAGCATCAGTGCATCATCCAGTCACTTGTTCAACTACTGCCTGTTTTTGTCAGAACTCTCTTAAATTTTTCCTCCAGTTTCATTCCGATTGGGCTATCAGAATCGTGTCTTGAGATGAAGTATCCAATGGGATCTCTTGTAGACCAGTGCAACCCTTAATGTCATGAAATGGCCCTAGAAGTGAATATCACTGAGCTACCTCTGAGACCCTTCATTCAAGTGAACTCTGGTTCACACATTAGGGGGAAGCACTTTTCAATCCACACTACTACGGAATATAATGTTAATCTCGTAACAGTCAAATTGCTCATTCTCACAACTAGAATTTCACCAAATTTAGTGATGAACCAAATGGTGTATGTTACAAATGTATATGCCATCATTAGTAACCGTCCTGAAGCCATCAATTCACTGCACTTGAGAACACATGTTACCAGAGGCCGCTGCCTGGATTTAAACCCAGGATCTCAATGGTGCCAACTTAGCACTCTGATTTCACCTCTCGATCCATTGAATCACTGAATGTAATTGTGGGCTGACCCTCACTGCTGCATTGCTACCTTCTAGTCAGCTATCTGCTTGTGTTGCTCATGTTGCCAGCTACTGAGCCCTTTATTAGTAATTTATCCTGCTGAAGCCTGCACCCCCTCTGAAAGGTGACCCATGATAATTACTAAGATACACCTTATAGATATTTGAGAATCAAGTGCACTGGCTTTCAAACATCATACGGACAGTGTAAATGGCTTAATTGCAAATGGAGACTGAAGGACACTCCACAGGGCGAATGTGGTGAACAACACCTGGTAAACAACTTGTGCACTGTCACTCATTCCCCAGCAACATCTTTGAAATTAACTTTTGATCTTCAAATTCATTTTAATGGATATCAAAGCACGTTACATTGTGAAATGTTGCTATTCCTCAATGCGGCATCATTATCAGTGGCTTCTCGTAGCCTGTGTGCCAGAAACTATGAAAGTAACATCAAAACTGATTGCCCTGTTTGATGTTTGTGTCCATGTGTGCCTTTGTATCACACCCACAGAGATGCCCAAGACGCAAGGAGAATATGAGTATCGGCTGACGTTCAAGAAATTCTTATTTCAGTTCGTCAACTTCTACTCGGCGTCTTTCTACATTGCATTTTTCAAGGGGAAATTCATCGGCTTCCCCGGAAGCTACACTTACTTTGGAAAATGGAGAATCGAGGAGGTGTGTAGATCTGAGGGGTTGGCCCCTCTGTTTTCTATGCTGTTTGTACAACATTTTTATGTTTTACTTTTGTAGTTGATATTTTTCCCAACAATTGTCTTCACACCGTGCTGTTGGTGAAATGTCGAAATAAGGACTCTTTCTTTTGGAACTCTAAAAGGCCTCATTGTCTTCATACCTGGTCACCAGCTCTAGCATTAACACAGTCTCCGGAGTAAAACAGTTTTCGAAACCAGACTTGAGAGAGCACGAGGTCACCACGAGCAGAACACGTGTTAGACTGATGCAATTGGTAACCCAGTTAACTTGAGGGTGTTAGTTTATCACATATTTTGCAAGTAGTACCCTTGTGGTCTCTCATTGGACATTTTCAATTATATACCGTATTTATCAAACGCCATTTATTTAAAATTATATATTTGATCATCCTTAAAAATGTACAGTATTTCAGCCCCCCTCAAGGATATGTTTAGCCACTACCTATGACTCACTGTGGCGCAGTGGAGCACGTTGTGTTAGAGAACGGCCCCGTAATATGATATCAAGAACGAATTCTGGAGTAAGGAATTAAGCAGCATTGCGTTGTGCACACGTTAAATCAATGTCATTAAGACAGTGTTAATGACACGTAGTTTAACATTTACATAATTGCCATTCAGAGTCACCCTGAGTATTTGCAGTCACTCTATGCTCAGAAGAAAGTCCATTGCCCAAAATGTGCACCTGTTGCTCATGTTTCTGTTTGAAGGCAGACTTGTTGACACATGAGATGATTATAATGAGTACATTTGGTGTTATATTAAGGTGCCTACTTCTCCTGCTGCAGATTTGTAGGAAATCGTCACGAGGGCGATTCATTGATTGATATCCTCTCAAAAACAATACACATAAAGGATAAAGAATAGAGCTTATTATTTAAGTGCCTCTGTGTTTTCTACCAACTTAATTTCATGTTTTACGATTATTATATTTACTAGACGATGCTCTGGAATTAAACTCACCTGATACTAAACACCAACTGCAGTATGCATGTTGTGTGTTGAACTTATTTTGCACCGTACACAGCCTGCATCGGATGTGTGGGGGAAGGACAACAAACAAAACATTATCAGATGCGCCACCATTTTCTTTATTTAAAATACATGAGGGGGAGGGGGAAAGTGTTTCTTATAATCTGGAGAATATTGATATTCTTAATCACTGTCCCCTCTAACATATGGAGCCGTCAGTTTTGCAGTGTGCAATTGACTGAAGAGAAGAATGTGAGAGGATCATTAGAAATGATGTGTGGTATCCATATATGTATTACCCAATATTTCATATCTTCAGTGTTTAACCTGAATCTATTCTCCACCTCATCTCCCCTCCAGTGTCCCCCAAACGGCTGTCTCTTTGAACTGACTTCTCAACTCACTGTCATCATGGTAGTGAAGCAGATGGTTGGCAATTTTCAGGAGGTCATCATCCCGTAAGTATCGCATGAACACATGATAGCTGTGAAGTCTGATTACGGCGTTTCCTCGTGTAACGCGGTAGATGCGTTCCTGAAAATTTCCGCATGAAGTAAAAACGCGCAAGGAAGGAATTACTAAGTTAATCACATTTGCACAGTAAAATCAACTTGCAGTCATCCCATGGTGGGATAAATAACTCAGGCTAGGCTGCCGTGTTACTGTATCATTCGGCATGCTTTATCAAACTGCTCAGCCGCGCAACTCAAGACAGTCGTTCATCGTCGACTGCTCAGGAAAGCATTATAATGGCCGCGTTCGGCGTTTTAACAGTGTGCATTCCACATTATAATGGACACGTTCCACGTTGTGTGAAAAGTTTTCCCAAATATAGGAACCATGTTACAATGAAAATGTGTTGTGTGAAAACGCATTCAGTGAAAAGTCGTGTCGACAGCTTGTTAGCAGTGTGCACTGGTTAAGCAGTGAACACCAGTCAACTGGACAAAGTTCACCTCGTTAGTATCATGCGATATTCCGATCAGACGCTTCGTACATAGTTTCATAATATTAGACAAGCAACTCCCATGACTGAAAGAGTGTAGTGGATTGACAACGGGCTAAATGAAAAACAGCTACTACTTAGGTTTTAGCAGTTGTTTTGTACAGCTCTCTGACATGTTTTGTGTCATACCGCATATTGTTTGGCATGTCTTGACGTTTCGCTCCACGTGCTTGGGATATTCACATGATACAACCTGAAAACGCAGTGGAAAGCTATGAAATAGCAAACCTAGAGTTGATGAACAAATGGATATGCACGTGTGTAAGGGTGTCTCTGTGTCTGCACATGCGTACCTCCCCCCTCAATTCCCCAGATGGTTCAGCAATTGGTGGGCCCAGCGTCGGGCCAAGCTAAGGCCTGAGGCTGTCTACACGCGCTGGGAGCAAGACATGGACCTACAGCCCCAGAGCCCACTTGGACTCTTTGATGAATACCTCGAGATGGGTACAATGAGCTCAGAGGATCACACTACGGAGTCAACGCGTTTTATTTTATTATTTTAAAAAAACACACAATTGGGTATCATTTGACTATATAGGCACGTGTGTACGGCCCCTGTGTATCTGTCGGACATTGTTGTGGGAGGGAAATTACCCACACTTCGGGTTGTTGAAGGCAGGGAGCACAGATGTAAGAGCTTAGATGTACAATACAAAAATGTAATTTGCTGCACTGTCCTCTGCTGCTCACAACCCCACAATAACTATTGCATGGTCACCCATCCAACCAATTTTCAGGCTCAGCTCTCCTTAACTTCTGGGATCTGATTAAATCTGACGCGTACTGGGTGATTTGGCCATAGGCACCAATCTATGGATATACTGTAACACAATTGTCTTTGAGCATGCGCGTATGTGCATATGTACGGAGTTAAGTTTTAGAAACAATAGGAGCACATATTTGCTCCTCTTGTCTGCTAACCAATGCAGCTACATTGGTCAGCTTGGGTTGACGTTTCTCCCCCTTACTATTTATTTAAAACTCTTGTGCATCATGTCCACTGTGGTTAACTGCTGTGATTTGTTGGCATTTCAGCCACAGTGCATATGCCTAAAAATGTGTGGTACGGTTAATGGAGTCCTCAATACAGGATGTGATCTAGTTATTATAGCCACCTAGTGGTGGAAAATGGTGCGAAAGAAACCCAGGTGAACCAGAGCTGAGCATTAAAGATGGTAGTGGCTGGTCGCATCTCAGTGGCCAATGTAATGGACACGATAATTTTGTGAACAAATGATACGAAAATGTGATCATATTTTGGGGTCTCCTTTGACTAAAACACATTCAATGCATTGAAAATATGTTTTGTTTGCTTAAAGTAATCACAACATAACAGCATTAAGAGTGTGTGTCTATATCCTGTTTCACTCATTATCCTATCCTTGCCCCCCTACCCATTCTCAAAATATACCCCAGTTATCCAATTCGGGTTTGTCACTCTCTTCGTGGCATCATTTCCACTTGCGCCATTGCTCGCACTGCTGAACAACATCATCGAAGTGCGGGTCGACGCGTGGAAGCTCGTAACGAAGATGAGGAGGCCTGTGGTTTCGCGAGCAAGAGGAATTGGAGCCTGGACCGACATTCTGAGTTTCATTGCCACCCTCTCTGTAATCACCAATGTAAGTCGCCAGATTGTCCGCTCGCTTTCTCGCTCAGTATCCCATCTTATGAGTGACATAACATGTCATGTTAGCCGTGTGGGTTCTTTTTACCATACTTCACCATTCTGGTCATGGCAGGTTTGAGAAGAGGTGTAGTGGGGGACCAGGAGCGGTTCGGGTATCACTCGTCACTGATGTTAGTCGTAGCTGGAAGTCAATTGCATGTGTGCTGAATTCAAAGTGCAGTGCACGAATCACTGCACCACCACTCCTATCCACTCTCTCCCAAAATCGCAAAAGGTAAAGCCTTGCAATTGCTTGCTCATGTCACTGCTGGCAGAAGGGCCTCAACTAAAGGTAGCTCTAGAGAACCCCTCTACACGGTATTTGGCCTACTCTTCCATGATGACCAGACATGTTGTAAGATGTGGAATTACCTGCGCTAAAACAGTGATGAACCCATTTATATTGCTAATTGGACAGAGGTGGGGGAGATTTAAGAAAATGATCCATTGCTTCAACTGTTGTGTCAGGAGACTGAACTGACGACTGCCAGATTGCAAGTCCTTATATGGTAACCATTTCACTCTGGCAGCAACCCCCCAAATTGTATTTGTGAAAATTAATGTAATTGCCAAGGTAAGATGTTCAGAAGCCTTGGTCAAATCATTGCATGCTAAGTGACCGCTATCGCTGTGCCTCCGTATGCTAATTCCACAGTCATGCATCTTGGCGTTCACAACGGACATCATCCCACGCCTGGTGTATTATTATGGATACTCAGCAGAGTATGGCACAGGTTCGCCTACAATGCATGGGTACACGGAGGACAGCTTTTCAATTTTCAAGATCAGCGACTTCAAGGAGCAAAATTATCCCAACATCCTGCCAGCCTGGTTTGATCCGGCAATCCACACAACCTGCAGGTTTGTGCCATTCAGTGTCATGCCCAGCTATCGGGGGTGCCGTCCCTGCGAATGTGATGCACTGATCTCTGGGTGTGTTGTCCAGGTAGATGCGACATCCTTCTGGGTGTGGCGTCCTCCTGGCTCCGCCCCTTCCTGATTAGTCTCGTTCTCTTCCTCTTTTCACTCCGTGACTTTCCTTTTAAGACCCACACTTCCCCTAGGCCCCACCTCTGTTTATGCCCTGCCCCTTACCGTGGACACAGGGTTTGGCTTAGTTGGGTAGTAAGGGGTTGTGGTAGGGTTGGGGGAAGAGTGTGCATGGTGGGTGGGGACAGTAAAGGGGGTGGGGGGGGAATTGGAGGGGGGGAGCAGTGGGTACGGGTGGGATGGCTTCACAACCAAAGTCCCACTTAGAGAAATATAATAATAGATTGATATAAATTCTAGCTCATTGTTACCTTGCTAAAGAGTAATGTTATTTATTTATCTATCGATCCACGACTGCTTAATTGAGTCTCAAGATCCCTTTGCAGGAAGACCGTGCATTGGGATTCCAGTTTAAGGTGGTCTTATGCATGTGGGATGCAATAAGAGGTCCTGGAGAACCCATGATATTGAAATGAAGCTTAAAGGTTCACACAGACATGAAACCACTTGGTCTACAGCCATCTTCTGGTCACCTCAGCACAGATAGTTAAGAAATTGATGCGATCTACCAACCCTTTTCTCTAACGTTTTTGAATTGCTGGCATACACAACTATAATTAATATAACCATATTGATCGATATTTAATATAACCTTACTTGACTATGATCAAATCACCACGAATACAGCTGATCTTAGATTCCGGAAGTCAAGCCGGCTTGAGCCTTGTTCGTGCTTAGATTGATGATCACCATGCACAATGCAGGTGCAGTAGGCGACTGTGGAGCTAGGTTGTCAGCAGTGGGTAGTTCAGCAAAATTAACAGTTGTGCTATATTGCTCTCCCATTATCTGTACTCCCTTCCTTCACCAACCTGGCACGGACCAGCGTGAACCATGGTCAAAAGAGCCCCCACAAGCTGCACGTTGTGGGAAGGCCCTCTTTCAGAAGCGGATTTTTTTAAGGGCTGTGAACGCATTTACCGTTTGTGCACAACCATACTTGTTCAATTTAGCGCCAACTCTACTTTCGAGGCACTTTGCTCAATATAGTCCATGCGTGCTTGTGGTTGTACGTGTGTAGGTATCCAGGTTATCGCTACCCGCCGGATCATCCCCAAGCCTACTCCGTCACCAAGCAGTACTGGCAAGTACTGACGGCAAAGCTGGCCTTCGTCATTGCCATGCAGGTACACATCAACATGCACACACACACACATTCATAAACCCATTGAAAGATAAAGGTACAGCCCTCCAATTACTTGCTCATGTCACTGATGGCAAAAGCGCTCCTGCTATAGGGAGCTCAAGAGAGACCCTTAAGATGTATTTTTACTGCTCTTCCACACTGGTCAGACGTCTTGGGAAGATGTGGGAGTTCCCACACTGGACAGAACCAAACTCAGCCGACCAATTGACTGGATGTATTCCATTTACACTGCTAGGTGGATAGAGGCAGTGGAATGTAAAAAAAAAACTTTCACCATTGTTTACACTCCCACGACCAAAGATCAATTCACACCCGTGACCTCTGGATTGCAAGTCTAGTGTGCAAAGCCTTACACTACTGCACCATCGTATAGACTCATCTGTGAGCAGTTGTTAAGGTCAGCAGAGCAAACCGTGATCATTGTCAATGGGTCATTACAGATAATGCCAGTAATGCTATTACACCTCACAATTGCACAGTATTTCTGAGATCACAAATAATAGTGGTAATACAATACTTTCATCATGCAGCAGACGATTCATGTTGTTGATGCAATTTGTCACACGTAAGCATGTGTGCTTGTGGGAAGGGGAGCGGCTGCGTTGTTGTTTGTGAACTGCGCTACCAATCCTGTGTGACCGGAGTACTATTTCTGGCCACAGCCAACAACAGTGGAAAATATTAGAACCAGTGTTGAGCTTCCCTTAAGTTGATTCTGTCTTAAAATGAGTACTTGATGAAGTGTGTGAAAATCATCACTGGCGAGATAAAGGTGCACACCACCCCCACAGGCACTGTGCGAACCTTCATAGATGCACTTGTCTCAGTCTGTGAAAGGCTACACAGGGAATCTTTGTAGTGGTGACATGGCCGAGTGTAAGTGTTTGCTGATTGTTGCGGTAATTTGCGGCTGCCCAGGTGAATACGGTGGGTGCATTAACTGCACATCATAAATGTTGCCTGCTGCATAGTCAACGTAAAAAATCCATTAAGTAATTCAAAAAAAGTGCCTCGGTATAATTTGCCAAATGTTCAAAAATTACTCAAATGACTTAATTTAATTTGGGAAAAACGACGTAACAATATAATATCCCTAGGCTGCAGGTCCCCGGAATAGTTGACCTGAGATGTAAAGCACTTTGAGATGCTGCCATATTATATTTAGTAAGCACCCTTTACATGCAAATCCTGAAACTGAAAATCCTTTACCTGTGTGTGGACGTGTGCAGCACGTGGTGTTACTCACGAAGGCCTGCATTGCATACATCATCCCGGACACGCCATCCCATGTGCGCGCCTGCATGCGCCGCGAGCGCTTCGTCGTACAGACGATTCTGCAGCAGGCAGAGCTGGGCCGTCTCCGAAACACCCTCCTCACCGATGCCCCCAGCTCACCGCCATCGCCTCAATTCCACGTTGAGGATGAGCAGGCAGAGATGGGCCTGCTTCGCTGCTCACTGCATAAGGAGTCTCCTGGCGTATTGCACCCACCCCAGCGGTGCCACATGGAGAATGAGCAGGCAGAGAAGACTGGTGACGACTCACTGCTGAAGGGATCCGAGGAGGAATCAAGCAGCGAGGATTCGTCAACTGTCTTCTACAGCATATAAATCTACTCAGACTTTTAAAGGAGGCTGCTATCCTAACGCTGTTTGCACGTGGACAAGGACATTGCATATTCTTAGTTTTTTCGGTAAAGTCACGTTGAAGAGAAACAACAAAATAACAAAATATATATAAAAAACAATAAAAAATTCTCACGACGTTTCGACCATAACTCAAACCGTTTGAGTTATGTTTTGTTATTTTGTTGTTTCTCTTCAACGTGACTTTACCGAAAAAACTAAGAATATGAATTACTGCAGTCACGAAAGCTTTAAATCAAAAGGACATTGCAGTCGAACACTATCTGTATATATTAATAAATAGTTTATGATTTAACATGTCTCAATCATCTCATGTCTTTTCATACGAATCACGATGTGAATGAGGAAAACTAGAAATTATTGTTATTTTGTATATATTTTAAATTTTGGTTTAACATGTAGGCTTTCGCGCCCAATATCATCCATAGAGGTGTTTTTTGGATTAGATCGCATACATATATAAACGTGTCGTTAAAACCCGCCACCACTCGACACAGCCAACTAGTAGGGTTGTCACGGAAACAGAACAAGCCAATTCGTCACTGGTACTTTGGAGAGCCAAGCCACAACATTTACAATCGGAGTACGACGTTTTGCCAGTAATTACAACTAGCTTCATCAGGCGACAGCCAGATTTGTGACACTCTCGCGCAAAGTGGGGGGGGGGGGAGATTACCGAGTCAACGTACATTATGCATGTGCATAATGAGAGCATTTTGATCTTGTCCTTCCTGTCTATTGTTTATTAAAATAGCCGTACCAATGGTAATCCCTATTGAAGTATGGTGCCCTTTATAGGCATGCATTTAAATAATGTATTATTTGTTGGCACCCGTGTTCAGCAGTAGCAGAGCACACATGCCAACAAGGACACTCAGTTGATTTTAATGTTGAAGTTCTGTGCAAAACTAGCTACTGCTGGCCAAGAATAATTCGAGAATCTATCGAAATTGAAAGAAAAATGTACCGTTCGGATAGCTACCGCCTTTGTGCTGTGTGAAAGCGACCCATCAAATAGTACATTAGATGAAACTCCAAGTACCCACTCAGGAGGTATAGTGGTAAAGCAGTGGAGGAAAAAAAAGCAAATTTTTAAATTTGCCCTTGTTGAATGATAGAGTCGAGACACACAGCAAGCGAGATTAAGAAAGCGCATCGGAAGAAATAACGGAGGTGAGAGAGAGAAACAATTGCCTCCTGGAGAAGGAAAGGCATTCCTACCGAGGGAGACAAGTTGACAAAGATTTTGATAATGGGAACCGGTGGCGTGGCTCGATCTTCCCTAGGTGCGCAACACGCTACCGAAAGAAAACAAAATCCTATTCAAAGGCTAAAATAAGCTCCATTTTTTGTATAAGAGCCGGATAAACAATAACCCCATCCATAGACTGAGGAAGAAAGGGAAGAGCCTGAACAAAGGGGAGGAGATTACGACGGAGATGGGTTGGAGGTGGAGAGAAGGGGAGAGGGGAGGCCGTAAAGGCGGCTGCACATTCAAGGAAAGCGGCGTAGAAAGAGTTGAACGGGGACATGGAGACAACAGACAAAGGGTGGAGAAAGAGGAAGGCAGGATCTTTCAGTGCTCCCTACAGGAAACCCACAAAACTGAATTTCCTAAACTCGTGTCGCCTCCGTGACAGCAGCACCACCAACGCCACAGACTCACGCTCCCCTAATCGATAATACCATCTCCATTGCCGACCAGCCACGAGATGGCTGCTCTCAACACCTCGGTCGTGGTGTAAGCAGCAAAAGACTTCCGGCTGGTGAGCATCCGGCCATTGCGAGGGTTGGAAATAAACTGAAGCACGGGGCGACTCCCACAACCTTCGGGTATTTCCCAACTGGATGACGTCTTGGGATGAAGCTAGAAGTAAGCCAAATACGCACTCAATAAATGGGACAAAGATCCCAGAGAAGCCTCCAGAAATGTCACAGGAGGCTCGGGTGTGAGAAACCAGACTCCATGTGGGGTCCTCCAGACCTCTGCCCTCCAGTTCATCAACATTTGTAAAAGCAGGACGTCTCAAAGGTACGTAGCATGGGTGAGGGACGATGTTGAGAACCACGTTCCATGATTAGGCGCTTTGACAGGTTGGGATCCGAGTAAACTTTTAATGGACCTCACCCTACGACATTACGGATAGAAGGATAGTGTGCCGGCACAATCCGGACACCCTGCTACACCGAAACACTCTGCTGCATCAAACTCCCTGGTACAGCTAAACACTGGCACGATTACGCTCAAATACACACAAACTCTCGCTCAGCCAGTTGGTACACAGGTTGTCAGTTGTGGGGGACGCGGGCCCCCGGCTCCCCACCCGGGGGAGGGCTGATCTCGAGAGGGCTGCGGGCTCCGGACTCCTCGCTCGAGTGAGAGCAGCCGCTACTCGACTCCTCGCTCGCGGGGAGAGGGCTGCCGCTCTCCGGCTCCTCTCTCTGGCTCCAGATCCACCCAGGATGGAGATCACAACCCCAGTCTCCTCCAACAGCTACCACAGACACAACAAATCCGTCAACATCAGTTGGTTGACACCGAGGCGACCGCAAGGCAAACACCGGCTTAAAGCTAAACGATACGCATGGAGCTGCATCTCACAATGCAGTGCACGAAAACTGATTAAATAATACAGATTTAAGTTTGCAAATTAACACAAAATTCGTTCTCAATTTTAGTTTTCCAAATGCGCTATCGGCGTAATGTCAAGAGACAAATAAATCATCCATTCGTAAATCTCGCATAGCCGTGCAGGCCCTGTGTCATAAAATGCGGTGGGTGGCCTTTTATCTTGTACACAATAGGAGCCAACACTTTCACATTAGCTGTGTTATGAGATTGTGTGGCGCACGAGAGTCAAGCTGAAATTGTTATTCTCAGAGATGGAATTAGGAAAATGAAGTGCAAAACCCAAGTTTAATGAGACTGTAATTTTGTGCAGTCGCTGGTGACAGGGCTCGGACGATCGACTTGATAAGACCTGAGACCTCGGTTTCAACCCAAGCGGTCAAAATCCAGATTCAAGCCCAGAATCTCATTATTGCCAAATCACCGCTTTGATCTCTGAGCCACCCGTCCACTTTGCATATATAGTGTTATCATATATTTTATCTGAATGTCACCGCTGTACACTCAATTTTAACGGTGATTTTCAATATCTACCTTTGGGATGTTTGCCAAATTCACAGATATTTTTTAAGAGTGACAAGAGAAAACCCATGCATCTTACGTGACACTTTGTTGTGCTCTGCATTGGCAGTGATTGAATAACGCTTAAACGTATTTGAGTTATCGACAAATGAGTTTTAAGTTGGTAATAATAAACTAATATTACCGCGCACAATTTTGGAAACAAACTTAACATTGAGCGCCACTCGGAGGCGATAAGTACACTCAAACTTTGCACGGGCAGTGTCGTACACCTACTTGCTGTACTGCCTCTTACCAGCTGGAGGCGGGTGGGCTCACGCACGCCACGTACGCACCTGTGCGTTGCGATGGAGGATGTCCAAGAAGGAGCCGAGGCCCAGGCTGGGGAGGTTGCACGAGTCAAAAGCTCGGCAAGCTGCTTCTCCACGCGTGACAGCGCGGGTAGGCACAGGGGCTCTGCCATCTTACTTGCGTGGCTCAGCAGACGGACCAGATGCTTGGCTACCGCCTCTGCGAAGGAGACAAGCAATGCCATTGCAGGAGAGGACAACGATGCTGTAACTCGCTCCAATAGGCTCAACAACTGCAACTCTCTCTCTGCCCTCCCACCCCCCACGTCTCATCTACGGCCTCCCGATAAGTTTCATCATCACTCTCCAGATGACTCAAAAAACAAGTTTAACACGAAGGCCTTCGCGACCAATATTACCCATAATAGAGATTTTTGGGTTAGGTCACATAAATAGTGCATATTAAAGCGTATTATTGAGAGCATGTTTACATGATCTAACCCAAAAATCTAGATGGACTAAAAAAACCACTGGCAGACTTCTCGCACCCGTATGCAAGACGATATCGCCCCAATATTCGAATTGTTCAACTATCCCCCGAACCAGTCCAGGATTAATTTCAAGATCACACTCAGCATTCTGAAGGTCCTCCGTGGTCTGACCCCCTATGTACAATACAAGAAACTACATTTTATTCAGATTGTGCTTTCGATATCGTGTAATGAGACGGAGTATCCACTCGGATCTCTCACGGAGCAGCGGAACCCGTCCTATTGGAGAATGGCCCGCAGAAGAGAACATCACAAAGCTACCTCTGACATTGCTTCTAGTGACCTCTGGTCCACAGAGTAAAGGGAAGCACATTCCCACCCACTCTGTTGAGCCGATATTGGACTTGGTCAAATTAAGTGCATAGCCATTTATTTAGTATGTCTTGGGTTTTTTTGACAGTCATTAATGACCGAGCTGAGACCATCAACTGGCTGCACTTGACAAAAGCAAGTTTAATCACAGGTGGTTACCCAGATTCGAACCCAGGATCTCAGCGTTTCCAGTTCAATGCTAATAATCTCTCTCAGCCACCCGGGTCATCTCGACGTAAATTTGACAAACTGATGCGTCGTGATATGCCAAACTCTTACTAATGCATTAGTAATAATCGAGACGAGATGTGAAATAAGGTGTTTAGAGAAGCTACGACAATTCAGCGCGCGTGCAATCCAGTAGACTCTTGATTATCCGTGTGCGGTTTATCTGATTTGCGGATTAACCACGCACATGAGATTTTTACTTATTAATAACTCATGGATTTTCCCTTAGGCCCAAATTAATAATCTAAAAATAGTTATACATTGTAATTCTTGGAAATGTTTGTTACAAGTCACGTGCTTATATCGAGCAAATATGTGCGCCCATGAATCCGAAATCTACGTGATCACTTCGACAGTACAGTAGTTGCATATCTTTACAACAGTGGGTGGAGTTTGATTGATGGTGATTGGCGTGGCTCTGCTATCCACTTAGAGGGCCGAGTCTTCTGCTCGGGAGCAGGAAAGTTTTATCACCGACCACGTGCATCGATCGGTTGATCGTTAGTTTGTGGCATAGAGATCCACAGAAAATAGATATCTTTGGATCATCCGAGATTTTTTATCATCCGCAGCCATCTTCCCCGTAATTAGCGCGGATAATCGAGAGTCTACTGTATATGAAAATTTGTCTCCTTACTCCCCGGAAGAAGCGGCGGTCTGGTGTCGGGAGTGCTGATGTTGCCGAGAAACGCGGCCGGTTTCTCCTTGACCACGAGGTCGCGAGGAGTCTCGAGGGAGCCACAGCACAGAGCCAACTGAAACAGCTTCCCGGCCAGCGTGTCCCCTTTCACCTGCCCCAGGAAGTCCTGCACACACTGTTGGTGGAAACAATAAAGGACCCAAACCACTTGCAGCCATATCACACTGTTGGGACAAATAGAGGGTGACACATGCATAGATGTCCGACCAATTTCAATGCCCCCCCTTACTTTTGTCTCAACGTGTGACTGAATTTTGTGAAAGCGATGGCCCTAAATATTATAGAGGAGAGTTAATTCAGTGGTAGAGAAAGTTTTTTGATAATGGTGGAAGTATCCACAGACTTGAAACGTATGGCGATTATCACTCATTAAATAATTCCGAGGACAAATGTATTATGGAAAATCTTTGACAAATGTACGCAAATGCATGAACTTTCTCGCACGGTAATTTTGTTGCATTAAGTCCAGACGCCATGGCCCCCACCTTCTTCAGCTTATTCACAAAGATGTCATCGGCGTTCTGGAAGACCTGCAGCACCATCTCGGTCGCCGGCTGTGTCGTGAACTGTCGGCGAAGATCGGCGCTCGTCCCTGGCAAGGGGAACGACTCCAACAGGTATTTCTTGATCTTGTGTGGCCGGCCCTCCACCTCCTGCTTGATGTCACACTCAATGCGAGCCAGCCCACGGTCCATCGCCTCCCGCTCGCCTTTCTGGGCCTTGCCGATCACCTAAACAAACAACACAATGTTAGCAACTGTGGCGGACACAGGTGCAGGGCAGTGCTGTAGTTGCGATGATGGAACACGTGATGGACGAGTGGTTCAACAGCGAATGCAAGGTGTGCTGCTAATGCACGATTGCAATCGAGAGATGGGATTGGTGGATCATCCTAGCAGCAGTGGCTTTTGGCAAGCCATCGAACAAAGACAGTTACCCCATCACTCGCTTTCAGATGGGCTTCTGCGGCCAACTGGAATGCTCTTCCTTCCGATATTAGGAAGCCATTGGAGCTATGCACTTTTAAATCTAGATTGAAAACAATTTCTTTAGAACTGCTTTTTGTGTTCAGTTTGTTGCCCTCCACACCTCCGATTAGCACAGTTGGCTACGTACAGTGCGAAAGAAGTTCAACATATATACTTGTGGTTTTACCCAATCCAGTAATTTCTGAGTACTTGTTTAGATTTGCAAATTTTGATTCTGACGCCGGCACACATGTCCTCCTCATTCATTAATAACAACACGGGATTTTTTTTTACATTATTTGTGAAGTATATAGAAATGCAGTTTTGGATAATACACCCGCAATATTAACTAGGGCGACTCCTGGGATCGAATCGCGAACCTCTGAAACAAGCGACAAATGCACAAAGACTCGGGAAAGAATATTTCTGTAAGGAACGGTACAGTGAAATAGGCCTCAGCCTTCAATACGATATATATTAACATGATGTACTTACACGAGCAGTTACTTCAGTGCTCTTGTCGCAGCACTGCACTCCCAAAACTGAAGTCGTGTTGGAAGTCTGTCTCAGACTGCATGACAAAAGGATACACCACATTCACTTGACAGGGAGACAGGTGTGAAACTTGTGTGCCTGAGCAACTGAGGATAGCTCAGCATTGTGGCCGTGTAAGGCAAACGCAGGGGCGGGGGAATATTGGTAAAAGGCTGATGCAGTGTCACTCTCAGGTGTGAACACAGCGACACGTACGTTGTGGCTGTGTGTCAGCAATTCCAGAACGCATTTAATTCAGAAAGTAAACCCCCTCAAGGGCAACAACAATACATACTTGAGGCAATCTTGATTTGAAGCTTTCTCGACTGCAGGAATCCACACTCTTTGGTTCTTTCGGTAAAGTCACGTAAAATCGAGGAGGAGGCCGCTTTCCTACCTGACAGTTACACGCTAATTTCTCACGTTAACATCACTAGCCCTGGACACTTCTTTATGACCCATGGGCTACACACATTTCAAACCATTTAAAACAGTCTGCCTCAGTAGCACACCAAGGCTTTATCACCTGATGACGGACGCTTGTGTCGCACCCGAAACGTCGTGATTTATTTTATTTTATACCTACGTGACTTTACCGAAAGAACCAAAGAGTATAACTTGAGGCATCCAATAATAATACAATTCGCAGTCAACAAGCGACGCAATGCATACACACGTACACACACACACACGCTCGTACACGCAGGCACGGCACGTACGGAAATGCCCAGAGGTATGCTGGTGATACGGATGCCCAGATCGTGAATATCCGGAGCCCCGTATCGTTCCATGAGATGCTTCAGCAAGTCCGGCACCTTGAAGCGTGCCATCACTCCTTTGCCTCGGGAGCTGCGGCTCTTGGCCACGAAGGTCCTAAACTCTGCCGCAAACAACAACAACAACACGAGCGGGTTACGCAGAGCGCATGCTAGGGGAGCAACGACGACGCATTGATTCGGACGTGATCATTCATCCTGAAGATCGCGATATGCACACCGGATCGCGTGCGTAAGAATTTATGTTTTAGATTTGTATACGTTGCGTGTCATTGTTTCACATTGTCCAACACCCACCCACTCCAGTCACTAGAGCCGGCTGTGTTCACGTTTTAAAACAAGGCGTTGAATCTAGAATTTATTCACGAGCCCTCAATCGCGATAATCGATTGATTCGCGACATGGGTGGCTGGGGTGGCGCGTATCGCTTCTGTTTATGTCTGCAAGGAATCACTTGCTGAGCCTTCGTATCATTTCAAATACCAAACAAATTCATGCATCAGTAGCACTGGGGCCTTGAAAAAGGGAAAAAAAATCCGATAAGCGACGTTTCGGGCAATGACCCTTCTTCATATTGCATAGAAAGGCCAGAGAGATTGAGTGAACAATAAGAATTGGAAACTGCACTTCACAGCGATTACCGTGTTTCAAAAGTTATTAGGTAACCATTCATATGAACCTTATGGCGGGACCCCGGGGTCTCATAAGTCCCCGGCTCTTGCATAAACATTATATTATATATAATGTAAACATTATATTCTATATAATGTAAACATTGTGTTATAATGTAAACATAAACTTTGCTTTTTTTCACCAATGGGTTTGAAGGATGGTGGCAAGTGTTGTCTTGTTAAACTATGCCTTTAAAACTGAAAACTACTTACCTACAGTAGCTCTATTTACATACACTATCTAAAAAATAATTTACTCCCCTCGTCAATCATCGTGTTTCTCAGTGTGGATTTGTAAACACACTTGTTAAACAATACATAAAATAGTACGCGTTTTCAATGCGCTGTTCATATTGTAAAATGCGTTTTTACAAATGTGACTCTACAGCAGTTGCAGAGCCGCACTTTTATATAATTCAGGTCAAAGCCAGATAAACAGTGGAGGATAAACATCGCATGAAGGCGGGGCAATTGTTGTGCAATCATTTCAGGTCAAATTTACAGGTGCGTTTTATTCATGCCACACAGGTAGAGAGTTGAGAGTGAAACCTGGCCCACTGGCATCGTGAATCATGGATCATGAGTCACCCGGACTTGTTGTGTTTGTTTATGGTTGCTATACAAGCCATCAAATCTACACCACGAAGAGAGTTGATGAACAAGTAGGAGAGTGTGTAACTGGATTACATTCATGTGCACAGGCGTTTCACATGTGAATATAAAATAAATAACGTCGACTCAAACGCCACTCTTTAGGATTTGGCACACTCAATAACATTTTAATTGATAAATTAAGACCAACAAACCATAATCAAATGGGTCATGCATCGATGTACCAATTGTGGTTACGGACTGCTAAAGAAGAAAATGATGAATGCAGATTCGAAGTGAGTTTAAACGTGAATCTACACCATTTAAATATATTTTAAACAACCCGTTGCAAACATGACAGTAATTTGAAATGTAGCACTGTACATCAGAACAATTTGAAAGACGTTAGAGATTTGAAACTGTCCAAAAAGAAAGGAGGAAAATAAATGTATTTTTACATAATACAGGTTTTTTGGGTAAGATTGCATAAATATAAAAATATGTCGGTAAACCCACCACCACCCGACACAGCCAATTAGTAAGGTTTGTCACTTAAACAGAACATGCCAATTCGTTACTAGTACAGCACACCGGTTGTGTGTTAGAGAGCAAAGCCACAACATTAACAATCTGAGTACGTCGTTTCGCCAGTAATTACAACCAGCATCATCAGGAGGCAGCCAGAATTGTGGATTTTAAAATGTAGATTTATTTAAATCTAAATTAAAAAAACATATAGAGAAACTGGAACATTATTATTACAGAATTTGGTGAGACATGTCGAAAAGAGAATGACTCCAGCTTAGCTTGCAAGAACTAAGAGACACAGTGTGGCCATGTGGCCTTAATGAGAGAGACTGACTCCAGCTTAGCTTGCAAGAACTAAGAGACACAGCGTGGCCATGTGGCCTTAATGAGAGAGACTGACTCCAGCTTAGCTTGCAAGAACTAAGTGACACTGTGTGGCCGTGTGGCCTTAATGAGAGACTCACTCCAGCTTAGCTTGCAAGAACCAAGAGACACAGTGTGGCCACGTGGCCTTAATGAGAGAGACTGACTCGAGCTTAGCTTGCAAGAACTAAGAGACACAGTGTGGCCATGTGGCCTTAATGAGAGAGACTGACTCCAGCTTAGCTTGCAAGAACTTAGAGACACAGTGTGGCCATGTGGCCTTAATGAGAGACTCACTCCAGCTTAGCTTGCAAGAACTAAGAGACAGTGTGGCCATGTGGCCTTAATGAGAGAGACTGACTCCAGCTTAGCTTGCAATAACTAAGAGACACAGTGTGGCCATGTGGCCTTAATGAGAGAGACTGACTCCAGCTTAGCTTGCAAGAAATAAGAGACACAGTGTGGCCATGTGGCCTTAATGAGAGACTCACTCCAGCTTAGCTTGCAAGAACTAAGAGACACAGTGTGGCCATGTGGCCTTAATGAGAGAGACTCACTCCAGCTTAGCTTGCAAGAACTAAGAGACAGTATGGCCATGTGGCCTTAATGAGAGAGACTGACTCCAGCTTAGCTTACAAGAACTAAGAGACACAGTGTGGCCATGTGGCCTTAATGAGAGAGACTCACTCCAGCTTAGCTTGCAAGAACTAAGAGACACAGTGTGGCCATGTGGCCTTAATGAGAGAGACTGACTCCAGCTTAGCTTGCAAGAACTAAGAGACACAGTGTGGCCATGTGGCCTTAATGAGAGAGACTGACTCCAGCTTAGCTTGCAAGAACTAAGAGACACAGTGTGGCCATGTGGCCTTAATGAGAGAGACTGACTCCAGCTTAGCTTGCAAGAACTAAGAGACACAGTGTGGCCATGTGGCCTTAATGAGAGAGACTGACTCCAGCTTAGCTTGCAAGAACTAAGAGACACAGTGTGGCCATGTGGCCTTAATGAGAGAGACTGACTCCAGCTTAGCTTGCAAGAACTAAGAGACACAGTGTGGCCATGTGGCCTTAATGAGAGAGACTTACTCCAGCTTAGCTTGCAAGAACTAAGAGACACAGTGTGGCCATGTGGCCTTAATGAGAGACTGACTCCAGCTTAGCTTGCAAGAACTAAGAGACACAGTGTGGCCATGTGGCCTTAATGAGAGAGACTTACTCCAGCTTAGCTTGCAAGAACTAAGAGACACAGTGTGGCCATGTGGCCTTAATGAGAGACTGACTCCAGCTTAGCTTGCAAGAACTAAGAGACACAGTGTGGCTCAGAAAGCGCGTTGTGACGGAGCGCGTTCCGCGTTGTGCGAAAAGCGTTCCCTAAATTAAAGAAAACGCGTTGTAGTGAAAACGCGTTATCGTGTGAACACTTGGGACAGACCCAGGTGTTGTGGGTTAACTCCCCGAGGTAAACTTTCTTCCAAATTTGTGTTTTATACGCCTTGTGCTCCGCCAATAATTGTTGTGAGTGTCGCTCCTCTGCCCTCTGTTGTTCATGGAGAGAGACTGCACCCTAGTGCCCAGTATCCTCCTCCGCGAGCCTCTTCAAAATGCTGATCTTGACACCGCTGGAAGCAGTCATCGGCCTTGACCTCACCCCACAACAGTGCAATTTTAACAGCTCAACATCAAAACACGATGATGGGTCGCTTGCACCAATCGCACAGCACCACAGCATTGACTCTCAGCTGTTACTTGTGTAGAGGGGGTCACGTGTGTCACCATAATTGCCCTAATCCTGAAACTCGTGCTGCGTAATATTTTCCTTGCCATATTATCTGTGACACACATAATGAGGACAACCGGTAAGTCAAACGAAACCAGAGGTGGGAAACCTGTTCTTAATATTATTAATTTCAGGCAATGTGAACACGACTTTTAGAAACACCGATGCAGCTATACACATGCCAGATTGTCCAGAAATTCAGTTGATACTAATAGGGTTTATTTGCCAGTATTGTACATTATTTAAATTACATTTGTTTGGGCGGCAGGGTGGTGCAGTGGTCACGCCCGTGCATGACATCTTCTGAAGGACTGCCTGGCTTCGCTTTTCTAATTATGGTCCCTTTCTCTGTATGGGTTTACTCCCATGGCAAAACAACAACAACATACAATGTAACTGGTACTAGCCAAACATCCAAATTACTCCTGCGAAAAGTTGGCAGGCCCCTCCTGAACAAGAGTCTTGAGACTCAGTGAGATTGCTTGTGTGGCGATCGAAACGTCGTGATCCATTATTATTTTTTCTACCTACGTGACTTTACCGAAAGAACCAAAGAGTAAGGATTCCTGCAGTCACGAAAGCTTCAAATCAAGATTAATGAGTGTTTACATGTGGGAGGAAATCGGAGCACCTGGAGAAATCCAAGCAAATGGGGGGGGGCTAACGCTCTATCACAAATCTACAGATGGAACAGGCGGAGTCCACATTATTCGACACCGCCTTCTCTACCTCCTTGACGACCAAGGGGTGGGAGTTGTCGCAATATTTTTGTAATCCACCAACCCTCACCTCTACGCAGTCGTGGATTACAGGCATACATAGCCACCACAACCACCCGGCTAAAGTAGCTGTAATGCACATCTAAAATTCTACAAAAGTTGATGGGGCAAAGGTCGTAGGTCAATTGGTTTGATTCCTATGCGCATTAACCAGTCTCTAACGTATGCACATTTAGATTCGCATTCAGCCGCCAATGGAACAGGTGGAGTCCAAAAGCTAAGTGGATGTACTGATTGTATCTTCATTGCGGGACTCATCCAGCAGTGGATTGACATGGGCTTCAGGTATCCACGTGTGGACGGGCAATAAACACTGGGGCCACCTGGCGGTAAATGTTTGCCGGTGCACATTGGGACCGGCTCACACGTCGCTGGCCCCAGGCAGCCCCCAGCCACTGGCGTGCAACACAGCGAAGGGAATCTCCCACCAATGAGAACCACGCACAACCCATGGTGCAGTCCTATAACTTGGACTCCTAAACACAACAAAACCCATAGCCGCCAACCCACACGGTTTACCCGTATTCTGTTGGGGGAAAGTGAGTGTGTTTATCCCTTGTGATGGGACTTTGTAGGATGGACGTTGAGATTTATAAGGGGCACGGGGTGACCAACAAGGTCTGAATTGGTCTGTAATAAGGAAGGCACTGATAAGGGGTTGACAGCGATGCAAACCCCACACAATACAAAACGGCAAGCGGCCAGCAACAACAAAAAATTATAATACATAACTGTCCAATGAGTAATTAGATCATTAAGATCAAAGAAACGTGTTCCTTAAATTGATCAAGTTTATTGTTGCAAGAGTTTGGGAAAACAGGAAGACCGGGTGTGGATTCCAGAGTGGAGCAGTGCAAACTGATAAATCTGAAAAGAAGAGTGAGGTGACCTGCATGGTGGTGAGCGGGTGGGTGAGTAAATGGGTGAGTGTTTGAGTAAACGAGTGGAGGAGTGAGTGATAGGGTGATTGAGTCAGTGACCGGATGCGTGAGTGACTGGATGCGTGGGTGACTGGATGCGTAGGTGATAGGATGATTGCGTGGGTGACTGAATGAGTGGGTGACTGAATGAGTGGGTGAGTGGATGAGTGCGTGATTGAATGGGTGACTGGATGAGTGGGTGACTGGATGAGTGGGTGATTGGATGAATGGGTGACTGGATGAGTGGGTGATTGGATGAGTGTGTAATAGGATGATTGACTGAGTGACTAGCTGAGTGTGTGATTGAATTAGTGACGAGATGAGTGTGTGATAGGGTGATTGAGTTAGTGGGTGACTGGATGATAGGGTGATTGCGTGGGTGACTGGATGCGTGGGTGACTGGATGAGTGGGCGACTGGATGCGTGGGTGACTGGATGAGTGTGTGATAGGGTGATTGAGTTAGTGACTGGATGAGTTAGTGACTGGATGAGTGGGTGACCGAGTTGTTTAGTTGAGTGCGTTCTTGTGACCTGCAGTGAGGCGCGGTGGTTGAACGCGGAGTGGATGAGATGAAGCGGTCAAAGTGTCTGGTAGACCGAGTCCCTTAACGTGGGTGGAGGGGGGATTCAACGAGGGGAAGTTCACTGCAACATTCACCACGGTGGTGCTAGTAGTCGCAGCGAAAAAAAAGTGATACAGGGCTGAATGAATGAAGGTTGAGGCGAGGATGCAAGATGGTGTAGAGGAGGCAAAGTGGAGGGTACAGGAGGTGAGGTGTTGAGGTTGCGTAGTGAGGAGGCGTAGAGGAGGTGTAGAGGAGGCGTAGAGGAGGGTGCCCCGCTCTTGGCGTTGATCTTGGTGAACACGTGTCCGCGCCCCGTCTCGTAGCTCTGCCCGGTGCTGATGCAGCCTCCACCGGCCGAAGCGCCCAGCGTCCTCGCTGAGTCCGTGCCCAGCTCCGCTCTGAGCAAGCTCTCCATTGCACGCCGTCTGCTCGCAGCAACAGACACAACGATAAACTCCCCCCCCCCCCCCCCCCCGGTCCCGTGTGGCCTCTAAATACTTATTTCCTTAGGAGAGGTAATTTATCGGACGAGGCCTAAATTGTAAAATAACACACACAGCGTTTACCAAAAGGGAACGCATACTGATGCCTATCTGAATGCATATTCGCATCATCACCCCGTACAGAATACCTCTCATCAAGATGCTCATACATCTGGCTAAAACAGTGTCAGATTTGTGAAAGTCTGAGGAGAGATTAAACATGTCAAAGAAATGCGACGATTGAATGTCTACAATAATGCTCAAATTAACAGAGCAGTGAATGCCAAACCAAGATTGAGCAGCAATACTGCTGAAAGTGAACAGGTTATTAAACAATTAAAATACCACATATTATGGGAGTGGCTGACAAATTAGTGCGAGTTTTGGAAAAGCAAAAAGCTAAAAATCTAAGTACGATTTGGCACGGTACACAAAATTCAAAAAATTGTAACTCGTACTAAAGATTGATTGCTTAAGTCATCAACAGATGGTATGTATCGGATTAATTGCTTACGTGGCAGATGTTATATTGGCCAGACGGGATGTAACATTAGAGCAAGACTAAAAGAACACCAAATAAATATTAAACACTCTCAAACATAACTGTTGGAAGTTGCAGTACATGCTTGCCAACAAGGACACTTAATTGATTTTGATAACGATGAAGTGTTGTGTAAAACTAATTATTACTGTTGATTTAAAGCTTTCGTGACTGCAGTAATTCATATTCTTAGTTCTTTCGGTAAAGTCACGTTGAAGGGAATCAACAAAATAATAAAATATATAAAAAACAATAAAAATTCTCACGACGTTTCGACCATAACACAAACGGTCGTCTTCAGGTGTGTCGGTTTGCATACATTTATTTATTTATTTTAAAGCGGTGTATCTACTTATTTATTTATTTTTTGAAAACGCTAGCGCCACGCGCAGCGATTTGACAATTTATTTAGACGGACTAGTCCATCTATGTTCTGAAAAGAGGAGGGAGTCAAAATTTGTAAATAAATAAATAAATACCCCGTTTAAAAATAAATACATTTATGCAAACCGACACACCTGAAGACGACCGTTTGTGTTATTTTTATTGTTTATATATATTTTATTATTCTGTTGTTTCCCTTCAACGTGACTTTACTGAAAGAACTAAGATTATAATTATTACTGGCCAAGACTAATTTGAGAATCCATTGAAACTGAGAAAAATGTAATTATTTTAACCGCTCTGACAGCTACAGGCTTAGTGCGGCCTGGAAGCGTATTATTAAGTAATTGTGATTGTAAGATGAGGAGATGAAGGCAGAAGAAGAAGACGTGGGGCGATGTGGTGATGCGGTCGAACGTGGTGGCCCGAGGAACGGAGGGAGAGATGGCACGGGACGGGGCGGTGTGGAGAAGGTGGCAAGGACGGCGAACCCCACGTGAGTGGAACAAACGCGTGGAGGAAGAAGACATCTCACATTTATCATTACTTATAGAGGAAACATACTAATTAAATGATTACTAATCAATTATATAATTTCAATAATCCCCCTCCCCGCCTCTGATTTCTGCACCTGATGGGTTCAGTGATGACATCGCCTTTCTCTATTTAAGACCGGAAGCAGGTGGATGGCTTCACTATTCTGGCAAATCGCCCGATGATGCTGGATGTAATTACCAGTGAAACGTCGTACTCATCTTGTGGATTTACTCTCCAAAACACCGGTGGGCTGAAGTAGTAACTAAAAGTGGAGTTTTGTTTACGTGACAAATTTCTTACTAATTGGCTGTGTCAGGTGGTGTAGGGTTATGACACATTTATACTTACACGATCTAACCCAAAAACGTTTGTTATGAAATTAGGACAATTTATGAAATATATTGTATACCAGAAAATACAGCAATTGACTAAAAATATACGGCAATAGATGTAACCTCGCAGCAGTGAACGTGACGAAATTTAATCATGGAAATGTCCGCTGCACAAAACCTTGAGTTCATCGCCCCACACGTGGTACCTCAGCCTCAGGATGAAATAAATCATCAGGGAGTTCTCCGTGAGCATCGTGCGCGCTCCAAATCTAGAGTTGAGCCGTGGTCTCGGCACCCAGCCAGCCGCCTTCTATTCTTGGGGCAGTCGGAGTCCAGCGCGCTATCGAAGGGCACGTGGTGAACGCTCAGGACGTGTCTCTTGAGCTTCGACTTCTGCGTCGCTCCGTACGAGCAGTCACTGCACGGGAAGGGCTTTTCCTCTGGAACACAAGACATCCACCGTTGAGCACACGCACGCGCTAATACATAATTTATTTATCACCATGCAGTGGATGCCATAGCATTACTATGTATATGGGACGTTTTATCAATCACGGTTGCTGACCACAGGCCCAAAGGCCCAAAATGCCAAATGGCCAGCAACAAATACCTCCGATTAGCACGGTTGGCTACGTATGGTACGAAAGAAGTTCAACATACGTACAAATAGTAGAAAAGCAAGATACTGATTTCCTGAAAAATATCATAATACATTTTTGAGGCTTATTTTGAAGCCCCAACATTTTGCACTTCTTCGTGTGGTTGATGTTGATGCAGAGCAACAACTATAATTTAACATCGAGGTGGTTGAGCCAGATTATTCTATTACAGCTCATTAATTACACAATAATTACCTGCAATAGAACGAGTAAATACACATGGAAGTTAGGTGTTAGTACAATGAAGAGGAAATTCCCATTGTGGAAATGACTCGATCTATACATTCAAAAATGTTCCCTAAATTTACCCACTTGTTTAAGTAAAATTTACCCCGGTTAAGAAATAGATACTCTTTGGAATTTGTCAAGCAATGCATTTTGCTCAGTTTCCTTCCAATGGTGCTATTGGCTCCATGCCATGAGATGAAGTATCCCTGTGCAACTCTCACACAGCAGTGAACCACCTCATGTAAGAGAACAGCTCGTGGAACGAGATATCATTGCAGATATCAGGCAGAATAGACCTGGGATGGGACCGAGATTGGTTCAGATACTCGTCACCGATGTTGGCCGTGAGTGGGAATAGAACTCGGGTCGCCGGATCCCGTCGCACGGTGCGCTAACCACTTCGGCACCGCTCCCCATGTAATCCTCACTTCAAGCACACACCTCATCACCGACACAGCTTCCACATCGTCATATCCACCACTCCTCCCCCAGCCCCATCGCTTACAACACTCTCACCCCTTCCCTCTCCACAATGCCGATGCACCTCACACTCCCCATACCTCCCATGCTCCCACCAGCAGCTTCCACTCCCGATGACGCCTCCTCACAATACCCCTTCACTCCCTCCCATCGGACCGCCATTCTCAAACTATAACTTTTAAACTAAACTATATTTTGATTTAAAGCTTTCGTTACTGCAGGGATTCATATCCTTGGTTCTTTCGGTAAAGTCACGTAGAAGGGAAACAATAAAATAATAAAAATATAAGACAATAAAATTATCCCGACGTTTCGACTGCAACACAAGCAATCATCAGGTGATGATGATCATCAGGTGATGTTGCAGTCGAAACCTCGTGAGAATTTTATTGTTTTATATTTTTATTATTTTATTGTTTCCCTTCTACGTGACTTTACCGAAAGAACCAAGAATATAAACTATATTTTTTATTTTACCAGTTGGAGGCCCCACTGAGCTATGGAGCTATTTTTCAGAAGCAACCTGGCTATCACAAATGTTATCTTCAACGAAGTGGCTTATCCCGTGGAAATTTATAGAGGCCAAATACTCTAAACGCGTGATGTTTATTCTAAATGTAGTGAGAGAGACATGCAACCTCAAAATATACAGCAGGCGACGGGGTCGGGATTGAATCCACGGCCTCCTGCGTACCAGGCGAGGTAGTTAACATATTGCCACTGTGGTGCCCTGTGGTCACGTGAGGCCTACCACTTCTGAATGGCTTGTGATGCATATTTGAATATTACTGCAAGCGTCTTAGCCTCATTCATTAGTCAGGTATTCGAAGGGAATATTGTCATTTGGTAACGCTATTTCAAATATCGCTCATTAAACGTTCAATTTTAATGCAATGCAATTGAGGGACTTTGTAGAGTCTTGTCGTGGTCTGGAGCTGTGGTTGTTGTGTTGCTACCTTGCCCAAGCTTGCATTTGTTGACAAATTGGCAGGAATGTATGTACTTTGTATTTTTAGCAATTTGCTTACATTTTCTCCATCTTGCCTCTCATCGGTTTTGGAAATAGCTCGCTGACCCTCCCCTACTGGACATATGTGAAAAAGATCTTCATAGCTCATCGTATTCCTCCAGGATATAAAATAGATTCTGATTCTGATTAATCAGTGGCGCTGCGAACAACCTATTCCCTCTATTGCTGCGGGAATCTGCATCCACACATGATCAAGCACCCCTGTCTAATGCAATAGACATGGTTCCTTTGTCATAGGCATGTAATTCTGCAAATGTGCAGAAATGTCTACCGTATGCGACTTACTCCAGACAAGGTTAGACTATTAAACGTGACCTGTTGTGACACGTCTAATGTGTATTGTGTGGTCGTTAGCACAGAAAGATGCATCTGGTAATGTCCTAATGGACCAAAAATAGTAAAAAGGAGGCTGGGTCTGTGTTGTTCAGAGTGACCACCATATACAGACTCTTGTACGTACAAACGAGTTCGGTTCCATAGGTCTGTTCGTAAGTCGATTTGTTCGTGAGTCCAACTTTACTCCCGTCGATTTCAAACACGTTTTACGACTTGTACACTAAACACGGGGAATGGCTTTAACAGTTGCCTCTGGTTCTTCACGTTCTGCAGATGTAGATGCCACCATCACCACCTATTGTGCGGTGGTTGAACTTGCGACTCTCGGTCCGAACAGGAAACTGGACATACGGACAGGTTTGATCATATCTCTGAAAGTTCGTAAGTCGAATGTTCGTAAGTAGAGGAGTCCCTGTGTAGTGGCATAGAATCGTAATGTAACAGCATAGCGCCTGCTGCTGGCAGGGAAAGGGATCTGAGGCTTACGGCCCTGACGTCAGCAGGCCAAGTTATACACAAGAGGGGGATCTAGGGAAAGGTCGCAGAAGGGGCACTGAATTCATAATGATACAATAATTCAGTAACACTGTACAAGTGTACAGCACGTCAGATCATTACATGGCCTAACCCTGGTTGGAAACACCGTGGGAGTGAAGAAGAAGATGGATTTCTAATCATTATTTACATTTGTAAGGTGCATTTTATCCGTATGCCACCAGACTTAACTTGGAGTGTCTAAATTCCCTTTGCCCACCAGAATGAATAGACCTCATCTTTCCCACCCCTGCAGACTTGGTATTAAAGTAGATACATGCTAATGTTTACAAAGTAACGGGCTCTTGACCAATTTCATTTCCACATAAATCAATCATTTGGAAATAGGCCCCACTATACCCCACCGACTACAGCACTCTAATCTTGCCTCCTCGTTTTGCCTCTTCCACCTGCCTCATGCTCGTCAGCACCGCCTTTCGTGCAGCCATGCGGGTGTGAGGTCATCATCACGAGAGGCCGTGCACTTCATCGTTCGCACGCGGCGGAGGAACCACTGAAGTCAAACGTTTACATACGTGCGGTTTAGTGGGGTCATTTCCGAGCGAACTCGGTTTTAGAAGTGTTTATCGTTGAATGTGGAAGGGTTTGGGTTAGTTTTCGGGTTACCACCTTTTCCACTATGGAGATCAAACCCAGACCTATGTTTCAGTCTGTCTAGGTCTGTCAACAACCATGCAGTAGTAAAGTTCAGCACAGTACCGGTACCAGATCTCGGTACAAATTAATTCATGCCACCCAAACACAGATGCCAATTCACAGACTGTCTCGGCTGGACCGGGACAGGAGGTAACCCAAGGGTAGTGGGAGGATAACCGCTTTGTGAGCTATTTGTAAGTAATGCGTTTAGAGTATTTGGCTACTATAAATTTCCACGTGATAAGCCACTTCGTTAAGCTATAATTTGTGGCCAGGTCGCTTCTGAAAAAGAGCTATATAGCTCTCAATGGGCCTTACCTGGTAAATAAAAAATATTTCACTTTAATGGTATACATACTTGAATTTTACTGCGGATGTTTTAAAACATGTCCTGTCTAACTGTCAACTTTGTTTGAATTTCAGTGGGAGAAGATGCTTCTCACACAGACGTTAAAGCAGGTACCAGAGTCCACCTGAAGCTTCTGCAGTGTGCACCTCATAGGATTCCATCCATTACTGTTGGTGCGATGGTTTGGATTTTCAAGTTGAAATCTCCTAGTTCATTTTATTTTTACCCAGGCGGCAACTCAATTGTCAAGGGTAGTCCTGTTTGGATAAGGCATCCTTGTCTCTTGAGTTCCACATCTTGGAGAGGATGTGATTAGTCAGCATCGATGCCATTTTAGTTGGTGTCACGCATCATGCGTGCATTCTTAAATTACTGACGCCGACTGAAGACTGAAGATGCAAGTGTGCCATCTGACAATGAAAGTTATGAAGCCATTTTTTGTCATTGCCAATCTTCCTTTGTGCTCTGTCAGAGTCTGGGATAACACGGCCTTGGTGAAGTCCACTGGACTTGTGTCATTTCTGTATCAATTTTTTTTGTTTCATTTTGAAATCTCTGCTCGACTTCCTTCAATTGCATCCATCTCCACCTCCGATTAGCACGGCTGGCTGACGTATGGCGCGAAAGAGGTTCAACGCACATACCTACAAGGAGTGTAAATTCATACGGTGCCAGAAACTCTGCACGAGTTCGTGCCGCGTTCTCCCGATGTTGCCGTCGATGTTTGTCCAGCGACAAGCCATTCGTTGCCACGCGTGAACCTGTCTCACCTCCACAATCACAGGGCCGAGTGCGTGACGTGTCCGGCAAGCCGTGTGATGTGTCTGCGGATGATAATCTTCAGCAGAGGCCTGTGCCTTCTCCCACAGACGCCGCGCAACTGACGCCGCTCTCAGCGCCGCCGACCTCTGCTTCCCCGGCCACGGCCCCGAGGAGTTCCTCTCCTCTGCTGGACACCCCGTGTGCTGGACCTGCTGCTCCACCACACTTGCCTGCCCACTACACAGGCACAAAGAGGTACGGGCAGAACTAATTCATAAACGCTTTCAACATAAGTTGGAGAGAGCTGAGCCTTTCTAGGAATTCGGCAATGCTTTCCCACCTGTGACTGCTCCCGATATATGACTCGAGAGCATGTAGGTTTTGCTTGCAGGCCACACACACTCACAAACATGAATGATGTGTTTGGTATTATCTCATGGAAAATAATAAGTTGCACAAGGGCCAGGGTCATGCCCCATTCATTTTGAACGATTAAACCAAACTGACCCACGTTCACACACGAGAGCAGAGAGGTTGGCTGCAGGGTGACGCACGCGAAGAACGCGTCCCTGTGAAAGAGTTAGAAGGTTCCCCTTCGTACCTTCTTACTCTCCCTCCCACCCCCCTCCTTCCGGTCAGGTGATTTTGAAGTGTCGTCGTCGTCACAAGAGGACGTTGACCAAGACAGCGCGTGGAACCAGTGGCTGCGCTCCAAGATCCCGGGGCTCTTCCTGCTGGCCCTGCACACACTTACCGTGAGTCGGCGCAGATGTGGCCTCGCGACTGGGGCTGCCACCTGTCCGCGTTTGACCCCCGGACAGTGTTCGGGTGGCAGCAGGAATTGATTTGTGCCGAGATCTGGTACCCCGGGTATGGCTATGGTTGAATTTTATCACCGTGAACTGCACAGTTTTAACAATAGACCTGGGCTCGCTGAGAAATGTGCCTGGGTTTGCTCTGTCGTAGAAATGGTGGCAACTGTACTTGGGGCATCGGCACGTTTATTCGCGCTCCGGCTCCATTTACACCGAGAGTCACGTGCTTGTCTCGTGTGAGGAGTGGTGGTGTGGCTGTTAAGGGGGCATCCATTTAGTATGTATGCATGGAGGGGGGAGGAGGGGTTAACCCAAATGCGTACGCTTGCGTATGGGGGGGTCTACTGACAATGTGTAAGCCGACTGCAATTGCATGAATCTGCCCATCGCAGTGACATGGGGAAGTAATTGCTTCCGACAAAGGCGTTCTATGACCTTTTAAATCGTACTCAGGTTTGAGAACGGGGACAGTTTGCATTCATGATCCTGAATCATGACAATTCTTTGACTCTCCGGCAGTGGTGAATCGTTCCAACCATCAGTAGGAATCGTGTATATGTGTGTATGTGTATGCACAGCTGTACCCATTGGCTTCTGTTATGGTCATGTACGTTTATTTTTTATTTCGTGGAATATCACTTGCTGTACTCCACGCGGTGAGTGCTTTGTGTAGATAGGAATCATGTTATGTAGAGAATATAAATCTAATTCAGTACCTCTATATGTCTCCCACAGACGAGCGGGGAGACAGCAGCCAGGCGGTGAGCCGGCACTCCCAACAATCGCCCAAGCTCTGCGGTTCTCTTTACATTCCGATATTTGCAGCCACTTACTGAGTGTTTACATGTGGGGGGAAACCAGTACACTCGCAGAAAACGAAAGAATGTGAGCAAGGAGGCAACGTTCTATCCCGTGCAGATGGAAAGGATTCCACAGTTGTGTTCCACTGCCTCCTGGCAAGCCAGGGTATGACTCATCCTCGATGCCCACCGGAAGGGAGATTGCACACTTGCAATTGAATTCCCTGAGATTATTTATATCATGGGGTAGGCAGTGACAAAGCCCCTGAATCACTTAACACGAACATGCGGTCCAGTGCATTGTACGTGCAAGGATGCTCGCTTTACAAAATGTATGAATGTATGTTGAACTTGAATCTTGACTTAAAGCTTTCGTGACTGCAGGAATTCATATTCTTTGGGTCTTTCGGTAAAGTCACGCAGATAGAACAATAAAATAATAAAAATAAAGTGAATACAAAATAATAATACAAATATCACGACGTTTTGATCACAACACAAGCAATCGTTATCATTTTTCTCCTGATGACGATTGCTTGTGTTGCGATCGAAACGTCGTGATATATTTTACTTTTTTATTCAATTTATTTTCATTATTTTATTGTTCTATCTACGTGACTTTACGGAAAAACCCAAAGAATATGTGTTGAACTTCGTTCGCAGTGTACGTAGCCAACCGTGCTAATCTGTGGTACATTAACACCTTGCCACAAATGCCCTGTTGCTCATGAGCACACCGACTCAAATGAATCAGGCGCAAGGTTTGCGTGATTAATGCTTACAAAGTGGGGTCTATAATGAACAATATGGCTGAAGCTCGAGTTCTATTCATTTAAAACCAAACGTGTTTCTTACCAACCATACCTGGTGTTTGCACACAAATACAGATTCTGGGCGATGCGTTCTACACCATTCGGAATGCGCTGTTGCAATGTGCAGCCACAGCTGCTGCAAAAATATTTGTCTCGGTTTGATCCACTGAACAATATCCACTGACCACACCGCACGCGCAACAATGATATAACTACGAACAAAAATATGAATAAATTAAGATCGTTTATTAAATATATTGCACGTAAGAAAATACAGCAATAGACGTAAAAATACATGGCAGTTTAACACGTAGGCTTTCGCGACAAATATCCATAATACAGGTTTTATGGGTTGGATCGCGTAAATATATGTGCCATTATGAGACCTCCTTTGCCAGTAGCAAGATATAGTAATAGGTTTTTACCCTTTTATCTGGCACCAAAACTGACACCTTTATACAAGGGATCATGTTTGCAATAACCACAACACAAGCAGTCAAAATGCAAACAAAAAGAGGCAACTCTGATAATGATATACACTGTCCTTGAAGCTGATTGGTGCACACCCGAGACGGCTTTTCTTAGAGCCTAGTCTCCACTGGTGTTGGACCAGATGACGCCAAAAGGCATACAACTCAAAAACAGCGCACTATCAGAGTATTGAGAGCTCGGGGTAAGAATTTACATTATGAGACCTCCTTTGCCAGTAGCAAGATATAGTAATAGGTTTTTACCCTTTTATCTGGCACCAAAACTGACACCTTTATACAAGGGATCATGTTTGCATAAAGGTGTCAGTTTTGGTGCCAGATAAAAGGGTAAAAACCTATTACAATTTAAATGTGTCGTTAAACCCGCCACCACCCGACAGCCCACTAGTAAGGGTTGTCACGTAAACAGAACATGCCAATTCATCACTAGTACAGCACACCGGTGTGTGGTGTGTTGGAGAGCCAAGCCACAACATTTACCATCGGAGTACGGCGTTTCAGTAATTACAACTAGCTTCATCAGGCAACAGCAAGGTTTGGGAGAAGTCCACCTGTTTAATTCCTTATATAGAGGCGTAGATGTGGTGACAACACTTGTGCACTCTTTGATCGCAAACTGGGGGGGGATTAATGAATCAACATACATTATACATGCGCATTATGCTAGCCCATTGATCTTGTACTTAGTGTCCATTGTGTGTATTAAAATAGCCGTACAAATGGTAATTTGATGATTCTCTTCCATGCAGCACTAAGTCGGTAGCTATCCAAACGATTATAATTATTTTTATTTCTTTAAATTTCGATAGATTCTGGAATTAGTCTTGGCCAGTAGTAACAAGTTTTGCACAGAACTTCAACATTATCAAAATCAATTGAGTGTCCTTGTGGGCACGTGTGTTCTGCTACTGCTGACAGTTGTATTTGTGAGCATTTCATATTTCTGTGGTGTTCTTATAGTCTTGTGCTGATCATTCATCCTGTTTGCCCAACATAGCATTCCACAAGTGCAATTAATCCGGTACACACCTTCTGTTGATAGCTTCAGTAATAGAACAGCAAAGAAATATCCAATAGTCCTTTTCGTAGGTTTCCATATGCCTTCTGAATTTGCCTGGCTGATCAAAGTTTCGACCGCAGATGCCATTGGTCAGGGGTCTCTTTGTCCGTTCTCATGTGGGACTCTAGGCATGATGGCAGTTGGAATGCTTTCCCACAGACTTGGCAAGACATTTGTTTTCTCACTCTAGTGACTATGGGAGTGAGGTGGAGTCGAGACGGGCGCTGGTCAGGCGTGGCGTTTCCCAGCAGGCGCCTTCGTTCCATGCGCGGTTGCTGTGATAGCAATAACTTTGTTGCACGCAGGTGCGCCCTTTGCAGAAGGTGGCATTGTCTGCAACTCTGCCTCCTCACCACCAGGACTCGACAAGCTGCTGCTGCTGGAGCTGCTGGTGCCATCCATGGCAAAGGCAATTCTTTCAGCACCATGACTCGCAGCCGAGTAGCTCTGACACACCTTTAACACCGCATTGGCAAAATTGCCGTCATTCACCATGCCACGTGCGCCCCTTGAGTTCTTTCCGTGGGTCTCCATATGCCTTCTGAGTTTGTAGGGCTGATCAAAGCTTTGATCGCAGATGTGGCAGCTTTGACCACCGGTCTTGTGCATTCTCATGTGGGACTCTAGGCACCATGCCAGTTGGAATGTTTTCCTGCAGACGTCGCAAGAGATTCGTTTTCTCACTCTAGTGACTCTATCGGATTCCAGTGGCTCTATCAGATTCAACACCGCATTGGCAAAACTGCCGTTATTCACCAAGCCTGGTGCACCCTTTATCATGTAATACTTTTCGTGGGTCTTCATATGCCTTTTGAATTTCCCTGGCTGATCAAAACTTCGTCCGCATATGCCGCACCATTGATCACGGGTCTCCTTGTGCGTTCTTACGTGGGATTCTAGGCACCATGCCAGTTGGAATTTTTTCCCACAGACGTCACAAGAGATGAGTTTTTTCGCTCTTGTAACTCTACCGGATTGAGGTGGGGTCGAGACGGGTGCTGGTGAAGTGCCATCGATGGTAAAGGCAATTCTCCCAGCACCACCATGACTCGCAGCGGAGTTGCTCTCGCACATCTGATACAAAAGACAAAGGTCACGCGCATGACACCCGTGTCACGAGTGTACTCACAAAGGCATACTTAAGGTGACATAAGATTCATTACAACAGATTCATTATAACAGAACTCCTCAATAGTGCAGATCCTATCATCTACTATTTTACTCCTTATCCACCCAACTAAGTACTCTTTGGTTCTTTCAGTAAAGTCACGTAGGTAGGAAAAATAAAATAAAAAATAATATATCACGACCATAAATGACGTCACGCGATTTTGGACGATTTTTGACCCCCCCCCCCTCGTCACACGGCGTCACAAAAAGTCAGACCCCCCCCTCAAGTATGACGTCACAAAGCTCTGCCCCCCCCCCAAACCATATTTTCATTTTGAAAATAAAACATGCTTCAAATCGCTTTAAACTATTGTCATTGTATTTAATGTGGCGCTGCACTCTGATGTTGTAGGAGAAAACATTTATTAAAAAGTCTATTTAACTAAATAGAACGTGTCGTCTATATTTATTTAAAGTTGCGCATTTTGACGTGACGTCACATTTCTCAAACCCCCCCTCCTCGTCACAAATGTCTGACCCCCCCTCCCTAGGTGTGTGACGTCATTTATGGACGGCCCCCATCGCCTTAAAACGCGAACTCGCGCTTGCAAACTGAAACACGGAACTTTTTTTGTTCCGCAGCGCGATCCTCCGCGAGATGTAATGAGTCGGCCTCGCGCTGTGAGTGAGTGTGAGTGAGACAGCATCGTCCCCCACTCCTCCTGATGTCGAGGGTAAATGGGCGAGGTTTAAGCCTGTGACTCATGCAGCTGCAATGACTGCTTTGTGTACGCGGTCCAGACCTCCCCAGAGACCCTGGCTGACAGAGGAGGTGTTCAGGATTGTTGAGAAAAAGCGACAGGCTCACTCTAATCGTCTACAGCATCCCACGTCAGAGAATGAGGAGGCTTACCGCAGCCTTCGCTCGGAGGTTCGGAGAGCCGTGAGGCGCTGCAAGGATGGGTGGTGATCGCGGGTTGCTGAGGAGATGGAGTCTGCCTCAATGGCCCGCGATCACAAATCCCTATTTAACTCCATCAAAAAAGTAACCTACAGCGCCACACCTATTACCATTGTAGGGGTAATCGTCACTCACCACTCTGTGGGCTGGTAGCTTCCCCTTATCGTCAATAGGGGGCGGAAGCGCTATCACGCCAGGGCTAATGTCCATGGCCCAAAAAGGGGCCAACGACAAACCCTAGCAAACGGATCCTGGGACACATTCCCCGGGGCCCCGGGAGGGGGGAACCGGGGGATGATGTCACCTTCCAGAACGTTCTAGAAGGGAAGCGTGGCTAGGGCGGAGCAAGCCACGAACGATAAGCCGGACCTCTCAGAGGTCTGGCTCAGTCATCTGCAAGCTGAAGAACGAAGACCTGGGCTGAAGATAGGACTCTGGACCCCAAGTACCATTGTCCTTCTAAGGGCCGGAGCTCAGTGAGGCCAGTGGTCAGGACCCACGGACCGGGTACGGTCAGGTCAAATAGCCTCTCCTAGGGTCCCAGCCGGAGGAAGGGTAACGGGGTACCCAGTGATAGGGCCCGCATAATCCGGAGGCCATACCTCCCCAGGTATCGGGTAAAGGGACCGATATACCCTTTGTGTTAGAGACTTGTAAGGAAGACAATAAATATCGTGTTACCTCATCAGAACTTTATTCGTCAATTTATACCCACTACACCACCATTAGGGGAACGAAGGGTGATCCAAGCTCCGACCCCCAGGGACAGGTTTGCAGATTTGCTGAGCATTTCTGTGAGGTCCTGGGGGAGGGGGAATCCCTCAGCCTGGAAAACATCATGGGACAAAGTGGGGATGACCCTGCTGAGGATGCGGTACCTCAAATATTAGAGGAGGAAGTCACCCCCTGTGAGTGGCTGGCTGAGGTACCATCCATTGAGGAAGTACTGAGGGCGATCCAGAGTCCGAGAACAGGAAAGGCACCGAGCAGAGATGATCTCCAAAGCGAAATGCTGAGGGAGGGTGGCGTTTGTGCGTAGACTGCCCTACATGACATCATAACAACAGTCTGGGCCACTGGACGGGTTCCGCAGGATTGGAAGGATGCCCTGGCGGTCCCCCTCTTTAAGAAGGGGGACCGCACAGACTGTAACAACTACAGGGGCATCTAACTCCTCAGTGTGCCGGGAAAGGTCCTGGCAAGGATTATTCAACATCGCCTTGCTAGGTACGCTAAGGAGAGGCTTGCGGAGCCCCAATGCGGTTTCAAGAAAGGGCGGTCCTGCAAAAATGTCATATTTTCTGTCCGTCTGCTACAGCAGAGGTGGAGGGAATTCCAACTAGACCTACATCTCTGCTTTATTGACCTGGCTAAGGCCTATGATACCATCAGTAGGCCTGGGCTCTGGGTTGTTCTTCGTGCTTTCAGAGTCCCTGACCCTCTGCTCACACTCATTAAGGACCTTCATGATGGTGAGCAGACCCGAGTAAAACTACATAGCCGGGAGTCAGAGCCATTCCCTGCGACAGGGATGTCCTCTGGCTCCAACATTATTTAACATCTATTTCGACCACATAGTTCGTGAAGCCTTCAGTAGCTGTACCAGAGGAATTTACGTCTGGTACAGATACAATGGGAGGCTGATCGATGCCCAGGTGCGGTCAAGGGATGTCTCCCTATTGGTCAACCACATTATGTATGCGACGACCTGGTAATTGCTGCTCATTCAGAGGAGGAGTTGGAGGCGCTGCTGCTGAAACTGGAGTGTGCCACTAAGAGGTGGGGCCTTACCATCAGCCCCACCAAAACGAAGCACCTGCCTGGGTATTTTGTGCCATCGGGCACTCTACCCCCACAACTCCCAATCGGTGATGGGGCAGTTGGGGAGAGAGTGGAGAGTTTTCCATACCTGGGCAGTGTGCTCATGATCGGCTCCGAATTAACAGCAGAGGTCTCACTCCGAATTAGTCGAGCGGCATTATCTTTTCATCGGTTGTGTAACGTTGTGTGAAAGCTACCTGGTCTGTCGCTCCGCATGAAGCTTCGGTTCTTCTCGGCCACAGTCATTCCCTCCCTTTTCTACGCTTGCAAAACGTGGACCCCCCCTAATGCAGCATCTTCACCGGTTAGAAACATTTAGGCTGGCCTGCCTACGATCAATCCTGGGTTTAACCAGGCTGGATTGTGTGAGGAGCTCACAAATCCTCGAAAGATCTGGACAAAGTCCCATCGGTGAGCTCCTCCAGCAGGCAAGGCTGCGTTGGCTGGGCCATGTAGCCCGCATGCCCAATCACCGCATGCCCAAACAGATCGAGGGAGCTAAACGGGCGTGGCACGGACTAGAGAAGAGATGAGTGATGTGGTACAGGAGGATGTGGAGCTGAGTGGACTTGCCAATGACTGGTACCAGCGGTGTCTCTACTGGGCAGTTGGAGGCAGTCGCCCTCCAACAACAACGGAGGGCGGAGGAGCGACGCTCAGAAAAACGAGCGGAGCGTCGGGTGGCTAAAGCTCAGCAAGTTGGCACAGTAGGGGGCACAGGTGGTGCATCAGCCAGTAATCTCAGTCATCTCAGTCAGTCGACCAGTGGCACCTGGGTCTGCCCCGTGACCTCCTGCCAGCCGGCGATCGACACTTCACGTAGCCTCAAGGTGCACATAGCCTGGCATAAGCGTCGTGGTGACGTCACCGCCACTTAGTGGCGCATGGCGGTTGTTGTTTTGAGACAGTAAGAGAGTGTGAGGTCGACTCAGCCTCAGATGAGTACCTGGTGCGGTGTGTCGTAAACATCGCTACTGGGGGAGACAAAGGCCGCCGTGGAGGAGAATCCTAAAATAATAAAAGCTTTGATTATAATAAAAGCTTTGATTATAATATTATGATATTATAATAAAAGCTATACTAAAAGCTTTTAAATTAAAAATACAAAACATTTTGAAATAATGAAGGCTTTTATTATTAAAAATGTATTATTTAATTTTTAAATTGGCAGAATCTACACGCCATATTCTTGGTTCTTCAGGTAAAGTCACGCAGATTTGAAAATAAAAATAATTAAATTTAATTTAAAAATATAAATTATAATATTTAAACTAATAAAAGCTTTATTATTTTCAAGTTATTATTTGAAATTTTAAAATACAAAAAAATGAAATACAAATAATAAATTGAAAATAATAAAGGTTTTATTATTTTATAATAAATTTAAAATAAAAGCTTTTATTATTTTCAATTTATTATTTTAATTTTATCAACAGGTCCCTGCAGGGTGGGCTGGTAGGGCAAGTCTCTGCGCTGCCTATTGCTGATTTTACACCCAACAGCACGAGATTTCACTTCGTTAAAGTATTGAAAGGGGACGGACGGACACATTAATATATTGCAGGCTGGTACACTCAGTTTACAACTTCGTTCCTACCAGTATTATGACTTTACCGAAGGAAGCAATAATCTGGCGTGTAGATGCTGCCATCTGCTGGCCACCATTGTTGGGTGTAGATTGTGACTTGAAACTTTCGTGACTTCAGGAATTCATATTCTTGGTTCTTTCGGTAGTCACGTCCATAGAAAATAAAAAAATATCAAATCAAATAAAAATGTGAAATTTTAAATAATAAAAGCAAAAAACCCACATTCATATTCTTGGTTCTTTCGGTAAAGTCACGGAGATAAAAAAAAAATACAATTTTAAAATAATCAATTGAATAAAAGCTTTTAATATTATTTAAGCTTTTGTTATATTCAATTTATTATTTTAATTTTTAAATTGGCAGAATCTACACGCCACGTTGGTGGCCGGCAGGTGGCAACATCTACACGCCGAATTCTTGTTTTTTTCGTTAAAGTCACGTAGATTTTAAAATAAAAATAATATAATTTAATTTAAAAATACAAATAATAAATTGAAAATAATAAAAGCTTTCATAATTTTCATTTTTTAATTTTATTATTATTTTCTATCTACGTGACTTTACCGAAGGAAGCAATAATATGGCGTGTAGATGCTGCCATCTGGTGGCCAACAACGTTGGCAGGTAGCAGCATCTACACGCCAGATTCTTGGTTCTTTGGGTAAAATATAAATAATAAAGAAAAGTAAAAAAATAATAATTCATGATTTAGTATTTTTTCATTTAATTCTATTATTTTCATTTTCAAATCTACGTTACTCTACCGAAAGAACCAAGAATATGGCGTGTAGATTCTGCCAATTTTAAAAAAAAAATTACAAATTAAAATAATAAATTTAAATAATAAAAGCTTTCATTATTTTCCATTTATCTTTTGTATTTTTTATTTAATTTTATTGTTTTTATTTTCAACCTACATGGCTTTACCGAAAGAACCAAGAATATGAATCTGGATTTTGATTATTATTTTCAATCTATTTTAATTTTTAAATTGGCAGCATCTACACGCCATATTCCTGGTTCTATCGGTAAAGTCACGTCGATAGAAAATAAAAAAATAATCAAATCAAATCAAATTAAAAGTGTGAAATGGAAAATAATAAAAGCAAAAAACCCACATTCATATTCTTGGTTCTTTCGGTAAAGTCACAGAGAAAAAAAAATGAAACAAAATTTTGATTTTAAAATAATAAATTGAAAATAATAAAAGCTTTTATTATTTTCCATTTATTTTTTTGTATTTTTAAATTGGTAGAATCTACACGCTACATTCTTAGTTATTTGGGTAAAGTGACGTAGATAGAAAATATAAATAATAAAAGAAAAGTAAAAATTTAAATATTTTAAAAAATATTTATTTTATTTTATTGTTTCCCTTCTACGTGACTTTACTGAAAGAACCAATAATATGAATCACTGCAGTCACGAAAGCTTTAAATCAAAATATAATAATAACAATTCATGATTTTCATTTAATTATTTTCTTTTTATTTTCAAATCTACGTGACTTTACCGAAAGAACCAAGAATATGGCGTGTAGATTATGCCAATTGAAAAATTACAAATAAAAGTAATTTTATTATTTCCGTTTTTTTCATTCAATTTATTTAATTATTTTTAAATATACGTGACTTTACCGAAAGAACCAAGAATATGAATCTGGATTTTTGCTTATTATTTTCAATTTATTATTTTAATTTTTCAATTTGCAGAATCTACACGCCACGTTGGTGGCCGGCAGATGGCAGCATCTACACGCCATAATCTTGGTTCATCTTCTTTGGTTCTTTCGGTAAAGTCACGTAGCATGAGAATAAAATAATAAATTGATCAAATAAAATAACACAATAAAATTCTCACGACGTTTCGGCCACAACACAAGCGGCCTTCATCAGGTGAAGGGACGAGACTGTCTGGAGGACAGCGCTGGAGCGAACAAAGCCAAGCTCAGATCGAGACCTTTAAGCTGTGTGAGAAGGAACAAAGCGCCTTGACAAAGGAATTAGCATTGAATTTAGCATTGAAATGGCTGAGTGATTAGCTTGTGACTGGTCACAGATATGGCTATGTTAAAGTCAAAGCCTACACATCCACAGAGGCACCCCTTGACAAAGGAATTAGCATAGAATTTAGCATTGAAATAGCTGAGTGATTAGCTTGTGACTGGTCACAGAAATGGCTATGTTAAAGTCAAAGCATACACATTCACAGAGGCACCTAGTAAAAATCAAACAGGAAAATTTAGCATTGAAATAACTAGGAGAATTTAGCATTGAAATGGCTGAGTGATTAGCTTGTGACTGGTCACAGATATGGCTATGTTAAAGTCAAAGCATACACATCCACATAGGCACCCCTTGACAAAGGAATTAGCATAGAATTTAGCATTGAAATAGCTGAGTGATTAGCTTGTGACTGGTCACAGAAATGGCTATGTTAAAGTCAAAGCATACACATTCACAGAGGCACCTAGTAAAAATCAAACAGGAAAATTTAGCATTGAAATAACTAGGAGAATTTAGCATTGAAATAACTGAGTGATTAGCTTGTGACTGGTCACAGATATGGCTATGTTAAAGTCAAAGCATACACATCCACAGAGGCACCCCTTGACAAAGGAATTAGCATAGAATTTAGCATTGAAATAGCTGAGTGATTAGCTTGTGACTGGTCACAGAAATGGCTATGTTAAAGTCAAAGCATACACATTCACAGAGGCACCTAGTAAAAATCAAACAGGAAAATTTAGCATTGAAATAACTAGGAGAATTTAGCATTGAAATAACTGAGTGATTAGCTTGTGACTTGTCACAGAAATGGCTATGTTAAATTCAAAGCCTACACATCTGAGCTATTAATAGTAACTGGGTCAGTGTCTACTTCAAATATTGTTCAGGCTCTGGAGACTTCCAAAGTTATTCGTGATGTTATACATTTGGTTCGTTTTGAGCATAATCGCGACCTTATATAATTATTACGTGATACACACGCAGAATATACGCACACAAACATCGTGTACACGTGTGTCGTGCCCTCTATTGTCCACATAGACGGCTTGTGCTGACGAGAGAACGGTCTTAATGTACAATGTCGTGACATGTATCAGCCCTTTGTCGATCCAGCGTTTTGATAGAGGCCTCCCCCACACCATGTCGTTCGTGGGAGTTGTTTAACCATACTTCACCATGCCGGTCAATGCGGGTTTGGTGAAGTGAGGAGGCCCAGAAACTTGTATATGCAGATACGAGTTTGCCTGTGCTTGCATCTGCAGAATTACATTCTCACACATCTTCAAGTGTAGTTTAATACTTCTAAAAATGCATTTATTCTTCAGGATTCCATAAAGTACTGTGGTAAAAAGAAAACAACTTGATTTGAATAAATTTCGATTTAAAGCTTTCGTGACTGCAGAGATTAATCTTCTTGGTTCTTTCGGTAAAGTCACGTAGAAGGGAAATAATAAACTAATAAAAATAAAACATAATAAAATAAAATTCTCACGACGTTTCGGCCACAACACAAGCAGCCGTCCTCAGGTGAAGCAACAGAACTGTCGGAAAGACAGCGCTCCAATGAACACTGCTAAGCTTGGCAGCGTATTTTAAGCTGGGTGGGAGGAGCAGAGCGCCTTGCCAAAAGAGTTTACATATCAACAGAATAATTTAGCAGTGTTAATGTGAGATATTAGCAGGATGTTAAAGTCAGAAATTAGCATGTAACTGGGAGATTAGCATGATGTTAATGTGAGGAATTAGCATGTAACTGGTCACGGAAGTAGCTATGTTAAAGTCAGAGTTTACATATCAACAGAGGCATTTAGTATATTGACGCTAAAGAACTGCAACTACCCAACTATCATACAATAAACCGATGTGAAAGAACTAAATATAAACTACATCAATATAATCAATGTACTCAATATATTCTCCACTAAGCTGAGCTACTAACAATAAGTTATTATACATTACACTTCTATGTCGCAAAAAATATTATAATATGCCTCCAAATAATATTTTTATTATAAACTGGCATAGACAGACCACAACATTGAATTATACACTGAGTTACTATACACTACCCTATACTTTTGATTTAAAGCTTTCGTGACTGCAGTAATTCATATTCTTAGTTTTTTCGGTAAAGTCACGTTGAAGAGAAACAACAAAATAACAAAATATATATAAAACAATAAAAAATTCTCACGACGTTTCGACCATAACTCAAACGGTCATCATCAGGTGTGTCGGTTTGCATAAATTTATTTTGAAAACGGCATATTTATTTATATATAAAAAAAAAAAATAACGTTTGCGTCACGCGCAACGATGGCAGTTTGCCAGGACTAGTCCATCTATTTTTTGAAAAGAGGAGGGGGGAGACGAAATTTGTTTTTATGTATGCTGTCTGAAAGGCACTGTAAGCGTGAACAATCAATCAAGAACTGAAATGATTTATCAAATCTTTCCAATGATTGCTAAGATAGAATCCATCTTCTCGGTTGAAATTGTCTCTGTGTTTGTATATGTGGATAGCCTCATGAACGAATCTCTCATGGAAGCCAGATGGCTTACAAAGAACCTCCGTCTTGGAAAAGTCAATGGCATGTGAGCCTACTGAATTAGAACAATGATCTGCTACGGCCGAGGTGTTGGTCCTACCGTGTTTAAGGTCTGCTTTATGTTCACGAATGCGGTCCGAGATATGGCGTTTGGTTTCTCCAATGTAACTACTACCACAGAGGCAACTTAGTTTGTAGACACCAGGGTATTGTATGTCCGGAATCACATCTTTTACAGACGGAACCAGATCACGGATTTTATGTAATGTGTTGAAACGGACCTGGATCTTGTGTTTATTCAAGATTTTGGAGATCTTTTTTGTGATCCCAGCAATGTAGGGTAAAGTGATGGTTTTGAAAGGCTCCTTTCACTACCTATACGTTAGATTATAATAATATTAGACTTGTAATATTACACTATGTATTATTTTACCAACCCTACTGTATACCACACTGCTGTAGATTCACTATACAATTACGATACTATATATTACCAAATAAATTATATTAAACATTACACTGAGTACTTTGTTGAACAGGGAATGCTTTGAGCTTGTGGGTTGAATCCATCTGTGTGGAGTTGTGTTATTTCCCAATATGCAAGGTGGGGTCTCTCTGGGTTCCACTCACACAAACATCTCAATGCAATGGGACCTTTATGAAAATGCAGTACTTAGACTCAATGAAGCTTTCCTGGGTAACTAGTTAACATTGTAATATTAGCATGAGAGATAATGACGTTCACTTATAAGTGCCATTAATAGTACTATACTGTACTTTTAATGAAGACTATTTTACGTAGTTTTTTGTAAAAAAAGCGTCCATTCTCAAAACTTTTTGATCGGCCCTCGTACAGAAATTATATTTCAATCTTATATGCAGATTGCGAGTCAGAGTGTTGTGAATAGTGGAGTGAACGTGTAGTGCCATCATTATATTGTTGGTGTGTATATACAGAAAGGCCTATTGGGTGGGTAACATTAGGAAATTGTAGGTAGATAGTCATTGTTGTTTAGAAACAAAATATTACTTGGGTGGATAAGAGGGTAAAATCGTACATGATAGGAACTGCAATATTGTGGAGTTCTGGTATAATGAGTTGTGGTATATATGAATCTTATGTCACCTTAAGTATGCCTGTGTGAGTACACTCGTGAAACGGGTGTCATGCGCGTGACCTTTGTCTTTTGTATCAGATGTGCGAGAGCAACTCCGCTGCGAGTCATGGTGGTGCTGGGAGAATTGCCTTCACCATTGATGGCACTTCACCAGCACCCGTCTCAACCCCACCTCAATCCGGTAGAGTTACAAGAGCTAAAAAACTCATCTCTTGTGACGTCTGTGGGAAAAAATTCCAGCTGGCATGGTGCCTAGAAGCCCACGTAAGAACGCATAAGGAGATCCGTGAGCAATGGTGCGGCATATGTGGACAAAGGTTTGATCAGCCAGGAAAATTCAAAAGGCATTTGAAGAGCCACAAAAAGGATTATATGATAAAGGGTGCACCAGACTTGGTGAATAACAGCAGTTTTGCCAATGCGGTGTTGAATCCACCGTCGCCCTATGAGATGTGCTCAGTCTGCGGATTTTTAAGTCCTATTGAAATCCTGAAAACTCATGAAAGTCTTCAAGCACAGTTCTTGTACAGAGCGAAGCCTGAACATGATTACACTTCGACAAAAGATAGCGGCGTTAAGATAAATGACATGAAATCCAATTTTCTTGAATGCTTTGGCCTAGTTCCACATCAACAAACTGCTTCACCAGTCAGTGAGAATAAACCATACACTGCTCTTGATCCTATTACGAGCATGAAAGTGTTGATGGCCTTGCAGCAGAAAAAGAAGGAAAAGCGAAGTAGACCTAAGCCCATTAAAATAAAGAAGACCACCACCAGCGTCACCAATTGCAGCAGTAGCAACAGCCAGAATTCGGACATCAAGAGGATGGACTGCACGGAAGCAGGAGGCTGCGTGGAGCAGAGCATCCCCAAGGTGGATGAACCCAACCTGGCACCTTTAGGTACGTCCTAGTAATGCACACACTACATTTCATTTGGATGTAATTCATAATTTCACAAATTTGTTAATGTACGAATATGTTGACCATATTTGTATGCCTGCGCTGAGGAGTCTAGAGATCTGATGTGGTGTTGCTCGGATGTTGGGTTAAACTGTGAACCGGGAACCGGGAAAATGTTCCCGGTTAAACCGGGAACATTTTTGAATGTATAGACCGAGTCATTTCCACAATGGGAATTTCCTCTTCATTGTACTAACACCTAACTTCCATGCACATTTACTCATTCTTTTGCAGGCTATTATTGTGTAATAAATGAGCTGTAATAGAATAATCTGGCTCAACCACCTCAATGTTAAATTATAGTTGTTGCTCTGCATCAACATCAACCACACGAAGAAGTGCAAAATGTTGGGGCTTCAAAATATGCCCCAAAAATGTGTTCTTCTGATATTTTGCAGGAAATCAGTATCTTGCTTTTCTACTATTTGTACATATGTTGAACTTCTTTCGTACCATACATAGCCACCCGTGCTAATCGGAGGTATTTGTTGCTGGCCATTTGGCATTTTGGGCCTTTGGGCCTGTGGTTAGCAACCGTGATTGATAAAACGTCCCATATACATAGTGATGCAATGGCATCCACTGCATGGTGATGAATGAATTATGTATTAGCACGTGCATGTGCTCAACGGTGGATGTCTTGTGTTCCAGAGGAAAAGCCCTTCCCGTGCAGTGACTGCTCGTACGGAGCGACACAGAAGTCAAAGCTCAAGAGACACGTCCTGGGCGTTCACCACGTGCCCTTCGATAGCGCGCTGGACTCCGACTGCCCCAAGAAGAGAAGGCGGCTGGCTGGGTGCCGAGACCGCGGCTCAACTCTGGATTTGGAGCGCGCACGATGCTCACGGAGAACTCCCTGATGATTTATTTCATCCTGAGGCTGAGGTACCACATGTGGGGCGATGAACTCAAGGTTTTGTGCAGCGGACATTTCCATGATTAAATTTCGTCACGTTCACTGCTGCGAGGTTACATCTATTGCCGTATATTTCTAGTCAATTGCTGTATTTTCTTGTATTCAATATATTTAATAAATTGTCCTAATTTCATAACAAAGGTTTTTGGGTTAGATCGTGTAAGCATAAATGTGTCATAACTCTCCACCACCTGACACAGCCAATTAGTAAGGAATTTGTCACGTAAACAAAACTCCACTTAGTTACTACTTCAGCCCACCGGTGTTTTGGAGAGTAAATCCACAAGATGAGTACGACGTTTCACTGGTAATTACATCCAGCATCATCGGGCGATTTGCCAGAATAGTGAAGCCATCCCCCTGCTTCCGGTCTTAAATAGAGAAAGGCGATGTCATCACTGAACCCATCAGGTGCAGAAATCAGAAGCGGGGAGGGGGATTATTGAAATTATATAATTGATTAGTAATAATTAAATTAGTATGTTTCCTCTATAAGTAATGATAAATGTGAGATGTCTTCTTCCTCCACGCGTTTGTTCCAATCACGTGGGGTCCGCCGTCCTTGCCACCTTCTCCACACCGCCCCGTCCCGCGCCATCTCTCCCTCCGCTCCTCGGGCCACCACGTTCGACCGCATCACCACATCGCCCCACGTCTTCTTCTTCTGCCTTCATCTCCTCATCTTACAATCACAATTACTTAATAATACGCTTCCAGGCCGCACTAAGCCTGTAGCTGTCAGAGAGGTTAAAATAATACAAATTTTCTCAGTTTCAATGGATTCTCGAATTAGTCTTGGCCAGTAATAATGAGTTTTACACAACACTTCATCGTTATCAAAATACATTAAGTGTTCTTGTTGGCAAGCATGTACTGCAACTTCCGACAGTTATGTTTGAGAGTGTTTAATATTTATTTGGTGTTCTTTTAGTCTTGCGCTGTTACATCCCGTCTGTGCAATGTAACATCTGCCACGTAAGGCATTAATCCGATACACACCATCCGTTGATGACTTAAGCAATCAATCTTTAGTACAAGATACAATTTTTTGAATTTTGTGTACCGTGCCAAATCGTACTTAGATTTTTAGCTTTTTGCTTTTCCAAAACTCGCGCTAATTTGTCAGTTACTCCCATGATATGTGGTATTTTAATTGTTTAATAACCTGATCACTTTCAGCAGTATTGCTGCTCGATCTTGGTTTGGCATTCACTGCTCTGTTAATTTGAGCATTATTGTAGACATTCAATCGTCGCATTTCTTTGACATGTTTAATCTCTCTCCTCAGACTTTCACCATCTGACACTGTTTTAGCCAGATGTATGAGCATCTTGATGAGAGAGGTTTTCTGTGCGGGGTGATGATGCGAATCTGCATTCAGATAGGCATCAGTGTGTGTTATACCATTTAGGCCTCGTCCGAGAAATCACCTCTCCAAAGGAAATAAGTATTTAGAGGCCACACGGGACCCGGGGAGGGGGGGGGGAGTTTATTGTTGTGTCTGTTGCTGAGAGCAGATAGCGCGCAATGGAGAGCTTGCTCAGAGCGGAGCTGGGCACGGACTCGGTGAGGACGCTGGGCGCTTCGGCCGGTGGAGGCTGCATCAGCACCGGGCAGAGCTACGAGACGGGGCACGAACACGTGTTCACCAAGATCAACACCAAGAGCGGGGCACCCTCCTCTACGCCTCCTCACCACGCCACCTCAACACCTCACCTCCTGTACCCTCCTCTTTGCCTCCTCTACACCATCTTGCATCCACGCCTCAACCTTCATTCATTCAGCCCTGTATCACTTTTTTTTCACTGCGACTACTAGCACCACCGTGGTGAATGTTGCAGTGAACTTCACCTCGTTGATTCCCCCCTGCACCCACGTTAAGGGACTCGGTCTACCAGAAACTTTGACCACATCGTCTCATTCACTCCGCGTTCAACCACCGCGCCTCACTGCAGGTCACAACAACGCACTCAACTAAACAACTCGGTCACCCACTCATCCAGTCACTAACTCAATCACCCTATCACACATTCATCCAGTCACTAACTCATCCAGTCACTAACTCAATCACCCTATCACCCACTCATCCAGTCACCCACGCATCCAGTCGCCCACTCATCCAGTCACCCACGCATCCAGTCACCCACGCATCCAGTCACCCACGCAATCACCCTATCATCCAGTCACCCACTAACTCAATCACCCGATCACACATTCATCTCGTCACTAATTCAATCACACACTCAGCTAGTCACTCAGTCAATCATCCTATCACACACTCATCCAATCACCCACTCATCCAGTCACCCATTCATCCAGTCACCCATTCAATCACGCACTCATCCACTCACCCACTCATTCAGTCACCCACTCATTCAGTCACCCACTCATTCAGTCACCCACGCAATCATCCTATCACCTACGCATCCAGTCACCCACGCATCCAGTCACTCACGCATCCGGTCACTGACTCAATCACCCTATCACTCACTCCTCCACTCGTTTACTCAAACACTCACCCATTTACTCACCCACCCACTCACCACCATGCAGGTCACCTCACTCTTCTTTTCAGCTTCATTAGTTTGCACTGCTCCACTCTGGAATCCACACCCGGTCTTCCTGTTTTCCCAAACTCTTGCAACAATAAACTTGATCAATTTAAGGAACGCGTTTCTTTGATCTTAATTATCTAATTACTCATTGGACAGTTATGTATTATTATTTTTGTTGTTGCTGGCCGCTTGGCGTTTTGTATTGTGTGGGGTTTGCATCGCTGTCAACCCCTTATCAGTGCCTTCCTTATTACAGGACAATTCAGACCTTGTTGGTCACCCCGTGCCCCTTATAAGTCCCATGACAAGGGAGAAACACACAAATAAACTTAACAAAAATGTTGCCCGTATTGAAACGGCCGTGTGCCGTATGGACCTGACAACTCACTTTCCCCCAACAGAATACGGGTAAACTGTGTGGGTTGGCGGCTATGGGTTTTGTTGTGTTTGCAAGTCCAAGTTATAGGACTGCACCATGAGTTGTGCGTGGTTCTTATTGGTGGGAGATTCCCTTCGCTGTGTTGCACGCCAGTGGCTGGGGGCTGCCTGGGGCCAGTGAAGTGTGAGCCGGTCCCAATGTGCACCGGCAAACATTTACCGCCAGGTGGCCCCAGTCCACACGTGGACACCTGAAGCCCTTGGATTTCTCCAGGTGCTCCGATTTCCTCCCACATGTAAACACTCATTGATCTTGATTTGAAGCTTTCGTGACTGCAGGAATCCTTACTCTTTGGTTCTTTCGGTAAAGTCACGTAGGTAGAAAAAATAATAATGGATCACGACGTTTCGATCGCCACACAAGCAATCTCACTGAGTTTCAAGACTCTTGTTCAGGAGGGGCCTGCCAACTTTTCGCTGGAGTAATTTGAATGTTTGGTTAGTACCAGTTACATTGTATGTTGTTGTTTTGCTATGGGAGTAAATCCACACAGAGAAAGGGACCAGAATGAGGAAAGCGAAGCCAGGCAGTCCTTCAGAAGATGTCATGCACGGGCGTGACCACTGCACCACCCTGCCGCCCAAACAAAAGTAATTTAAATAATGTACAATACTGGCATATAAACCCTATTAGTATCAACTGAATTTCTGGACAATGTGGCACGTGTATAGCTGCATCGGTGTTTCTAAAAGTCGTGTTCACATTGCCTGAAATTAATCATATTATAAAGTACAGGTTTCCCACCTCTGGTTTCGTTTTACTTACTGGTTGTCCTCATTATGTGTGTCACAGGTAATATGGCAAGGAAAATATTACGCAGCACGAGTTGTAGGATTAGTACAATTATGGTGACACACGTGACCCCCTCTACACAAGAAAACAGCTGAGAGTCAATGCTGTGGTGTTGTGCGATTGGTGCAAGCGACCCATCATTGTGTTTTGATGTTGAGCTGTTAAAATTGCACTGTTGTGAGGTGAGGTCAACGCCGATGACTTCTTCCAGCGGTGTCAAGATCAGCATTTTGAAGAGGCTCGCGGAGGATGATACTGGGCACTAGGGTGCAGTCTCCCTCCATGAACAACAGAGGGCAGAGGAGCGACACTCACAACAATTATTGGCGTAGCACTGGGCGTATAAAACACAAAGTTGGAAGAAAGTTTATCTCGGGGAGTTAACCCACAACACCTGGGTCTGTCCCGCGTGTTCACACGATAACGCGTTTTCACTACGTTGAGATTTATAAGGGCACGGGGTGACCAATAAAGTCTGAATTGGTCTGTAATAAGCTCGGCCCTGATAAGGGGTTAACAGATATGAAATAATCGAGCAGACAGACACGGGCCTGACTTCATCCACAGATGCCTTGTTGAGTCTCTAATTTTTAGGATTCTGCTTGAGACGTCTTGCCAGTTCCTCACCAAATAATGTGTACGTGTGAGTAACCAGACCTACCTGAGATCTCACGCCTCGTCGAGAGCCAAAATAAATATCGTACTTTATAGATTGCTCGGTAACCTCCGTTCCATGCTGCCATCGACTGGCCAAGAATGTGGCCTGTAGATGCTGCCATCTGCTGGCCACTGATGTAGATGGCAGCATGGAAGGTGGTGAATTGCGGTCGTTGAGATGAGTTTTGATTGGTGAGATGAGTGAGGTTGGTGCTGTGGATGAGATGGGTGCAGTCAGTATGGTGACTGTGTGGTTGGTGTGGTGAATGTAGTGGTTGGTGTGATGAATGTAGTGGTTGGTGTGGTGAATGTAGCGGTTGGTGTGGTGAATGTAGTGGTTGGTGTGGTGAATGTAGTGGGTGGTGTGGTGAATGTAGTGGTTGGTGTGGTGAATGTAGTGGTTGGTGTGGTGAATGTAGCGGTTGGTGTGGTGAATGTAGTGGTTGGTGTGGTGAATGTAGTGGGTGGTGTGGTGAATGTAGTGGTTGGTGTGGTGAATGTAGTGGTTGGTGTGGTGAATGTAGTGGGTGGTGTGGTGACTGTGTGGTTGGTGTGGTGAATGTAGTGGGTGGTGTGGTGAATGTAGTGGTTGGTGTGGTGGATGTAGTGGTTGGTGTGGTGACTGTGTGGTTGGTGTGGTGAATGTAGTGGTTGGTGTGGTGAATGTAGTGGGTGGTGCGGTGACTGTGTGGTTGGTGTGGTGAATGTAGTGGTTGGTGTGGTGAATGTAGCGGTTGGTGTGGTGAATGTAGTGGTTGGTGTGGTGAATGTAGTGGGTGGTGTGGTGAATGTAGTGGTTGGTGTGGTGAATGTAGTGGGTGGTGTGGTGAATGTAGTGGTTGGTGTGGTGGATGTAGTGGTTGGTGTGGTGACTGTGTGGTTGGTGTGGTGAATGTAGTGGTTGGTGTGGTGAATGTAGTGGGTGGTGCGGTGACTGTGTGGTTGGTGTGGTGAATGTAGTGGTTGGTGTGGTGAATGTAGCGGTTGGTGTGGTGAATGTAGTGGTTGGTGTGGTGAATGTAGTGGTTGGTGTGGTGAATGTAGTGGTTGGTTTGGTGAATGTAGTGGGTGGTGTGGTGAATGTAGTGGTTGGTGTGGTGAATGTAGTGGTTGGTGTGGTGAATGTAGTGGGTGGTTTGGTGAATGTAGTGGGTGGTGTGGTGAATGTAGTGGTTGGTGTGGTGAATGTAGTGGTTGGTTTGGTGAATGTAGTGGGTGGTGTGGTGAATGTAGTGGTTGGTTTGGTGAATGTAGTGGGTGGTGTGGTGAATGTAGTGGGTGAGATGAGTGTAGTAGGTGTGATGAGTGCCATTTGTGCGGTTAGTGGAGTTGGTGTTTGGTGAGTGAGGTGAGTGTGGTGTGATTGGTGAGGTGTAATTGGTGAGGTTAGGTTTGTGAGGTGTAATTGGGGTGGTGAGGTGGGTGAGGTGTAATTGGTGAGGTAAAGTTGGTGAGTGTATCAGTGAGCACCTGGAGGATTCTCCTCCACGGTCGCCTTTGTCTCCCCCAGTAGCGATGTTCACTCCACTCCTCACCAGGAACTCATCTGAGGCTGAGTCGACCTCACACTCTCTCACTGTCTCACAACAACAACCGCCATTCGCCACTAAGTGGCGGTGACGTCACCACGACGCTTGTGCCAGGCCATGTGCACCTTGAGGCCACGTGAAGTGTCGAACGCCCGCTGGCAGGAGGTCACGGGGCAGATCCAGGTGGTGCCACGGGTCGACTGACTGAGATGACTGAGATAACTGGCTGATGCACCACCTGTGCCCCCTGCTCACACTCACGCACGCGCACTCACTCACAAGCGCGAGTTCGCGTTTTCAGGCGATATAAAATAATTTATATTTCATGCCAGTTGGTTCTGAAGGGCGGCTGTTTGTAATTTGGGCGTTCGTAAGTCGAGGACTGTCTGTAAATAAAGATTCCGATTGTGGGGCTTTCACCGTGGGATGAGCTTGGCCCGATCCGCAGGGGCGTGGCTTGCACGACAGTGGGCGGGGCATAGCCGCGACGGGCGTGGCTTATCCAGGAAGTGGAGACCGCGATCGCCGGACTGCAAGCCAGACAGAAGCGCGCTCCTTTTAAAGTTAACAACAACATTGTTAAATGTAAGTAGCGCCTCTCTACTTTATTATTGTTTTATTTGTTTAATACATTACTTGTGGTGCCGTGAGTCGAGTGAAATCAGTCAATAACCTTGCTAGACATGGTTAATCTTTTAATAAGGGGCGCCGCGGTGTCGAGATGTTAACTACCTCGCTAGGCCTACAGCAGCGTGGAGGTTCCATCGAGACCCTGACGCCTGCTCTGTATTTGTTTATTTTTTTCCCCTGTGGTCGCGTAGATTCTTCTCCTGGTCCTTCGGTTTTCCCCTCCACATTTAGAAACGTGAGTTTAGAGTACTTGACTGCTATAAATGTCGACATGATAAGCCACTTTCGTTGAGCTATCATTTGTGTCCAGGTCGCTTCTGATAAGAGTTATATAGCTCAGTGGGCCTTACCTGGTTAAATAAAAATAGTTTATAGTTTAGTTTATAGTTCATAAGAACTCGTGACAAGGGTCAGTGTCTACTTCAAATATTGTTCAGGCTCTGGAGACCTCCAAAGTTATTCGTGATGTTATACATTTGGTTCGTTTTGAGCATAATCGCGACCTTATATAATTATGACGTGATGCACACGCTGAATATACGCACACAAACATCGTGTACACGTGTGTCGTGCCCTCTATTGTCCACATAGACGGCTTGTGCTGACGAGAGAACGGTCTTAATGTACAATGTCGTGACATGTATCAGCCCTTTGTCGATCCAGCGTTTTGATAGAGGCCTCCCCCACACCATGTCGTTCGTGGGAGTTGTTTAACCATACTTCACCATGCCGGTCAATGCGGGTTTGGTGAAGTGAGGAGGCCCAGAAACTTGTATATGCAGATACGAGTTTGCCTGTGCTTGCATCTGCAGAATTACATTCTCACACATCTTCAAGTATAGTTTAATACTTCTAAAATGCATTAATTATTGAGGATTCCATAAAGTACTGTGGTAAAAAGAAAATAACTTGATTTGAATACTTTGTTGAACAGGGAATGCTTTGAGTTTGTGGGTTGAATCCATTAGTGCGGAGTTGTGTTATTTCCCCATTTGCAAGGTGGGGTCTCTCTGGGTTCCACTCACACAAACATCTCAATGCAATGGGACCTTTCTGAAAATGCAGTACTTAGACTCAATGAAGCTTTCCTGGGTAACTATTTAACATTGTAATAATTAGCATGAGAGATAATGACGTTCACGTATAAGTGCCATTAATAGTACTATACTGTACTTTTATTGAAGACTATTTTACGTAGTTGTTTGTAAAAAAAGTGTCCATTCTCAAAACTTTTTAACTGGCCCTCGTACATAAATGATATTACAATCTTTATGGAGATTGCAAGTCAGAGTGTTGTGAATAGTGGAGTGAACGTGTGGTGCAATCATTATATTGTTGGTGTGTATATACAGAAAGGCCTATTTGGTGGGTAACATTAGGAAAATGGAGGTAGTTGGTCATTGTTGTTTAGAAACAAAATATTATTTGGGTGGATAAGAGGAGTAAAATCGTACATTATAGGAACTGCAATATTGTGGAGTTCTGGTATAATGAGTTGTAGTATATATGAATCTTATGTCACCTTAAGTATGCCTTTGTGAGTACACTCGTGACACGGGTGTCATGCGCGTGACCTTTGTCTTTGTTTCAGATGTGCGAGAGCAACTCCGCTGTGAGTCATGGTGGTGCTGGGAGAATTGCCTTTACCATCGATGGCACTTCATCAGCACCCGTCTCAACCCCACCTCAATCCGGTAGAGTTACAAGACCGAAAAAACTTATCTCTTGTGACGTCTGTGGGAAAAAATTCCAACTGGCATGGTGCCTAGAAGCCCACGTAACAACGCACAAAGAGACCCATGATCAATGGTGCCGCATATGTGGACAAAGGTTTGAACAGCTAGGAAAATTTAAAAGGCATGTGAAGACCCACGAGAAGGATTACGTGATAAAGGGTGCACCAGGCTTGGTGAATAACGGCAGTTTTGCCAATGCGGTGTTGAATCCACCATCGCCCTATGAGATGTGCTCAGTCTGCGGAGTTTTATGTCCTATTGAAATCCTGAAAACTCATGAAAGTCTTCACGCACAGTTCTTGTACAGACCGAAGCCTGAACATGATTACGCTTCGACAAAAGATAGCGGCGTTAAGATAAATGACATGAAATCCAATTTTCCTGAATGCTTTGGCCTAGTTCCACATCAACAAACTGCTTCACCAGTCAGTGAGAATAAACCATACGCTGCTCTCGATCCTATTACGAGCATGAAAGTGTTGATGGCCTTGCAGCAGAAGAAGAAGGAAAAGCGACGTAGACCTAAGTCCATTAAAAGAAAGAAGACCACCACCAGCGTCACCAATTGCAGCAGTAGCAACAGCCAGAATTCGGACATCAAGAGGATGGACTGCACGGAAGCAGGAGGCTGCGTGGAGCGGAACATCCCCAAGGTGGATGAACCCAACCTGGCACCTTTCGGTACGTCCGAGTAATGCACACACTACATTTCATTTGGATGTAATTCATAATTTCACAAATTAGTTAATGTACGCATATGTTGACCATATCTGTATGCCTGCGCTGAGGAGTCTAGAGATCTGATGTGGTGCTGCTCGGATGTTGGGTTAAACCATGAAACTCTGGGTTTCAGTCACCGAGCCATGATTAAACTGGCTTCTCATTGATGGTCTTATCCAGTTACCAAACACTTCTTCCAGCAAACACTTCTGATGTCACGTGATGTGTAGGAAATTGCAATAACCTCCTAGTGGATAAAAAAACGGTCACGAAGGGATGTCATGAGCAGTGCAATGATATCTCCTTCCACGAGCTGTTCCCTTACATGAGGTGGTTCACTGCTGTGTGAGAGTTGCACAGGGATACTTCATCTCATGACATGGAGCCAATAGCACCATTGGAAGGAAACTGAGAAAAATACATTGCTTGACAAATTCCAAAAATTATCTATTTCTTAACCGGGGTAAATTTTACTTAAACAAGTGGGTAAATTTAGGGAACATTTTTGAATGTATAGACCGAGTCATTTCCACGATGGGAATTTCCTCTTCATTGTACTCACACCTAACTTCCATGTGTATTTACTCGTTCTATTGCAGGTAATTATTGTGTAATTAATGAGCTGTAATAGAATAATCTGGCTCAACCACCTCAATGTTAATTATAGTTGTTGCTCTGCATCAACATCAACCACACGAAGAAGTGCAAAATGTTGGGGCTTCAAAATAAGCCCCAAAAATGTATTATGATATTTTTCAGGAAATCAGTATCTTGCTTTTCTACTATTTGTACGTATGTTGAACTTCTTTCGTACCATACGTAGCCAACCGTGCTAATCGGAGGTATTTGTTGCTGGCCATTTGGCATTTTGGGCCTTTGGGCCTGTGCTCAGCAACCGTGATTGATAAAACGTCCCATATACATAGTAATGCTATGGCATCCACTGCATGGTGATAAATAAATTATGTATTAGCGCGTGCGTGTGCTCAACGGTGGATGTCTTGTGTTCCAGAGGAAAAGCCCTTCCCGTGCAGTGACTGCTCGTACGGAGCGATGCAGAAGTCGAAGCTCAAGAGACACGTCCTGAGCGTTCACCACGTGCCCTTCGATAGCGCGCTGGACTCCGACTGCCCCAAGAAGAGAAGGCGTCTGGCTGGGTGCCGAGACCACGGCTCAACTCTGGATTTGGAGCGCGCACGATGCTCACGGAGAACTCCCTGATGATTTATTTCATCCTGAGGCTGAGGTACCACGTGTGGGGCGATGAACTCAAGGTTTTGTGCAGCGGACATTTCCATGATGAAATTTCGTCACGTTCACTGCTGCGAGGTTACATCTATTGCCGTATATTTTTAGTCAATTGCTGTATTTTATGGTATACAATATATTTAATAAATTGTCCTAATTTCATAACCCATCAGGTGCAGAAATCAGAGGCGGGGAGGGGGATTATTGAAATTATATAATTGATTAGTAATCATTTAATTAGTATGTTTCCTCTATAAGTAATGATAAATGTGAGATGTCTTCTTCTTCCACGCGTTTGTTCCACTCACGTGGGGTCCGCCGTCCTTGCCACCTTCTCCACACCGCCCCGTCCCGCGCCATCTCTCCCTCCGCTCCTCGGGCCACCACGTTCGACCGCATCACCACATCGCCCCACGTCTTCTTCTTCTGCCTTCATCTCCTCATCTTACAATTACAATTACTTAATAATACGCTTCCAGGCTGCACTAAGCCTGTAGCTGTCAGAGAGGTTAAAATAATACAAATTTTCTCAGTTTCAATGGATTCTCGAATTAGTCTTGACCAGTAATAATGAGTTTTACACAACACTTCATCGTTATCAAAATACATTAAGTGTTCTTGTTGGCAAGCATGTACTGCAACTTCCGACAGTTATGTTTGAGAGTGTTTAATATTTATTTGGTGTTCCTTTAGTCTTACGCTAATGTTACGTCCCATCTGTCCAATGTAACATCTGCCACATAAGCCATTAATCCGATACACACCATCCGTTGACAACTTAGGCAATTCATCTTAAGTACAAGATACTATTTTTTGAATTTTGTGTACCGTGCCAAATCTTACTTAGATGTTTAGATTTTTGCTTTTCCAAAACTCGAGCTAATTTCTCAATTACTCCCACGATATATGGTATTTTAATTGTTTAATAACCTGATTCAGCAGTATTGCTGTTCGATCTTGGTTTAGCATTCATTGCTGTTAATTATTTGAGCATTTTCTTTGGTTCTTTCGGTAAAGTCACGTAGAATGAGAATAAAATAATAAATTGATAAAATATCAATTTATTATTTGATAAAATATCAATTTATTATTTTATTCTCATTCTACGTGACTTTACCGAAAGAACCAAAGAAGATGAATCATTGCAGTCACGAAAGCTTTAAATCGATATTTGAGCATTATTGTAGACATTCAATCGTAGCGTTTCTTTGACATGTTCAATCTCTCTCCCCAGACATTCACCATCTGACACTGCTTTAGCCAGATGTATGAGCATCTTGATGAGAGAGGTTTTCTGTACGGGGTGATGATGCGAATCTGCATTCAGATAGGCATCAGTATGCGTTCCCTTTTGGTAAACGCTGTGTGTGTTATTTTACCATTTAGGCCTCGTCCGATAAATCACCTCTCCCAAGGAAATAAGTATTTAGAGGCCACACGGGACCGGGGGGGGGGGGGGAGTTTATCGTTGTGTCTGTTGCTGAGAGCAGATAGCGCGCAATGGAGAGCTTGCTCAGAGCGGAGCTGGGCACGTACTCGGCGAGGACGCTGGGCGCTTCGGCCAGTGGAGGCTGCATCAGCACCGGGCAGAGCTACGAGACGGGGCGCGGACACGTGCTCACCAAGATCAACGCCAAGAGCGGGGCACCTTCCTCTACGCCTCCTCTACGCCTCCTCACCACCTCACCTCCTCTACCCTTCTCCTCGCCTCCTCTACGCCTCCTCACTACGCCACCTCACCACGCCACCTCACCTCCTCACCACGCCACCTCACCTCCTCACGCCACCTCACCTCCTCACCACGCCACCTCACCTCCTCACCACGCCACCTCAACACCTCACCACCTCACCTCCTCTACCCTCCTCTTCGCCTCCTCTACACCACCCTGCATTCTTGCCTCAACCTTCATTCATTCAGCCCTGTCATTAATGTATCACTTTTTTTTAGCTGCGACTACTAGCTAATTTGTCAGTTACTCCCACGATATATGGTATTTTAATTATTTAATAACCTGATTCAGCAGTATTACTGTTTGATCTTGGTTTAGCATTCACTGCTCTGTTAATTTGAGCATTATTGTAGACATTCAATCGTAGCGTTTCTTTGACATGTTTAATCTCTCTCCTCAGACTTTGACCATCTGACACTGTTTTAGCCAGATGTATGAGCATCTTGTTGAGAAAGGATTTCTGTTCGGGGTGATGATGCCAATCTGCATTCAGATAGGCATCAGTATGTGTTCCCTTTTGGTAAATGCTGTGTGTGTTACTTTACCATTTAGGCCTCGTCCGAGCAAAATATCCAGGAAAGGGAGTGTGTTATTCACCTCCATTTTCATGGTGAACTGGATGGCCGGTTTTTGTGAATTGAGATGATTTAGACATTCATTCATTAAGTGTATCCTTCCCATGTCGCCAGACAACCAAAGTGTCATCTACATATCTACACCAAAAAGTGGGTTTTAATGTACTTGAAGCAAGTGCTCTTGCAACCCGGGGGTTGAGGACCCCTGTGTTAGAGGCCACACGGGACGGGGGGGGTGGGGAAGTTTAACGTTGTGTTTGTCGCTGCGAGCAGACAGCGTGCAATGGAGAGCTTGCTCAGAGCGGAGCTGTGCACGGACTCGGCGAGGCCGCTGGGCGCTGCGGCCGGTGGAGGCTGCATCAGCACCGGGCAGAGCTACGAGACGGGGCGCGGACACGTGTTCACCAAGATCAACGCCAAGAGCGGGGCACCCTCCTCTACGCCTCCTTACCACCTCACCTCCTCTACCCTCCTCTTCGCCTCCTCTACACCACCTTGCATCCTGGCCTCAACCTTCATTCAGTCAGCCCTGTATCACTTTTTTTCGCTGCGACTACTAGCACCACCGTGGTGAATGTTGCAGTGAACTTCCCCTCGTTGATTCCCCCCTCCACCCACGTTAAGGGACTCGGTCTACCAGACACTTTGACCGCTTCGTCTCATCCACTCCGCGTTCAACCACCGCGCCTCACTGCAGTTCACAACAACGCACTCAACTAAACAACTCGGTCACCCACTCATCCAGTCACTAACCCAATCACCCTATCACACATTCATCCAGTCACTAACTCATCCAGTCACTAACTCAATCACCCTATCACACACTCATCTCGTCACTAATTCAATCACCCTATCACCCACTCATCCAGTTAACCACTCATCCAGTCACCCACTCATTCAGTCACCCACTCATTCAGTCACCCACTCATTCAGTCACCCACTCATCCAGTCACCCACTCATTCAGTCACCCACTCAATCACCCTATCACCCACTCATCAAATCAGCCACGCATCCAGTCACCCACTCATCCAGTCATCCACACAATCACCCTATAACCCACTCATCCAGTCACCCACTCAATCACCCTATCACATACTCATCTAGTCACTAATTAAATCACCCTATCACCCACTCATCCAGTCACCCACTCATCTAGTCACCCACTCATTTAGTCACCCACTCAATCACCCACTCATCTAATCACCCACGCATTCAGTCACCACGCATCCAGTCACCCACTCATCCGGTCACTGACTCAATCACCCTATCACACACTCCTCCACTCGTTTACTCAAACACTCACCCATTTACTCACTCACCCACTCACCACCATGCAGGTCACCTCACTCTTCTTTTCAGATTTATCAGTTTGCACTGCTCCACTCTGGAATCCACTCCCGGTCTTCCTGTTTTCCCAAACTCTTGCAACAATAAACTTGATCAATTTAAGGAACGCGTTTCTTTGATCTTAATTATCTAATTACTCATTGGACAGTTATGTATTATTATTTTTTATTGTTACTGGCCGTTTGGCGTTTTGTATTGTGTGGGGTTTGCAGCGCTGTCAACCCCTCATCAGTGCCTACCTTATTACAGAACAATTCAGACCTTGTTGGTCACCCCGTGCCCCTTATAAGTCCCATGACAAGGGAGAAACACACAAATAAACTTAACAAAAATGTTGCCCGTATTGAAACGGCCGTCTGCCGTATGGACCTGACAACTCACTTTCCCCCAACAGAATACGGGTAAACCGTGTGGGTTGGCGGCTATGGGTTTTGTTGTGTTTGCGAGTCCAAGTTATAGGACTGCACCCTGGGTTGTGCGTGGTTCTCATTGGTGGGAGATTCCCTTCGCTGTGTTGCACGCCAGTGGCTGGGGGCTGCCTGGGGCTAGTGACGTGTAAGCCGGTCCCAATGTGCACCGGCAAACATTTACCGCCAGGTGGCCCCAGTGTTTATTGCCCGTCTCCACGTGGATACCTGAAACCCACGTCAATCCACTGCTGGATGAGTCCCGCAATGAAGATACAATCAGTACATCCACTTTGCTTTTGGACACCACCTGTTCCATTGGCGGCCGAATGCGAATCTAAATGTGCATACGTTAGAGACTGGTTAATGCGCATAGAAATCAAACCAATTGACCTACGACATTTGCCCCATCAACTTTTGTAGAATTTTAGATGTGCATTACAGCTACTTTAGCCGGATGGTTGTGGTGGCTTTGTATGCCTGTAATCCACGACTACGTGGAGGTGAGGGTTGGTGGATCACAAAAATGTTGCGACAACTCCCACCCCTTGGTCGTCAAGGAGGTAGAGAAGGCGGTGTCGAATAATGTGGACTCCGCCTGTTCCATCTGTAGATTTGTGATAGAGCGTTGGCCCCCCATTTGCTTGGATTTCTCCAGGTGCTCCGATTTCCTCCCACATGTAAACACTCATTAATCTTGATTTGAAGCTTTCGTGACTGCAGGAATCCTTACTCTTTGGTTCTTTCGGTAAAGTCACGTAGGTAGAAAAAATAATAATGGATTACGACGTTTCGATCGCCACACAAGCAATCTCACTGAGTCTCAAGACTCTTGTTCAGGAGGGGCCTGACGACTTTTCGCAGGAGTAATTTGTATGTTTGGCTAGTACCAGTTACATTGTATGTTGTTGTTGTTTTGCTGTGGGAGTAAACCCATACAGAGAAAGGGACCAGAATGAGGAAAGCGAAGCCAGGCAGTCCTTCAGAAGATGTCATGCACGGGCGTGACCACTGCACCACCCTGCCGCCCAAACAAATGTAATTTAAATAATGTATAATACTGGCAAATAAACCCTATTAGTATCAACTGAATTTGTGGACAATGTGGCACGTGTATAGCTGCATCGGTGTTTCTAAAAGTCGTGTTCAAATTGCTTATTAAAAATATTATAAAGAACAGGTTTCTCACCTCTGGTTTCATTTGACTTACCGGTTGTCCTCATTATGTGTGTCACAGGTAATATGGCAAGGATAATATTATGCAGCACGAGTTGTAGGATTAGGGCAATTATGGTGACACACGTGACCCCCTCTACACAAGTAACAGCTGAGAGTCAATGCTGGGATGTTGTGCGATTGGTGCAAGCGACACATCATTGTGTTTTGATGTTGAGCTGTTAAAATTGCACTGTTGTGAGGTGAGGTCAAGGCCGATAACTGCTTCCAGCGGTGTCAAGATCAGCATTTTGAAGAGGCTCGCGGAGGATGATACTGGGCACTGGGGTGCAGTCTCCCTCCATGAACAACAGAGGGCAGAGGAGCGACGCTCACAACAATAATTGGCGGAGCGCCGGGCGTATAAAAGACAAAGTTGGAAGAAAGTTTATCTCGGGGAGGTAACCCACAACACCTGGGTCTGTCCCGCGTGTTCACACGATAACGCGTTTTCACTACGTTGAGATTTATAAGGGCACGGGGTGACCAATAAAGTATGAATTGGTCTGTGATAAGCTCGGCCCTGATAAGGGGTTGACAGATATGAAATAATCGAGCAGACAGACACGGGCCTGACTTCATCCACAGATGCCTTGTTGAGTCTCTAATTTTTAGGATTCTGCTTGGGATGTCTTGCCAATTCCTCAGCAAATAATGTGTACGTGTGAGTAACCAGACCTACCTGAGATCTCACGCCTCGTAGAGAGCCAAAATAAATATCGTACGTTTATAGATTGCTCGGTAACCTCCGTTCCATGCTGCCATCGACTGGCCAAGAATGTGGCCTGTAGATGCTGCCATCTGCTGGCCACTGATGTAGATGGCAGCATGGAAGGTGGTGAATTGCGGTCGTTGAGATGAGTTTTGATTGGTGAGATGAGTGAGGTTGGTGCAGTGGATGAGATGGGTGCAGTCAGTATGGTGACTGTGTGGTTGGTGTGGTGAATGTAGTGGGTGGTGTGGTGAATGTAGTGGTTGGTGTGGTGAATGTAGTGGTTGGTGTAGTGAATGTAGTGGGTTGTGTGGTGAATGTAGTGGTTGGTGTGGTGAATGTAGTGGTTGGTGTGGTGAATGTAGTGGTTGGTGTGGTGAATGTAGTGGTTGGTGTGGTGAATGTAGTGGTTGGTGTGGTGAATGTAGTGGTTGGTGTGGTGAATGTAGTGGGTGAGATGAGTGTAGTAGGTGTGATGAGTGCCATTTGTGCGGTGAGTGGAGTTGGTGTTTGGTGAGTGAGGTGAGTGTGGTGTGATTGGTGAGGTGTAATTGGGGTGGTGAGGTGGGTGAGGTGTCATTGGTGAGGTAAAGTTGGTGAGTGTATCAGTGAGCACCTGGAGGATTCTCCTCCACGGTCGCCTTTGTCTCCCCCAGTAGCGGTGTTCACTCCACTCCTCACCAGGAACTCATCTGAGGCTGAGTCGACCTCACACTCTCTCTGTCTCACAACAACAACAACAACCGCCATTCGCCACTAAGTGGCGGTGACGTCACCACGACGCTTGTGCCAGGCCATGTGCACCTTGAGGCCACGTGAAGTGTCGAACGCCCGCTGGCAGGAGGTCACGGGGCAGATCCAGGTGGTGCCACGGGTCGACTGACTGAGATGACTGAGATGACTGGCTGATGCACCACCTGTGCCCCCTGCTCACACTCACGCACGCGCACTCACTCACAAGCGCGAGTTCGCGTTTTCAGGCGATATAAAATAATTTATATTTCATGCCAGTTGGTTCTGAAGGGCGCCTGTTTGTAATTTGGGCGTTCGTAAGTCGAGGACTGTCTGTAAATAAAGATTCCGATTGTGGGGCTTTCACCGTGGGATGAGCTTGGCCCGATCCGCAGGGGCGTGGCTTGCACGACAGTGGGCGGGGCATAGCCGCGACGGGCGTGGCTTATCCAGGAAGTGGAGACCGCGATCGCCGGACTGCAAGCCAGACAGAAGCGCGCTCCTTTTAAAGTTAACAACAACATTGTTAAATGTAAGTAGCGCCTCTCTACTTTATTATTGTTTTATTTGTTTAATACATTACTTGTGGTGCCGTGAGTCGAGTGAAATCAGTCAATAACCTTGCTAGACATGGTTAATCTTTTAATAAGGGGCGCCGCGGTGTCGAGATGTTAACTACCTCGCTAGGCCTACAGCAGCGTGGAGGTTCCATCGAGACCCTGACGCCTGCTCTGTATTTGTTTATTTTTTTCCCCTGTGGTCGCGTAGATTCTTCTCCTGGTCCTTCGGTTTTCCCCTCCACATTTAGAAACGTGAGTTTAGAGTACTTGACTGCTATAAATGTCGACATGATAAGCCACTTTCGTTGAGCTATCATTTGTGTCCAGGTCGCTTCTGATAAGAGTTATATAGCTCAGTGGGCCTTACCTGGTTAAATAAAAATAGTTTATAGTTTAGTTTATAGTTCATAAGAACTCGTGACAAGGGTCAGTGTCTACTTCAAATATTGTTCAGGCTCTGGAGACCTCCAAAGTTATTCGTGATGTTATACATTTGGTTCGTTTTGAGCATAATCGCGACCTTATATAATTATGACGTGATGCACACGCTGAATATACGCACACAAACATCGTGTACACGTGTGTCGTGCCCTCTATTGTCCACATAGACGGCTTGTGCTGACGAGAGAACGGTCTTAATGTACAATGTCGTGACATGTATCAGCCCTTTGTCGATCCAGCGTTTTGATAGAGGCCTCCCCCACACCATGTCGTTCGTGGGAGTTGTTTAACCATACTTCACCATGCCGGTCAATGCGGGTTTGGTGAAGTGAGGAGGCCCAGAAACTTGTATATGCAGATACGAGTTTGCCTGTGCTTGCATCTGCAGAATTACATTCTCACACATCTTCAAGTATAGTTTAATACTTCTAAAATGCATTAATTATTGAGGATTCCATAAAGTACTGTGGTAAAAAGAAAATAACTTGATTTGAATACTTTGTTGAACAGGGAATGCTTTGAGTTTGTGGGTTGAATCCATTAGTGCGGAGTTGTGTTATTTCCCCATTTGCAAGGTGGGGTCTCTCTGGGTTCCACTCACACAAACATCTCAATGCAATGGGACCTTTCTGAAAATGCAGTACTTAGACTCAATGAAGCTTTCCTGGGTAACTATTTAACATTGTAATAATTAGCATGGGAGATAATGACGTTCACGTATAAGTGCCATTAATAGTACTATACTGTACTTTTATTGAAGACTATTTTACGTAGTTGTTTGTAAAAAAAGTGTCCATTCTCAAAACTTTTTAACTGGCCCTCGTACATAAATGATATTACAATCTTTATGGAGATTGCAAGTCAGAGTGTTGTGAATAGTGGAGTGAACGTGTGGTGCAATCATTATATTGTTGGTGTGTATATACAGAAAGGCCTATTTGGTGGGTAACATTAGGAAAATGGAGGTAGTTGGTCATTGTTGTTTAGAAACAAAATATTATTTGGGTGGATAAGAGGAGTAAAATCGTACATGATAGGAACTGCAATATTGTGGAGTTCTGGTATAATGAGTTGTAGTATATATGAATCTTATGTCACCTTAAGTATGCCTTTGTGAGTACACTCGTGACACGGGTGTCATGCGCGTGACCTTTGTCTTTGTTTCAGATGTGCGAGAGCAACTCCGCTGTGAGTCATGGTGGTGCTGGGAGAATTGCCTTTACCATCAATGGCACTTCATCAGCACCCGTCTCAACCCCACCTCAATCCGGTAGAGTTACAAGACCGAAAAAACGTATCTCTTGTGACGTCTGTGGGAAAAAATTCCAACTGGCATGGTGCCTAGAAGCCCACGTAACAACGCACAAAGAGACCCATGACCAATGGTGCCGCATATGTGGACAAAGGTTTGAACAGCTAGGAAAATTTAAAAGGCATGTGAAGACCCACGAGAAGGATTACGTGATAAAGGGTGCACCAGGCTTGGTGAATAACGGCAGTTTTGCCAATGCGGTGTTGAATCCACCATCGCCCTATGAGATGTGCTCAGTCTGCGGAGTTTTATGTCCTATTGAAATCCTGAAAACTCATGAAAGTCTTCACGCACAGTTCTTGTACAGACCGAAGCCTGAACATGATTACGCTTCGACAAAAGATAGCGGCGTTAAGATAAATGACATGAAATCCAATTTTCCTGAATGCTTTGGCCTAGTTCCACATCAACAAACTGCTTCACCAGTCAGTGAGAATAAACCATACGCTGCTCTCGATCCTATTACGAGCATGAAAGTGTTGATGGCCTTGCAGCAGAAGAAGAAGGAAAAGCGACGTAGACCTAAGTCCATTAAAAGAAAGAAGACCACCACCAGCGTCACCAATTGCAGCAGTAGCAACAGCCAGAATTCGGACATCAAGAGGATGGACTGCACGGAAGCAGGAGGCTGCGTGGAGCGGAACATCCCCAAGGTGGATGAACCCAACCTGGCACCTTTCGGTACGTCCGAGTAATGCACACACTACATTTCATTTGGATGTAATTCATAATTTCACAAATTAGTTAATGTACGCATATGTTGACCATATCTGTATGCCTGCGCTGAGGAGTCTAGAGATCTGATGTGGTGCTGCTCGGATGTTGGGTTAAACCATGAAACTCTGGGTTTCAGTCACCGAGCCATGATTAAACTGGCTTCTCATTGATGGTCTTATCCAGTTACCAAACACTTCTTCCAGCAAACACTTCTGATGTCGCGTGATGTGTAGGAAATTGCAATAACCTCCTAGTGGATAAAAAACGGTCACGAAGGGATGTCATGAGCAGTGCAATGATATCTTCTTCCATGAGCTGTTCCCTTACATGAGGTGGTTCACTGCTGTGTGAGAGTTGCACAGGGATACTTCATCTCATGACATGGAGCCAATAGCACCATTGGAAGGAAACTGAGAAAAATACATTGCTTGACAAATTCCAAAAATTATCTATTTCTTAACCGGGTAAATTTTACTTAAACAAGTGGGTAAATTTAGGGAACATTTTTGAATGTATAGACCGAGTCATTTCCACGATGGGAATTTCCTCTTCATTGTACTCACACCTAACTTCCATGTGTATTTACTCGTTCTATTGCAGGTAATTATTGTGTAATTAATGAGCTGTAATAGAATAATCTGGCTCAACCACCTCAATGTTAATTATAGTTGTTGCTCTGCATCAACATCAACCACACGAAGAAGTGCAAAATGTTGGGGCTTCAAAATAAGCCCCAAAAATGTATTATGATATTTTTCAGGAAATCAGTATCTTGCTTTTCTACTATTTGTACGTATGTTGAACTTCTTTCGTACCATACGTAGCCAACCGTGCTAATCGGAGGTATTTGTTGCTGGCCATTTGGCATTTTGGGCCTTTGGGCCTGTGCTCAGCAACCGTGATTGATAAAACGTCCCATATACATAGTAATGCTATGGCATCCACTGCATGGTGATAAATAAATTATGTATTAGCGCGTGCGTGTGCTCAACGGTGGATGTCTTGTGTTCCAGAGGAAAAGCCCTTCCCGTGCAGTGACTGCTCGTACGGAGCGATGCAGAAGTCGAAGCTCAAGAGACACGTCCTGAGCGTTCACCACGTGCCCTTCGATAGCGCGCTGGACTCCGACTGCCCCAAGAAGAGAAGGCGTCTGGCTGGGTGCCGAGACCACGGCTCAACTCTGGATTTGGAGCGCGCACGATGCTCACGGAGAACTCCCTGATGATTTATTTCATCCTGAGGCTGAGGTACCACGTGTGGGGCGATGAACTCAAGGTTTTGTGCAGCGGACATTTCCATGATGAAATTTCGTCACGTTCACTGCTGCGAGGTTACATCTATTGCCGTATATTTTTAGTCAATTGGTGTATTTTATGGTATACAATATATTTAATAAATTGTCCTAATTTCATAACCCATCAGGTGCAGAAATCAGAGGCGGGGAGGGGGATTATTGAAATTATATAATTGATTAGTAATCATTTAATTAGTATGTTTCCTCTATAAGTAATGATAAATGTGAGATGTCTTCTTCTTCCACGCGTTTGTTCCACTCACGTGGGGTCCACCGTCCTTGCCACCTTCTCCACACCGCCCCGTCCCGCGCCATCTCTCCCTCCGCTCCTCGGGCCACCACGTTCGACCGCATCACCACATCGCCCCACGTCTTCTTCTTCTGCCTTCATCTCCTCATCTTACAATTACAATTACTTAATAATACGCTTCCAGGCCGCACTAAGCCTGTAGCTGTCAGAGAGGTTAAAATAATACAAATTTTCTCAGTTTCAATGGATTCTCGAATTAGTCTTGACCAGTAATAATGAGTTTTACACAACACTTCATCGTTATCAAAATACATTAAGTGTTCTTGTTGGCAAGC